>NC_091284.1:759349635-760549635 GCF_032444005.1 Ranitomeya imitator
TATTTCAGGGAGAATTTAGAAACCAAATAAAAAAAAAATAGGCTTTCTATGGCCCACTATTTGAGAGAGAGAGAGATGGAACACCCAGGAGTCAGGACTGGCACACAAGCAGAAAGGCCAATATTAATCTCCCTCGGTTTGTTGTTATTTTTTCAGGGAGAATTTAGAAACCAAATTTAAAAAAAATAAATAAATAGGCTTTCTATGGCCCACTATTTAAGAGAGATGGCACAATCAGGACTGGCAGACAAGCACAAATGTCAATATTAACCTCCCACTGTTTTTTTTTATTTTTTCCGGGAGAATTTAGAAACCAAATAAAAAAAATTGATTTTTTTCAGGGAGAATTTAGAAACCAAATAATAAAAAAATAGACTTTCTATGGCCCACTATTTGAGAAAGAGAGAGATGGCACACCCAGGAGTCAGGACTGGCACACAAGCAGAAAGGCCAATATTAATCTCCCACTGTTTTTTTATTTTTTTCAGGGAGAATTTAGAAACCAAATAAAAAAAATAGGCTTTCTATGGCCCACTATTTGAGAGAGAGAGATGGCACACCCAGGAGTCAGGACTGGCACACAAGCAGAAAGGCCAATATTAATCTCCAACTGTTTTTTTTATTATTTCAGGGAGAATTTAGAAACCAAGTAAAAAAAAAAATAGGCTTTCTATGGCCCACTATTTGAGAGAGGGAGATGGCACACCCAGGAGTCAGGACTGGCACACAAGCAGAAAGGCCAATATGAACCGCCGCGCAACCTGCCCTACCCTCTCCTAGTGTTTCATCACCCATCCCCTGCAGACTGTGAGCCCTCGCGGGCAGGGTCCTCCCTCCTTATGTACCCGTGTGCCTGTTATCTGCTCATGTTTAATGTATTTGTCTATATTTGCCTCGTATTCACATGTAAAGCGCCATGGAATAAATGGCGCTATAAAAATGTATAATAATAATATTAACCTCCCACGGTTTTTTGTTGTTTTTTCAGGGAGAATTTAGAAACCAAATTTTAAAAATAAATAAATAGGCTTTCTATGGCCCACTATTTGAGAGAGAGATGGCACACTCAGGACTGGCACACAAGCAGAAAGGCCAAAATTAATCTCCCACTGTTTTTTTTTATTTTTTCAGGGAGAATTTAGAAACCAAATTAAAAAAATAGGCTTTCTATGGCCCACTATTTGAGAGAGAGAGATGGCACACCCAGGAGTCAGGACTGGCACACAAGCAGAAAGGCCAATATTAATCTCTCACTGTTTTTTTTTGTGATTTTAAAAGGGAGAATTTAGAAACCAAATAAAAAAAATTTATTTTTTCAGGGAGAATTTAGAAACCAAATAGAAAAAAAAAAAGCTTTCTATGGCCCACTATTTGAGAGAGAGAGATGGCACACCCAGGAGTCAGGACTGGCACACAAGCAGAAAGGCCAATATTAATCTCCCACTGTTTTTTGTGATTTTAAAAGGGAGAATTTGGAAACCAAATAAAAAAAATTGATTTTTTCAGGGAGAATTTAGAAACCAAATAAAAAAAAAATAGGCTTTCTATGGCCCACTATTTGAGAGAGAGGGATGGCACACCCAGGAGTCAGGACTGGCACACAAGCAGAAAGGCCAATATTAATCTCCCACTGTTTTCTTTATTTTTTCAGGGAGAATTTAGAAACCAAATTAAAAAAAATAGGCTTTCTATGGCCCACTATTTGAGAGAGAGAGATGGCACACCCAGGAGTCAGGACTGGCACACAAGCAGAAAGGCCAATATTAATCTCCCACTGTTTTTTTTTTTTTTTTCAGGGAGAATTTAGAAACCAAATAAAAAAAATTTATTTTTTCAGGGAGAATTTAGAAACCAAATAGAAAAAAAAATAGGCTTTCTATGGCCCACTATTTGAGAGAGAGAGATGGCACACCCAGGAGTCAGAACTGGCACACAAGCAGAAAGGCCAATATTAATCTCCCACTGTGTTAAGGACTGGCGGAACGCACCATGTATAGATGGTAAGAAACTAGGTGCGTTCGCAGTCCGAGGTCCACCGTGCAGGTAAAAGACCCTGCAGCTAGCCAGACGGACAATATGGCGGTACACTAAAGGATACACGCGTGGGTTAAACCTCACCCAGCGTGAAGAAAGCGATCCTGTTAATCCACAGGACCGCAGTACCGCACTAGTGCGCGAGCAAGTGGTCAGCGGACTTAACCCCAGAAGGGATTGGAGCCCGATTAGACCCTTGCTGGCGTAACACCGCAACTGGGTGTGTAGAGAACCTTAAGGAATATAAGTGCACAAGAGTGCGAGCGATGCCGCACTAACGGACGCCACTAACCACCCAGACTCGGGTATGGAAAGCGCAAGACAGGCGCACGGCGCCGTACTGGCAGGCACAGCTACAGGACGCTGAGATGTGTTTTTAGTGCTGTAGGCTAAGTCGGGCGCTAGGTAGCAGCCATACACCTTCCGCGAACAGACATTCAATAGGGAAGGGGTTTCCAAGGACGACTTGCACTCACAACATACACACATCAACAATTGTTTGACAATACTAGCGCATGGCCGTGCGGTCATGCGCAGTTTATATAACAGCAGCACAGGAAGTGGCCACAGCACTTTTGCCCTTCTAGGACCTGCCAAGAGGACCAATGGAATGTGCTGCAGAGCCTGAGCACATGACCCTCGATCTCCAACGGGAGACCTTACGCTGGGCATGCTCAGTACATGCAGACAAGGACTTAGTCCCAGAGAAGTCCGCTCGCTGCTGACCAGCACTGACTTTAATGGCAGAGACTGGAGAAGCAGCACTAACTCTCAGAACAGAGTGAGAATGAGCAAGACGCTGGGACCGACGTCCTTGCTGAGCAGGCTCCACTGCGGCTGGACAAGAATGGGAGACCGCAGCGGAAGTGGCTCGAGATTCCCCCTGTGCAGAAGCGGGAACTCGACCCCTAACATTACCCCCCCTCCTAGGGCCCCCCCCTCCTTGGGCCTCGCTACGTTCGAAGGCAGCAATGAGCTGCGGAGCCCGAATGTGCTCCACAGGCTCCCAGGTTCTATCCTCTGGACCATGACCCTTCCAATCCACCAAATAAAATTTTTTGCCACGTACCACCTTGCTTCCCACAATAGCATTCACCTCAAACTCATCCGTGGATGAACCCGATGTCCCAGCAGATAACTCAGAAAACCGAGACAAACGAACGGGCTTTAAGAGGGAAACGTGAAAGGTATCGGTGATACCAAGGCGTGGAGGAATGGCCAAACGGTAAACCACAGGGTTGACCTGTTCCAGAACTTTAAACGGGCCAATGTAGCGAGGAGCAAACTTAGTGGACTCAACTCGCAGCCTGATGTTACGGGCGGAGAGCCACACTAAGTCGCCGGGAGCAAAGACCGGAGCGGGACGCCGGTGTGTATCAGCCGAAACCCTCATTCTCTCCTTGGAGGCCCGAATGGCATCCTGTGTGCGGTCCCAGATGTCCCGTGCCTCCACCGCCCAGTCTGCCACCCTAGAATCGGTGGATGACACGGGCATGGGCACAGGAACACGCGGATGCTGGCCGTAATTAAGGAGAAAAGGAGTTTGGCCAGTGGAATCGGCTACGGCGTTGTTCAAGGCAAATTCCGCCCAAGGTAGCAAAGATGCCCAGTCATCCTGCCTAGCGGAGACGAAATGTCGCAAATACGTCACCAGAGTCTGGTTGGTTCTCTCCACCAACCCATTCGTCTCGGGATGATATGCAGAGGAGAGGTTTAACTCTATGCTGAGCAAACGGCAGAGCTCTCTCCAAAACCGAGACGCGAACTGGGGACCCCGATCGCTGACAATCTTATCAGGCATACCATGCAATCGAAAAACATGCTTCATGAACAACACCGCCAAGGCCCGTGCTGAGGGTAACCGAGGAAGCAGTACCAAATGTACCATCTTAGAGAAATGGTCGGTGACTACCCAAATAATGGAGCAGCCACGCGACTTGGGTAAGCCCACCACAAAGTCCATTCCGACCATCTCCCAGGGCCTGTCTGCCACCGGTAGAGGATAAAGCAACCCAGCAGGCCGTTGCCGAGGAGACCGATTCTGGGCGCAAGAAACGCACGCCTGAATATAGTCCTTGACATCTCGGACCATATGCGGCCACCAATATGTTCTCGCCAAAAGCTCAGATGTCCTCTTGGTCCCAAAATGCCCACCCACTCTGGAGGAGTGAGCCCAAGCGAGAACCTCCGGTCGCAAGTTAGCTGGCACGAAAGTCTTGCCCGGGGGCACAGACTCCAGCGAAACCGGAGCTACAGTTCTCAAGCTCTCAGGCGGGACAATAAGCCGAGGCTCCTCCTCCTCCTCCTCAGATGACACTACGGAGCGGGAGAGAGCGTCGGCACGAACGTTCTTCTCCCCGGAGAGAAAATGGAGGGTAAAATGGAACCGGGAGAAAAACAGGGACCATCTAGCCTGGCGAGAATTTAGCCGCTGGGCCGTCTGTATATACACCAAGTTCTTGTGATCAGTGAAGACTTGGAAAGGAAAGCGAGCTCCCTCCAAGAGGTGTCTCCACTCTGAAAAAGCCAACTTCATGGCTAGCAACTCCCTGTCCCCGATGGAATAATTCCTCTCCGCTGGTGTGAAAGTTTTGGAGAAGAAGAAGCAAGGATGCTTCCGACCTTGAGCATCCTTTTGGAAAAGGACTGCTCCAGCACCAACGGATGAGGCATCCACCTCCAAGATGAATGGTTTATCTACATCGGGGCGATGTAGGATGGGAGCGCTAGCGAAGTGTGACTTAATCGAGAGAAAAGCCTTGGAGACCTCCTCTGACCACAACTTGGGATTTGCTCCCTTCTTGGTGAGGGCGACCAATGGAGCTACCAAAGTTGAGAAGTGTGGAATGAACTGGCGATAGTAATTAATGAACCCCATAAAGCGCTGCACCGCTTTAAGAGAATGGGGTTCCTGCCAGTCCATTACTGCCTGTAGCTTGGCAGGATCCATAGCCAAACCCTGGGCAGAAATGATATAACCAAGGAAAGGCAAGGACTCCTGCTCAAACACACACTTCTCCAACTTAGCGTAGAGGGAGTTTGCCCGTAAGAGGTCGAAGACTTTGCGAACATCTCTCCGATGGGAGTCTATATCTGGAGAGTAGATGAGAATGTCATCCAGATAGACTACGACCGAGGTGGTGAGCATATCCCGAAAGATGTCGTTCACAAAGTCTTGGAAAACGGCTGGGGCATTACAGAGCCCAAAGGGCATCACTAGATATTCATAGTGCCCATCCCTGGTGTTAAAAGCCGTCTTCCATTCATCCCCCTCACGGATGCGAATCAGGTTGTAAGCACCCCGCAGATCTAACTTTGTAAATACCTTTGCTCCCCGTAGCCTATCAAAGAGCTCAGATATCAGGGGTAATGGGTACTTGTTCTTAACGGTAATGGCGTTAAGACCCCTGTAGTCTATGCATGGACGTAAGTCTCCAGTCTTCTTCTGTACGAAGAAGAACCCAGCCCCTGCCGGTGACACTGACTTCCTAATGAATCCTCTTGCCAGATTCTCCTGAATATACTGGGACATTGCCTCCGTCTCCGGGAGAGATAACGGGTAGACTCGACCCCGGGGAGGCTCAGCACCAGGCAAGAGGTCAATAGGACAGTCATAGGGACGGTGAGGCGGAAGAGTCTCCGCAGCTCTTTTGGAGAACACGTCTGCATGGGACCAATAGTGCTTGGGGAGAGAGGAAAGATCTGCGGGTACCTGTGTAGTAGCAACCTGAACGCACTCCCTCTGACATCTACCCTCACAGGATTTACTCCATCCCAAAATTCTCCCAGAGGACCACTCAATATGAGGAGAATGGTAGCGAAGCCATGGCATCCCCAACAGGACCTCATCAATTCCCTCAGGAATGACTAATAGGGAGATTATCTCCTGATGTGATGGAGACACAGACAGCGTGAAAGGAATGGTTTGGTGGGTAATCTGTGAAGGTAGTGTTGACCCATTTACCACTCGAACGGTCACTGGCTGGGCGAGCATCACCAAGGGTATTGCGTGACGCTGGGCAAAGGCGGAGGACATAAAGTTACCCTCTGCCCCAGAATCCAAGCAAAGCTCGACCGTAAGAGTGGATGGGCCTATGGTAATTGTCCCCTTGAAGGACAACTTTGAGGCAAACGTCGCCGTGTCTAGTGTACCTCCTCCAACTGCCACTAGACGCTGACGTTTCCCCGACCGCTGAGGACTCTTGGAGACAAGACGTCCTGACTGCTGGCAAACATGACGGACCTTATGTGCACGAGCGGACTGAGACTTAGATCCCGCTCGTGTCACCTCCAAGGTCTCATGTGACTCAGATGCCTGGACTGGGAATTCCAAAGGTTTGGCGAAGTTAGGAGCCAGCCGAAACCTCTGCCTACACTGGGCTCGTTCCAACCTCCGCTCGTTAAAACGGAGGTCTATACGAGTAGAAATAGATATTAACTCCTCCAGTGTGGCAGGAATCTCCCTAGTGGCCAGAGCGTCCTTAACATGGTCAGCCAGGCCCCTCCAGAATATGGGGATAAGGGCTTTGTACGACCACTCCAGCTCGGAAGCTAAAGTACGGAATCGGACAGAAAAATGGCTGACCAAGGACTAACCCTGAGTTAATGCCAGTAGTTGGAGCGCTGTATCATGGGTGAGTTGAGGTCCTAGAAAGACCTTTTTCAGCGTGCCCAGAAACAACGGAGCACTCTGCACCACATGATCATCACGCTCCCACAGCGGCGTAGCCCACTCCAACGCCCTGTCCGACAACAGCGAGACAATAAATCCCACCTTAGCCCGCTCTGTAGGAAAACGTGCAGCCAGGAGCTCGAGGTGGATAGAGCACTGACTCACGAATCCCCTACAAGTTTTGCAATCTCCAGAAAATTTTTCTGGCAACGGGAGGCGGGATAATGTCGGAACAGGGGTGGCAGTGGACAAGGTTGCTGCCGCCACGCCAGCAGCCTTTACAGCAACTGCGGTAACATCCACAGCTGAGGTTGAGTTCTCGAGAACCTTCAACCTACCCTCCAACTGCTGGATATACCGCAAAGATTGCTGAATGTCCGCCATACTAGCCAGACCTTGGCGCTAGTATTCTGTTAAGGACTGGCGGAACGCACCATGTATAGATGGTAAGAAACTAGGTGCGTTCGCAGTCCGAGGTCCACCGTGCAGGTAAAAGACCCTGCAGCTAGCCAGACGGACAATATGGCGGTACACTAAAGGATACACGCGTGGGTTAAACCTCACCCAGCGTGAAGAAAGCGATCCTGTTAATCCACAGGACCGCAGTACCGCACTAGTGCGCGAGCAAGTGGTCAGCGGACTTAACCCCAGAAGGGATTGGAGCCCGATTAGACCCTTGCTGGCGTAACACCGCAACTGGGTGTGTAGAGAACCTTAAGGAATATAAGTGCACAAGAGTGCGAGCGATGCCGCACTAACGGACGCCACTAACCACCCAGACTCGGGTATGGAAAGCGCAAGACAGGCGCACGGCGCCGTACTGGCAGGCACAGCTACAGGACGCTGAGATGTGTTTTTAGTGCTGTAGGCTAAGTCGGGCGCTAGGTAGCAGCCATACACCTTCCGCGAACAGACATTCAATAGGGAAGGGGTTTCCAAGGACGACTTGCACTCACAACATACACACATCAACAATTGTTTGACAATACTAGCGCATGGCCGTGCGGTCATGCGCAGTTTATATAACAGCAGCACAGGAAGTGGCCACAGCACTTTTGCCCTTCTAGGACCTGCCAAGAGGACCAATGGAATGTGCTGCAGAGCCTGAGCACATGACCCTCGATCTCCAACGGGAGACCTTACGCTGGGCATGCTCAGTACATGCAGACAAGGACTTAGTCCCAGAGAAGTCCGCTCGCTGCTGACCAGCACTGACTTTAATGGCAGAGACTGGAGAAGCAGCACTAACTCTCAGAACAGAGTGAGAATGAGCAAGACGCTGGGACCGACGTCCTTGCTGAGCAGGCTCCACTGCGGCTGGACAAGAATGGGAGACCGCAGCGGAAGTGGCTCGAGATTCCCCCTGTGCAGAAGCGGGAACTCGACCCCTAACACACTGTTTTTTTAATTTTTTCAGGGAGAATTTAGAAACCAAATAAAAAAAAATAGGCTTTCTATGGCCCACTATTTGAGAGAGAGAGATGGCACACCCAGGAGTCAGGACTGGCACACAAGCAGAAAGGCCAATATGAACCGCCGCGCAACCTGCCCTACCCTCTCCTAGTGTTTCATCACCCATCCCCTGCAGACTGTGAGCCCTCGCGGGCAGGGTCCTCCCTCCTTATGTACCCATGTGCCTGTTATCTGCTCATGTTTAATGTATTTGTCTATATTTGCCTCGTATTCACATGTAAAGCGCCATGGAATAAATGGCGCTATAAAAATGTATAATAATAATAATAATAATATTAACCTCCCACGGTTTTTTGTTGTTTTTTCAGGGAGAATTTAGAAACCAAATTTTAAAAATAAATAAATAGGCTTTCTATGGCCCACTATTTGAGAGAGAGATGGCACACTCAGGACTGGCACACAAGCAGAAAGGCCAAAATTCATCTCCCACTGTTTTTTTTTATTTTTTCAGGGAGAATTTAGAAACCAAATAAAAAAAAATAGGCTTTCTATGGCCCACTATTTGAGAGAGAGAGATGGCACACCCAGGAGTCAGGACTGGCACACAAGCAGAAAGGCCAATATTAATCTCTCACTGTTTATTTTTGTGATTTTAAAAGGGAGAATTTAGAAACCAAATAAAAAAAATTTATTTTTTCAGGGAGAATTTAGAAACCAAATAGAAAAAAAAAAAAGCTTTCTATGGCCCACTATTTGAGAGAGAGAGATGGCACACCCAGGAGTCAGGACTGGCACACAAGCAGAAAGGCCAATATTAATCTCCCACTGTTTTTTGTGATTTTAAAAGGGAGAATTTAGAAACCAAATAAAAAAAATTGATTTTTTCAGGGAGAATTTAGAAACCAAATAAAAAAAAATAGGCTTTCTATGGCCCACTATTTGAGAGAGAGGGATGGCACACCCAGGAGTCAGGACTGGCACACAAGCAGAAAGGCCAATATTAATCTCCCACTGTTTTTTTTATTTTTTCAGGGAGAATTTAGAAACCAAATTAAAAAAAATAGGCTTTCTATGGCCCACTATTTGAGAGAGAGAGATGGCACACCCAGGAGTCAGGACTGTCACACAAGCAGAAAGGCCAATATTAATCTCCCACTGTTTTTTGTTTTTTTTCAGGGAGAATTTAGAAACCAAATAAAAAAAAATTATTTTTTCAGGGAGAATTTAGAAACCAAATAGAAAAAAAAATAGGCTTTCTATGGCCCACTATTTGAGAGAGAGAGATGGCACACCCAGGAGTCAGGACTGGCACACAAGCAGAAAGGCCAATATTAATCTCCCACTGTTTTTTGTGATTTTGAAAGGGAGAATTTAGAAACCAAATAAAAAAAATTGATTTTTTCAGGGAGAATTTAGAAACCAAATAAAAAAAAAATAGGCTTTCTATGGCCCACTATTTGAGAGAGAGAGATGGCACACCCAGGAGTCAGGACTGGCACACAAGCAGAAAGGCCAATATTAATCTCCCACTGTTTTTTTTATTTTTTCAGGGAGAATTTAGAAACCAAATAAAAAAAAATAGGCTTTCTATGGCCCACTATTTGAGACAGAGAGATGGCACACCCAGGAGTCAGGACTGGCACACAAGCAGAAAGGCCAATATTAATCTCCCACTGTTTTTTTTATTTTTTCAGGGAGAATTTAGAAACCAAATTAAAAAAAATAGGCTTTCTATGGCCCACTATTTGAGAGAGAAAGATGGCACACCCAGGAGTCAGGACTGGCACACATGCAGAAAGGCCAATATTAATCTCCCACTGTTTTTTTGTGATTTTAAAAGGGAGAATTTAGAAACCAAATAAAAAAAATTGATTTTTTCAGGGAGAATTTAGAAACCAAAAAAAAAAAATAGGCTTTCTATGGCCCACTATTTGAGAGAGAGAGGTGGCACACCCAGGAGTCAGGACTGGCACACAAGCAGAAAGGCCAATAATAATCTCCCAGTTTTTTTGTTATTTTAAAAGGGAGAATTTAGAAACCAAATAAAAAAAATTGATTTTTTCAGGGAGAATTTAGAAACCAAATAAAAAAAAATAGGCTTTCTATGGCCCACTATTTGAGAGAGAGAGATGGCACACCCAGGAGTCAGAACTGGCACACAAGCAGAAAGGCCAATATTAATCTCCCACTTTTTTTATTTTTTCAGGGAGAATTTAGAAACCAAATTAAAAAAAAATAGGCTTTCTATGGCCCACTATTTGAGAGAGAGAGATGGCACACCCAGGAGTCAGGACTGGCACACAAGCAGAAAGGCCAATATTAATCTCCCACTGTTTTTTTTCATATTTTCAAGGAGAATTTAGAAACCAAATAAAAAAAAAATAGGCTTTCTATGGCCCACTATTTGAGAGAGAAAGATGGCACACCCAGGAGTCAGGACTGGCACACAAGCAGAAAGGCCAATATTAATCTCCCACTGTTTTTTTGTGATTTTAAAAGGGAGAATTTAGAAACCAAATAAAAAAAATTGATTTTTTCAGGGAGAATTTAGAAACCAAAAAAAAAAAAAAAATAGGCTTTCTATGGCCCACTATTTGAGAGAGAGAGGTGGCACACCCAGGAGTCAGGACTGGCACACAAGCAGAAAGGCCAATAATAATCTCCCAGTTTTTTTGTTATTTTAAAAGGGAGAATTTAGAAACCAAATAAAAAAAATTGATTTTTTCAGGGAGAATTTAGAAACCAAATAAAAAAAAATAGGCTTTCTATGGCCCACTATTTGAGAGAGAGAGATGGCACACCCAGGAGTCAGGACTGGCACACAAGCAGAAAGGCCAATATTAATCTCCCACTGTTTTTTTTATTTTTTCAGGGAGAATTTAGAAACCAAATAAAAAAAAATAGGCTTTCTATGGTCCACTATTTGAGACAGAGAGATGGCACACCCAGGAGTCAGGACTGGCACACAAGCAGAAAGGCCAATATTAATCTCCCACTGTTTTTTTTATTTTTTCAGGGAGAATTTTGAAACCAAATAAAAAAAAATAGGCTTTCTATGGCCCACTATTTGAGAGAGAGAGATGGCACACCCAGGAGTCAGGACTGGCACACAAGCAGAAAGGCCAATATTAATCTCCCACGGTTTTTTGTTATTTTTTCAGGGAGAATTTAGAAACCAAATTTTAAAAAAAAATAAATAAATAGGCTTTCTATGGCCCACTATTTAGGAGAGATGGCACAATCAGGACTGGCAGACAAGCAGAAAGGCCAATATTAATCTCCCACTGTTTTTTTTTTATTTTTTCAGGGATAATTTAGAAACCAAATAAAAAAAAAATAGGCTTTCTATGGCCCACTATTTGAGAGAGAGAGATGGCACACCATCAGGACTGGCACACAAGCAGAAAGGCCAATATTAATCTCCCACGGTTTTTTGTTTTTTTTTCAGGGAGAATTTAGAAACCTAATTTTTAAAAAAATAAATAAATAGGCTTTCTATGGCCCACTATTTGAGAGAGAGATGGCACACTCAGGACTGGCACACAAGCCCAAAGGCCAATATTAATCTCCCACTGTTTTTTTTTTTTCAGGGAGAATTTATAACCCCCCCCCAAAAAAAAAAAACTGAAAAAAAAAGGCTTTCTATGGCCCACTATGTGAGAGAGATGGCACACACAGGGATGGCACTCTAGCAGAAATGCCAATCTTAATCTCCCACAACTTATTTTTTTAGGGAGAATTACAAAAAAAAAAAAAAAAACAGGGACTGTCCTACAATTATTATCTCCCTGCAGTAATCTCAGCCAGGTATGGCAGGCAGCAATAAGGAGTGGACTGATGCACAAATTAAATAAAAAGTGTGGACAAACAAAAAAGATAGCTGTGCAGAAAGGAAGGAACAACAGGATTTGTGCTTTGAAAAAAGCAGTTGGTTTGCACAGCGGCGTGCACACAGCAATGCAGCTATCAGGGAGCCTTCTAGGGCAGCCCAATGAGCTACAGCGCTGAGGAAAAAAATGTAGCTTCCACTGTCCCTGCAAACAAAAGGTGGTGTTGGGCAGTGGAAATCGCTACAGCACAAGCGGTTTGGTGGTTAATGGACCCTGCCTAACGCTATCCCTGCTTCTGACGAAGCGGCAGCAACCTCTCCCTAGGCTTAGATCAGCAGCAGTAAGATGGCGGTCGGCGGGAACGCCTCTTTATAGCCCCTGTGACGCCGCAGACAGCAAGCCAATCACTGCAATGCCCTTCTCTAAGATGGTGGGGACCAGGACCTATGTCATCACGCTGCCCACAATCTTTGTCCACCTTCATTGGCTGAGAAATGGTGCTTTTCGCGTCATTGAAACGTGACTTTGGCGCGAAAGTCGCGTACCGCATGGCCGACCCCACACAGGGGTCGGGTCGGGTTTCATGAAACCCGACTTTGCCAAAAGTCGGCGACTTTTGAAAATGAACGATCCGTTTCGCTCAACCCTATCAGTCACTGTAGACTTTAACGGCCATACACATTATAAAGTTATCAGGTGACAGCAAACTCTCCCGACTGCCCCATACATGAGCACAATTGGCTTTCCTACAGTGGCTTGCAAAAATATTCACACACCCAGGTACGGACTGGGGCTGAAATTCAGCCCTGGCATTTGAAATCACACAGGCCCATGTTCACCGTCCACATGACCCAGATGGGAATATATTACTAATATTACCCTGGATGGAGGAAAGATTTTCTACAAGACCAATATTTCTAATGATACCTGTGGTCTACGGGGGTAAGTGACGGAGTCAGCAACTTTGTGCTCCATCACAACTCTTAACAGTATGGGTATTTTGAGAACACCGATTCTGCTAACAACGTAGCAGACAAAGCAGCACATGACCACACAGGCCCTTCTGGCATTTGCCAGAATTGCCAGATGGCCATTCCGGCCCTGCACACACCCCTTCTCACACAGCCTTGGCAATTTTTGTGTTTTGCTACCTCACAACCTGGAATTTCACTCATTTTTTGGAAGGTTTGCATCAGTTCATGTAATGAACATGCCTACATATGTGAACATTTGATTTTCTGTTTATTATGAAGCTATTAACAAATAGTACAAAATTACTGAAAACTTTAGTGTGCATAACTATTCATGCCCCTAAAGTGAACACCTTGTAGAGCGTCCTTTTGTGGCAATTACAGCTTCAAGTCACTTTGGATAAGTGTCTATGAACTTTCCACATCTTGCCACTGGGTATTTCGCCCATTCCTCAAGGCAAAACTGCTCCAGCTTCTTCAAGTTAGATGGTTTCCTCTGGTGAACAGCAATGTTCAAGTCTGACCACAGATTCTTAATTGTATTAAAGTCTGGGCTTTGACTAGGCCACTGAGGGCCGCCATCACGGCATTACTGCCCTTACTGCTGTATGGGGTCCAGTGAGCAGCAGTACAGAAGAGGGCCCGGACCCCCCTCTTGTGCTTCTTATCAACGGCCCCATCGTGCGCTAAAATGCTGTACACAGCTCTGTGCTGGGAGACTTCTCAGAGCTCCACAGACATCTAATCTGGATGGCTGCGCAGCTCTAGCTCCCTCCGCATTCTTTGCAAATGATGAAGTGAACTGGGGGTGTGGACTGAAAATGATGAAGTGAGTGGGGAGCAGGAGGCTGCAAATGATGAAGTGACTGGGGTGAGGGGGGCTGGAAATGATGAAGTGAGTGGGTGGAGGGGCACTGCAAATGATAAAGTGAAGCAGGCGAGAGGGACTGCAAATGATGAAGCGAGTGGGGGAGTGGGACTGCAAATGATGAAGTGAAGGGGGAGGGTTCTGCAAATTATGAAGTGAGTGGAGGGAGAGGCACTGCAAATGATTAAATGAGGTGGGGAAGGGGACTACACATGATGAAGTTTGTGGGGGAATGGGACTGCAAATGATGAAGTGAAGGGGGAGGGTTCTGCAAATTATGAAGTGAGTGGAGATAGAGGCACTGCAAATGATTAAATGAGGTGGGGAGGGGGACTGAAATGATAAAGTGAGTGGGGACGGGGACTGCACATGATGAATTGAGGGGGAAGGGGGACTGCACATGATAAAATGAGCGGGGGGAGACAGAGCAACCATCACCACAATAGAGGGGCTCATGTAGCATGATTAGTACACGAGCATTGACCGTATTAATGAATAAAGGACATGGATATTAGTGTCTCTTGCTGCATGGATATCAGTGTCTCTTGACACCCCCATTCACTGGAAATATCGGCTTGACAAAGCATTCCTGCAAATGATGAATTGAGCGTGAGGGACTGAAAATGATGAATTGAGGGTGGGGGACAGGGGACAGCAAATGATGAATTCAGGGTAAGGGACAGGGACTGCAAATGATTCATTGAGGGTGATGGATGGGGAGAGCAAATGATGACTTGGGGACTAGGGGAGAGAAAATAATGATGAATTTTGAGGGTGGGGGAGTAAATGATGATATATTGAGACTGTTGAACGGGGTACAGTAAATGATGAATTGAGGGTGGGGGAGAGTAAATGATGCACTGAATGAGAGGGTGAGAAGTTGATAAAGAATAGAGGGTGGGGGTGTGAGAGAGAGAGAACACATGACATAATTGTGGCAGAAGGGGCATGTAAATATAATTAATCGGGGGAGCGGGAGGTATATAGTGGGGGAGTTGAATATTTATATATTTATTAGGTGGGGAAAGTGGCTATATATAGTTACTTGGGGCACAGTGGTGAATTATAATTTATATTTGGAATGGTAGGTTGCATAATAACTAATTATGTATGAATGGTGGGTGCACATCTGTATTCAGCTGTATAGCTGTATACTGTAGAAAAAGGGAAAAAGTGGGGAATGTGCTCTGGAAGCACTGCTCTAGATAACTGTGTTATTTTATGCAGAGACAAACTCTGGCTGGAAGAAGTAATGGCAGTCTGCACTGGATGAAGAAGAAAAGAAGGATGAAGAAAAGAAAGATGAAATACTTTAACTAGAGATGTCACTGGTAAGTCAGTGTATTACCTGTACACTTACACTATATTCTATGTACAGAGCTCCTGTTGTGTATGTCACTGGTGATCACTCTGTTACATGTACACTATGCACTATATACAGAGCTCCTGGGTATAATGTCACTGGTGATCACTGGATTACCTGTACACTGGCACTATATACATATGTTTTTTGTATGTGGTATTATTCAGTCACTATGTGGTGGTAATATGTGGCTTGGTCATGGTGTGGGGGTATTTGTGCCTTGCATGTGGTATTATTCGGTGACTGTGTTGTGGTAATATGTAGTCTGGTCATGATGTGACGGTATTTGTCCTTTGTATCTGGTATTAATGGTTATTTTAAAAAATGTATGTAACATAGTAACATAGTTATTAAGGTTGAAGGAAGAATTTGAGTCCATCTAGTTCAACCCATAGCCTATCCTAACATGCCCTAACATGTTGATCCAGATGTGACTTAATCCCTTAAAGAAAAATAAAGAAAATTATTCTTAAAAAGAGTATTGGATATTTTAAGAAATGTTTAATAGGTTAGATTAGAGTAGGGTCCTGCCAAAAGAGTCTACCTTGTTGTGGTGGGGGGCTTAAAAGATATTTTGGCCAAAACAAAAGCTGCTGGCTATATATGGGATATGATGTTTGATGGGAACGGTTAATGTGTGATTGGTGAGGATGTGGTGCAGAAGTGGAGTTTTTCCAAGAAAGGGCGATGGGACTGTGAAAGGTTCGTGGGGTAGAGGCAGAGCTGGGGTGGAGCCTGGGTGGAATCTCATTTGGGCCCCAAAGTTTTGCCAGTATGGGGCCCTGAATTTTTTACTGGCAGCCCTGAGGCCACTCCAAAACATTTACAAATATCCCTTTAAACCACTTGAGTTTTTCTTTAGCATTATGCATTGGGTCACTGTCTTGATTGAATGTGAACCACCATTCCAATCTGAAATCACTGACAAACTGAAATGGGTTTTGCACATGAATATCTCTGTATTTCAGACCATCCATCTTCCCCTCGACTTGGACCATTTTCCCTGTCCCTTCTGCAGAAAAACATAACCCCAGCATAATGCTGCCACCACCATGTTTCACTGTGGGGATGGTGGTTCCTGCGGACGGTGATAAGCCATGTTGGTTTGGCGCCAGACATAGTGTGTACCTTGGTTTCATCTAACCACAGCACCTTCCTCCATATATTTGGGGAGTCTCCTATATGTCTTTTGGCAAATCCATAACCCTGCCCACTCTTCCATAAAGGCCACCTCTATGGAGTGTAAGGCTTACTGTGGTTGAATGGACAGATTCTCAAGTCTATGCTTAGAAACTGCAGCTCTATCAGGGTTATCTTTGATCTCTGTGCTGCTTCTCTGATTAATTCTTTCCTTGCCTGGGCTGAGTTTTGGTGGGTGGTTTGTTGTGGAACTATGTTCTTTCCATTTGATTATAATGGATTTGATGGTGCTCTGGGGATCATTAAAGATTATGATATTTTTTTATAACCCAACCCTGACTTGTACTTCTCAACAACTTTGTCCCTGACTTGTCTGGAAATCTCGTTGGTCTTCATAGTGTTGTTTAGTTAGTGGTGCCTCTTGCTTAATGGTGTTGCAGCATCTATCGCCTTTCAGAAAAGGAGTGTATACAGTATACCGACATACCATGTGGCACTTAGATTGCACACTGGGGGACTTCCTTTCACTAAGCATGTGACTTATGAAGGTAATTGCTTGCACCAGAAATTTTTAGGGGCTTCATCACAAAAGGTGTGAATACATATGCACATGCCAATTTTTAGTTATTTGATCCATAAATTTAATTTATGTCTATATTTTTCTCACTTCACTTCACTAACTTAGAGTATTTAGTGCTGATGCATCACACACAAATCTAATTACAAAAATATTTAAACACTGATTTTAATGTAACAAAAAAGGTAAAAGGCCAAGGGGGTGAATACCGTACATACTCAAGTATAAGCCGAGAATTTCAGCCCATTTTTTTAGGCTGAAATTGCACCTCTCGACTTATACTCGAGTCATTCCCAGGGTCGGCAGGGGAGGGGGAGCAGCAGCTGTCTAATAATACTCACCTGCTCCTGGCGAGGTCCCTTCACGTCCTGGTTCCTGGACGCCAGCAGCTTCTTCCTGTAGTGAGCGGTCACATGGTACCGCTCATTACAGTAATGAATATGGACCCGACTCCACTCCCATAGGGGTGGAGCCGCATATTCATTACTGTATTGAGCAGTACCATGTGACCGCTCACTACAGGAAGAAGCTGCCGGCGCTGGGGAACAGACATGCAGGGACCGCGCCAGGAGCAGGTGAGTATAACGCAGTGCGCGATATTCACCTGCTCCCCATTCCACCGTTGGCGCCATTGTGTCTTCTGCGTCATCTGCAGTGATGCTTAGGTCAGAGGGCGCGATGCCGCGATTAGTGCGTGCTGCCCTCTGCCTGAACAGTAAGTGCGGAGGACGCGGAAGACATAGTGGTGCCCATCAGTGGAACGGGGAGCGTGTGAATATAGCAAGTGCCAGGGGCCTGAGATTTGAGTATGTCAATTTTTTTTTTTAATCGCTGCAACAGCATATGGGGAAATGTCTGTATGGAGCATCTTATGGTGCCATGTGCAGCATTATATGGGGAAAATATCTGTATGAGTCCATGTGCAGCATTATATAGGGCAAATATCTGTATGGAGCATCTTATGGGGCCATGTGCAGCATTATATGGGGCAAATATCTGTATGGAGCATCTTATGGGGCCATGTTCAGCATTATATGGGGCAAATATCTCTATGGAGAATCTTATGGTTCCATAATCAGCATTTGTGGAGCATTTTATGGGGCAAATGTCTGTATGGAGCATCTTATGGGGCCATAATCAACATATGTGCAGCATTGTGTGGGGCATATTTTAATATGGAGCATCTTATGGGGCCCATCATAAACTGTATGGAGAATTATATGGGGCGTATTTTGTATGGAACATCTTATGGGGCCCATCATGAACTGTATGGAGCATTATATGGGGCTCCTGATTCAATATGGATATTCAAAAACACTTAAACTACTGATGTCTCAATTAATTTTACTTTTATTGGTATCTATTTTTATTTTTGAAATTTACCAGTAGCTGCTGCATTTTCCACCCTAGGCTTATACTCGAGTCATTAAGTTTTCCCATTTTTTTGTGGCAAAATTAGGGGGGGTCGGCTTATACTCGGGTGGGCTTATACTCAAGTATATACGGTACTTTTGCAGGCCACTGTATGTTTTCTATGAGAGACATGCCCCCATTATCTATAGTGGCAGACTCTAGAAGCCCACATACACATTATATGATCAATCAATCCTGCCATGATCAGCAGGTTCAGACAATTTTAGACAGGGCATATCAGTATCAAAGTCCAAACTAATACAGCAAAATAAAGTGCAATGCTCTGGAAAAAAAATTTTAACACCACATTTATATACAGTGGAAAAAACAATCAGCTGAGAGCTTAGAGAATATTATGGATTTTCAAATTCGCCTTAATAAAAGAATCCTCCATTCGCAGCACTGCCAGCTGTCAGTCTGTTGTTGCTGTTGGATTGGCGTGCTGGCTTCCACTTTTTCAAACTGCTCCAGTAACAGCTCAATAGGGTTGTGATCTGAATATTCAGCTGACAAACAGAACACCATCTGACTATTTCCTAATTAAGTTGTACATAGTTTGGAACCATGCTTTATGTCATTGTTTGGATTTAAATTGGCTCTAAACTAGCACCAACGAGAGTACTGATTTTACGCATACTGATTTTAGTCTGTACAAATTTCTCAGTTTTCATGCAGATAATGGTCCCAGAACATAGCATTTTGGCCGCTATTTTGGACAGTTATCATAAATTTGCAATTTTTACGCAACTCATAGTTTCGTAAATTATTTTTAACTTTTGGCATTATTAAACCGGTCATGGCTGTTATGATAAGGTAATTCAGTACCACAATGGACATAGAGGTCAGAGCACATACAGTGACCTGACAATAACCCAAAAACATTGAACGAGCTCTGAGACGTGGGAACTCTGCTGACCGCAATCCCTAATCCTCTCCAACCACACTAGAGGCAGCCGTGGATTGCGCCTAACGCTCCCTATGCAACTCGGCACAGCCTGAGAAACTAGCTAGCCTGAAGATAGAAAATAAGCCTACCTTGCCTCAGAGAAATACCCCAAAGGAAAAGGCAGCCCCCACATATAATGACTGTGAGTTAAGATGAAAAGACAAATGTAGAGATGAAATAGATTTAGCAAAGTGAGGCCCGACTTTCTGAACAGAGCGAGGATAGGAAAGGTAACTTTGCGGTCAACACAAAACCCTACAAAAACCACGCAAAGGGGGCAAAAAGACCCTCCGTACCGAACTAACAGCACGGAGGTACACCCTCTGCGTCTCAGAGCTTCAAGTAAGCAGGAAAAAACAAATAGACAAGCTGGACAGAAAAAAACAGCAAACAAAATAGCAAAGCGGAACTTAGCTATGCAGAGCAGCAGGCCACAGGAACGATCCAGGAGGAAACAGGTCCAATACTAGAACATTGACTGGAGGCCAGGATCAAAGCACTAGGTGGAGTTAAATAGAGCAGCACCTAACGACTTCACCACTCACCTGAGGAAGGAAACTCAGAAGCCGCAGTACCACTTTCCTCCACCAACGGAAGCTCACAGAGAGAATCAGCCGAAGTACCACTTGTGACCACAGGAGGGAGCTCTGCCACAGAATTCACAACAGTACCCCCCCTTGAGGAGGGGTCACCGAACCCTCACCAGAGCCCCCAGGACGACCAGGATGAGCCATATGAAAGGCACGAACAAGATCGGGAGCATGGACATCAGAGGCAAAGACACAGGAATTATCATCCTGAGCATAACCCTTCCACTTAACCAGATACTGGAGTTTCCGTCTTGAAACACGAGAATCCAAAATCTTCTCCACAATATACTCCAACTCCCCCTCCACCAAAACCGGGGCAGGAGGATCAACAGATGGAACCATAGGTGCCACGTATCTCCGCAACAATGACCTATGGAATACGTTATGAATGGAAAAAGAATCTGGAAGGGTCAGACGAAAAGACACAGGATTAAGAACCTCAGAAATCCTATACGGACCAATGAAACGAGGTTTAAACTTAGGAGAGGAAACCTTCATAGGAATATGACGAGAAGATAACCAAACCAAATCCCCAACACGAAGTCGGGGACCCACACAGCGTCTGCGATTAGCGAAACGTTGAGCCTTCTCCTGGGACAAGGTCAAATTGTCCACTAAATGAGTCCAAATCTGCTGCAACCTGTCCACCACAGTATCCACACCAGGACAGTCCGAAGACTCAACCTGCCCTGAAGAGAAACGAGGATGGAACCCAGAGTTGCAGAAAAACGGCGAAACCAAGGTAGCCGAGCTGGCCCGATTATTAAGGGCGAACTCAGCCAAAGGCAAAAAGGACACCCAGTCATCCTGATCAGCAGAAACAAAGCATCTCAGATATGTTTCCAAGGTCTGATTGATTCATTCGGTCTGGCCATTAGTCTGAGGATGGAAAGCCGAGGAAAAAGACAAGTCAATGCCCATCCTACCACAAAAGGCTCGCCAAAACCTCGAAACAAACTGGGAACCTCTGTCAGAAACGATATTCTCTGGAATGCCATGTAAACGAACCACATGCTGGAAGAACAATGGCACCAAATCAGAGGAGGAAGGTAATTTAGACAAGGGTACCAAATGGACCATCTTAGAGAAGCGATCGCAGACCACCCAAATGACTGACATCTTTTGAGAGACGGGAAGATCTGAAATAAAATCCATAGAGATATGTGTCCAAGGCCTCTTCGGGACCGGCAAGGGCAAAAGCAACCCACTGGCACGAGAACAGCAGGGCTTAGCCCGAGCACAAATCCCACAGGACTGCACAAAAGAACGCACATCCCGCGACAGAGATGGCCACCAAAAGGATCTAGCCACTAACTCTCTGGTACCAAAGATTCCAGGATGACCAGCCAACACCGAACAATGAACCTCAGAGATAACTTTTTTCGTCCACCTATCAGGGACAAACAGTTTCTCCGCTGGGCAACGATCAGGTTTATTAGCCTGAAATCTTTGCAGCACCCGCCGCAAATCAGGGGAGATGGCAGACACAATTACTCCCTCTTTGAGGATACCCGCCGGCTCAGATACACCCGGAGAGTCGGGCACAAAACTACTAGACAGAGCATCCGCCTTCACATTTTTAGAGCCCGGAAGGTACGAAATCACAAAGTCAAAACGGGCAAAAAACAGCGACCAACGAGCCTGTCTAGGATTCAACCGCTTGGCAGACTCGAGATAAGTCAAGTTCTTATGATCAGTCAAGACCACCACGCGATGCTTAGCTCCTTCAAGCCAATGACGCCACTCCTCGAATGCCCACTTCATGGCCAGCAACTCTCGATTGCCCACATCATAATTTCGCTCAGCCGGCGAAAACTTCCTGGAAAAGAAGGCGCATGGTTTCATCACCGAGCAATCAGAACTTCTCTGCGACAAAACAGCCCCTGCTCCAATCTCAGAAGCATCAACCTCGACCTGGAATGGAAGCGAAACATCTGGTTGACACAACACAGGGGCAGAAGAAAAACGACGCTTCAACTCTTGAAAAGCTTCCACAGCAGCAGAAGACCAATTGACCACATCAGCACCCTTCTTGGTCAAATCGGTCAATGGTTTAGCAATACTAGAAAAATTGCAGATGAAGCGACGATAAAAATTAGCAAAGCCCAGGAACTTTTGCAGGCTTTTCAGAGATGTCGGCTGAGTCCAATCATGGATGGCTTGGACCTTAACAGGGTCCATCTCGATAGTAGAAGGGGAAAAGATGAACCCCAAAAATGAAACCTTCTGAACACCAAAGAGACACTTTGATCCCTTCACAAACAAAGAATTAGCACGCAGGACCTGAAACACCGTTCTGACCTGCTTCACATGAGACTCCCAATCATCCGAGAAGATCAAAATGTCATCCAAATACACAATCAGGAATTTATCCAAGTACTCTCGGAAGATGTCATGCATAAAGGACTGAAACACTGATGGAGCATTGGCAAGTCCGAATGGCATTACTAGATACTCAAAATGGCCCTCGGGCGTATTAAATGCAGTTTTCCATTCATCGCCTCGCTTAATACGCACAAGATTATACGCACCACGAAGATCTATCTTGGTGAACCAACTAGCCCCCTTAATCCGAACAAACAAATCAGATAACAACGGCAAGGGGTACTGAAATTTAACCGTGATCTTATTTAGAAGGCGGTAATCTATACAAGGTCTCAGCGAACCATCCTTCTTGGCTACAAAAAAGAACCCTGCTCCTAATGGCGACGATGACGGGCGAATATGCCCCTTCTCCAAGGACTCCTTCACATAACTCCGCATAGCGGCGTGCTCAGGCACAGATAAATTAAACAGTCGACCATTTGGGAATTTACTACCAGGAATCAAATCGATAGCACAATCACAATCCCTATGCGGAGGTAGGGTATCGGACTTGGGCTCATCAAATACATCCCGGTAATCAGACAAGAACTCTGGAACCTCAGAAGGGGTGGATGACGAAATAGTCAGAAATGGGACATCACCATGTACCCCCTGACAACCCCAGCTGGACACAGACATGGATTTCCAATCTAATACTGGATTATGGACTTGTAGCCATGGCAACCCCACCACGACCACATCATGCAGATTATGCAACACCAGAAAGCGAATAACCTCCTGATGTGCAGGAGCCATGCACATGGTCAGCTGGGTCCAGTACTGAGGCTTATTCTTAGCCAAAGGCATAGCATCAATTCCTCTCAATGGAATAGGACACTGCAAGGGCTCCAAGAAAAACCCACAACGCCTAGCATACTCCAAGTCCATCAAATTCAGGGCAGCGCCTGAATCCACAAATGCCATGACAGAATACGATGACAAAGAGCAGATCAAGGTAACAGACAGAAGAAATTTTGACTGTACCATACCAATGGTGGCAGACCTAGCGAACCGCTTAGTGCGCTTAGGACAATCAGAGATAGCATGAGTGGAATCACCACAGTAGAAACACAGCCCATTCAGACGACTGTGTTCTTGCCGTTCAACTCTGGTCAAAGTCCTATCGCACTGCATAGGCTCAGGTTTAAGCTCAGGTAATACCGCCAAATGGTGCACAGATTTACGCTCACGCAAGCGTCGACCGATCTGAATGGCCAAAGACATAGACTCATTCAGACCAGCAGGCATAGGAAATCCCACCATGACATCCTTAAGGGCTTCAGAGAGACCCTTTCTGAAAATAGCTGCGAGCGCACCTTCATTCCATTGAGTGAGTACGGACCACTTTCTAAATTTCTGACAATATACCTCTATCTCATCCTGACCCTGACACAGAGCCAGCAAATTTTTCTCTGCCTGATCCACTGAATTAGGTTCATCATACAGCAATCCGAGAGCCAGGAAAAACGCATCGATATTACTTAATGCAGGATCTCCTGACACAAGAGAAAATGCCCAGTCCTGAGGGTCGCCACGTGAAAAAGAAATAATGATCCTAACTTGTTGAACTGGGTCACCAGAGGAGCGAGGTTTCAAAGCCAGAAATAGTTTACAATTATTTTTGAAACTCAGAAATTTAGTTCTATCTCCAAAAAACAAATCAGGAATAGGAATTCTCGGTTCTAACATAGAATTCTGAACCACAAAGTCTTGAATATTTTGTACTCTTGCCGTGAGCTGATCCACACATGAAGACAGACCTTTAATGTCCATCGCTACACCTGTGTCCTGAACCACCCAAATGTCTAGGGGAAAAAAAGGCAAAACACAGTGCAGAGAAAAAAAAATGGTCTCAGAACTTCTTTTTTCCCTCTATTGAGAATCATTAGTACTTTTGGCCTCCAGTACTGTTATGATAAGGTAATTCAGTACCACAATGGACATAGAGGTCAGAGCACATACAGCGACCTGACAATAACCCAAAAACATTGAACGAGCTCTGAGACGTGGGAACTCTGCTGACCGCAATCCCTAATCCTCTCCAACCACACTAGAGGCAGCCGTGGATTGCGCCTAACGCTCCCTATGCAACTCGGCACAGCCTGAGAAACTAGCTAGCCTGAAGATAGAAAATAAGCCTACCTTGCCTCAGAGAAATACCCCAAAGGAAAAGGCAGCCCCCACATATAATGACTGTGAGTTAAGATGAAAAGACAAACGTAGAGATTAAATAGATTTAGCAAAGTGAGGCCCGACTTTCTGAACAGAGCGAGGATAGGAAAGGTAACTTTGCGGTCAACACAAAACCCTACAAAAACCACGCAAAGGGGGCAAAAAGACCCTCCGTACCGAACTAACGGCACGGAGGTACACCCTCTGCGTCCCAGAGCTTCCAGCAAGCAGGAAAAAACAAATAGACAAGCTGGACAGAAAAAAACAGCAAACAAAATAGCAAAGCGGAACTTAGCTATGCAGAGCAGCAGGCCACAGGAACGATCCAGGAGGAAACAGGTCCAATACTAGAACATTGACTGGAGGCCAGGATCAAAGCACTAGGTGGAGTTAAATAGAGCAGCACCTAACGACTTCACCACATCACCTGAAGAAGGAAACTCAGAAGCCGCAGTACCACTTTCCTCCACCAACGGAAGCTCACAGAGAGAATCAGCCGAAGTACCAATTGTGACCACAGGAGGGAGCTCTGCCACAGAATTCACAACACATGGCCTGCTCCACCAGAAGAAGAGTGACTGGAGTAAATGTTCTCACGAAGCGCAAGGAGGAGCACGCCACTTGTAAGATGCACTTGATTTATTAAGTAGTATGTGCCTCTTAAAGGGAACCTGTCACCCCCCAGGGCGTTTTTATGTAAAAGAGCCACCTTCAGCAGCACTAAGGCTGCATTCTGTGAAGGTGTCTCTTATGCATAGTATCCCTAGCAATGCTGAAATAATCACTTTTATAAATTGCCCGCCATACCTCTATTGTGTCCCGAAGGTATGTCTTCTCCCCCCGGTGTCAACCGCCAAAGAGACGTCAATCATCTTCTTGTTTCTGTGCGCCACCTCCTGTGTTCAAAATACATGCCTGGTGCCTGCGCTCTGCCAACTTTTCTCGGGCATGCGCCGTGCGTGCTGCCCGTGAACTTACATCAGGCGAGAAATGTTGGCAGAGCGCAGGCGCCGCTCTTGTATTTTGAACACAGGAGGCGGCGCACAGACGCAAGAGGGAGATGATTGACATCTTTTTAGCGGTTGACACCGGAGGGAAAAGACATACCTCCGGGACACAATAGAAGTATGGCGGGCAATTTATAAAAGTGATTATTTCAGCACTGTTAGGGATACTAAGCATAAGAGATACCTTCACAGTTCCCTTTAATGAATCAGGCACCTTGTACTCCACCAAGCCCATCATTTAGGCTACTTTCACACTAGCGTCGGAATCTCCCCGTCGCAATGCGTAGGGGAGAGATTCCGACGCTAGCGTTTGCTGCATTGCACAATGGGTGCAGCGGATGCATTTTTCCGGCGCATCCGCTGTTAGGGCTAGAGGAACGCACCAAATACAAAGACAGATAGAGTATGGTGCGTTCGCAGCCCGGGGTCCACCGTGCAGAGATGGAACCTGCTGCCAAGTAATGACGGACTATATGGCGGTACTCATAAGTATACACACGTGGGTTAAACTTCACCCAGCGTGAAGGAAGCGATCCTGTTGCGTAACAGGATCGCGGTACCGCACATAGAGCGCGAGCAAGTAGTCAGCGAACTCAACCCCAACTAGGATTGAAGTCCGATTAGACCCTTGCTGGCACAACACCGCAACTGGGTGTGTAAGGAAGCTGAATAACAATATTAGGGCACAAGAGTGCATGCGGTGCCGCACTGACGAACGCCACTAACCGCCCAGGCTTGGGTAAGGAAAGCACAGAGGAAGTGCACGGCGCCGTACTGGCGGTCACAGCAACTGGACGCTGTAATGTGTGATTCGTGCTGTAGGATAAGTCGTGCGCTAGATAGCAACCATACACCTTCCGCGAACAGACATTCAATAGGGAAGGGGTATCCAAGGACGACTTGCACTCACAACAAACACACATATGCAAATGTACACTAGCGCATGGCCGTGCAGTCATGCGCAGTTTATATAGTTGCAGCACAGGAAGTGGCCACAGAAACTTTGCCCTTCCAAGACCTGCCAAGAGGACCAATGGAATGTGCTGCAGGGCCTGAGCACATGACCCTCGATCTCCAACGGGAGATCTTGCCCTGGGCATGCTCAGTGTGTGCAGACAAGGACTTCGTCCCAGAGAAGTCCGCTCGCTGCTGACCAGCACTGGCTTTAATGGCAGAAGCTGAAGAAGCAGCAGTAACTCTCTGTACAGAGTGAGACTGAGCAAGACGCTGGGACCGACGTCCCTGCTGAGCAGACTCCACTGCGGCTGGATAAGAATGGGAGACCGCAGCAGAGATGGCTCGAGATTCCCCCTGTGCAGAAGCGGGAACTCGAGACCTAACATTACCACCCCTCCTAGGGCCCCCCCCCTCCTTGGGCCTCGCTACGCTCGAAGGCAGCAATGAGCTGTGGGGCCCGAATGTTTTCAGCAGGCTCCCATGACCTGTCCTCTGGGCCATAACCCTTCCAATCCACCAGATAGAACTTTTTGCCGCGTACCACCTTGCACCCCAAAATAGGGTTCACCTCGTAATCGTCCGTAGACGAACCCAATGTCCCGGCAGATGACTCGGAAAACCGGGACATGTATACGGGTTTCAAGAGGGACACATGAAAGGTGTCGGTGATACCCAAGCGTGGAGGAAGAGCCAAACGGTAGACCACAGGATTAACCTGTTCGAGAACCTTGAAGGGACCCAAGTAGCGAGGAGCAAACTTAGTGGACTCAACTCGCAGCCTGATGTTACGGGCGGAGAGCCACACCAAGTCGCCAGGAGCAAAGGTCGGAGCGGGGCGCCGATGAACATCGGTGGAGGACCTCATTCTCTCCTTGGAGGCCCGAATGGCATCCTGCGTGCGGTCCCAAATGTTCCGTGCCTCCACAGCCCAGTCTGCCACCCTGGAGTCAGCAGAAGACACAGGCATGGGCACAGGAACACGCGGATGCTGGCCGTAATTTAGGAGGAATGGAGTCTGACCGGTGGAGTCGGCTACGGCATTGTTAAGTGCAAACTCTGCCCACGGTAGCAAGGATGCCCAGTCATCCTGCCTGGCAGAAACAAAATGTCGTAAATATGTGACCAAGGTCTGGTTGGCCCTCTCTACCAACCCATTCGTCTCGGGATGATATGCCGAAGAGAGATTCAACTCAATACTGAGTAGACGACAAAGCTCTCTCCAGAATCGAGACGCAAACTGGGGACCCCCGTCACTAACAATTTTGTCTGGCATACCGTGTAGGCGAAAGATATGCTTGACGAACAAGACAGCCAACGCCCGTGCAGAAGGTAGCCGTGGAAGAGGCACCAAGTGCACCATTTTGGAAAAATGGTCGGTGATCACCCAGATAATGGTGCAGTTACGAGACTTGGGTAAGCCCACCACAAAGTCCATCCCGACCATCTCCCAGGGCCTGTCTGCCACCGGCAGAGGATAAAGCAAACCAGCTGGCCGTTGCCGAGGACTCTTGTTCTTGGCGCAAGAGACACACGCCCGAACATACTCTGCGACATCACGAGCCATATGCGGCCACCAGTATGTCCTTGCCAGTAACTCAGATGTCCTTTTGGTACCAAAATGTCCACCCACCCTGGACGAGTGTGCCCAAGAGAGAACCTCCGGTCGCAAACTGGATGGTACAAAAGTCTTGCCCGGAGGCACAGACTCTAGCGAAACCGGGGCTACAGTTCTCAAGCTCTCGGTGGGGACAATTAGCCGAGGCTCCTCCTCCTCCTCCGCAGATGACACAACGGAGCGAGAGAGAGCGTCGGCCCGAATGTTCTTCTCCCCAGAAAGAAAATGGAGGGTGAAATGAAACCGGGAGAAGAATAAGGACCATCTGGCCTGGCGAGAATTCAACCGCTGGGCTGTCTGCAGGTACACCAAATTTTTATGGTCTGTGAAGACTTGGAAGGGAAAACGTGCTCCCTCCAAGAGATGTCTCCACTCCGAGAAAGCCAACTTCATGGCTAGCAACTCCCTGTCCCCTATGGAATAATTCCTCTCTGCTGGTGAGAAGGTCTTGGAGAAAAAGAAGCAAGGATGCTTCCGACCTTGAGCATCCTTTTGGAAGAGGACTGCTCCAGCACCAACAGAAGAGGCATCCACCTCCATGATAAATGGCTTATCAACATCGGGGCGATGTAGGATGGGAGCGCTAGCGAAGTGTGACTTTATAGAGTTAAAGGCCTTGGAGACCTCCTCAGACCACAATTTGGGATTCGCCCCCTTCTTGGTGAGGGCAACCAAGGGAGCTACCAAAGTTGAGAAGTGCGGAATGAACTGGCGATAATAATTAATGAACCCCATAAAGCGCTGCACCGCTTTAAGAGAATGGGGTTCCTGCCAGTCCATCACAGCCTGTAGTTTGGCAGGATCCATAGCCAATCCCTGGGCAGAGATGATGTAGCCTAGGAAGGGTAAGGACTCCTGCTCAAACATACACTTCTCCAACTTGGCATAGAGGGAGTTTGCCCGTAGGAGGTCGAAGACTTTGCAAACATCTCTCCGGTGGGAGTCAATATCTGGAGAGTAGATGAGAATATCATCCAGATAGACTACGACCGAGGTGGAAAGCATATCCCGGAAGATATCGTTCACAAAGTCTTGGAAAACGGCTGGGGCATTACAGAGCCCGAAGGGCATCACCAGATAGTCATAGTGCCCATCCCTGGTGTTAAAAGCAGTCTTCCATTCGTCCCCCTCATGGATGCGAATCAGGTTGTAGGCACCCCGCAGATCTAGTTTAGTAAATACCCTTGCTCCCCGAAGCCTATCGAAGAGCTCAGATATCAAGGGCAAAGGATACTTATTTTTAACGGTGATGGCATTAAGACCCCTGTAGTCTATGCATGGACGCAATTCCCCATTCTTCTTCTGCACGAAGAAGAACCCTGCCCCAGCAGGTGACACTGACTTCCTAATGAATCCTCTTGCCAGATTTTCCTGGATGTACTGTGACATTGCCTCCGTCTCCGGGAGAGATAACGGATAGACTCGACCCCAGGGAGGCTCAGCACCAGGCAAGAGATCAATAGGACAGTCATAGGGGCGATGGGGCGGAAGGATCTCTGCCGCCTTTTTGGAGAACACGTCTGCATAAGACCAATACTGCTTGGGGAGAGAGGAAAGATCTGCGGGTACCTCTGTAGTAGCAACCTGAACGCACTCCCTCTGACACCTACCCCCACAAGATTCGCCCCATCCCAGGATTCTGCCAGAGGACCACTCAATATGAGGAGAGTGGTACCGTAGCCAAGGTATTCCCAACAGGACCTCATCAATTCCCTCAGGAATGACAAGCAGAGATATAATCTCCTGATGAGATGGCGACATGGACAGAGTAAAAGGGATGGTCTGGTGTGTAATCTGTGAGGGCAGTGTCGACCCATTCACCACTCGTACTGTTACTGGTTGAGCTAGCATAACCAGGGGTATTGCGTGACGTTGGGCGAAGGCAGAAGACATAAAATTGCCCTCCGCCCCAGAATCCACGCAGAGCTCGACCGAGTGGGAGAATGAGCCTATAGTAATTGTCCCCTTAAAGGACAATTTAGAGGCAAACGTCGCCGTGTCTAGTGTACCTCCACCTACTACCACTAGACGCTGACGTTTCCTCGACCGCTGAGGACATCTGGTGGCTAGATGTCCTGACTGCTGGCAACATGACAGACCTTGAGTGCACAAGCGGTCCGGTACTTAGATCCCGCTTGTGACACTTCCCTGGCCTCATGTGACTCAGGAACCAGGACCGGAGATTCCAGAGGTTTGGCGAAGGTAGGAGCCAGCCGAAACCTCTGCCTACACTGGGCTCGCTCTAACCTCCGCTCGTTAAAACGGAGGTCAATTCGAGTGGAGACAGTTATTAACTCCTCCAGTGTGGCAGGAATCTCCCTAGTGGCCAGAGCGTCCTTAACGTGGTCAGCCAGCCCCCTCCAAAATATGGGGATAAGAGCTTTATCCGACCAATCCAGCACAGAAGCTAAAGTGCGGAATTGGACGGCAAACTGACTGACCAAGGACTCACCCTGAGTTAATGCCAGCAGTTGGAGCGCAGTATCATGGGTGACTTGAGGTCCTAAAAAGACCTGTTTCAGAGTGCTCAGAAACAGCGGAGCACCACTCTGCACCACATGATCGCCACGCTCCCACAGCGGCGTAGCCCATTCCAACACCCTGTCCGACAAGAGAGACACTATAAATCCCACCTTAGCCCGCTCTGTGGGAAAACTGCAGCCAGGAGCTCGAGGTGAATAGAGCACTGACTCACAAATCCCCTACAAAATTTGCTATCACCAGAAATTTTTTCTGGCAGCGGGAGGCGAGAAAATGTCAGAGCAGGGGTGGCAATGGACAGGGTTGCTGCAGCCACGCTAGCAGCCTGTACAGCAACTGCGGTAACATCCACAGCTGAGGTTGCGCTCTCAAGAGCCGCCAACCTACCCTCCAGCTGCTGGATATACCGCAAGGATTGCTGTTTGTCCGTCATTACTAGCCAGACCCTGGCGCTAGTGTAATGTTAGGGCTAGCGGAACGCACCAAATACAAAGACAGATAGAGTATGGTGCGTTCGCAGCCCGGGGTCCACCGTGCAGAGATGGAACCTGCTGCCAAGTAATGATGGACTATATGGCGGTACTCATAAGTATACACACGTGGGTTAAACTTCACCCAGCGTGAAGGAAGCGATCCTGTTGCGTCACAGGATCGCGGTACCGCACATAGAGCGCGAGCAAGTAGTCAGCGAACTCAACCCCAACTAGGATTGAAGTCCGATTAGACCCTTACTGGCACAACACCGCAACTGGGTGTGTAAGGAAGCTGAATAACAATATTAGGGCACAAGAGTGCATGCGGTGCCGCACTGACGAACGCCACTAACCACCCAGGCTTGGGTAAGGAAAGCACAGAGGAAGTGCACGGCGCCGTACTGGCGGTCACAGCAACTGGACGCTGTAATGTGTGATTCGTGCTGTAGGATAAGTCGGGCGCTAGATAGCAACCATACACCTTCCACGAACAGACATTCAATAGGGAAGGGGTATCCAAGACGACTTGCACTCACAACAAACACACATATGCAAATGTACACTAGCGCATGGCCGTGCGGTCATGCGCAGTTTATATAGTTGCAGCACAGGAAGTGGCCACAGAAACTTTGCCCTTCCAAGACCTGCCAAGAGGACCAATGGAATGTGCTGCAGGGCCGGAGCACAGGACCCTCGATCTCCAACGGGAGATCTTGCCCTGGGCATGCTCAGTGTGTGCAGACAAGGACTTAGTCCCAGAGAAGTCCGCTCGTTGCTGACCAGCACTGGCTTTAATGGCAGAAGCTGAAGAAGCAGCAGTAACTCTCTGTACAGAGTGAGACTGAGCAAGACGCTGGGACCGATGTCCCTGCTGAGCAGACTCCACTGCAGCTGGATAAGAATGGGAGACCGCAGCGGAGATGGCTCGAGATTCCCCCTGTGCAGAAGCGGGAACTCGAGACCTAACATCCGCTGCCCTATTGTAAGGTGCGGGGAGGTGGGGGCGGAGTTCCGGCCGCGCATGCGCGGTCGGAAAAAGCGGTCCGTCAGGAGCAAAAAACGTTACATGTAGCGGATGTGTGACGGATGGGATGTGTGGCAATGCGTCGTCAATACAAGTCTATGGGGAAAAAACGCATCCTGCAAGCACTTTTGCAGGATGCGTTTTTTCTGCAAAACGACACATTGTGACGGATTGCAGAAAACGCTAGTGTGAAAGTAGCCTAAGACTGACATGATAATTGAGGCCATAGTGTCTGAAAGCCATCCAGTATCTCACGACATCTGTTCTGTGGTCCACAAATGCTCTTACCTGTGACCCAAACATCTCAAGGGTAGAATAGTCAGTCTATGTTATATCCAGCGTCTGTTCTTTTGCCCATTTCATAGTTTTACTGTTTTATTATTCATCATTTAATGTTATTTCGTTTAAAGCAAGCCTGGAACTTTAAGTTCAGTGGGGAGTCCTAATTAACAACTGACAGCTATATCTGTATGTAATGCACACTTATACAAGGAAGGCTGTGAATCCTTGAGAAGTGTCACATTGAAAAGCCCAGAATGAGCCCATATTTAAATTAATAAATTATCTTTGCCGCAAACCTTTGCATCAATCTGTCTTGCCTAATCTATGGCGCTCTGCCTACAGATGGAAACACATATTCAATGTGATTAATGTTGATTAAAAATCATGACAAGCATCCTAAAGTTGCCTCCTCACTTTTGAAGGAACAATTTTATTCTGCCATTAATGGAGTTATTATAGGAGTATTACGATGTCAGACATTTATAGCATAACAATGGGATATTCCATAAATATCTGATAGATGTGGTTCTCAACGCAGGGATCTGTACGTATCCTAAAGACCAGGCATCATCAATGATGGAACGGTGCTGGTGCGGGAGGTATCTGTCATTTTTAGTTTACAAGGGAAACTATTTCATTTTGAGTTCTCTCACATTGTGGGGCATTATCCGATGTTCTATTGGATAGCAATGTTATATTATGGGGCATTGCAAATTTACAATTTTTTTCTCATGCCAATTTGTCACGAGAAAACAATCTCAGCATGCTGCGAGTGCATCCGATATTCGGATCGCGTGCACCTATACAAGTCTATGGGTGTGTGTGAAACATCGGACTGCACTCGGATTTCATCCTAGAAGTCTGATGAACACTCACAGAGACAATGGAGAAGATGGAGAAATTAAATTGTCCATCTTCTCCACAACTATGCTGAATATATTCTCTCATGCGCGAGAATCGGATCACACTCTGATGACACTCAGATCAAACTCTGACAGAATTTGAGCCGAGTGTCATTTGCATAATCTGCCCGATTCTTTTGCATGAGAGAATATATGATAGGTGTTATCCAGGAAGTGAACAACCAATTTAAGGGTACCTATTATCCATCTACAAAAACTGGTATTTTTTTTCTGATGTTTGTAGAGCGCAGCAGAAAAAACACATTGCATGATTTTAAAAAAAGTTTTTACTGCACATTTGCTAAAAAGACCAACTTGCGCAGTTCAAACATAACCTTACAAGGAGTGAGAAGGACTCCCACAGCACAGATGCATTTACCTCTGAGCGTGCCATGGGGCTCAATATTTCAAGCCTCTGTCTCCAAGATCCACAGAGCCAGAAGTGCCGGCCAGGCAGCTACGGGTTAGTTTAATTGTGTGTCACTTTTTCCAATCGGGCAGGCCCCAAATGGGGATCATTCCAATGTGGTGATTGTTCAGCCTGCAGATTTATGGATAGGGCATTTTCGTTTAGTAATAGCGATAATAGCCGCAGTTTTACTATCACACATAACATCAATTGTAAAACTGATAATGTCATCTACTTTGCATACTGTCCATGTGGGTTGATTTATATCGGTATGACCACCCGCCAGTTGCGAGTGCGTATCCTAGAACATGTGAGAGACATCAAAAATGGGGCATCAGTTGAGATTGAATTATTAAAGGGACACTGTCACCTGGATTTGGAGGGAACAATCTTCAGCCATGGAGGCGGGGTTTTGGGGTTTTTGATTCACCCTTTCCTTACCCGCTGGCTGCATGCTGGCTGCAATATTGGATTGAAGTTCATTCTCTGTCCTCCATAGTACACGCCTGCGCAAGGCAAGATTGCTTTGTGCAGGCATGTACTACGGAGGACAGAGAATGAACTTCAATCCAATATTGCAGCCAGCATGCAGCCAGCGGGTAAGGAAAGGGTGAATCAAAAAACCCCAAACCCCGCCTCCATGGCTGAAGATTGTTCCCTCCAAATTCAGGTGACAGTGTCCCTTTAAAGACCATTCCTAAACATTTTAGAAAATGCCACCATAGTAATCCAAATTTATTGAGAGTTGAAAGGAATTGATCGGGTACAGCTTGGCATTAGAGGCGGTGATTACAAAAAGGAATTATTAAAAAAGGAAAGTAAATGGATGGTTGTCTTGGACACGATTGCCCCTAGGGGGTTAAATGAATATGTAAGCTTCAAACCCTTCTTATAGTAGCGCTAATTTTATTTTATTCTTGTATTTGTTGTGATTTTATTTTTCATTTTTTATTTTTATTTTATTGTAGATATGTACCCTCATGTATGGCCTTCTCTAATTATTGCAGGGGCTCTTTTTATTTTTAGAGCTATAGTTATCTGTGGTATGGTCGAACCTTCTTGGTATCATTTGGGTGGCCCCGGATATCAGCCTACATTCTCACAAGCACTCTATTTACCAGCGTATAATGGCTTTGAAGATATTAGCTTTACTTACCTTTAGTGGTGGTTCAACCTCTTGATATCGTTGGAGGATCCTGGATATCTACTACGTCTTTACAAGCACTTTATCTACTAACGTATGAGGATTCTGAAGATATTATTTATATGTTATGTGTATTTTCATGTTTATTCAGTTTTGTTGTTATTTATTTATCTTTCTACAGCCTCTATGGCATCTATACACGTTTATTTAAGTATATTTTCTGTGATGTAGTGAATGTTTTATTATAATTATATATACGACTCATCTATTTGTATGTATTTAGTATATTCACGTGTTTATTATAGTGCTGACTATGATTGTGGTATCCTTTATAGGTAGCAATATTTAGCATATGGCACTTTATCTAACATCACTGTATATGTGTATGTATTCATTTATATATGGTGTATGATTCATATAAATTTATAGTATTGCACTATTTTGTACATAGGGTCTAGTTTTTGATTTATTTTATATATCGCTTTATATATGTGTATAGGTCTGTGCTTGTCCATTAGGTAATTATGCAATATAGTCTGTGCTTGTCCATTAGGTAATTATGCAATATATATTTTGTGCATGTGTGCTACATTATGTGTTATTTATTATATATATATATTTATTGTATGGGAGTATGTTGTAATGGTTATGATTTATGTCGGACATGGTATTAATCACTGTTTTAGAGATGCTTATTTGCACTAACAGTGTTATCATCTTTCCGTGGCCGCTATATTTATATTCGTTATATGTATCTAACTCAATATCACCAGGTTGATCCACGGGTTATCTATACGTCTGTTAATGCAGACTTAATGTAGCCGCAGATGTACGACCCGTTAATATACAGCTTTGTTACAGCGTAGTGTGAGTTGAGATTAAGGGTTGTATGCAGTTATTCTGGTGGCAATATGTGCGCATACCTGTGCATGCGCTGTAGCGCCATGGTGGGACGGCGCTCTGTTTATGTTGCTCGTTGTCTGGGAGATGGGCGGGTTATGTGACCCGGCTGCGTCACCGGATACCGGGCGCATTGAGCGACGCGCTCTCCGTGGCGTTGCATCATGGGGGTTATGCGCCACCGAATGTGATGCCAATTACCGCATTAGATAGGTGCTATATATGGGGGTCCATTTCTGGCTACTCTACCTCCCGACGAAGCTGTAGGAGACAGCGAGACACGCGTCGAGGTTCCTTGTGCACGTGCACCTTTGCCGCCATGTCTACAGGTATAGTTTTATTGTAGAGATATGTACTGGGGTTATTTCTTGCATTATGGCTGGCCGCTTTTTCAGTCTATTTAGTGTTGCATGAAGATTATATAGCAACAGCCATATATGCAGCCAGCTATACCTTTGGTATTACATCTTTGGTGGATAGCAGGTTAGGTATATTACTTTGAGCCATAGGTAGATGTTCTTTGGATATTTTATCATAATATAGGTATATCTCCTATGCTCTATAGGGAGTCATCATCATTATTAGCATATGCTGCTGTCCTCCTCTTACATACATTGTGGCATCGGTGTTCTGTGCACATATTGGTCTATGTACTGTCCCATCTGCCAAGTATCCATATTCTTTTGTATTTTCTATATGTATTATATGTATTAATAAAACGTGTTGTTTATATATCTTTATACATTGGATCAGTGGTCCTTCTTTGTTCTCCTATCGTTTGCTGTCTATATAGAGTTGAAGGGATCCCCTTATATTATGAGGAAATCTATTGGTGCAATAATTGTGTGTCACTATGTCTGTGTGTCAGGGCATGTCTGTGTCAGCATGGTGCTGTGTATATTCCATAAAGTACCGTATATACTCGAGTATAAGCCGACCCGAGTATAAGCCGACCCCCCTAATTTTGCCACAAAAAACTGGGAAAACTTATTGACTCGAGTATAAGCCTAGGGTTGAAAATGCAGCATTTACCGGTGAATTTAAAAAATAAAAATAGATGCTCCATACCGTTCATTATGGCCCCATAGATGCTCCATATACAACTGTGCTATATAGAATGCTCTGCACCGTTCATTATGGCCCCATAGATGCTCCATATAAAGCTGTGCCATATATGCTCTGCACCTTTGATTATGGCCCCATAGGTGCTCCTTATAATGCTGTGCCCCATATATGCTCTGCACCTTTATGGCCCCATAGATGCTCCTTATAATGCTGTGCCCCATATATGCTCTGCACCTTTATGGCCCCATAGGTGCTCCTTATAACGCTGTGCCCCATTTATGCTCTGCACCTTTATGGCCCCATAGGTGCTCCTTATAATGCTGTGCCCCATATATGCTCTGCACCTTTATGGCCCCATAGGTGCTCCTTATAATGCTGTGCCCCATATATGCTCTGCACCTTTATGGCCCCATAGGTGCTCCTTATAATGCTGTGCCCCTTATATGCTCTGCACCTTTATGGCCCCATAGGTGCTCCTTAGAATGCTGCAGGTGCTGCCATAAAAAAAAAAAAAATCACATACTCACCTCTCTTCTCAGGACGCCGGCGCTTTCAATAATTACCTGCTCCTCGTGCGGCTCCGTCTCCAGCACTGACGCTCAGCAGAGGGAGCGCACTGACTACGTCACAGCGCCCTCTAACCTGAGCGTCATTGCTAGAGGACGCTGCAGACGGAGCCGGAGCGAGGAGCAGGTAATTATAGCGCTGCGCTCCCCTTACCTGCTGCGGCGCGGTCCCTGCAGTCCCTGGCTTCTCCGGCGCTGCAGCTTCTTCCTGTAATTGAGCGGTCACATGGCACCGATCATTTACAGCAATGAATATGCGGCTCCTCCCCTATGGGGGTGGAGCTGCCTATTCATTTCTGTAATGAGCGGTGCCATGTGACCGCTCAGTGCAGGAAGAATCTGCAGCGCCGGGGAAGCCAGGGACTGCAGGGACCGCGCTGGGAGCAGGTAAGTATGATTACACAGCCCCCGCTCCCCCTCCCCTGCTGACACCCGGGTATATGACTCGAGTATAAGCCGAGAGGGGGACTTTCAGCCCAAAAAAATGGGCTGAAAATCTCGGCTTATACTCGAGTATATACGGTATATTGTGTTGAGCTGTGTGTATACAATATGCATAGCATGGAGCCAAGTACAGTTTGGAGCTGTATATACATTGTAAAGTGTATAGCTGTGCCTGTGTACAGTTGTGCTCAAACGTTTACATAGCCTGGCAGAATTTTTACTTTCTTTGCCTTTTGTCATATGAATATGAATAATAACTCCAAAACCTTTTCTCAACTCATGGTTAGTGGTTGTGTGAAGCCATTTATTGTCAAACTACTGTGTTTTCTCTTTTTAAATCACAACCCAAAAAATACAAATGACCCCGATCAAAAGTTCACATACTCCATTTCTTAATACCATGTTTTGCCCCCTGTAACATCAGTGACAGTTTTAAGTCTTTTGTAGTAGTTGTAGATGAGGTTCTTTATTTTCTCAGATGGTAAAGCTGCCAACTCTTCTTGGAAAACCTCCATTTCCTGTAAATTCCTGGTCTGTCTAGCATGAACTGCGCTCTTGAGATCTCCCCAGAGTGGCTCAATGATATTGAGGTCAGGAGACTGAGATGGCCACTCCAGAACCTTCACTTTGTTTTGCTGTAACCAATGACAGGTTGACTTGACCTTGTGTTTTGCATCGTTGTCATGTTGGAACATCCAAGTAAGTCCCATACGCAGCTTCCGGGCTGATGAGTGCAAATTTGCCTCCAGTATTGCTGAGAATGTGCTGCATTCATCTTTCCTTTAACTTTGACCAAGTTTCCTGTGCCTTTGTAGCCCACACATCCCCAAAACATCAGGGATCCACCTCCGTGCTTTACAGTGCTTCATCATAGGCCTTCTTGACCTCTCTCCAAATGTAACATTTATGGTTGTGGCCAAAAAGTTCAATTTTGATCTCATCACTGTTGTGAATTCTGCTTTTGGGCTCCCTCCGGTGGTTGTAGGTGGTAATGCAGTTGTCCCTGGGCTGCAGTCTTGGACAGGTGTTTCTGCTGATTGCAATTCTGACTGGGGTATTTAGGTTTGCAGGACTCATTAGTCCTTGCCAGTTGTCAATGTTTCTTGGGAAGTGTTGGATCCCTTTCTGCCTTCTCCTGCTTAGCTGTCAATTCAGCAAAGATAAGTGTCTGTTTCTTTTTCTATGGCACACAAGCTGTGTGCTTGTTTTTTGATTGTATTCCTGCTCTGTGTGTAGGAGTCTCTGGAGTTGCAGATATACGTTCCACGTCTTTAGTTAGATGGAGGAATTTTTTGTATAATCTGCTGTGGATATTTTTGGAAGGATTTTAATACTGACCGCACAGAACTCTGTCCTATCCTTTCCTATTTTAGCTAGAGTGGCCTCTTGTGCTAAATCCTGTTTTCTGCCTGTGTTAGTCTTTCCTCTCCTACTCACAGCCAATATTTGTGGGGGGCTGCATATCCTTTGGGGTTCTGCTCTGAGGCAAAGTAGTATTCCTATTTCGATCTATAGGGGTATTTAGTCCTCCGGTTGTGACGAGGTGTCTAGGATTTGTTGGGTACACCCCACGGCTACTTCTAGTTGTGATGTTAAGATCAGGATTTGCGGTCAGTATAGTTACTACCTACTCCAGTGAAAGTTATCATGCTGCTCCAAGGTCAACGGATCATAACACATCACTCCAAATTACCTTGTTCCAGAAGTTTTGAGGCTTGTCTCTATGCTGTTTTGCGTATTTCCTGGCAGTTGTGGACGACATTTTTGTTGATCTACCTGACCGTGGTTTTGTTTTTACAGAGCCCCTGATTTTCCATTTGTTAATCACATTTTGAACACTGATGACTGGCATGATCAATTCCTTGGATATCTTTTTGTATCCCTTTTCCTGTTTCATACAGTTCAACCAGCTTTTCCCGTAGATCCGATGACAATTCTTTTGCTTTCCCCATGACTCAATCCAGAAACGTCAGTGGCTGGATGAAAGAAGCAAGAGTCTGTTTAGATCACAGAAACTCACTCAGCTTTTATGCGCACACACTGATAACAAGCAAACCGGTCACAGGTGAGGATGTTACCTTTAGTAGCCATTCCAACTCATTTGTGTCAACTTCTCTGCATGTTATCAGGTCAGAAATCATAGAAACAGCTAGAAGAGCATAACCCAATAGAATAAAACATAACTTTTACTAATAATATTAAAAAAGTGGACAAAACAATACAAAAAAACAATAAATAAGTGCTCACGCCGAAAACTGTGCTCATATAAAAAATGGTTTGATCTCACCAATCATGGACAAAGGGTCCCCATGCCAGTGATGAAGGGTCCCTGGGAGGGTCCAATAGATGTGGGATGAAGAAATGGAGGCGGGGGACCTGTATCCTACACCCCTGTCGTGCCCCAGTAATAGCTCCTGTCCTCACAAGGACAGGCCCAAATCAGTCCCACTACGGACACCCTCCCAAAAGTGTTAGATGTAGATGAAGATAGCGCCTCCCTAGGCGTTTCTTCTCCAATCGCGGAGATTCATCACGGGAGTTTTCAATGGCCAAATGGCCCAGATACAGCTAACAAGTCCGTGGATAATAATAAATAGTCCAAACGAGCAGAGCCTATACGCAGTGGCTGTATGGCTTTCCAAATACAGGCAGACCTGTGTGCTGTCTGCCGGCAAGATAAGAGTGAGTAAGCTCCACATGGCGTCTGCTGCCTCCTAATAAACAAGAGGCCACTTCCCCCTGGCCAGCTGAAATATTCAATGGTCACCCCCACCAACCTGTCACATAGTCCCTAATTAGACTAGGGTCCCCACCGCGCTCCCATCCTGAAGCGCATGTCAGAGCTCCCCCATGTCCGCGGTTCACATGCCGCTCAATACGGCGAAACCGGAAGTGCCGGCGCCATATTGGATAGCCGACTTCCGGTGCGCCGCTGGGGTAATGCGTTCCACCGCCGGAACGCAAGCGCCAGGCACCTACGTATGAAAAGGGCGTCCATGGGAGCAGTGCGCTCCACCCAGGGCACAACTTCCTGCGCGCCGCAGCCGAGGTGCGCTCCACTGATGAGACGCAAGGCACACAGTAATTACCCGGGTCCAAATGCTACTACTCTCCAAAAAGAGCAGGGGGGGGGGGCATGCTAAGAAGCCTAGGCCATCTGTATATAGTGCACCACTGTAACAAAGGGAATGTGTAGGAGTAGATAAATACCAGTCATTGCCTCCTATGATAATGCCTGTTTCACTAACAAAATAAATTACCACCTATACTTCATACAATACTGCTTGCTAACATTATAGAGTACATATATATGGCCATTGATGCCGCATGAAATGACCAAGTGATACCAATATGTCAGTAAATATTCATACCAAATGCAGATTATTAGCGAGGTGCTAGCTGAAAGTGTCCAGACTAGAGAACATAAAGTACATATATATGGCCATTAATGCCACGTAGAGTGACCAAGTGACACCAATATATCAGCACATGTTCATATCATATGAATTATTACCGAAGTGATAGCTGGAGGTGTCCAGACTAGAGAAACTCCAAGGTGCAATAACAATAGTCTGCATCATATGATACTGCTTGCTTACACTATACAGTACATATATATGGCCATTAACGACACATGAAATGACCAATTGATACCAATATGTTAATAGATGTTCATACCATATGTAGATTATTGCCGAGGTACTAGCTGGAAGTGTCCAGACTCAAGAACATGAATATATATGGCCATTAATGCCGCATAAAATGACCAAGTGATACCAATATGTCAGCAGATGTTCATTCCATATGCAGATTATTACCGAGGTGATAGCTGGAAGTGTCCAGACCAGAGAACCTCCAAGATGCATAAACAATAATAATAATTATAGGGGAGGAACAGGATATGGCGGGAGGGCCAGAGGAGGAGGGGGGGAGATAAAAGACAGTGCTAGTCTAGATGCAGGAATGTTGTCACCAATTGGCGACAACAAAAAACGCCATTGCATTAAAATACTGTAAAGAATGCCCACTATAGGCGAGGGTACCCCTCCTTCCTGGAGGTTCCATCAGGAAGAAAAAGTATCCCCGTTATCTGATGCCAGGAAACAGTCAAGAGGGGAACAGCGTTACAGGGTAGTGTCCCCGTACCGACATTTTGCAATTGTTTTGTTTATTACGACTGTTTCTGGAACAGAACATACCGGATACCAGCCAACTGACATATATACAGACTTCATACAAATATATCAGAGAGAGTAGCGCCATACGTGTGGGAGAGCCTAGGAGGATACTAAAGAACGACCCGAGGGGATACACACAAGATGCCGGAGATAACCTAGAGAAAACAACTAAAGTTGAGCTGATCGTTGAGTCCATGAGGGTGACATGTGTCCAATATAAAGATCCACCTTGTTTCTTTTTGTAACAAGATCTTGTCAAAGTCCCCTCCTCTCAATGGGGGGGTAACCTTGTCAATCCCCATGAAACTCATGAAAAGGTCAGAAATCACCAGGGTATGTACATTTTTGATCAGGGTCATTTTGATGCTTTGGGTTGTCATTATGATTTAAAAAAGGGAACACAACCTCTAATCATGAGTGGAGAAAAAGTTTTGGTATTATTATTCATATTCTCTGAATGTAAATGTTTGAGCACAACTGTATGTAGTACAATGTGTGGAATTCATATTATATACTATATATTATATACACAGCTCCATACTGCATTATATAAAATATACATAGTGAAACGCTGTGTATAAAATTATATGTAGTATGGAGCTGTATAGACAGTACATAGCAGATCAGGTGATGTGTATTTCTGTAATGAGAGAGCATGTGTCCAAAGGTTTCAACAAACTTTATCAAGGTGTGCAGAATTATTAGGAAACTTGTTTTCCTCAGGAAAAATAGTCCAAAAAAGAAACTGAATGCCTTCATCTCCAGCCTGTTTTCATCTTCCTGAATAGGCCAAATGTTAAAATTCTGACCAGTGTGAATTTATGTGGTAACAACTCTGGAACCCTTAAATGTATCCCAGTGATTTTTGAGATTTTTTTTTTGTGATACATTGTATTTCATGCTAGTGGTAAAATTAGGCCAATATTTTTTGTATTTACAATATTTGTGAAAATATTGGAATTTTTGGCGAAAATTTAAGAAAATTCTGAATATTTAAATTTTGAAGCCCTTAACCTCTTTCCGACGTTGGGAGTAATAAAACGCCCATGTCGGAATCCCTAACTTTGACTTTGGCTCCAGCGCTGAGTCTACATCTTTCCTGACACATGTCAGTTGTTTTGAATAGCTGACACGTGCCTCTAACAGCTGCATGTAGAATCGTGATCCACCCGCGGCTGCTAACCTGTTAAATGCCACTGTCAATCTCTGACAGCGGCATTTAACTCACACTTACCAGAAGCAAGCCAGAAGTCCCACTCATCGATGACCCCGTCATGTGATCACGGGTCACCAATGGGTTGGCATAACAATCAGAGGTCTCCAGTAGTGCTCTATGGTTGTCATAGCCACATTGCTATGAGCACTGCCCAGTGGTCAGCGCTCATAGCAAGTAAGCATTTCTATTACACACAGGTGATCTGATCATCGCCTGTGTGCATGGAGACTATTGAAGCATACATAAAGTAAAAACAAAAAGGTTTTAACCCCTTAACCCCCAAAGTTGGTTTGTACGTTAATGACCGGACCAATTTTTACAATTCTGACCACTGTCCCTATATGAGGTTATAACTCTGGAACGCATCAATGGATCCTGATGTTTCTGACAATGTTTTCTTGTGACATATTGGACTTCACGACAGTGGTAAAATTTATTTGATATTACTTGTGTTTATTTGTGAAAAAAATGGAAATTTGGCAAAAATTTTGAAAATTTCTCAATTTTCCAAATTTGAATATTTATGCCCTTAAATCACAGATATATGTCACAGAAAATACTTAATAAGTAATATTTCCCACATGTCTACTTTACATCAGCACAATTTTGGAACCAACTTTTTTTTTGTTAGGGAGTTATAAGGGATAAAAGTTGACCAGCAATTTCTCATTTTTACAACACCATTTTTTTAGGGACCACATCACATTTGAAGTCACTTCGAGGGGTCTGTATGAGAGAAAATAACCAAGTGTGACACCATTCTAAAAACTGCACCCCTCAAGGGTCTCAAAACCACATTCAAGAAGTTTATTAACCCTTCAAGTCTTTCACAGGAATTTTTGGAATGTTTAAAAAAAAATGAACGTTTAACTTTTTTTCACAAAAAAATTATATCAGCTCCAATTTGCTTTATTTTACCAAGGGTAACAAGAGAAATTGGACCCCAAAAGTTGTTGTACAATTTGTCCTGAGTACACCGATACCCCATATGTGGGGGCAAACCACTGTTTGGGCGCATGGCAGAGCTCGGAAGGGAAGGAGCGCCGTTTGACTTTTCAATGCAAAATTGACTGGTATTGAGATAGGATGCCATGTCGCGTTTGGAGAGCCCCTGATGTGCCTAAACATTGAAACCCCCCACAAGTGACACCTTTTTGGAAAGTAGACCCCCCTAAGGAACTAATCTAGATGTGTGGTGAGCACTGTGACCCACCAAGTGCTTCACAGAAGTTTATAATGGAGAGCCGTAAAAAAAATCATATTTTTTCACAAAAATGATTTTTTTCGCCCCCAATTTTTTTTATTTCCCCAGGGTACCAGAAGAAATTGGACCCCAAAAGTTGTTGAGCAATTTGTCCTGAGTAGCCAATACCCCATATGTGGGGGTAAACCACTGTTTGGGCATCATTTGACTTTTCAATGCAAAATTGAATTGAATTGAGATGTGACGCCATGTCGCGAGAGCCCCTGATGTGCCTAAACATTGAAACCTCCCACAAGTGACACCATTTTGGAAAGTAGACCCCCAAAGGAACTTATCTAGATGTGTTGTGAGAACTGTGAACCCCCAAGTGTTTCACTACAGTTGATAACGCAGAGCCGTGAAAATAAAAAATCCTTTCTTTCACAAAAATTATATTTTTGCCCCCAGTTTTGTATTTTCCCAAGGGTAAGAGAAGAAATTGGACCCCAAAAGTTGTTGTCCAATTTGTCCTTTGTATGCTGATACCCCATATGTTGGGGGGAACCACTATTTGGGCGAATGGCAGAGCTTGGAAGGGAAGGAGCGCCGTTTGGAATGCAGATTTAGATGGATTGGTCTGCAGGCGTCACGTTGCATTTGCAGAGCTCTGATGTACCTAAACAGTAGAAACCCCCCACAATTGACCCCATATTGGAAACTAGACTCCCCAAGGAACATATCTAGATGTGTTGTGAGAACTTTGAATCCCCAAGTGTTTCACTACAGTTTATAACGCAGAGCCATGAAAATCAAAAATCTTTTTTTCCCACAAAAATAATTTTTTAGGCCCCGCTTTGGATTTTCCCAAGGGTAACAGGAGAAATTGGACCACAAGAGTCGTTGTCCAATTTGTCCTGAGTACGCTGATACCCCATATGTTGGGGTAAACCCCTGTTTGGGCGCATGCGAGAGCTCGGAAGGGAAGGAGAACTGTTTTATTATTTCAACGCAGAATTGGCTGGAATTGAGATCGGACGCCATGCAGTGTTTGGAGAGCCCCTGATGTGCCTAAACAGTGGAAACCCCAGAATTCTAACTGAAACCCTAACTCAACCACACCCCTAACCCTAATCCCAACCCTAACCATAACCCTAACCACACCCCTAACCCGAACATGCCTCTAGCCCTAATCCCAAGTACGCCCCTAACCCCAACACACCCCTAACCCCAACACATCCATAGCCCTAATCCCAACCCTAACCTGTTATGACCTGGTGGTCAGGACAATAATGGACCTGGTGGTTAAGAGCACACGAAATAACCTGATAGTTACTGATAATTTCACTTCCCTTGCTTCTTGCTTGCATACCTGAGTGGCCATCTACCCCACCCCCTCTTTATGACCTGGCTTAACTGTGAACATGTGCTCTAGACACACACGCCCACATCCTCCCTCTCAGCTGTGAGCCCTTAGGTGCCCATAAATTCATAGCCATGAGTCTGACCAGACGTGTCTGACCATCTTAGAAATTGCATTTTTAAATTGCAGTTTTTTAATTGCTATGAATTAGACTAGAATTGGACTGGAATTGACTGGAAGGTAAAGGAATAGATAACCACTATAATGTTTCGGTTTCTTTTCACATTCACCCCCATACTACTCTATTTCTTCCTATCTCCTGCAGTCCCTCCACCCAGTAAAGAACTAGTCATTTCTCCCTCCATCCTCCCCAGTCATCTCACCTCCTCCACAGAACTATTCCTCCACATACAATCCTTTCTCGCCAGGCACACACGGCCACATCATGACCTATCCAGCTCACACCTTCTAACGCTCTGTCTGCTGCTCCTCATTGCTGGTGACATATCCCCAAATCCTGGCCCTCCTCATCACATCCCCACACTCATTTCTAATCCCCTGCCACGATCCTCTACACGTCCTCGCAACCACAGTAACCTCATACCCATTCATCCTGCCCCCACTCCCCCAATTTCCCTATCTGGAGCACTATGGAACGCACGCTCTGTCTGCAATAAACTTCCATTTATCCATGACCTCTTTATCAATAACAAACTCTCCTTCCTCGGCATCACTGAAACCTGGCTCACCCCTTCTGACACAGCCTCCCCTGTGGCACTCTCTTACGGTGGCTTCCACCTTTCTCACACACCCCGCCCCAGCAGCAAGCATGGCGGAGGAGTTGGTTTTCTCCTGTCAGATAACTGCTCCTTCACCCCAATCCCACTGCCACCCTCTGTTATCCTCCCTTCCTTTGAGGTGCACTCTGTGCGCATCTACTCCCCCTCCAACCTCCAACTGGCTGTCATCTACCGTCCCCCAGGGCCAGCCACCACCTTCTTCGACCACTTCACCACCTGGCTACTCCACTTCCTCACCGCTGACATCCCCACTATCATCATGGGCGACTTCAACATCCCCATTGACACTTCCCTCTCAGCTGCCACTAAACTTCTATCTCTCACTTCCTCCTTTGGCCTCACTCAATGGTCTTCTACAGCCACCCACAAAGATGGTCACACACTGGACCTCATTCTCACCCGCCTCTGCTCCCTATCTAACCTCTCAAACTCACCTCTTCCTCTTTCTGACCACAACCTACTTACATTCTCTTCCCTTTCCACTCCTTGTCTACAACCCCCACCCCACAAACTCTCACACCCTCGCAGAAATCTTAAACACCTTGATCTTCACTCACTCTCTGAATCCCTCCTCCCTCTCACAGACATAAGCTCCCTACACAATGCGGATGATGCTGCCGCTCTATATAACACCACAATAGCTGCAGCTTTGGAATCTCTTGCCCCTCTCACACATACCAAAGCTCGCAAAATCAACAGACAACCCTGGCACACCAGCATGACAAAAGAACTGAGGCGAGCTTCCAGAGCTGCTGAGCGCAGATGGAAAAGATCCCACTCCATCGAGCACTTCATCGCATTCAAACAGTCCCTCACTGCTTTCAAAACCATGCTCGCCACAGCAAAACAAACCTACTTCTCATCTCTCATATCCTCCCTGTCTCACAACCCCAAACAGTTATTCAACACCTTCAACTCTCTCCTCCGTCCCCCAGCACCTCCTCCCTCCCCACTCATCTCAGCTGAAGACTTCGCCTCATTTTTCAAGCAGAAAATTGAGAACATCAGAGACAATTTTAGTAAACAACCCCCAGAACCCTTCCTCCCAACTACCCAGCCCTCCACCTCCAAAACCAACTTCTCCACCATTACAGAAGACGGACTCTCCACTCTACTCTCAAGATCGCATCTCACCACCTGTGCACTTGACCCGCTCCCATCCCACTTCATCCCAAACCTCACCACAGTCTTCATCCCAACCCTAACCCATCTCTTTAACCTATCACTAACAACTGGCATTTTCCCCTCAAGCTTTAAACATGCCACAATCACACCTATCCTCAAAAAGCCCTCTCTTGACCCATCCTCTGTATCTAGCTATCGCCCTATATCACTTCTCCCCTTTGCCTCAAAACTACTGGAACAACATGTCCATATTGAACTGTCCTCCCATCTATCTTCCTGCTCCTTCTTCGACCGCTTTCAATCAGGCTTCCGGTCACACCACTCCACTGAAACTGCCCTGACTAAGGTCACCAATGACCTATTAACCGCCAAGAGCAAGCGACACTACTCTGTCCTCCTCCTCCTGGACCTGTCCTCTGCCTTTGACACAGTGGACCATTCCCTGCTGCTGCAGACCCTCTCATCCCTTGGCATCACAGAATTGGCCCTATCCTGGATCTCATCATACCTAACTGACCGTACATTCAGCGTCTCCCACTCACACACCACCTCCTCACCTCGCCCCCTATCTGTCGGAGTCCCGCAAGGTTCAGTTCTAGGACCCCTGCTCTTCTCCATCTACACCTTTGGCCTGGGACAGCTCATAGAATCTCACGGCTTTCAGTATCATCTCTATGCTGACGACACACAGATCTACATCTCTGGACCAGATATCACCTCCCTACTAACCAGAATCCCTCAATGTCTGTCTGCTATTTCATCCTTCTTCTCCACTAGATTTCTAAAACTTAACATGGACAAAACAGAATTCATCATCTTTCCCCCATCTCACGCGATCTCCCCAACGAACCTATCCATTACAGTAAACGGCTGCCCACTCTCCCCAGTCCCACAAGCCCGCTGTCTTGGGGTAATCCTTGACACTGATCTCTCCTTTAAACCACATATCCAAACCCTTTCCACTTCCTGCCGCCTCCAACTCAAAAATATTTCACGGATCCGCACATTCCTAAACCAAGAATCTGCAAAAACCCTAGTCCATGCCCTCATCATCTCCCGCCTTGACTACTGTAACCTCCTGCTCTGTGGCCTCCCCTCTAACACTCTTGCACCCCTCCAATCTATTCTAAACTCTGCTGCCCGACTAATCCACCTGTCCCCCCGCTATTCCCCGGCCTCTCCCCTCTGTCAATCCCTGCACTGGCTCCCCATCACCCAGAGACTCCAGTACAAAAGCCTAACCATGACATATAAAGCCATCCACAACCTGTCTCCTCCATACATCTGTGACCTCGTCTCCCGGTACTTTCCTGCACGCAACCTCCGATCCTCACAAGATCTCCTTCTCTACTCCCCTATTATCTCCTCTTCCCACAATCGCATACAAGATTTCTCTCGTGCATCCCCCCTACTCTGGAATGCTCTACCACAACATATCAGACTCTCGCCTACCATCGAAACCTTCAAAAAGAACCTGAAGACCCACCTCTTCCGACAAGCCTACAACCTGCAGTAACCACCGATTGACCAAACCGCTGCACGGCCAGCTCTACCCTCACCTACTGTATCCTCACCCATCCCTTGTAGATTGTGAGCCCTCGCGGGCAGGGTCCTCTCTCCTCCTGTACCAGTTGTGACTTGTATTTTTCAAGATTATTGTACTTGTTTTATTATGTATACCCCTCCTCACATGTAAAGCGCCATGGAATAAATGGCGCTATAATAATAAATAATAATAATAATAATAATAATAATAATAATAAGGACGAGCTCTGGGACGTGGGAACTCTGCTGACCGCAATCCCTAATCCTATCAAACACACTAGAAATAGCCGTGGATTGCGCCAAACGCTCCCTATGCAACTCGGCACAGCCTAAGAAACTAGCTAGCCCTAAAGATAGAAAAATAAAGCCTACCTTGCCTCAGAGAAATTCCCCAAAGGAAAAGGCAGCCCCCCACATATAATGACTGTGAGTAAGATGAAAATACAAACACAGAGATGAAATAGATTTAGCAAAGTGAGGCCCGACTTACTGAACAGACCGAGGATAGGAAAGGTTACTTTGCAGTCAGCACAAAAACCTACAAAAAGACCACGCAGAGGGCGCAAAAAGACCCTCCGCACCGACTCACGGTGCGGAGGCGCTCCCTCTGCGTCCCAGAGCTTCCAGCAAGCAAGACAACAATAAAAATTGCAAGCTGGACAGAAAAATAGCAAACCAAAGAAATACAAGCTGGAACTTAGCTTCTGCTGGGAAGACAGGACACAAGAACGATCCAGGAGTGAACTAAACCAATACTGGAACATTGACAGGTGGCCTGGAGCAAAGATCTAAGTGGAGTTAAATAGAGCAGCCAGCTAACGAATTAACCTCGTCACCTGAGGAAGGAAACTCAGAAACACCCACCAGAGGAAGTCCATGGACAGAACCAGCTGAAGTACCATTCATGACCACAGGAGGGAGCCCGACAACAGAATTCACAACAGTACCCTCCCCCCCTTGAGGAGGGGTCACCGAACCCTCACCAGAGCCTCCAGGCCGACCAGGATGAGCCAAATGAAAGGCACGAACCAGATCGGCAGCATGAACATCAGAGGCAAAAACCCAGGAATTATCTTCCTGACCATAACCCTTCCTCTTGACCAGGTACTGGAGTTTCCGTCTCGAAACACGAGAATCCAAAATCTTCTCCACCACATACTCCAACTCCCCCTCAACCAACACCGGGGCAGGAGGATCAACAGATGGAACCACAGGCGCCACGTATCTCCGCAATAACGACCTATGGAACACATTATGGATGGCAAAAGAAGCAGGAAGGGCCAAACGAAATGACACAGGATTGATAACCTCAGAAATCTTATACGGACCAATGAAACGAGGCTTAAACTTAGGAGAGGAAACCTTCATAGGAACATAACGAGACGACAACCAAACCAAATCCCCAACACGAAGTCGGGGACCCACACAGCGCCGGCGGTTAGCGAAACGTTGAGCCTTCTCCTGGGACAATGTCAAATTGTCCACCACATGAGTCCAAATCTGCTGCAACCTATCCACCACAGTATCTACACCAGGACAGTCCGAAGACTCAACCTGCCCTGAAGAGAAACGAGGATGGAAACCAGAATTGCAGAAAAACGGCGAAACCAAAGTAGCCGAGCTGGCCCGATTATTAAGGGTGAACTCAGCCAACGGCAAAAAGGACACCCAATCATCCTGATCAGCAGAAACAAAGCATCTCAGATATGTTTCCAAAGTTTGATTAGTTCGTTCGGTTTGGCCATTTGTCTGAGGATGGAAAGCCGAGGAAAAAGACAAATCAATGCCCATCCTACCACAAAAGGATCGCCAAAACCTCGAAACAAACTGGGAACCTCTGTCAGAAACGATGTTCTCCGGGATACCATGTAAACGAACCACATGCTGGAAAAATAATGGCACCAAATCAGAGGAGGAAGGCAATTTAGACAAGGGTACCAAATGGACCATCTTAGAAAAGCGATCACAAACCACCCAAATGACCGACATCTTTTGAGAGACGGGGAGATCCGAAATAAAATCCATAGAAATATGCGTCCAGGGCCTCTTCGGGACTGGCAAGGGCAAAAGCAACCCACTGGCACGAGAACAGCAGGGCTTAGCCCGAGCACAAGTCCCACAGGACTGCACAAAAGAATGCACATCCCGTGACAAAGACGGCCACCAGAAGGATCTAGCCACCAAATCTCTGGTACCAAAGATTCCAGGATGCCCAGCCAACACTGAACAATGAACCTCAGAGATAACTCTACTAGTCCATCTATCAGGGACAAACAGTCTCTCCGCTGGACAACGGTCAGGTCTATCAGCCTGAAATTTTTGCAGCACCCGCCGCAAATCAGGGGAGATGGCAGACAAAATTACCCCCTCTTTGAGAATACCCGCCGGCTCAGGAACACCCGGAGAGTCAGGCACAAAACTCCTTGACAGGGCATCAGCCTTCACATTCTTAGAGCCCGGAAGGTACGAAACCACAAAATCAAAACGGGAGAAAAATAACGACCATCGAGCCTGTCTTGAATTCAACCGTTTGGCAGACTCAAGATAAGTCAAATTCTTGTGATCTGTCAAGACCACCACGCGATGCTTGGCTCCTTCCAGCCAATGACGCCATTCCTCGAATGCCCACTTCATGGCCAACAACTCACGATTACCAACATCATAGTTATGCTCAGCAGGCGAAAACTTTCTAGAAAAGTAAGCACATGGCTTTATCACCGAGCCATCAGAACTTCTTTGCGACAAAACAGCCCCTGCTCCAATCTCAGAAGCATCAACCTCAACCTGAAACGGGAGCGAAACATCTGGCTGGCACAACACAGGGGCAGAAGAAAAACGACGCTTCAACTCCTGAAAAGCCTCTACAGCTGCAGAAGACCAATTGACCACATCAGCACCCTTCTTGGTCAAATCAGTCAACGGTTTAGCAACAGTAGAAAAATTAGCGATGAACCGCCGATAAAAATTAGCAAAGCCCAGGAACTTCTGCAGGCTCTTCACAGATGTCGGCTGAGTCCAATCGTAAATGGCCTGGACCTTAACAGGGTCCATCTCGATAGTAGAAGGGGAAAAAATAAACCCCAAAAATGAAACCTTCTGAACTCCAAAGAGACACTTTGACCCCTTCACAAACAAGGAATTCGCACGAAGGACCTGGAACACCATTCTGACCTGCTTCACATGAGACTCCCAATCATCCGAAAAGACCAAAATATCATCCAAATACACAATCAGGAATTTATCCAGGTACTCTCAGAAGATGTCATGCATAATGGACTGAAATACTGATGGAGCATTGGAAAGCCCGAATGGCATAACCAGGTACTCAAAATGGCCCTCGGGCGTATTAAATGCTGTTTTCCATTCATCGCCTTGTTTAATACGCACAAGATTATACGCCCCTCGAAGATCTATCTTGGTGAACCAACTAGCCCCTTTAATATGAGCAAACAAATCAGATAGCAACGGCAAAGGATACTGAAATTTGACTGTAATTTTATTAAGAAGGCGGTAATCAATACAAGGTCTCAAAGAACCATCCTTCTTGGCCACAAAAAAGAACCCTGCTCCCAACGGTGATGACGACGGGCGAATATGGCCTTTCTCCAAGGATTCCTTTATATAACTCCGCATAGCAGCGTGTTCTGGCACAGATAAATTGAACAAATCGGCCCTTAGGAAACTTACTACCAGGAATCAAATCAATTGCACAATCGCAATCCCTATGAGGAGGTAGGGCACTGGCTTTGGGCTCATCAAATACATCCCGATAATCCGACAAAATCTCTGGAACTTCAGAAGGGGTGGATGACGAAATAGACAAAAATGGAACATCACCATGTACCCCCTGGCAACCCCAGCTGGACACAGACATAGATTTCCAGTCCAATACTGGATTATGAACCTGTAGCCAAGGCAACCCCAAAACGACCACATCATGCAGATTATGCAACACCTGAAAGCGGATATCCTCCTGATGTGCAGGAGCCATGCACATGGTCAATTGGGTCCAGTACTGAGGCTTATTCTTGGCCAAAGGCGTAGCATCAATTCCTCTCAATGGAATAGGATACTGCAAGGGCTCCAAGAAAAAACCACAGTGCCTAGCATACTCCAAGGCCATCAAATTCAGGGCAGCGCCTGAATCCACAAATGCCATAACAGAATAGGATGACAAAGAGCAAATCAGAGTAACAGACAATAGAAATTTAGACTGTACCGTACCAATGGTGGCAGACCTAGCGAACCGCTTAGTGCGCTTAGGACAAACGGAGATAGCATGAGTGGAATCACCACAGTAGAAACATAGCCCATTCCGACGTCTGTGTTTTTGCCGTTCAGCTCTGGTCAAAGTCCTATCACATTGCATAGGCTCAGGCCCATGCTCAGATAGTACCGCCAAATGGTGCACAGCTTTACGCTCATGCAAGCGTCGATCGATCTGAATGGCCAAGGACATAGACTCATTCAGACCAGCAGGCATGGGAAACCCCACCATGACATCCTTAAGGGCTTCAGAGAGACCCTTTCTGAAGATTGCTGCCAGGGCACATTCATTCCACTGAGTGAGCACAGACCACTTTCTAAACTTCTGACAATATATCTCCGCTTCATCCTGACCCTGACACAGAGCTAGCAAGATTTTCTCTGCCTGATCCACTGAATTAGGTTCGTCATAAAGCAATCCAAGCGCCAGGAAAAACGCATCAACATCACGCAATGCCGGATCTCCTGGCGCAAGGGAAAATGCCCAGTCTTGAGGGTCACCACGTAACAAAGAAATAATGATCTTTACTTGTTGAACAGGGTCACCTGAGGAGCGAGGTTTCAAGGCAAGAAACAATTTACAATTATTTTTGAAATTCAAGAACTTAGATCTATCACCAAAAAACAAATCAGGAATTGGAATCCTAGGCTCTGACATCGGATTCTGAACCACAAAATCTTGAACGTTTTGTACCCTTGTAGTGAGATTATCCATCCAAGAGGACAGACCTTGAATGTCCATGTTTACACCAGTGTCCTGAACCACCCAGAGGTAAAGGGGAAAAAAGAGACAAAACACACTGCAAAGAAAAAATAATGGTCTCAGAACTTCTCTTATCCCTCTATTGAGATGCATTAGTACTTTGGGCCACCTATACTGTTATGACCTGGTGGTCAGGACAATAATGGACCTGGTGGTTAAGAGCACACGAAATGACCTGATAGTTACTGATAATAAGGACGAGCTCTGGGACGTGGGAAGTCTGCTGACCGCAATCCCTAATCCTATCAAACACACTAGAAATAGCCGTGGATTGCGCCTAACGCTCCCTATGCAACTCGGCACAGCCTAAGAAACTAGCTAGCCCTAAAGATAGAAAAATAAAGCCTACCTTGCCTCAGAGAAATTCCCCAAAGGAAAAGGCAGCCCCCCACATATAATGACTGTGAGTAAGATGAAAATACAAACACAGAGATGAAATAGATTTAGCAAAGTGAGGCCCGACTTACTGAACAGACCGAGGATAGGAAAGGTTACTTTGCGGTCAGCACAAAAACCTACAAAAAGACCACGCAGAGGGCGCAAAAAGACCCTCCGCACCGACTCACGGTGCGGAGGCGCTCCCTCTGCGTCCCAGAGCTTCCAGCAAGCAAGACAACAATAAAAATTGCAAGCTGGACAGAAAAATAGCAAACCAAAGAAATACAAGCTGGAACTTAGCTTCTGCTGGGAAGACAGGACACAAGAACGATCCAGGAGTGAACTAAACCAATACTGGAACATTGACAGGTGGCCTGGAGCAAAGATCTAAGTGGAGTTAAATAGAGCAGCCAGCTAACGAATTAACCTCGTCACCTGAGGAAGGAAACTCAGAAACACCCACCAGAGGAAGTCCATGGACAGAACCAGCCGAAGTACCATTCATGACTACAGGAGGGAGCCCGACAACAGAATTCACAACACTAACCACACCCCTAACTCCAACACACCCCTAACCCTAATCCCAACCATAACGCTAACCACACCCCTAACTCTAATCCCAATCCTAATTTCAACCATAAATATAATCCAAACCCTAACTTTAGCCCCAACCCTAACCCTAATGCTAATCCTAACTGTAGCCCCAACCCTAACCCTAACTTTAGCCCCAACTCTAACCCTAAATTTAACCCCAATCCTAACCCTAACTTTAGCCTCAAACCTAACCCTAACTGTAGCCCCAATCCTAACCCTAACTGTAGCACCAACCCTAACCCTAACTTTAGCCCCAACCGTAACACTAACCATAACTTTAGCCCCAACCCTAACCCTTATGGCAAAATGGAAATAAATACATTTTTAAAAATGTTATTATTTTTCCCTAACTTAGGGGGTGATGAAGGGTGGTTTGATTTACTTTCCTAGCGGGTTTTTTAGCAGATTTTTATGATTAGCAGCCGTCACAAACTAAAAGATGCTTTTTATTGCAAAAAATTGTTTTTGCGTCTCCACATTTTGAGAGCTATAATTTTTTCATCTTTTGGTCCACAAAGTCGGACATGTGACATTGTTTGATCGCTTTTTATTCCGATTTTTGTGAGGCAGAATGACCAAAGAACATCTATTCTTGAATTTCTTTGGGGGGGAGGGGGCGTTTATACCGTTCCACATTTGGTAAAATGGATAAGGCAGTTTTATTCCTCGGGTCAGTACGATTATAGCGATACCTCATTTATATCAATGTTTTGGCGCTTTTATACGATAAAAACTATTTTATAGAAAAAATAATTATTTTTGCATCGCTTTATTCTGAGGACTATAACTTTTTTTTTTTTTTGCTGATGATGCTGTATTGTGGCTCATTTTTTGCGGGACAAGATGACGTTTTCAGCACTACCATGGTTATTTATATCCGTCTTTTTGATCACATGCTATTCCACTTTTTGTTCGGCAGTATGATAATAAAGCGTTGTTTTTGCCTCACCTTTTTAATTTTTTACGGCATTCACTGAAGGGGTTAACTAGTGGGACAGTTTTGTAAGGCGGGTCGTTATGGTCGATACTAAATATGTGTATTTTTATTGTTTTTTATTTAGATAAAGAATATTTATTGGAACAATATTTTTTTTTTTTACACGTAATTTTTTTTTTTTTACACATGTAATTTTTTTTTTTTTTACATTGCACTAGGGGGGACATCACTGTATAGTGTCAGATCGCTGTTCTGACACTTTGCAGTGCACTGTGTCAGATCAGCGATCTGACAGGCACTGCAGGGAGGCTTTCCGGCACCTGTTCTGAGCAGGCTCTTGAAAGCCACCTCCCTGCAGGACCCAAAAGGCCCCCTGCGGCCATTTTTGATCTGGGGCCTGCAGGGAGGAGGAGGTAGGAGACCCTTGGAGCAACGCGATCACATCGCATTGCTCCGAGGGTCTCAGGGAAGCACACAGGGAGCCCCCTCCCTGTGCGATGCTTCCCTGTGCTGCCGGGATTCTGCGATCATCTTTGATCGCAGTGTGCCAGGGGTTAATGTGCCGGGAGCGGTCCGTGACCGCTCCTAGCACAGAGTGCCCGATGTCAGCTGTCATAATAATACAGCTAATAATAATAATAATATTATAAATAGTAATAATAATCCCCCCTGAGAGCACGGCCGATCGACTATGAAGTACTATCCCATCACTGAGAATTAAGTCCCAGATCACCTCGATGGGATAGTACATCATATGGGATTAAGGGGTTAAAAATAATTTTAAAAAAATTAAAAGTTCAAATCACCCCCTTTTGCCCCACTCAAAATAAAACAATAAAAAATAAATCAAACATACACATATTTGGCATCATCACGTTCAGAATCTCCCAATCTATCAATATAAAAAAAATAACTCAATTGGTAAACAGTGTAACGAGAAAAAAATTAAAAATGCCAGAATTAGTTTTTTTTGGTCTCCGTTACATTGCAATAAAATGCATTAACGGGCAATCAAAAGATCTTATCTACACCAAATGGCATAAATAAAATGTCATCTCATCTTGCAAAAAATAAGCCGTCAATCAGCCCAAATTATGTAAAATGGAAATGCTACAGATCTCGGAAAATGATGCTATTATTTTTTTTATCAAAGTTTGGATTTTTGTTTTCACCACTTAAATAAAAAAGAACCTAGACATGTTTGGTGTCTATGAACTCATAATTACCTGGAGAATCATAATGGTAGGTCAGTTTTAGCTTTTAGGCTATGTGCACACGTTGCGGATTAGGCTTAGGAATTTCTGGTACGGATTCTGCCTCTCCTGGCAGAAAACGCACCTGCGGATTTGTCGCGTTTTTTGTGCGGTCCCGCAGCATTTTTTGTGCGTTTTTGCTTTTTGCTGCGGATTTGCTGCGTTTTTTACCCCTGTGGTTTTCTATAATGGAATGGGAACAAAAACGCTGCAGATTCGCAAAAAAGAAGTGACATGCTACTTCTTTTAAACCGCAGCGTTTCCGCAGCAGATATTTCACAACATGAGCACAGCTTTTTTTTTTCTCATTGATTTACATTGTACTGTAAATCAATTGCGGATCTGCAGCGTTTCTGCACGTCAAAAAACGCTGCGGATCCGCAGAGAATCCGCAACGTGTACACATACCCTTAGTGAACATGTTTAAAAAAACCTTTGGTATTGAACTTTTTTTGCAATTTCACTGCACTTGTAATTTTGTTCACGTTTTCCAGTACACAGTAAGTTAAAACCAAGCCCTCAAATGGCCATTTTGACCAAAAAAATAAAAAAATTATGTTTCTGGGAAGAAGGTGAGCAAATAACGAAAAAGCAAAAACAAACTACCTCCAGTCATGAAGGGGTTAAACCAGTTGGTTAAATCACAAAACATAGTTACTAAATAATATTTACAACATGTCTACTTTACATCAGCATCATTTGTGAAACTTTTTTTTTTATTTTGTTAGAAAGTTAGAAGGGTTAAAAGTTGATCAGCTATTTGTCAATTTTTCAACAAAATTTACAAAACCGATTTTGTTTTAGGGACCACATCACAATTGAAGTGACTTTGAGGGGTCTATATGACAGAAAATACCAAAAAGTGACACCATTTTAAAAACTGCACCCCTCAAAGTGCTCAAAACCACACTCAATAAGTTTATTAACCCTTCAGGCAATTTACAGCAATTAAAGCAATATGGAAGGGAAAAAAAATGAAGATTTTACTTTTTCCCCAAAAAAATTGATTTAGCCCCAAATTTAAAAATTTCACAATACTAATATTAGAAAATGGACTATACAATTTGTTGTGCAATTTCCCCTGAGTATGCTGATACCACATATGTGATGTAAAACTACTGTTTGGTGGCACGGCAGGACTCGGGGCATGGCAGGGCTCGCAAGTGAATACAGCACCTTTTTACTTTTGGAAAACAAAATTGGCTGAAATTGATAGCGAACGCCATGTCATGTTTCCAGAGCCCCTGATGTGCCTAAACAATGGATACCTATCTCAAGTGACCCCATTGTGGAATTAATTTAGGGGTGTAGTGAGCATTTTTAACTTTCAGGCAATTCCACCAGATACAGTGGGGAAAATAAGTGTCTGATAGGCTACGTTCACATTAGCGTCATGCGACGCTGCGTCGTCGACGCACGACAACGCATGCGTCATGCGCCCCTATCTTTATCATTGGGGACGCATGCGTTGCGTTGTCATGCGTTTTCGGTAAAACGCACGACGCATGCGTCGTTTCACCGCACCTGGGTGGCGTCAGAGACGCTACCATGTTGCATTTTTGTAGCGTCCAAAAAACGCACGCGTCGCACTTGCGTCGCTCGTGCGTCGTCAATGCGTTACAATTTCCCATTGAAACCTATTGACAACGCACTTGCGTCGTGTGTGTGCGTCGTGCGTGCGTTGTGCGACGCATGCGTCGTTAGATAAAATTAAACAAAAAAGTGTCTAGACAGTGTCTAGACAGTGCAAACAGTGATAAAAACATCCCCCATATATAAAGAAAATGTTGGATTGTTTGTCACTTCTGCTGCAGGCTACACATCAGACTACATCAGACCAGACTGTCTTTTCATCCGCTGTCCAGAGATGTAAGTATAGAATGATTCTGTGCATTTTCTACATGTTTTTTAAAATTGTTTTTGCAAGTTGTGTATTATATTCTGCACTGTGGTTTTTTAAAGATATTGTTGTATTTTTAGTCTGGTTGTGATGTATGGCGTTGTATAGGATGGCGTTTCATTGTCTGCGGCCTTGATTATTGTTCTTTACAGGATAGATTTTTCTTTTCCATTTATTGGTTTGGTGGTGTTTTTTGTATTCAGTTGTGATGTTTTATTCTTGCATTATATGATGGCGTTTAATAGTCTCCGGTCCTGTCGGTTATTGTAAAGTATGGTAGTATAGAATGATTCTGCGCCCTTTTATTACATTTAATAATTTTTTATTGCAAGTTGTGTATTATGTTCAGCACTGTGGTTGTGTAAAGACATTGTTGTATGTTTCTGGTTGTGATGTATGGCGTTGTATGGCCTTTTATATTGTATCCGTCCCTGTTGGATTTATTGTAAAGTATGGTGTGTTAATGTTTCTGCCCTTAATTTTTGGGGGTTGATAATTTTTACCTTTCAAAAATCTATTGTGTTTTTTGGGTTTCTCCATGCATACTGTACTTTTTAAACAAAAAAAAAAACTCTTTTGGGATTACTACATAGGGTCTGTTGTAGATTAGTTTTCTTATCTTTAGGCTTTTGTTTACTTTGGCATTGGGTTGTCTCTGCCATTGTTTCTTAATCAATGTGGCAGTGTTGTTTGCTCAGCGTTAGTTCAGTTGGAGTGCAATGTTCTTTGTGGTTGAAATGAAAATGTTTTTTTTTTTTTTTATATTGCTGGATTGTGCATAGGAGCATAGGATCAATGTTATTTTGTTTTTTTTTTCAGAATCAGAATTGCATTATGGCCAGCGATACCAGCAACACACCACCGCTGACGAGTCCGGTGAGTACATGATCTACTATTGCTTACTATATTCGCTGTCATTTGTAGATGGGTCACTCAACTTTTTGGTAAACTATTTTGCAGGCTTCTTCAAGTGAGGAGGAGAACCAGGAGGAACAGAGGGAGCAGGAGCAGGGACCACGGGGCCAAGCTGTGGTTGCAGGACGGAGAGTAAGTTTTTATTTCAAACCTATTCATTTTTGTTCTGTAATTTTTTTGTTTTTGCGGGTATGGGGGGTGGTGGGAGGGGGTGGTGGTGTTTGTGGTAGGTGGCGGTGGAGGAGGTAGGGACAACTTTTTTTTTTTTCTTGCAAACATTAATATTTTCCATTTATTCTAGGTTTCACAATGGGCCCTGGATGAACCACTGGATATTGACCTGATGGTGGCATCCATTGAAGCACGGGGCCCGTTGTGGGACAGCCATGACCCCCGGCACGCGGACCAGGGCATATTGCGGCGTCTGTGGTTAGAGATGGCACAATCGCTGTGGGATGGCTTCGACAGCGCTTCCCCCAAGGCCAAAGCTAGTTTCCGTAAGTATTTCCAAAATGCTGCTGTGACCCATCATGCCAGGATTACACAACCGTCTGTGATGTCTTCTATTGGTATTGCACATGGTTGCGTAATCGTTTTCAATATATTCTCTAAAACATTTTTTATTTTTTTAATTTATACACAGTTAAACAATTGAGGACCAGATGGCGCTCCATGAAGGACCGCTTCAGGAGGGGCCTGAAAAAGGAGCAACAGAGCCGTAGTGGTGCTGCCGCTTCAAGGACCTCGGTGTACAAGTACAACCGTATGCTGCAGTTCTTGCGACCGGTCCTTGAAAGCAGAGAGTAAGTATAGTACCTATGCACACACCTAGTTTTTACAACATGCATATTCACCTACTATATTCCAGCCACGTAGCTTATTGCCCAGCCAGTTATTTTGGCAAGTACAAAGTATAGAAATGAAGAAAAAAAGGAAAGCTCACCGAGGCGTGAAAAGTAAAAAATACATACTTTTATCCTCTTCAATCATAAGCAGAGGATGAAACATCAGCACAATACAATAGACACTATCTACGCGTTTCAGGTGACAGGGAACATCCGACCTGAAACGCGTAGATAGTGTTTTTATTGTATTGTGCAGATGTTTCATCCTCTGCTTCTGCTTGAAGTGAATAAAGTATTTATTTTTTACTTTTCACGCCTCGTTGACCTCGAATTTTTTATTCATTTCTGGTCTTCTCACACTTGACACAGCGGCTCCCTTCTGTGATTACTACAATAGAGAGCTTGACTTACTAGTAATTTCCCTGAAATCATAAGTATACAGAAAACAGAAAGATAGTAGATTGGCCATGCCCAGGCAATATTTCATAGTGGAGTAGTATAGTGCCCATCCAGTTGTATCCCAGATTTTTTATACACAAAAAATTAAAATATAATAGACACGTCATACCTTCAACTGCAAGGCAGGTTATGTTCCCATGGTTGCTCAGCTCGCAGGACCTGTGATGTTATCTCGGTCACATGACCGTGACGTCATGGCAGTTCCAACGTAAGCATAATTGTCTGGCGTTACAAACCGCAACCATGGGTGACTATTTGTAATTAAATAAATGCATTTTTTTTTAATATTGATGTTGCATATGCAGTGTCAATATTAAAAATAGGTTAATATTAATGGCGGCAATGGATACCTGGCGGTAAAGTTAATTAATGACGAATGTGAAATGTGATATTTAGTATACTAATGGTTTCCTTATGTTTTCACAGAACACACAGCAGCACCCGCGAGGCTGTCCGACCCTCTGGAGCGGTCCTTTGTGAAGCGCCATCTGAACTGTCGCAGCCATCCCACAGCGAGAGCAGGTCTGCACCACCATAATCTGGCAAACCGGCAGCCGGTCCATCAGATGTTCCCCTGGCCGAGGCCTCTGGCGTTCCTTCCTTCGGGTCTTCCCGACAGCGTCAGCGGGCCTCGGACAGGGCGGTCATGCCCGAATTTTTACATTTGAGCACCGTATTTCAGAATAGTTTCAAGGCGCTGTGCGATAAAATGTCCAATATCGAACGGCGTCTTGAAAACATCGAAACGGATCTCTTGAGGCCGGCCAAACATTTTTTTAGTGCCATTCACAAGGGCATGTTTGAACATCTTACGCCGGAACTCCAGATTTCGGTCATGCAGGGCTGCAATAATGCATATGTCACTGCTCTGCAGCAGGCTCGGGTCATGCAGTCAGCGACAAATGTGCCCGCAGTACCATCGCTGGCTGCCATGACTCCGACTCCTGCTGCAGAGCACCACCACAGAGCTCCGCGTGCCGATGGCCACCGCCACCACCACCGCCACCACAGAACAGAGCCCCAAAGTTCAGAGCATGACAGGCCTTCAAGGGCACACAGACGGGAAGCCGACCCACACCCAGAGGGAGAGAGGAGGCAAAAAAAGAAGACGACGACGACAAGCACTACGACCTTGGCTATGGCTGCTCCCAAAACTACCACCAGAACACAGCCTGGGTCGACCCGGAGCACACCAAGTACCCAGGCTGGGTCTACACGGAGTACACCCAGTACCCAGCCTGGGTCTACAAGGAGTACACCATCACAGCCTGGGTCTACCCGGAGCCGGAGTAGCCAGTCAAGGACACTGGTCGTCCCTCCTCCTCCCTCACCTCCTGCTTTGGCAGTCTCGCCACCATCAACTGCCTGGATTGATGTCGGCATCCCGTCTAGTGTCATAGACTATGCTGCTTCCTCCCCCTCGTCCTCCTCCTCGGTCTCCTCAACACCCCCAAAAAGTGGGGGATATCAATCCCCTTTAATCGCTGATGTTGATACCCCCTAACATTTCCCATTCCTTTTTTTTTTGTTGTCCCTAAATAAAATTTATATTTTTTAAAAAAAAATTAGTTTTTATTGTCTCAAATAAAGTTTGCACCAAATCACACCTTGCGCCGTGTACACAAATCTTGTCTTTGTAACACCTGATGTGCAATGTCTGACAATATTTTTTCAATTTTTTTTTTCATTTTTTTATAGGGCTGTCGCTCATTGTACTATCAGATGTTACAAACACAAACAGCATTGCTCAATATGTCAGGTTAAAAATGTACCATCACACAACGATTTCAGCATCGATAAAGTTGGTTTTTGTGTGTAACCAACGTTATCTTTTATGAAATCGTAAAACGATTAGGCCCCTGCTGTGTCAGCGAATAATTTGGAATTTTTTGGGGTAACTGGTCACACGCTGTTATTGTTGGATCGGCGTGTTTGACACCGATCCAGCGATGTCTTTGTTTTAAACAAGGGAATATTGGGTTACTAGCGCAGTGTTTTAAACACTCAAATAAAATGTGAACAATACCCCACAAATATAAAAAGGTGTCAACCACGTCCCTCGCCGTCATCTTTCCGCACTGACTGACACTGTGATTCCCGCCCGTAAAGCAGAGCACACCGTTGACTTAATAATAAACGCTGTGCTGTGCTTTAGGACTGGCACAGTACGGAAAGCTGACGGCGATGGACGTGTCACACACCGGAATGTAAGGGTTTTTTGTATTTTTTAAAATTACATTTACAATGGTAAACATCATGAGTGCGGCCATAACACGGGGACTTGCTCTTTTTTGGTCGCTGGAGAGCTGTCTGTGTGACAGCTCTCCAGCAACCACGCGACAAATAAACAACGATCACGGTCCGGTCGTATCACTGGTCGGTCTCGTTGGATAATAGTTTTATTAATGTACATTAAGAATATTGGTCAGGTGAGGTGGTAGCAATGTTCACAGTGTCGCCACTATTTGACTCTGGACGATTTATAGCATCCTGAGTACAATAGTGTTAACTCTGTAGAGTTTTGCAAACATGATCGTCTCCCTCCTTGTCAAGCCAGGTTCCATATGCAAATAGTCTGCAGGATTAAAAATGGTTGACAAGGTGGGAGCCGATACGTCAAAACTATGGAACACACAAATTTTGTGGGACACACATTTCTTTCAATAAAATTGGATTTTATTACTATTACTATGGAAAAACGTATGGGAGATTTGTTTTTTGAAAACGGAAAGGCACAAGAACTTTATTTCAAAACACAACGCATTAGACAATCAGGGGACATTATAGGATGGTTAAATGACATGGACTCCACAGTGTTTACATGACATCATAATAACAAGAAGAATTAAACCATTTGATCTTGCCATGAAACACGGCCAACATCTGAAACAAAGTATGCAGCAAATTGGTCCCTCATATGAGCAATCTCCACAGTTGTCCGCAGAGGATGATCTTGATAATCAGGCAATGGATTTTGTATGGGTTCATCGAGTTCCACGTTGACTCTCTCTTTATCAATAATAAAATTGTGGAGAACCACACACGCCTTCACCACCTCATCCACTGTCTCAATTTTCAAATTTATAGCGGATCCTAAGATACGCCATTTGGAGACAAGGATTCCAAAGGCGCACTCCACAGTTCTTCTGGCCCTGGACAGTCTATAATTAAATATAGTTTTGGTGCGGTCCAACCCCCGACTGGAGTACGGTTTAAGTAGGTTGCCACTCATTTGAAAAGCCTCATCCCCAACAACAACAAATGACAGGGCCGGGCCTTCGGTGTTGGGAAGAGGTCGTGGATGGGGGAAATTAAAATTGTTATTGTACAATCTTCGGCCCATATCAGACTCCTTAAATGTCCGTGAATCATTTGCACGGCCAAACGCTCCAATGTCCACAGCGAGAAACCTGCAGTCCGCACCTGCAATTGCCATCAGCACGGTGGAAAAGTATTTTTTATAATTAAAAAAAAGAGATCCACTTCTTGAAGGCTTGGTAATCCTAATGTGCTTCCCATCCACGGCTCCAATACAGTTAGGGAAAGAACACACTTGTTCGAATTTTTGGGCGTTGGCCTGCCATATTTCTCTTGTAGGGATGGGTAAAAATTCCTCCCGGAGGTTGTCCCACAATGCGCGGCATGTGTCGGCAATAATTCCAGACAGTGTGGAGACTCCAATCCGAAACTGGAAATGCAGTGATCTCAATGTCTCTCCGGTAGCAAGGAAACTGACAAGAAAAAAAATAAATAAATGTAATTAATTAAATTGATTTGAAAAAAATTTTCATTCATAATTACAATCCCCCACCCCACAATAGCAAAACACATTACTTTAAAAAATAGCAAGAACATATAAATCCTTCACATTGCATTACGTACCGTAGAGTCACCAGCAGACGTTCCTCGGGGGAAATCGATTTACGGAGCTGCGTGTCCTGCCTGGAAATGCTTCCTTCCACCAGACGCAGCAGATATCGGAAGCTGTTTTGTGACATCCTGGTGTATTCGAAGTATTTCTCCTGGTTCTCATTTAATTCACCAAACAGACAATGGTAGGCTCCACGACTCTCTTGGACTTCCACTATAGGGTGTAGCCAAAAACGCCGACGACTCCTTCTCCGTAGTTTGTCTCTTTTCCTCTGTTCATGACAGGCAATAGCATAAGCAATAGCAAGGGCTAATTCCAGCTCAAAATTGAGGTAGATACTCTCCATGGTACGCTCCTTCCTGATGCTGTATGGTTGGAAATAATCTATGTCGGGGTATATATACCACTATTACATTAATACCCACCCTCATCTACCCATTGGTGGCATTATCTATTGTCTAGACACTAGACCCACCCTCTTCTATTCATTGGTGGTGTTATCTAGTGTCTAGACACTAAATTGTGTGTAAAGATATAATCATTGTTTGACAACGCATGCGTCGTAAAACGCTGCGTTTTTTGTAAAAACGCAACAAAAACGCACAAAAAACGCTGCGTTTTACGACGCATCCGTCCGACGCTTGCGTCAAAAAAGGTGCGTTTTTGCGTGCGTTTCCGATCCGTCGTGCGTTGCGTCGGCGACGCAGCGTCGCATGACGCTAATGTGAACGTAGCCATACAGTGCCGATTTTGCAAATTTTCCCACCAACAAAGAATTGAGAGGTCTAATTTTTTTCATAGGTACACTTTAACTGTGAGAGACAAAATCTGAAAGGAAAATCTAGAAAATCACATTGTATGATTGTTCCATAATTAATTTGCATTTTATTGCATGAAATGAGCATTTGAGATGACAGAAAAGCAATATTTGGTACAGAAACCTTTGTTTGCAATTACAGAGGTGACGCTTCCTGTAGTTCCTGACCAAGTTTGCACACACTGCAGCAGGGATTTTGGCTCACTCCTCCATACAGATCTTCTCCAGATCTTTTAGGTTTTGGGGCTGTAGCTGGGCAACATTGAGTTTCAGTTCCCTCCAAAGTATTTCTATTGGGGTCAGGTCTGGCTAGACCACTCCGGAACCATGAAATGCTTCTTACGGAGCCACTCCTTATTTGCCCTGGCTGTGCGTTTTGAGTCACTGTCATGCTGGAAGGCCCAGCCCTGACCCATCTTCAATGCTCTTACTGAGGGAAGAAGGTTGTTGGCCAAAGTCTTGCTGAAGATGACCCTATCCATCTTAACTTCAATAAGGTGCAGTCATCCTGCCCCCTTCTCAGAAAAGCACCCCCCAAAGTATGATGCTTCCACCATGCTTTATGGCTTTCATGGTGTTCTTGGGGTTGTACTTATCCTTCTTCTTCCTCCAAAAACGGTGAGTGAAGTTGATACCAAAATGTTCTATTTTGGTCTCATCTGACCACAGGACCTTCTCCCATGCCTCTTCTGGATCATCCAGATATCCTTTGGAATACTTAAAATGGGCCTGGACATGTGCTGACAGGAGTAGGGGGGGGGGCGTGGCCAGCATCTGAGGGAGCAGGACGCGTTCTCCACGAGCTCCTCTGGAAATCGCTTATATCTAAGCCATCCACTTATTCTAAAGCCCCATTCCACTTCCCCAGAGGCACCACCTGCCCGCCTCAGGACTAAGGAGCCGACCCCTGGCCATATTGTGCCCTAAGACTCGTGTCTGGTGATCTGCCGCGCGCCTGAGGCCTGGTGAGAGCTGGATCCACCAAAAATAAAACCCCAACATAATCAGGTTCCTCGCATCATGTTCTCATAAACTTTATGTAGTTAATAGCCCTCTGTGTCTGTACTGCTACATACTTAGGCAGTTAACTGGTTCATGCAGCTTTACATGAACACCTGAGCCTTACACTATGGCTGGTCCGAATAACTAAAGCAATTGTTACCATCCACCTCTCATGTCTCCCCTTTTCCTCATAGTTTGTAAGCTTGCAAGCAGGGCCCTCATTCCTCCTGGTATCTGTTTTGAACTGTGATCTCTGTTATGCTGTAATGTCTATTGTCTGTACAAGTCCCCTCAATAAGTTGTAAAGCGCTGCGGAATATGTTGGCGCTCTATAAAAAAAAATTATTATTATTATTTATCCCCCTCTGCTGAGTGCTGCACCTCTCGCCTCCTCCGAGTCTGAGACCAGCAGCGGACGATCTCACGAGGGGCGAGCGACACAACAGATCCTCCCTGGGAGCCCTGGCGCCGGAAGAAATGCACTGGGACCGGTCGGGTGAGTGGACGGCCACCCGCAAGCAACGCCACCTTCACAGAGCTGCGCGGGAGATCTAGGCTACTCGCCAGCCTTCCTGGGCGTACTCCCGACCACGACCCCCGCCTGGCGCCGCGCTCTCCGGTTCCCGTTGCATCGCGGTGGGTGCCTCCGGAGGACCGAGAGTGGCGGGGAGTGTGCCAACCAGGCGGTGGCGCTGTTACCGCTCCTGGACCTGCTGCCGCACACTCTGCAGTGAATCGCCTGAAACTGGGAAAGCTGGGTGCCGGTACCTAAGTTGCTGCTCGCCCCACACAAAGAGGTACTGTGCGACCCCAATCTTTGCCCCTTATCCCAGGACGCCAACTGAACTCTCAGGGCCATCTCACCGGCTCTGCCACAAGTACAGGCCCGGCCTCTGCCGCCTACCCTGAGCCCTAGCCATAGGTGGCCTGTAACCCACGCAAAGTGGGATCACTTCATACACTTCCTATGAAAGCCAGGTGTCCGTAACACCTCCCATCACAAAAGCTAATTCTAAACTACACTTGTACACCTAATCTCTCTCTCTTGGTTGCCTCACCAACCCCCATAAGATACAGTTAGGTCCATATATATTTGGACAGAGACAACATTTTTCTAATTTTGGTTATAGACATTACCACAATGAATTTTAAACAAAACAATTGAGATGCAGTTGAAGTTCAGCCTTTCAGCTTTCATTTGAGGGTATCCAGAATAAAATTGGATGAAGGGTTTAGGAGTTTCAGCTCCTTAACATGTGCCACCCTGTTTTTAAAGGGACCAAAAGTAATTGGACAGATTAAATAATTTTAAATGAAATGTTCATTTCTAGTACTTGGTTGAAAACCCTTTGTTGGCAATGACTGCCTGAAGTCTTGAACTCTTGGACATCACCAGACACTGTGTTTCCTCCTTTTTAATGCTCTGCCAGGCCTTCACTGTGGTGGTTTTCAGTTGCTGTTTGTTTGTGGGCCTTTCTGTCTGAAGTTTAGTCTTTAACAAGTGAAATGCATGCTCAATTGGGTTGAGATCAGGTGACTGACTTGTCCATTCAAAAATATTCCACTTATTTGCTTTAATAAACTCCTGGGTTGCTTTGGCTTTATGTTTTGGGTCATTGTCCATCTGTAGTATGAAACGACAACCAATCAGTTTTGCTGCATTTGGCTGGATCTGAGCACACAGTATGGCTCTGAATACCTCAGAATTCATTCTGCTGCTTCTGTCCTGTGTCACATCATCAATAAACACTAGTGACCCAGTGCCACTGGCAGCCATGCATGCTCAAGCCATTACACTGCCTCCGCCATGTTTTACAGATGATGTGGTATGCTTTGGATCATGAGCTGTACCACGCCTTCGCCATACTTTTCTCTTTCCATTATTCTGGTAGAGGTTGATCTTGGTTTCATCCGTCCAAAGAATGTTCTTCCAGAACTGTGCTGGCATTTTTAGATGTTTTTTAGCAAAGTCCAGTCTAGCCTTTTTATTCTTGATGCTTATGAGTGGCTTGCACCATGCAGTGAATCCTCTGTATTTACTTTCATGCAGTCTTCTCTTTATGGTAGATTTGGATATTGATATGCCTACCTCCTGGAGAGTGTAGTTCCCTTGGTTGGCTGTTGTGAAGGGGTTTCTCTTCACCATGGAGATTATTCTGCAATCATCCACCACTGTTGTCTTCCATGGGCACCCAGGTCTTTTTGCATTGATGAGTTCACCAGTGCTTTCTTTCTTTCTCAGGATGTACCAAACTGTAGATTTTGCCACTCCTAATATTGTAGCAATTTCACGGATGTTTTTTTTCTGTTTTTGCAGCTTAAGGATGGCTTGCTTCACCTGCATGGAGAGCTCCTTTGACCGCATGTTTACTTCACTGCAAAACCTTCCAAATGCAAGCACCACACCTCAAATCAACTCCAGGCCTTTTATCTGCTTAATTGAGAATGCCATAACGAAGGGATTGCCCACACCTGTCCATGAAATAGCCTTGGAGTCAATTGTCCAATTACTTTTGGTCCCTTTAAAAACAGTGTGGCACATGTTAAGGAGCTGAAACTCCTAAACCCTTCATCCAATTTTATTGTGGATACCCTCAAATGAAAGCTGAAAGTCTGAATTTCAACTGCATCTGAATTGTTTTGTTTAAAATTCATTGTGGTAATGCCTAGAACCAAAATTAGAAAAATGTTGCCTCTGTCCAAATATATATGGACCTAACTGTATAAGCCTACGCTTAGGGGAAACTGAGGGAGATCTGGGAGTTCTCTTTATTTGCTGCACATCTCACGCATGATGGTGAAATCCTCACAAAAACTGACGAGATCGGGGTTAAAGTCCACCAGCTCCAAACCACTTGCAGACATGGATAAATTCCTGAAAAAGCAAGGCAACACATCCAACTCTGCTAAATCCTCTCACTCAATGGGGAAAGACCCAGAAGCTTACAAAGAATCTGAACGAGAGAGTGACGGAGACACCGACGACCAAGATAAGGGTGAACTGGTAACGAGGTCATTTATTAAAAGGATCCTAGGCAAAACACTAGAACACATAGGCAGAGATCTCTCTACCATCAAGCAAGACCTCAGCCAACTGGGTCACAGAATCGAAGCGATAGAGGCCTCCCATGCGGAAATAATCCAAAGCTCCAACTCCAATCTAACTTGCCATAAACGGCACGAGGACCACATCAATAAGAAATATACCATACTGGAGGATCATGAATATAGGGAAAGAAGGAACAATTTGAGACTCAAAGGTGTCCCCGAGTCCATACTTCCAGATGCCTTGATTCCCACTGTTACTGAAATCTTCCATTCGATCCTTACTCCCTCAGACTCATCAGAACTTGATATGGTGAGAGTACACAGAGCACTTAGGCCCAAACCGAAGCCCGATGAAGCTCCTTGAGATGTCTTATGTCGTTTCCTCGACTTCAGAACAAAAGACCTACTTCTGAAAAGAGCTAGGGAAGCAGACTCGATCACCTTTGGAGGAACCCCAGTCCAAATTTTCCAAGACCTCTCTGCCTCCACGCTTTATAAAAGACGCCTTTTAAGACCTCTCACCTCGATTCTCCAACAAAGGCATTATCCATATCGCTGGCTCTTCCCCTTTGTCATCTCCATGTCCGCAAAAGATCGGAAATTCCTTATTAAATCCACCGCCGATATTAAATCTGTCTGCGAAGATCTGGAGATTCAACTTGACCAAACGCTTGTCCTAGAAACTACCTGTGAGGCCCATCGTCTGAAACCTCTCCCCTTTCCTACTCCGTGGCAAGACGCATCTACTCTGAAAACCTCAAGATCAAAACGTCGCTCTTCAAAAGGCACGCCACCCAGGGATGAGGAAGACGACCCCGGAGGATGAATAATAGAGAATCACTAATGTCTTTTTTTTCTGTTTACCTATTTCTCTCCGTTCTTTATGGTTTCAAGGGCTCTCTGACACTTGTCACTAGCCCACAAAGTTAAATATTTGTGCAGCGCTACTACCGCTAATTTAGGAGTCTTAGCCTCCTATACGACGATGTTAATTATAACTCCCTCTATTTGATCCCCCTTCTCTTCCCCCCTAGATGTTACAATTGCAATGTTTTTTCCCTCACCTAAGGTTATGTACCCTCATGTACTACTTCAATGGCTATATTACTACTATGTATTTACCATTCTAACCCCCTCTCTCTCATCCGTCTCTCCCACCCCTTTCCTTCTTCCCTCTTCCCTGGATCCGATGGTCGAGTCTCATCCTCATCCGATTTGCCTTCAATCACTTCCACCATGATGGTAAACCGTAAGTCTTTTCAGATTATTTCACACAACTCACACGGCCTAAACTCCCCAATCCCAAGATCACAAACACTTGCCTTTTTCAAAAAATCAGGCTACGATATACTACTCTTGCAAGAGACCCATTTCACCCCCGACAAGACCCCTTCCTTTGAGAAGTGTTTTTTCGATAGCTGGTTCCACGCTAGCTCCCCCCAAAAAGGATCTAGAGGCGTCTCGATAGCCCTTGCTAGGGGTGTCCCCTTCCTTCTCTTGGATAGCAAGATTGACCCTGAGGGCCGCTATGTTTTCATCAAGGGGCTTATAGCTGGTAACATGGTGACCCTTGGCAGTCTGTATGCACCCAACAAATGCCACCTGAAATGGCTTCGCAAAGCCTTATCCCTCCTACGTACATTCCAGGAAAGTGTAGTCATCTTGGGTGGTGATCTAAATGTTGCACTAGATCCAGCCCTAGACACATCTACAAAAAAAAACTCTATTTCCCTGAGAGATTTGGCTCGCCTTAAATCAATTATACATTCGTTAGAGTTGGTCGATGCCTGGAGGTATCTGCACCCTTCCGATATTGATTTCACATATTACTCGCATCCCCATAACTCTTATCACCACCTCGACTACATCCTAGTGTCCAGATCCATTCTACCCTCCACACTGAAGGCTGATATAATTCCCGCCATACACTCGGACCACTCTGTGGTACTGACTAACCTAGAATTCCACAAACCATACTCCAGCTTCAACTCTTGGAGGCTCCATGAGTCTATACTACATAGCGAGGAATTCAAAAACCGTATCTGTGAGTCACTGCAAGAATTTTTCAAAATTAACGTCTCTCCAGACATTGCTCCTCCTGTGTTATGGGAGGCACATAAGGCCACGATCCAAGGGTTTTTTATTTCAATTGCCTCTTTCCTAAACAAACAAAGGAAATAAAAAATTCTTGTCTTATACAATGATATCGTGAAAAAAACTTTCACAAACCACATTCACCCAACTCACCGACAAACGCCAATCTCTCAGGGACCTCTTCAACACACAGTCCTCCTAACATTATCTATCCTGGAAAAACAAAATCTTTGCCCATGGAGACAAAGCCTCCAAACTCATGATCTCACTGATCAAAAAACGCCAAACCTGAACATTTATTCATAGAATCAAATCTAAGGATGGCAAAATCCTCCAGCAATACAATCAGATCACCGACTCCTTTCTGTCCTTCTATAAAGATCTATATCAACTCAGACACAATGATACAATAGAAGATAAAAATCAGAGGAGATCCCACGTCCAAGCTTTCTTATCCTCCTTACACCTCCCTAAACTAAAGGTACTGTCACATTTAGCGACGCTGCAGCGATCTAGACAACGATCCCGATCGCTGCAGCGTCGCTGTGTGGTTGCTGGAGAGCTGCCAGACAGACAGCTCTCCAGCGACCAACTATACGAAGTCCCCTGGTAACCAGGGTAAACATCGGGTTACTAAGCGCAGGGCCGCGCTTAGTAACCCGATGTTTACCCTGGTTACCAGTGCTAATGCAAAAAAAAAAAAAAAAACACTACATACTTACATTCCGGTGTCTGTCCCCCGTCGCTGTGCTTTCCTGCACTGTCAGCGCCGGCTGGCCGTAAAGCACAGCGGTGACGTCACCGCTGTAATCTGCTTTACGGCTGGCCGGCACTGACAGTGCAGGGAAGCAGAACGCCGAGGGATGCGACAGACACCGGAATGTAAGTATGAAGTGTTTGGGTTTTTTACATTTACACTGGTAACCAGGGTAAATATCGGGTTACTAAGCGTGGCCCTGCGCTTAGTAACCCGATGTTTACCCTGGTTACCAGTGAAGACATCGCTGAATCGGCATCACACACGCCGATTCAGCGATGTTTGCGGGAGATCCAGCGACGAAATAAAGTTCTGGCCTTTCTGCTCCGACCAACGATGTCACAGCAGGATCCAGATCGCTGCTGCGTGTCAAACACAACGATATCGCTATCCAGGATGCTGCAACGTCATGGATCGCTAGCGATATCGTTGTGAAGTTGGTCAGTGTGAAGGTACCTTAACCAACCTCCAGCAAGATTGCCTACTCAGACCTTTTGACCTCTCTGATCTCCAGTCCACCCTGTCTAGGGGAGGTAAGCGGAGGGCCCCTGGCCCAGATGGGCTCCCTAAAATCTATTACAAAACCTTTGCTGATATCTTAGGCCCACACCTTCTGAACGTCTGTAACGCAGTCCTGGGTGGGAAATCATTCCCCTCTCAGTCAATAGAAGCCCACATTTCTCTTCTTCATAAAGAAGGTAAAGACCCAGAATGTTGTGGAAGCTATAGGCCTATCTCCCTACTCAATGTTGATCTAAAAATTTATGCCAGTCTTATTACGCGGGAGATTGGCAGAGCTCATGCCACAACTCATTTCTCTCAATCAATCAGGCTTCGTGGTAGGACGTGAGGGGAGGGACAATACATCTAGAATTCTTCACCTTATTCAATATGCAAAAATACGGAAAACTCCACTCGTTCTGTTGGGGACAGACGCCGAAAAGGCTTTTCACAGGGTGGATTGGATATTACTTCATGAAACACTTCTTGCTTTCCACATCCCCCCCCAACTAGTAGATGCTATTTTCCAAATGTACACTACCCCCTCTGCCTGTCTAAGAATAAACAATCTACTATCGGACCCTTTCTACATACAGAATGGCACGAGGCAGGGATGCCCTCTCTCTCCGATTTTATATGTATTGGCCATGGAGCCTCTCATTCAGAGCATTCAACAGGATCCAGATATTAAGGGAGTCCAGGTAGGTGGTTTCCACCATAAATCTGCAGCGTTTGCTGATGATCTCTTGGTGTTCCTATCTGATCCCGAGGAGGGCATCCCTGCCTTCGTCCGCATATTAGACCTATACGGGGAACTTTCTAATTACAAAATCAATATCACTAAATCGGAAGCACTCAGTATTAACATCCCCAAACCCGCTATAGATAAACTAAAAAAACTATACCCCTTCAAGTGGCCCTCTAGATTCATCACCAACCTGGGGATTAAGATTGGGAGGTCGACTGGGGAACTTCTGGAACTTAATATCATCCCCCTGCTGAAACAAGCTACCTCCACTGTACAGTCCTGGAGGACCCCCTTCCTATCTTGGATGGGGAGAAAAAACCTCTTGAAAAGTATTATCTTACCCAAATTCTTATATTTGTTTCAGATGCTCCCCATTTACATCCCAAAGCACTATCTATCAAAGATAAACTCCTTTTTCATCAACTACATCTGGAACGGCAAATGTCCCCGAATCAATACCAATTCTCTTGCTCTGCCGAAATCAAGGGGAGGAATGGGTGTCCCAGATATCTTCAAATACTACCGAGCAGCGATGCTTACTAGAGTAGTAGATTGGATTAGAAACCCTTCTGAAAAATTTGGATGCCAATTGAAGAACAACTAGCCCCTATCCCCTCAGGACATTGGCCCTTTTGTATAACCACACAAACCTAGACCAATTGCTACTCAACGAAATTACAATCGCTATTCTCAAAATTTGGAGAACAGAATTTCCAAAATTAACGTGGCCTATCTCTCCAATTTTGACGATACAAGACATCGCGGGCCCCATCCCCTTTAAAATACCTAAAGATCCCTCCAGCTCCACAAGTGACTTGCCTAATCCACCTCTACCACTTGACGTTCTTTTTATCGACGGGTCCCTAATGAGTCTCGCTGAATTCCAGACCTCAAGTCCACAAGTAGGGTTGAGCGAAACGGGTCGGCCATTTTCAGAAGTCGCCGACTTTTGGCAAAGTCGGGTTTCATGAAACCCGACCCCTGTGTGGGGTCGGCCATGAGGTCGGCGATCTTCTGAATCTGGTATCGGAATTCCGATTCCGAGTTCCGATATGTTTGCAATATCGGAAATCGGTATCGGAATCCATACCCTCTGACGCGCCCTGGTACTAACCGGCAGCCTTCCTTCCTTAGAATCAGCGCGTGAAGGGCTTTAGATGACGTCGCGGCTTGTGATTGGTCGCGCGACCGCCCATGTGACCGCTCGCGCGACCAATCACAAGCCGCGACGTCACTGAAGGTCCTTCAAGCGCTGATTCTTAGGAAGAAAGGCTGCCGGAAAGAAGCAGGGCGCATCCCAGGGTGAGTATATTCTTATTAGGTATATACCTAATCTAAGGCCCTTCACGCACTGATTCTAAGGAAGGAAGGCTGCCGGTTAGTACCAGGGCGCGTCCGAGAGTGAGTATAGCAATATTTTTTATTTTAATTCTTTATTTTACACTTAAACATGGATCCCAGGGCCTGAAGGAGAGTTTCCTCTCCTTCAGACCCTGGGAACCATTGGAAACCCAATGCAGTGCATTGGGTTTCGTGTTTCGGCCGACCCCGACCCCGACTTTTTTATAGGATCGGCCGATTTCACTCAACCCGACTTCTGAAAAAGTCGGGTTTCGTGAAACCCAACCCGATCCTATAAAAGTAAAAGTCGCTCAACCCTATCCACAACTTAATATTACTTTTCTCCACTACAAAAGAGTGAAAGACTACTGCTATAAGTACAAAAGACAATTAGACCTGCTCCGCCCACTAACTCCCTTCGAACAACTGTGCGCCCATAAAAACCCACCCAAAAAAGTCCTATCAAAAATTTACAACCTTCTGTTGATGGACGGTGCCAATATCAAAAGAGCCTTCATAGGTCTCTGGGAGAGAGATCTCAACATTTCTTTCACAGATGACCAGATTGCCTCTATCTACAACAAATCTCACGGACCCTCACAGTGTGTAAAAATACAAGAAAATTCATACAAGGTAATATCTAGGTGGTATCGCACTCCAATCCAACTTCATCATTGGCACCCCTCCACTCCCGATTTGTGCTGGAGATGCTGTTCAGACTCAGGCTCCTATTTGCACATCTGGTGGTATTGCTCAAAAATTGCCCCCTTTTGGCAAATGGTCTCGAACATAATCTCCAAGGTGTTAGGTCAAAACACTCTCTTACTTCCCCAATCTACCCTACTTAACCAACCCCTATGGCCCGAGAACTCTCCGGCTTTGAAACTAGCAAGCTACATAATGGCAGCCGGAAAATACCTAATCCACACTTTCTGGAAATCTACTCTCACCCCTACCAAAAAACAGGTACTAGATAAAATTGACCTTTTATACCATACTGCTGAGTTTGTTGCCAATACGCAAGAATCTCTCACCTCGTTTAGACGTACATGGGAACCGTGGATTATTTTCCGCTCCAGCCCTGACTTCCTATCAACAATATCGGATGATACCTGAATCCACCTCAGCCCACCAAAACCTATATACTGAGCTTCCCCCTCATCCTCGACTCCATCTCCTAAGATCTTCTCTACCATCGGTTCGTTTCCTCCCCTCCCCCTCCTTCCTCCAAATACTCCCTTCAGTCTCCCCTCCCTCCCTTTTCTTACCTCTCCGCCACCCCCCTTTCCACTAACCCTCTCAATTTTTCTATTCCTACCCTAAAATTCTACTCGTGTTTCCATTGTCTTCTCTAATCACCATTTCTAGCTCCTTTTTTGTGCCTATGTCGAAGTCCGATCCTGGAACCTCATCCAGTTTTTCAAATTTAATGTATCCTTATAATTTGTTGGACTCTTGTTATTGTCCCTTTGGATGCTTAATGTTGTTTGAAATTCCTCTGTTTCTTTTTCATTTCCTGTTCAATTGTGATTCTTTTTCTTCAATAAAAAGAAAGTTGAAAGAAAGACAGGAGTAGGGGGACCTTGCATGCAATGCAGAATTTTAATCCATGACGTCATAGTTTGTTGCTAACGGTAAAGTTTGCGATTTTGGTCCCAGCTCTCTTCAGGTCATTGACCAGGTCTTCCCATGTAGTCTTGGTCTGATTCATGACCTTTCTCAGAATCACCCTTACCCGACAAGGCAAGATTTTGGATGGAGCCCAGACCGAGGAAGATTGACAGTCATCTTGTGTTTCTTCCAGTAACGCTCACGCTTGGACATTTAGTGCTATTGGGGATCCTGGGCTCACTGTGCCATGGACCAGACACCAGAGGGGTGTAACTAAGCAGCTATCTAGTTGTCTGTTGGGGCCTATAGTGGTGAGGTCAAGCTTGTGTAGCAGGTAGCTGCCAGGTACCTCTCCAGACCAGCGTCCGACAGTAGTAGATGAGCCCCAAAGGGACAGGAAGCCGTAATGACAGATGCTGGCAGGAACATCAGGGATACTGGCTGGAACATCAGGTGCAAGCGAGTTCAATAGGTTTACTGACTGGTACGAATGATAGGTAAACAGGTACTGGCAGACACAGCTGGTATGCAGACAGGCAGGTGCTGGTGGGCACAGTCAATATACATACAGGCAGGTGCAATAGGTATATTGACTGGCACGAACAATAGGCGGACAGGTACTGGTAGACACAGCTGTTATGCAGACAAGCAGGTGCTGGTGAGCACAGTCGATATACATACAGGCAGGTGCTGTTGAGCACTGCTGGCACACAGGCACAGGTAGGATCCAGCTCAGACTGGACAAACAGGAACAGCTTCAGGAAGAACTGGGTCACTGGTAGGTACAACTGGAATACAGGAACAGGTAGGACCCAGTTCAGACTTAACGGACAGGAACAGCTTTAGGAGCAACTGGGTCACTGGCAGGTACGACCGGAATGCAGGAACAGGTGGGACCCAGTTCAGCCTGGACAGAAAAGGTGCGGACAGGAAGGGAACAGCAGATGTGAAAAAGCAGCAAACTGCAAATGCGGAAAAACAAGAAACCACAGATACGGAAAAGCAGGACTCCGCAGATACGGACAAGCAGGAAACCATGGATGTGGACAAGCAGGATACCGCAGATGTAGGCAAGTAGGAAACCGCAGCTGTGGGAAATCAGTAAACCACATATGCGGTCAAGCAGGAAACCACAGATGCGGACAATTATGGTTCCCATAGGGGAGATAGAACTCAGTTCACATGAAACAGTGTTAGGTTAGCACAGAATAATTACAAGGACAAATACATACAGGACAGACTGGACCAGGTTGATGCAACACCAATATAAAGACAGGTACACACAGGACAGACAGGGCCAAGATCACACTGTGTACTTACAATGAAGTAGCAAGTGTACACACTAATCACTAATGTTACACAGCAACAACAGATTAGAGATAGGGACTGATTCAGGCTCAGCTGGCTTAGGAAAGGTACAGGTTTCAACAGCAGGTTTAAGGAAAGGTACAGAGTCAGACACAAAAGGTTTAGGGAGATATCCAGACTTAGATACAAACAGTTTCAGGGATAGGTGCTGATACAGATAAGAACAGACACAGGTCCATGTTGGGGGTAAAGGCCTGGGCACACAGACCCACAGACACAGAAGTCAAGATCAGATACTGGTACAGGTTTCACGGTAAAGGCCTGGGCATATAGACCCAGGGAAACAGTTTCAGGCCACATCAGAAACAGGACAGGGCCTGGCAACTCATTAGTTTCACACAGACTGAAAGAGTATTGCTCAGGCACCTCCCAACAGGTGGAGGTGACTTAAGTACCAAGTGCGTTCCAGTAATAGGCTGGGGACAGATTAGGAATGTGCGCACTGTTTCTTTAAGAATCAGGAAGTGCACATGCAGGTGCCTTATGCATCCAGCCAAAAAACATGCACAGCAAGCAGAGGACTAGGAGCTCACTGCACACAGCAAGCAGAGGACACGGAGCTTACTGTACAGTCTGAGGTGTTGAGTATGTCAGTGTCACTGCATGATGGGGGATGGGAAGCCATGCAGGGATGCAGGCAGTGGTCTTACACTTCCATTTTCGAATACTTCTGCCAACAGTTGTTGCCTTCTCATCAAGCTTCTTGCCTAATGTCCTGTAGCCCATTTACAGCCTTGTGCAGGTCTACATTTTGTCTATGGTGTTCTTATTATTTGATCTTGTCTATGGTGGAGAGGTTGGAGTGTGATTGATTGAGTGTGTGGACAGGTGTCTTTTATACATGTAATGAGTTCAAACAAGTGAAATTAATATAGGTAATGAGTGCAGAGTAGGAGGACATGTTACAGAAAAACTAACAGGCCTGTGAGGCCAGAATTCTTGCTGGTTTGTAGGTGATCAAATACTTATTTTATGCAATAAAATGTAGTTTAATTATTTAAAAGTCATACAATGTGGTTTGCTGTTTTATATTTTTAGATTCTCTCTCACACAGTTGAAGTGTATCTGCGATAAAAATTATAGACTTCTCCATTCTATGAAGGTGTAAAAATTTGAAAAATTGGCAGTGTATCAAATACTTATTTCCCCACTGTATGTATAACATTAGGCTGAGAAAAAGGAATACATTTTCATATGGGTAACAGGAGAAGGTGGACCATACAATTTGTTGTGCAAATTCTCCTAAGTCCACTGATACCCTATATGTGGTATAAAAATACTGTTTGGGCACATGGCAGTGCTTAGAAGGGAAGGAGCTCCATTTGATTTTTTGAAAGCAAAATTGGCTGGAATTGATAGCGCACACATGTTGTGTTTGCAGAGCCCCTAATGTGCCTAAACAGAGGAAATCCACAACAGGTGACCCCATTTTGGAAACTACACCACTCAAAGAACTTATCTAGAAGTGTGGTAAGCACCTTAAACTCACTAGTGCTTCACAGAATTTTATAATGTTGAGCCCTGAAAATGAAAAAAACACATTTTTCCCTCAAATATTTTACTTTTACCCTAAATATTTCATTTTCTCAAGGGTAACAAGAAGAAATGGACAATATAATTTGTTGCACTATTGTGCAATTACTCCTGAGTATACCTATACACTATATGTAATATTAGTAACCGAATTAGAAGTATTTCTGCATTCTCTGGAATTATGACACAAGTACTAATAGACGAAATTGTAGGCTTATTGCCATGTTTCAGAGTCCAGTGTCTCCTTCCTCAGAACAACCATGAGGGAGGAGTTGGTGGACTCAGAAACGCGTCAATAAACCTGCAATTTGTTCTATTGTTCCTTGTGTCATAACTTCGGAAAGCACAGAAACACTTCCAATCTGGCTACCTCTATTTTATACTCTATGGAAGCTTCAGCACCTGGTTCTTAAGCTCTTTAACTGTTGTGTGTCACAAAACCTTACAAAGTGGCCGGTTTTACCGTTATTCATCAAATTTTTAACCTGGATAAGACTCAATTGCACTCTTGCACCTCTTTAGGGCAGTCTCACACGTCCAGATAATTCAGGTACCGGAATTATCTGTGTCCGTGTGCCGGGGTGGAGCCACATATTCATTACTGTAAATGAGCGGCCCCACATGACCGCTCATACAGTACAAGGTGCGGCCAGGACAGGAAGCAGCAAGGTGAGTATTTTAATCACAGCGGGGGGGGGGGGGGGCGGCGCACAGGGGGTGGGAGGGTGGATTGGGACCTGGATCTGGATTTTACACACTATTATTCATATCTTCTCTACAGCAAACGCTGCTGCAGGGAAGATATGAATGGCGGATTCAGCACCAGTGGGGGGACAGCGCTTAATGTAGCGCTGTCTCCTGCGCGGCACACGGACTGCACGCGGACAACGTCCGTGTGCGGTACGTGTTTTACACGGACCCATTGACTTTAATGGGTCCGTGTAATCCATGTGCTCCCACAAACACTGACATGTCTCCGTGTTTGGCACACGGAGACACGGTCCGCAAAAAATCAATGACATCTGCACAGATGCATTGATTTTAATGTGTGTACGTGTGTCAGTGGCTCCGGTACATGAGGAAACTGTCACCTCACTTACCGGAGCCACTGACGTGTGAAACTGGCCTTACAGAGACCTCATATGTAGTGAAAAACTACAGTTTAGGCACACAACAGGGCTTGGAAAGGAAGGACCTGGGGATTGTCATGACAACCTTGAGTTGCTATGGCAATGACTGGGCCCTCGCAATGCCATCGAGGGGGTGCCAATTGCATGAGAGAGGGAGCCCCCTGTTAGGTTTGGTGGATTGCACTGAATAAAAATAAATAGAGAAGTGCAATCGCAACCCGGAGTCCACCGTGCAGAGATGTATAACTGCTGCTAGAGAACAATAGTGGAACTAAGCAGCGAGCCATCGCCAAAAACACACTGTGTTAAACGCCACCTTGTGTGAACAGGACTCAGAGTACCAAGCTCAGTTACTGCACAGAGTGGCACTGTGAGAACTAATAGCGTACTAAACACTATTAAACGTCACAGGGGAAGTAACACAAAGGTAGCAGCCGCTCTGCCAGTAAATTGTGCTAACCATGCATGGGAAAAGAAGGGATGTAACAGACATTAACTCAAATGGTGCTAGGTGCAAGATCCTGTTGCTTTCTCAGACAAGTGTAGCCTGAGGGTTGGACTTGCTTTGTAACTCAACTGGGCTAACCGCACACATGAAGGAAACAGATACTAAGCCATGAAGTAATTACCAAGTCTTAACCCTACCTGCCCACATAGTACTCTCTGCGTATAGAGCGACACACTGGAACATGCAACCAGAGTAGTAGAGTATCCACTCACATACACTATACATTAGTGATACTAGGGTGCCCACATGTGCCGCTGGAGGTCTTTTATACTCAAGGCTCCACCCCAAACACTCATGCCACCTCACCGATGCAACAGCCGTCTGATCACCAATAAGCAGACGCCACATCACATACATGCTCAGTAGAGAGATCTCTGGACTTAGACTGCCAAGCATCAGGCTGCACCTGCGTATCGCTGGTTACCATAGGCTTGACTGGAAAGCCAACAGAAACCAAACAAATACCATGAGCCTGAGCAAGACTCTGAGACCGACGTCTGTGCTGAGCAGCACTTGCAGCGGCCTGGCCAGAATGGGAGACCACAGCACCAGGCAATGCTTGGGATCTATCCCACACAGTGGGAGAATCCCAATGCCTAACACCCCCTCCCTTTCCCAGCTTTCTAAATGCTGTCAGTGATATCGATAGCAGCATTTAGGAAGTTACATGGGCCAGGGTGTTGTGGGCACCTCTCCTGGCTGTGTGTTCTGGAGCACAGCTATAACCTACGCCAAGCTCCTGGCAGCGATCATGTGGGCACAGCTTCTTTGCTTGCATGATTGCCATGACACAAATTTACATCATTTTGCAGGAACCCCTTCCAAACCATGATGTAAACTTACATCAAGTGTCGTGTAGGGGTAAACTGTCTCTGAAAAGTTAAAAAAAATGGTTAGAAGTCATATAAAAAGATGTAGCAGTCTTGAAATTGCTAAGATATTGGGATGTGATTGCAGAACCATCAAATATTTTGTTGCAAATAGTCAAGAGGATCACAAAAAAGTATTGAAAAAAAAGACTCAGATTAACTGCCAAAAATTTGAAAAGAATCAATCCTGAAGAGACCAGGAAGCCATTATCCTCCAGTACTGTCATATTCCTGAACTGCAACCTCCCTGGAGTGCCCAGAAGTACAAGATGCTCAGTGCTCAGAGACATGGCCTAGGAAAGGAAGGCAGAAACTGACCACCACTGAGCAAGACACAGAAGCTGTCAGGACTGGGGCAAGTGAGTCACCTGCCAGTGCCGTGGTGTCCTCAGTATCGGGTACCCACAGGGGGATGTCACGGTGGCGGCGACCCAGTCCGTGGCCCTGGACGCCCATGTAAAAGGTTAAATGTAGATTTAGCTTGGGGATGCATTCGTGCAGGGGTGCATTCGTGCACTGTTATTCGTGTATTTTTTATTCAAAGTACTTTTTTTTCTAAGTACTCGGCAGTTATAACATGGCAGAATATAATCAAGCATCTCTTCTCTCTTCATACAGGTAAACATATCATTCATTCTCTGAGCTGAAATATCCTGCATGTCTATTGCTCCAGTCCCTGACAGCAAGCAGCTTGGATGGTAAACATATCATTCATTCTCTGAGCTGAAATATCCTGCATGTCTATTGCTCCAGTCCCTGACAGCAAGCAGCTTGGATGGTATCTGAGTCATTCTATCTTCGGCATTGAATCCTGCATGTATCTATATATGTTAGTCATCCTATTATGCCTTTGTTTGTGTTTATAGATATTTAACTCACTTTTGCATGTCCTTACTCAGAGAGATCACATAACTGTTTCAAAGTGGTTTATGATCCATGTAGACCTGGACATTTGTTTATCTGATCACTACATTTATTGTGTCCTGTTGTCTCAACTGAGTTAGATTGATTGCTAACGAGCTTTAACCCAAAAAAAAAAAAAAAAAGAGAGATCTAAGGGCTAGCCTTCTATAAATGTAGATTTAGCTTGGGGATGCATTCGTGCAGGGGTGCATTCGTGCACTGTTATTCGTGTATTTTTTATTCAAAGTACTTTTTTTTCTAAGTACTCGGCAGTTATAACATGGCAGAATATAATCAAGCATCTCTTCTCTCTTCATACAGGTAAACATATCATTCATTCTCTGAGCTGAAATATCCTGCATGTCTATTGCTCCAGTCCCTGACAGCAAGCAGCTTGGATGGTATCTGAGTCATTCTATCTTCGGCATTGAATCCTGCATGTATCTATATATGTTAGTCATCCTATTATGCCTTTGTTTGTGTTTATAGATATTTAACTCACTTTTGCATGTCCTTACTCAGAGAGATCACATAACTGTTTCAAAGTGGTTTATGATCCATGTAGACCTGGACATTTGTTTATCTGATCACTACATTTATTGTGTCCTGTTGTCTCAACTGAGTTAGATTGATTGCTAACGAGCTTTAACCCAAAAAAAAAAAAAGAGAGATCTAAGGGCTAGCCTTCTATAAATGTAGATTTAGCTTGGGGATGCATTCGTGCAGGGGTGCATTCGTGCACTGTTATTCGTGTATTTTTTATTCAAAGTACTTTTTTTTCTAAGTACTCGGCAGTTATAACATGGCAGAATATAATCAAGCATCTCTTCTCTCTTCATACAGGTAAACATATAATTCATTCTCTGAGCTGAAATATCCTGCATGTCTATTGCTCCAGTCCCTGACAGCAAGCAGCTTGGATGGTATCTGAGTCATTCTATCTTCGGCATTGAATCCTGCATGTATCTATATATGTTAGTCATCCTATTATGCCTTTGTTTGTGTTTATAGATATTTAACTCACTTTTGCATGTCCTTACTCAGAGAGATCACATAACTGTTTCAAAGTGGTTTATGATCCATGTAGACCTGGACATTTGTTTATCTGATCACTACATTTATTGTGTCCTGTTGTCTCAACTGAGTTAGATTGATTGCTAACGAGCTTTAACCCAAAAAAAAAAAAAAAAAAAAAAAAAAAAGAGAGATCTAAGGGCTAGCCTTCTATAAATGTAGATTTAGCTTGGGGATGCATTCGTGCAGGGGTGCATTCGTGCACTGTTATTCGTGTATTTTTTATTCAAAGTACTTTTTTTTCTAAGTACTCGGCAGTTATAACATGGCAGAATATAATCAAGCATCTCTTCTCTCTTCATACAGGTAAACATATCATTCATTCTCTGAGCTGAAATATCCTGCATGTCTATTGCTCCAGTCCGTGACAGCAAGCAGCTTGGATGGTATCTGAGTCATTCTATCTTCGGCATTGAATCCTGCATGTATCTATATATGTTAGTCATCCTATTATGCCTTTGTTTGTGTTTATAGATATTTAACTCACTTTTGCATGTCCTTACTCAGAGAGATCACATAACTGTTTCAAAGTGGTTTATGATCCATGTAGACCTGGACATTTGTTTATCTGATCACTACATTTATTGTGTCCTGTTGTCTCAACTGAGTTAGATTGATTGCTAACGAGCTTTAACCCAAAAAAAAAAAAAAAAAAAAAGAGAGATCTAAGGGCTAGCCTTCTATAAATGTAGATTTAGCTTGGGGATGCATTCGTGCAGGGGTGCATTCGTGCACTGTTATTCGTGTATTTTTTATTCAAAGTACTTTTTTTTCTAAGTACTCGGCAGTTATAACATGGCAGAATATAATCAAGCATCTCTTCTCTCTTCATACAGGTAAACATATCATTCATTCTCTGAGCTGAAATATCCTGCATGTCTATTGCTCCAGTCCCTGACAGCAAGCAGCTTGGATGGTATCTGAGTCATTCTATCTTCGGCATTGAATCCTGCATGTATCTATATATGTTAGTCATCCTATTATGCCTTTGTTTGTGTTTATAGATATTTAACTCACTTTTGCATGTCCTTACTCAGAGAGATCACATAACTGTTTCAAAGTGGTTTATGATCCATGTAGACCTGGACATTTGTTTATCTGATCACTACATTTATTGTGTCCTGTTGTCTCAACTGAGTTAGATTGATTGCTAACGAGCTTTAACCCAAAAAAAAAAAAAAGAGAGATCTAAGGGCTAGCCTTCTATAAATGTAGATTTAGCTTGGGGATGCATTCGTGCAGGGGTGCATTCGTGCACTGTTATTCGTGTATTTTTTATTCAAAGTACTTTTTTTTCTAAGTACTCGGCAGTTATAACATGGCAGAATATAATCAAGCATCTCTTCTCTCTTCATACAGGTAAACATATCATTCATTCTCTGAGCTGAAATATCCTGCATGTCTATTGCTCCAGTCCCTGACAGCAAGCAGCTTGGATGGTATCTGAGTCATTCTATCTTCGGCATTGAATCCTGCATGTATCTATATATGTTAGTCATCCTATTATGGCTTTGTTTGTGTTTATAGATATTTAACTCACTTTTGCATGTCCTTACTCAGAGAGATCGCATAACTGTTTCAAAGTGGTTTATGATCCATGTAGACCTGGACATTTGTTTATCTGATCACTACATTTATTGTGTCCTGTTGTCTCAACTGAGTTAGATTGATTGCTAACGAGCTTTAACCCAAAAAAAAAAAAAGAGAGATCTAAGGGCTAGCCTTCTATAAATGTAGATTTAGCTTGGGGATGCATTCGTGCAGGGGTGCATTCGTGCACTTTTATTCGTGTATTTTTTATTCAAAGTCCTTTTTTTTCTAAGTACTCGGCAGTTATGACATGGCAGAATATAATCAAGCATCTCTTCTCTCTTCATACAGGTAAACATATCATTCATTCTCTGAGCTGAAATATCCTGCATGTCTATTGCTCCAGTCCCTGACAGCAAGCAGCTTGGATGGTATCTGAGTCATTCTATCTTCGGCATTGAATCCTGCATGTATCTATATATGTTAGTCATCCTATTATGCCTTTGTTTGTGTTTATAGATATTTAACTCACTTTTGCATGTCCTTACTCAGAGAGATCACATAACAGTTTCAAAGTGGTTTATGATCCATGTAGACCTGGACATTTGTTTATCTGATCACTACATTTATTGTGTCCTGTTGTCTCAACTGAGTTAGATTGATTGCTAACGAGCTTTAAGCCAAAAAAAAAAAAAAAAAAAAAAAGAGATCTAAGGGCTAGCCTTCTATAAATGTAGATTTAGCTTGGGGATGCATTCGTGCAGGGGTGCATTCGTGCACTGTTATTCGTGTATTTTTTATTCAAAGTACTTTTTTTTCTAAGTACTCGGCAGTTATAACATGGCAGAATATAATCAAGCATCTCTTCTCTCTTCATACAGGTAAACATATCATTCATTCTCTGAGCTGAAATATCCTGCATGTCTATTGCTCCAGTCCCTGACAGCAAGCAGCTTGGATGGTATCTGAGTCATTCTATCTTCGGCATTGAATCCTGCATGTATCTATATATGTTAGTCATCCTATTATGCCTTTGTTTGTGTTTATAGATATTTAACTCACTTTTGCATGTCCTTACTCAGAGAGATCACATAACAGTTTCAAAGTGGTTTATGATCCATGTAGACCTGGACATTTGTTTATCTGATCACTACATTTATTGTGTCCTGTTGTCTCAACTGAGTTAGATTGATTGCTAACGAGTTTTAAGCCAAAAAAAAAAAAAAAAAAAAAAGAGAGATCTAAGGGCTAGCCTTCTATAAATGTAGATTTAGCTTGGGGATGCATTCGTGCAGGGGTGCATTCGTGCACTGTTATTCGTGTATTTTTTATTCAAAGTACTTTTTTTTCTAAGTACTCGGCAGTTATAACATGGCAGAATATAATCAAGCATCTCTTCTCTCTTCATACAGGTAAACATATCATTCATTCTCTGAGCTGAAATATCCTGCATGTCTATTGCTCCAGTCCCTGACAGCAAGCAGCTTGGATGGTATCTGAGTCATTCTATCTTCGGCATTGAATCCTGCATGTATCTATATATGTTAGTCATCCTATTATGCCTTTGTTTGTGTTTATAGATATTTAACTCACTTTTGCATGTCCTTACTCAGAGAGATCACATAACTGTTTCAAAGTGGTTTATGATCCATGTAGACCTGGACATTTGTTTATCTGATCACTACATTTATTGTGTCCTGTTGTCTCAACTGAGTTAGATTGATTGCTAACGAGCTTTAACCCAAAAAAAAAAAAAAAAAAAAAAAAAAAAAAGAGAGATCTAAGGGCTAGCCTTCTATAAATGTAGATTTAGCTTGGGGATGCATTCGTGCAGGGGTGCATTCGTGCACTGTTATTCGTGTATTTTTTATTCAAAGTACTTTTTTTTCTAAGTACTCGGCAGTTATAACATGGCAGAATATAATCAAGCATCTCTTCTCTCTTCATACAGGTAAACATATCATTCATTCTCTGAGCTGAAATATCCTGCATGTCTATTGCTCCAGTCCCTGACAGCAAGCAGCTTGGATGGTATCTGAGTCATTCTATCTTCGGCATTGAATCCTGCATGTATCTATATATGTTAGTCATCCTATTATGCCTTTGTTTGTGTTTATAGATATTTAACTCACTTTTGCATGTCCTTACTCAGAGAGATCACATAACTGTTTCAAAGTGGTTTATGATCCATGTAGACCTGGACATTTGTTTATCTGATCACTACATTTATTGTGTCCTGTTGTCTCAACTGAGTTAGATTGATTGCTAACGTGCTTTAACCCAAAAAAAAAAAAAAAAAAGAGAGATCTAAGGGCTAGCCTTCTATAAATGTAGATTTAGCTTGGGGATGCATTCGTGCAGGGGTGCATTCGTGCACTGTTATTCGTGTATTTTTTATTCAAAGTACTTTTTTTTCTAAGTACTCGGCAGTTATAACATGGCAGTTAGACAGGGCAGGAGACAGGTAAGACAATCTAAATCTAATCCATATTCACTTGAAACAGCACAAATACTCACCATATTTATTTGTATAATCTATATTCTGGCTGCTGCATTCACTCACATTCACCGCCCTCGCATTAACTCTCTACACTCCATCCATATCGGCCCCTCTGTCCTTGCCTCTCCTATGTATAGCACTCATGCTCTATTCACATTGCTTAACAGCACAGATCCATTCAGTCCCACCATCCAACACAAGAGACGCTCTCACAAATCACTTAACCATCTGCTCACTCTTTCGATCCTCCTTCTCCTAGTCGCTGGAGACATATCTCCAAACCCCAAAGCCAGTCAAACCTCCCAATTGCTACACCCAGAAACCCCTCTAACCTTATTAATATTCCCTGCATGCCTGCTGTCTCTTTCAATTGCGCCCTTTGGAATTCTCGCTCTGTGTGTAATAAACTCTCCTTCATTCATGACTTCTTCCTTTCTAATTATCTTAATCTCCTGGCTCTTACTGAAACCTGGATCCAGCAGTCAGACACCACTGCTGCTGCTGCTCTTTCATATGGTGGACTACACTTTTCTCATACCCCAAGATCAGACAACAGAGCAGGTGGAGGCTTTGGCCTGCTCCTTTCACCCAAATGTACTTTCCAAGTTATCCCCCAAGTACCCTCACTTGTCTTCCCTTCCTTTGAGGTCCATGTGGTCAGACTCTACGTCCCCTTCTCCATGCGAGTGGCGGTGGTGTATCGTCCTCCCGGCCCCTCTCATCAGTTCCTGGATCACTTTGCCACCTGGCTTCCACACTTTCTCTCCTGTGACACCCCCACCCTTGTCATGGGTGATTTCAACATCCCCATTGCCTCTCCCCTCTCCCCAGCTGCTTCTCACCTTTTATCTCTATCCTCCTCTTTTGGCCTCTCGCAGCATACTAACTCTCCAACACATGAAGATGGAAACTCCCTTGACTTGGTCTTCTCCCGACTTTGCTCAGTGGATGATTTCACAAACTCCCCTCTCCCGCTCTCTGACCACAACCTTCTTTCATTCTCTATTAAGAACTGCCATCCTGCTCAGGTCACCCCCACTTTCCACACTTATAGAAACATACAGGCCATTAACACCCAGAAACTTATGAAGAACTTGCAGTCCTCATTGGCCCTTATCTCCTCCATCTCATGTCCTGATTCTGCATTGAAGCATTACAATGAAACCCTGCAAAGTGCTCTGGATGAAGCTGCTCCTCCTATACATAAAACAACTCGGCACAGACGGCAACAACCGTGGCACACGCTGCAAACACGTTTCCTGCAGCGGTGCTCCAGGTGCGCAGAACGTCTGTGGAGAAAATCTAATCTACCCGAAGATTTCATCCATTATAAGTTCATGCTAAAGACATACAATTCTGCCCTTCACCTCTCCAAACAAACCTACTTCAACACCCTCATCACCTCCCTGTCCAATAACCCTAAACATCTCTTTGACATGTTCCAGTCCCTACTCAACCCAAGAGAGCAGGCCCCAACCACGGATCTCCGTGCTGACGATCTGGCCAATTACTTCAAAGAAAAAATTGACCACATTCGACAGGAAATCATCTCCCAATCTCTTCATACCATGCACTGTCCTCCCTCCCCCACTGCATCTAGTTCACTCTCTGACTTTGAAGCAGTTACAGAAGAAGAAGTAAGCAGGCTCCTTGCATCTTCTCGCCCGACCACTTGCACCAGTGACCCCATTCCATCACATCTCCTCCAGTCCCTTTCCCCGGCTGTCACCTCTCACCTAACAAAAATATTCAACCTTTCCCTCACTTCCGGTATTTTTCCCTCCTCATTTAAGCATGCCATCATACATCCATTACTTAAAAAACCATCCCTCGATCAAAACTGTGCCGCTAATTATAGACCTGTCTCTAATCTTCCCTTCATCTCTAAACTCCTCGAACGCCTGGTCCACTCCCGTCTTACCCGCTATCTCTCAGATAACTCTCTTCTCGACCCTCTTCAATCTGGCTTCCGCTCTTTACACTCTACTGAAACTGCCCTCACTAAAGTCTCTAACAGCTAAATCTAATGGTCACTACTCCATGCTAATTCTCTTGGATCTCTCCGCAGCTTTCGATACGGTGGATCATCAGCTCCTCCTCACTATGCTCCGCTCCATCGGCCTCAAGGACACCGTTCTCTCCTGGTTCTCCTCCTATCTCTCTGACCGATCCTTCACTGTATGTTTTGCTGGTTCCTCCTCCTCTCACCTTCCCCTTACTGTTGGGGTTCCTCAAGGATCAGTCCTAGGCCCCCTCCTCTTCTCGTTGTATACTGCCCCTATTGGACAAACAGTAGATTTGGTTTCCAGTACCATCTCTATGCTGACGACACCCAATTATACACTTCTTCTCCTGATATCACACCGACCTTTTTAGAAAACACCAGTGATTGTCTTACCGCTGTCTCTAACATCATGTCCTCCCTCTATCTGAAACTAAACCTGTCAAAACCTGAACTCCTCGTGTTCTCTCCCTCTACTAACCTACCTTTGCCTGACATTGCCATCTCCGTGTGCGGTTCCACCATTACTCCAAAGCAACATGCCCGCTGCCTTGGGGTCATCCTTGATTCTGACCTTTCATTCACCCCCTACATCCGATCACTGGCTCGTTCTTCTTATCTGCATCTCAAAAACATTTCTAGAATTCGCCCTTTTCTTACTTTCGACTCTGCAAAAACTCTGACTGTTTCACTTATTCATTCTCGTCTGGACTATTGTAACTCTCTACTAATCGGCCTCCCTCTTGCAAAACTCTCCCCGCTCCAATCTGTCCTGAATGCTGCAGCCAGGATCATATTCCTCACCAACCGTTACACCGATGCCTCTACCCTGTGCCAGTCATTACACTGGTTACCCATCCACTCCAGAATCCAGTACAAAACTACTACCCTCATCCACAAAGCACTCCATGGCTCAGCACCACCCTACATCTCCTCCCTGGTATCAGTCTACCACCCTACCCGTGCCCTCCGCTCCGCTAATGACCTCAGGTTAGCATCCTCAATAATCAGAACCTCCCACTCCCGTCTCCAAGACTTTACACGTGCTGCGCCGATTCTTTGGAATGCACTACCTAGGTTAATACGATTAATCCCCAATTCCCACAGTTTTAAGCGTGCCCTAAAAACTCATTTGTTCAGACTGGCCTACCGCCTCAATGCATTAACCTAACGATCCCTGTGTGGCCTATTTATGCATTTATCTGCACCTGTGATCTGGTGCCCTGGACTGTGGCTGCCTGCTACCATCAGTAAACCAGGTAAATAGACTGCACCCCTGTGTCCTCTGTTCTTTACTGCACCGTTCACTATCTCCATCTACACACGGGAGCCCTAGGGACCTACTTCACCTGTGGGAAGTTATAGCATCTAGCTGTGATACCATCACCTCAGTGGACCCCTCTAAGCAGCGTTGGTCCCTACTGTCCGAACACCACAGGTGACGTCACAAACAAACTTTATTCCTAAAACCCCTTTAAAGACTTAATAATAATAATAATAATTTTTATTTATATAGCGCCAACATATTCCGCAGCGCTTTACAAATTATAGAGGGGACTTGTACAGACAATAGACATTACAGCATAACAGAAATACAGTTCAAAACAGATACCAGGAGGAGTGAGGGCCCTGCTCGCAAGCTTACAAACTATGGGGAAAAGGGGAGACACGAAAGGTGGATGGTAACAATTGCTTTAGTTATTCGGTCCAGCTATAGTGTAAGGCTCAGGTGTTCATGTAAAGCTGCATGAACCAGTTAACTGCCTAAGTATGTAGCAGTACAGACACAGAGGGCTAATACTGCATAAAGTGTATGAGAACATGATGCGAGGAACCTTTTTTTTTTTATTATAAATAGGCCACACAGGGATCGTTAGGTTAATGCATTGAGGCGGTAGGCCAGTCTGAACAAATGAGTTTTTAGGGCACGCTTAAAACTGTGGGAATTGGGGATTAATCGTATTAACCTAGGTAGTGCATTCCAAAGAATCGGCGCAGCACGTGTAAAGTCTTGGAGACGGGAGTGGGAGGTTCTGATTATTGAGGATGCTAACCTGAGGTCATTAGCGGAGCGGAGGGCACGGGTAGGGTGGTAGACTGATACCAGGGAGGAGATGTAGGGTGGTGCTGAGCCATGGAGTGCTTTGTGGATGAGGGTAGTAGTTTTGTACTGGATTCTGGAGTGGATGGGTAACCAGTGTAATGACTGGCACAGGGTAGAGGCATCGGTGTAACGGTTGGTGAGGAATATGATCCTGGCTGCAGCATTCAGGACAGATTGGAGCGGGGAGAGTTTTGCAAGAGGGAGGCCGATTAGTAGAGAGTTACAATAGTCCAGACGAGAATGAATAAGTGAAACAGTCAGAGTTTTTGCAGAGTCGAAAGTAAGAAAAGGGCGAATTCTAGAAATGTTTTTGAGATGCAGATAAGAAGAGCGAGCCAGTGATCGGATGTAGGGGGTGAATGAAAGGTCAGAATCCTATCTTTTTTCCTATAGTGACAGAACACAGACAATGTGTACAAGGCATATAGTATTAAAAAACTTTCCTAGGTCCTGCAACAACCAGATAGACACTAAATGCTTTTTCTAAAATACTCTAGATGTAATTTATAAACAGACCTAATATTCTTGATTATCCAAACAGACAAAACTGCAGTAATAAACCATAATAATGTGATCAATCATCATATACAAAGCAAGGATAGCACAGACAATGAGATAAATAGAGCATATATAACAAGGCATAATATGATTTATACTACCAATCTGAAACTAATTTTAGCAGTTCTGCACAATAAACAATAATTAAACAACAAGATATAACAGTAAAATCCGGAACCAGTTTGGATGTAAGGTATTTTGTGAATGCACAATCTGGACCACAGCACACAATTCAGACAGGACACAATGTTTTGACAATTGACAAAATTGACAATAGTTAGCAGCAACGTTTAACGGGACAGATGGGTTTGCAGATGAATTTGATTACTGTACCACAGTTTAAATACACAAGCAAAATCAATAGTGACGGATAACGGATTATGAAGACTATCATTATAAGAGAATATGACAATAAAAAAATAAAAATAAAAAACAAAAATACAGATATTACTACAGATAACACAGAACACAGATGTTTTCTACCTGAAGGGATTCCCGTTAGAAAAACCCTGCAGACTGACCTTCTACCGGCCTCCCCGTCCGGAGAGACAGGAAAAGAAGTGCGAGCAATAGCTCACTTACCCGGGTTCTAATTTTCCCCCCTCTCTCGGACCAGGCGGTAGGCAGCCGTGTTCAGTCTGGAACGGTAGTCGAAGGGGAATGGAGTGGAAATCTCGCTGGGGCCTCCAAGTTGTTGAAGTCGAGATTTTCTCTCAATTGGAAACCAACCTCAGGTATTGTTGATAGGTACCTATAGTTAGGAGAAATAAATCAGAGAGACAGACAGCAGCTGTCTTTCCAATATAATCTGCTTTTAATCACGCCCCATCCTTCTTTTATAACCCAAAAGTCACAAGGTTACAAGGAGTATAGGTTACACAAGATTTGGCAACAACAAACTTATTTACTTGATGGCTTGTCACCCATTCCCAAGATAGAATGCGGGAATGCTTTTTACATATTTCTTGTCAACAAGGGATTTGGCTAAACTATGTAGGTTATTCTGTAAAAAGGGCATAACAGATGTACATCCTTGAAAGGATATCAACTCCCAACCTATTGACGTTCCTCCGAGAATAACTGACCTTCCACTAAAATGGAATGTCCGGGAGACTGGACACAAGGAGACTTAGATGATAATACTTGACTCCTTGCATAGAAATACATTTTATTTATTTCAGATTAACCATTTCTTTCACACTTAATAATAATAATAATAATTTTTATTTATATAGCGCCAACATATTCCGCAGCGCTTTACAAATTATAGAGGGGACTTGTACAGACAATAGACATTACAGCATAACAGAAATACAGTTCAAAACAGATACCAGGAGGAGTGAGGGCCCTGCTCGCAAGCTTACAAACTATGGGGAAAAGGGGAGACACGAAAGGTGGATGGTAACAATTGCTCTAGTTATTCGGACCAGCTATAGTGTAAGGCTCAGGTGTTCATGTAAAGCTGCATGAACCAGTTAACTGCCTAAGTATGTAGCAGTACAGACACAGAGGGCTAATACTGCATAAAGTGTATGAGAACATGATGCGAGGAACCTTTTTTTTTTTTATTATAAATAGGGGAGTTCACCCTAAACCAGGTTTAGAGCTCTTTCTTCTGGCCTGGAGTGTGAACTTGTTGTGTGCATTGTGATTACCTGATAAAAGAAGATCTTTCATCGCTTCCAAGCGTAACATCACTCTCCCCATGAGGAAAGCAATGCCACTGTGATGACAAGGACTCTGGGACATCACACAAGAAATATCTGAAGACAGATTTTTCAAAGCCTTTATGGACTGATGGCTACTTCATGTATATGCATGAAGATTTTACATCAATTTGTGTTTTTTTTCTAGCATTTGTTCAATGCTATACTAATTTTTATTTTTCTTGGACAATGGCAAAAGCAGTTATATCATAGGAGACAACTGGACCAGGTTTGGTGAGATAGAGGTGATGCTTACACCTGTACACAGCAGACTGCAGAGCAATGAGACTAAATATGAGACGGCTTTTTGTATTTACAGCTGAAAGCTGCATGAGGATTTATCGAAACTGTGAATGAAAAATTGCTATGATATGTAAGTTGCTTATCACCAAAAGAAAAGTAGAAATTAATTTTCTTCTTTTTTTCATCACATTGAAATTTTTATATGAATTTCCAAAATGCAGAGTGACAAGCACAGAGCCCTCATGTGTCATCGGTCCCCCGTAATTGTGAAGCAGGGAACGATGGGAGTTCACACTGACTGTGACAGTGGCTCAGCTCAGGCGGTTGGTGTTAGATACAGATGAAATAAATATAAGTCTAGCTCATCGTAGAAGACATCCTTTGTTGTTCGGAGCACATAAAAAAATCACAGAAAAGAAAAAAAGTACCAATACCGGGTCACCTGTGCTGCCCCCGCATTTATTATGGGGTTCTTCTGCATTGTGCTAGTGCAATGGTAATCTGACCTGGTGTTGGTAAGGCTTTTTTCTTTTCTGTGATTCAGCAATCACATAAACAGGAGAAAATCCAGGTCAACGGACTTGTGAACAAACATTGTTTAATCACCAAAGTGCTTAGTAGAGAATAAAACAGAATCAGCGATGCAAGTTACATGATATGCAACATCCAAGATCATTCTGTTTTATCCTCTACTGAGCACTTTGGTGAATAATGAATACATTTGTTCACAAGTCCGTTGAGCTGGATTTTCTCTTGTTGAATGTTAGAGACAGATACCTGCTATTAAAATATAGCTGGCATCAGCTCCATCTGGAGGAAGCTCGGCTGCTGAGTCCCATCTGCACACAAGTCCCACAACGCAGGCCGTACAGTTACATCCATAAACATTGGGAGGAAAAAGGTGCTGTTGACTTTGGACAACTCTTTGTGTAACAGTCCTACCATCAGTAGCTGCACATAAGTTCTCTCTCCCTTGAGCCCCGATGGTCAGCTACAGTCAGATGCATAATGGGGCAGCATGTGTTTCATTTTGTTTCAGTGCCACCTCAAAGGAAATGGAGCATCATACAATGCACATTGAGATTAGTGGGCTGCTCCCATCTAAGGGTCCTCCAGAGTGAGAGACACTTCTAGCAGCCATTCTATGCCTTAACAAATAGATGAGATTCCTGAACAAGGGACCCCTCCTCTGTTGACTGTAGAATTTCCTTTATAGGGTGTTTGAAAATGGGCTTTCAAAATCCCATGAATATCCCTTTATAATATACTTTCAGAAATGTAATAAGAAAAATGTAAAAATACTGTATTTGAAAATGCGGTTTCATTATTTCATCAGCTACATCTGAAAGCAGAAAATCTATGAATACAGGTAAATCATTTCATCTAGCACTAGAAACTAAAAAATGATGATCCTATTTGGATTAATAAATGTAACCAATAAAATCGATAGTTTTTCTCTCACAGAACCAGTCATTGGCAGTGAATTTAAGGAGCTCATCTGAAGAGAAATTTTGGAGCAGTTTATGCAAGAGATTCCAGCTGTCATTTATAACTTTAAAAGAGACAACATTCTCATCACCTGTCACAAGCCACTTTTGCTTCAACCTTCGCCAGGTCACCTCACCGGTCTCCACTTCATATGGCATTGATCATGTCCCAACAAGGAGACATGTGACAGCTTCAGCCAATCACTGACTTAGGTGGTTACTGCTGCAACCACTGATTGGCTTAGCAGTCATTTCCTGTGTGTCAAGAGCTATTAGGAAGAAGAGACCAGTGGGAGAGCTATGATGCATCAGCACCGGAGCATCAATGAAATGATTACCACTTAAAGAATTTTTCTCTTTTATGACATTCTGAGTATTTGTTTTTAATTATGTCTAAGTGGATTTAGACAACTCATTTAAAGGTAATCTGTCACCTCATTTGAGCTTTTTGAGCTATAAATATGGTCATACAGTGTTGTGAATTCTGTTGTCAAACTCCCTCCTGTGGTCGTGAATGGTACTTCGGCGAGTTCTGTCCATGGACTCCCTCTGGTGGCTGTGAGTGAAGCTGCTGCTTCTGAGGTTCCTTGCACAGGTGACGTGGTTTATCCTTTGGTTGGCTGCTCTATTTAACTCCACTCAGATCGTTACTCCATGCCAGCTGTCAATGTTCCTGCATTGGTTCAGTTCGCTCTTGGATCTTTCTGGTGACCTGTCTTCTCCAGCAGAAGCTAAGTTCCTGTTATTTGTTCATTGTTTCCTTGTCCAGCTGGTTATCATGATTTTGTCTTGCTAGCTGGAAGTTCTGGGATGCAGAGTGGCACCTCCGCACCGTGAGTCGGTGCGGAGGTCTTTTTGCACACTCTGCATGGTCTTTTGTAGTTTTTTGGGCTGACCGCAAAGATACCTTTCCTATCCTCTGTCTGTTTAGTAAGTCTGGCCTCCCTTTGCTGAAACCTGTTTCATTTCTGCGTTTGTGACTTCATCTTTACTCACAGTCAATATATGTGGGGGGCTGCCTTTTCCTTTGGGGAATTTCTCTGAGGCAAGGTAGGCTTTATTTTCTATCTCTAGGGCTAGCTAGCTCTGAGGCTGTGAAGAGGCGTCTAGGGAGAGTAAGGAACGCTCCACGGCTATTTTTAGTTGTTGTGATAGGATTAGGGCTTGCAGTCAACAGAGCTCCCACATCCCAGAGCTTGTCCTGTGTGAGTTTAACTATCAGGTCGTGCCGGGTGCTCCTAACCACCAGGTCATAACAGTACAGCTGGCCCAAAGTATTAATGCATCTCAATAGAGGGATAAGAGAAGTTCTGAGACCATTTTTTTTTCTTTGCACTGTGTTTTGTCTTTCTTTTCCCCTAAACCTTTGGGTGGTTCAGGACACAGGTATAGATATGGACATTCAAGGTCTGTCCTCTTGTGTGGATCATCTCACTGCAAGGGTACAAAACATTCAAGATTTTGTGGTTCAGAATCCGATGTTAGAGCCTAGAATTCCTATTCCTGATTTATTTTCTGGGGATAGATCTAAGTTCTTGAATTTCAAAAATAATTGTAAACTGTTTCTAGCTTTGAAACCCCGCTCCTCTGGTGACCCCGTTCAACAAGTAAAAATCATTATTTCTTGGTTGCGTGGTGACCCTCAAGACTGGGCATTTTCCCTTGCGCCAGGAGATCCTGCATTGCGTGATGTTGATGCGTTTTTTCTGGCGCTTGGATTGCTTTATGATGAACCTAATTCAGTGGATCAGGCAGAGAAAATCTTGCTGGCTTTGTGTCAGGGTCAGGATGAAGCGGAGGTGTACTGTCAGAAGTTTAGAAAGTGGTCTGTGCTTACTCAGTGGAATGAGTGTACCCTGGTGGCAATTTTCAGAAAGGGTCTTTCTGAAGCCCTTAAGGATGTTATGGTGGGATTTCCCACGCCTGCTGGTCTGAATGAGTCTATGTCCTTGGCCATTCTGTTGTGATAGGCAATTCAGTATCACAATGGACATAGCGGTCAGAGCACATACAGTGATCTGACAATAACCCAAAATAATAGAACGAGCTCTGAGACGTGCGAACTCTGCAGACCGCAATCCCTAATCCTCTCCAAACAACACTAGAGGCAGCCGTGGATTGCGCCTAACTCTGCCTATGCAACTCGGCACAGCCTGAGAAACTAACTAGCCTGAAGATAGAAAATAAGCCTACCTTGCCTCAGAGAAATACCCCAAAGGAAAAGGCAGCCACCCACATGTAATGACTGTGAGTTAAGATGAGAAGACAAACGTAGGGATGAAAATAGATTCAGCAAAGTGAGGCCCGACTTTCTTAACAGAGCGAGGATAGGAAAGATAACTTTGCGGTCTACACAAAACCCTAAAGAAAACCACGCAAAGGGGGCAAAAAGACCCTCCGTACCGAACTAACGGCACGGAGGTACACCCTTTGCGTCCCAGAGCTTCCAGCAAAACAATTAGACAAGCTGGACAGAAAAAATAGCAAACAAATAGCAAAGAAGAACTTAGCTATGCAGAGCAGCAAGCCACAGGAATGATCCAGGGAAAAACAAGTCCAACACTGGAACATTGACAGGAAGCATGGATCAAAGCATTAGGTGGAGTTAAGTAGAGAAGCACCTAACGACCTCACCAGATCACCTGAGGGAGGAAACTCAGAAGCCGCAGTACCACTTTCCTCCACAAACGGAAGCTCCCAGAGAGAATCAGCCGAAGTACCACTTGTGACCACAGGAGGGAGCTCTGCCACAGAATTCACAACAGTACCCCCCCTTGAGGAGGGGTCACCGAACCCTCACCAGAGCCCCCATGTTGACCAGGATGAGCCACATGAAAGGCACGAACAAGATCGGGAGCATGGACATCAAAGGCAAAAACCCAGGAATTATCTTCCTGAGCATAACCCTTCCATTTAACCAGATACTGGAGTTTCCGTCTTGAAACACGAGAATCCAAAATCTTCTCCACAATATACTTCAATTCCCCCTCCACCAAAACCGGGGCAGGAGGGTCAACAGATGGAACCATAGGTGCCACGTATCTCCGCAACAATGACCTATGGAATACGTTATGTATGGAAAAAGAATCTGGGAGGGTCAGACGAAAAGACACAGGATTAAGAACCTCAGAAATCCTATACGGACCAATGAAACGAGGTTTAAACTTAAGAGAGGAAACCTTCATAGGAATATGACGAGAAGATAACCAAACCAGATCCCCAACACGAAGTCGGGGACCCACACGGCGTCTGCGATTAGCGAAACGTTGAGCCTTCTCCTGGGACAAGGTCAAATTGTCCACTACATGAGTCCAAATCTGCTGCAACCTGTCCACCACAGTATCCACACCAGGACAGTCCGAAGACTCAACCTGTCCTGAAGAGAAACGAGGATGGAACCCAGAATTGCAGAAAAATGGCGAAACCAAGGTAGCCGAGCTGGCCCGATTATTAAGGGCGAACTCAGCCAAAGGCAAAAAGGACACCCAGTCATCCTGATCGGCAGAAACAAAGCATCTCAGATAGGTTTCCAAGGTCTGATTGGTTCGTTCGGTCTGGCCATTAGTCTGAGGATGGAAAGCCGAGGAAAAAGACAAGTCAATGCCCATCCTACCACAAAAGGCTCGCCAAAACCTCGAAACAAACTGGGAACCTCTGTCAGAAACGATATTCTCTGGAATGCCATGCAAACGAACCACATGCTGGAAGAACAATGGCACCAAATCAGAGGAGGAAGGCAATTTAGACAAGGGTACCAGATGGACCATCTTAGAAAAGCGATCACAGACCACCCAAATGACTGACATCTTTTGAGAAACGGGAAGATCTGAAATAAAATCCATAGAGATATGTGTCCAAGGCCTCTTCGGGACCGGCAATGGCAAAAGCAACCCACTGGCACGAGAACAGCAGGGCTTAGCCCAAGCACAAATCCCACAGGACTGCACAAAAGTACGCACATCCCGCGACAGAGATGGCCACCAAAAGGATCTAGCCACTAACTCTCTGGTACCAAAGATTCCAGGATGACCAGCCAACACCGAACAATGAACCTCAGAAATAACTTTATTCGTCCACCTATCAGGGACAAACAGTTTCTCCGCTGGACAACGATCTGGTTTATTAGCCTGAAATTTTTGCAGCACCCGCCACAAATCAGGGGAGATGGCAGACACAATTACTCCTTCCTTGAGGATACCCGCCGGCTCAGATGAACCCGGAGAGTCGGGCACAAGACTCCTAGACAGAGCATCTGCCTTCACATTTTTAGAGCCCGGAAGGTACGAAATCACAAAGTCAAAACGGGCAAAAAACAGCGACCAATGAGCCTGTCTAGGATTCAAACGCTTAGCAGACTCGAGATAAGTCAAGTTCTTATGATCAGTCAATACCACCACGCGATGCTTAGCTCCTTCAAGCCAATGACGCCACTCCTCGAATGCCCACTTCATGGCCAGCAAGTCTCGGTTGCCCACATCATAATTTCACTCAGCAGGCGAAAACTTCCTGGAAAAAAAAGCGCATGGTTTCATCACTGAGCAATCAGAACCTCTCTGCGACAAAACAGCCCCTGCTCCAATCTCAGAAGCATCAACCTCGACCTGGAACGGAAGAGAAACATCTGGTTGACACAACACAGGGGCAGAAGAAAAACGACGCTTCAACTCTTGAAAAGCTTCCACAGCAGCAGAAGACCAATTGACCAAATCAGCACCCTTCTTGGTCAAATCGGTCAATGGTTTGGCAATACTAGAAAAATTGCAGATGAAGCGACGATAAAAATTAGCAAAGCCCAGGAACTTTTGCAGACTTTTCGGAGATGTCGGCTGAGTCCAATCATGAATGGCTTGGACCTTAACAGGATCCATCTCGATAGTAGAAGGGAAAAGATGAACCCCAAAAATGAAACCTTCTGCACACCAAAGAGACACTTTGATCCCTTCACAAACAAAGAATTAGCACGCAGGACCTGAAAAACCGTTCTGACCTGCTTCACATGAGACTCCCAATCATCCGAGAAGATCAAAATGTCATCCAAGTACACAATCAGGAATTTATCCAGGTACTCTCGGAAGATGTCATGCATAAAGGACTGAAACACTGATGGAGCATTGGCAAGTCCGAATGGCATCACTAGATACTCAAAATGACCCTCGGGCGTATTAAATGCAGTTTTCCATTCATCGCCTCGCCTGATTCGCACCAGATTATACGCACCACGAAGATCTATCTTGGTGAACCAACTAGCCCCCTTAATCCGAGCAAACAAATCAGATAACAATGGCAAGGGGTACTGAAATTTAACAGTAATCTTATTAAGAAGGCGGTAATCTATACAAGGTCTCAGCGAACCATCCTTCTTGGCTGCAAAAAAGAACCCTGCTCCTAATGGCGACGATGACGGGCGAATATGCCCCTTCTCCAGGAATTCCTTCACATAACTGCGCATAGCGGTGTGCTCAGGCACGGATAAATTAAACAGTCGACCTTTTGGGAATTTACTACCAGGAATCAAATTGATAGCACAATCACAATCCCTATGCGGAGGTAGGGCATCGGACTTGGGCTCATCAAATACATCCCGGTAATCAGACAAGAAGTCTGGAACCTCAGAAGGGGTGGATGACGAAATTGACAGAAATGGAACATCACCATGTACCCCCTGACAACCCCAGCTGGACACCGACATGGATTTCCAATCCAATACTGGATTATGGGCTTGTAGCCTTGGCAACCCCACCACGACCACATCATGCAGATTATGCAACACCAGAAAGCGAATAACCTCCTGATGTGCAGGAGCCATGCACATGGTCAGCTGGGTCCAGTATTGAGGCTTATTCTTGGCCAAAGGCGTAGCATCAATTCCTCTCAATGGAATAGGACACTGCAAGGGCTCCAAGAAAAACCCACAACGCTTAGCATATTCCAAGTCCATCAAATTCAGGGCAGCGCCTGAATCCACAAACGCCATGACAGAATACGATGACAAAGAGCAGATCAAGGTAACGGACAGAAGAAATTTTGACTGTACTGTACCAATGGTGGCAGACCTAGCGAACCGCTTAGTGCGCCTAGGACAATCAGAGATAGCATGAGTGGAATCACCACAGTAGAAACACAGCCCATTCAGACGTCTGTGTTCTTGCCGTTCAACTCTGGTCATAGTCCTATCGCACTGCATAGGCTCAGGTTTAATCTCAGTTAATACCGCCAAATGGTGCACAGATTTACGCTCACGCAAGCGTCGACCGATCTGAATGGCCAAAGACATAGACTCATTCAAACCAGCAGGCATAGGAAATCCCACCATGACATCCTTAAGGGCTTCAGAGAGACCCTTTCTGAATATAGCTGCCAGCGCAGATTCATTCCATTGAGTGAGCACGGACCACTTTCTAAATTTCTGGCAATATACCTCTATCTCATCCTGAGTCTGACAAAGAGCCAGCAAATTTTTTTCTGCCTGATCCACTGAATTAGGCTCATCGTACAGCAATCCAAGCGCCAGGAAAAACGCATCGATATTACTTAATGCAGGATCTCCTGACGCAAGAGAAAATGCCCAGTCCTGAGGGTCGCCACGCAAAAAAGAAATGACGATCCTAACCTGTTGAACTGGGTCACCAGAGGAGCGAGGTTTCAAAGCCAGAAATAGTTTACAATTATTTTTGAAACTCAGAAATTTAGTTCTATCTCCAAAAAACAAATCTGGAATAGGAATTCTCGGTTCTAACAAAGAATTCTGAACCACAAAATCTTGAATATTTTGAACTCTTGCCGTGAGCTGATCCACACATGAAGACAGATCTTTAATGTCCATTGCTACACCTGTGTCCTGAACCACCCAAATGTCTAGGGGAAAAAAAGGCAAAACACAGTGCAAAGAAAAAAAATGGTCTCAGAACTTCTTTTTTCCCTCTATTGAGAATCATTAGCACTTTTGGCTTCCTGTACTGTTGTGATAGGCAATTCAGTATCACAATGGACATAGCGGTCAGAGCACATACAGTGATCTGACAATAACCCAAAATAATAGAACGAGCTCTGAGACGTGGGAACTCTGCAGACCGCAATCCCTAATCCTCTCCAAACAACACTAGAGGCAGCCGTGGATTGCGCCTAACTCTGCCTATGCAACTCGGCACAGCCTGAGAAACTAACTTGCCTGAAGATAGAAAATAAGCCTACCTTGCCTCAGAGAAATACCCCAAAGGAAAAGGCAGCCCCCCACATATAATGACTGTGAGTTAAGATGAGAAGACAAACGTAGGGATGAAAATAGATTCAGCAAAGTGAGGCCCGACTTTCTTAACAGAGCGAGGATAGGAAAGATAACTTTGCGGTCTACACAAAACCCTAAAGAAAACCACGCAAAGGGGGCAAAAAGACCCTCCGTACCGAACTAACGGCACAGAGGTACACCCTTTGCGTCCCAGAGCTTCCAGCAAAACAATTAGACAAGCTGGACAGAAAAAATAGCAAACAAATAGCAAAGAAGAACTTATCTATGCAGAGCAGCAAGCCACAGGAATGATCCAGGGAAAAACAAGTCCAACACTGGAACATTGACAGGAAGCATGGATCAAAGCATTAGGTGGAGTTAAGTAGAGAAGCACCTAACGACCTCACCAGATCACCTGAGGGAGGAAACTCAGAAGCCGCAGTACCACTTTCTTCCACAAACGGAAGCTCCCAGAGAGAATCAGCCGAAGTACCACTTGTGACCACAGGAGGGAGCTCTGCCACAGAATTCACAACACCATTCAGATCGATCGGTGCTTGCGTGAGCGCAAAGCTGTGCACCATCTGGCGGTATTCTCTGAGCATAGGCCTGAGCCTATGCAGTGTGATAGGACTTTGACCAGAGCTGAACGGCAAGAACACAGACGTCGAAATGGGCTGTGTTTTTACTGTGGTGAATCCACTCATGCTATCTCCGATTGTCCTAAGCGCACTAAGCGGTTCGCTAGGTATGCCACCATTGGTACGGTGCAGTCTAAATTTCTTTTGTCCGTTACTCTGATTTGCTCTCTGTCGTCCTATTCTGTTATGGCATTTGTGGATTCAGGCACTGCCCTGAATTTGATGGACTTGGAGTTTGCCAGGCACTGTGGTTTTTTCTTGGAGCCCTTGCAGTATCCTATTCCATTGAGAGGAATTGATGCTACGCCTTTGGCCAAGAATAAGCCTCAGTACTGGACTCAATTGACCATGTGCATGGCTCCTGCACATCAGGAGGATATTCGCTTTTTGGTGTTGCATAATCTGCATGATGTGGTCGTTTTGGGGTTGCCATGGCTACAGGTCCATAATCCAGTGTTGGATTGGAAATCTATGTCTGTGTCCGGCTGGGGTTGTCAGGGGGTACATGGTGATGTTCCATTGTTGTCAATTTCGCCTTCCACTCCTTCTGAAGTCCCTGAGTTTTTATCAGATTACCGGGATGTATTTGAAGAGCCCAAATCCGGTGCCCTACCTCCTCATAGGGATTGCGATTGTGCTATTAATTTGATTCCTGGTAGTAAGTTTCCTAAGGGCCGTCTGTTTAATTTATCTGTGCCAGAGCACGCCGCTATGCGGAGTTATGTAAAGGAATCCTTGGAGAAGGGTCATATTCGCCCGTCGTCGTCACCATTGGGAGCAGGCTTCTTTTTTGTGGCCAAGAAGGATGGCTCTTTGAGACCTTGTATTGATTACCGCCTTCTTAATAAGATCACAGTCAAATTTCAGTATCCTTTGCCGCTGCTGTCTGATTTGTTTGCTCGGATTAAGGGGGCTAGTTGGTTCACCAAGATAGATCTTCGAGGGGCGTATAATCTTGTGCGAATTAAACAGGGCGATGAATGGAAAACAGCATTTAATACGCCCGAGGGCCATTTTGAGTACCTGGTTATGCCATTCGGGCTTTCTAATGCTCCATCTGTGTTTCAGTCCTTTATGCATGACATCTTCTGAGAGTACCTGGATAGATTCATGATTGTATATTTGGATGACATTTTGGTCTTTTCGGATGATTGGGAGACTCATGTGAAGCAGGTCAGAATGGTGTTCCAGGTCCTTCGTGCGAATTCCTTGTTTGTGAAGGGGTTAAAGTGTCTCTTTGGAGTTCAGAAGGTTTCATTTTTGGGTTTCATTTTTTCCCCTTCTCCTATCGAGATGGACCCTGTTAAAGTTCAGGCCATTTATGATTGGACTCAGCCGACATCTGTGAAGAGCCTGCAGAAGTTCCTGGGCTTTGCTAATTTTTACCGTCGCTTCATCGCTAATTTTTCTAGTATTGCTAAACCGTTGACTGATTTGACCAGGAAAGGTGCTGATGTGGTCAATTGGTCCTCTGCGGCTGTAGAGGCTTTTCAGGAGTTGAAGCGTCGTTTTTCTTCTGCCCCTGTGTTGTGCCAGCCAGATGTTTCGCTCCCGTTTCAGGTCGAGGTTGATGCTTCTGAGATTGGAGCAGGGGCTGTTTTGTCACAAAGAAGTTCTGATGGCTCGGTGATGAAACCATGTGCCTTCTTTTCTAGAAAATTGTCGCCTGCTGAGCGCAATTATGATGTTGGCAATCGAGAGTTGTTGGCCATGAAGTGGGCATTCGAGGAGTGGCGACATTGGCTTGAAGGAGCTAAACATCGCGTGGTGGTCTTGACGGATCACAAGAATTTGACTTATCTCGAGTCTGCCAAACGGTTGAATCCTAGACAGGCTCGATGGTCGCTCTTTTTCTCCCGTTTTGATTTTGTGGTTTCATACCTTCCGGGATCTAAGAATGTGAAGGCTGATGCCCTGTCAAGGAGTTTTGTGCCTTATTCTCCGGGTGTTCCGGAGCCGGCGGGTATTCTTAAAGAGGGGGTAATTTTGTCTGCCATCTCCCCTGATTTGCGGCGCGTGCTGCAGAAGTTTCAGGCTGATAGACCTGACCGTTGTCCTACGGAGAAACTGTTTGTCCCTGATAGATGGACTAATAGAGTTATCTCTGAGGTTCATTGTTCGGTGTTGGCTGGTCATCCTGGAATCTTTGGTACCAGAGATTTGGTGGCTAGATCCTTTTGGTGGCCTTCCTTGTCATGGGATGTGCGTTCTTTTGTGCAGTCCTGTGGGACTTGTGCTCGGGCTAAGCCCTGCTGTTCTCGTGCCAGTGGGTTGCTTTTGCCCTTGCCGGTCCCGAAGAGGCCCTGGATGCATATTTCCATGGATTTTATTTCTGATCTCCCTGTTTCTCAAAGGATGTCAGTCATTTGGGTGGTTTGTGATCGCTTCTCTAAGATGGTCCATTTGGTACCCTTGTCTAAATTGCCTTCCTCCTCTGATTTGGTGCCATTGTTTTTCCAGAATGTGATTCATTTGCTTGGCATTCCAGAGAACATCGTCTCGGACAGAGATTCCCAGTTTGTTTAGAGGTTTTGGCGGTCCTTTTGTGCTAAGATGGGCATTGATTTGTCTTTTTCTTCGGCTTTCCATCCCCAGACTAATGGCCAAACCGAACGAACTAATCAGACTTTGGAAACATATCTGAGATGCTTTGTTTCTGCTGATCAGGATGATTGGGTGTCCTTCTTGCCTTTGGCTGAGTTCGCCCTTAATAATCGGGCCAGCTCGGCTACTTTAGTTTCTCCTTTTTTCTGTAATTCTGGTTTCCATCCTCGTTTCTCTTCAGGGCAGGTTGAGCCTTCGGACTGTCCTGGTGTGGATATGGTGGTGGACAGGTTGCAGCAGATTTGGACTTATGTGGTGGACAATTTGACATTGTCCCAGGAGAAGGCTCAACGTTTCACTAACCGCCGGCGCTGTGTTGGTCCCCGACTTTGTGTTGGGGATTTGGTTTGGTTGTCATCTCGTCATGTTCCTATGAAGGTTTCCTCTCCTAAGTTTAAGCCTCGTTTCATTGGGCCATATAAGATTTCTGAAGTTCTTAATCCTGTGTCATTTCGTTTGGACCTTCCAGCTTCTTTTGCCATCCATAATGTGTTCCATAAGTCGTTGTTGCGGAGATACGTGGTACCTATGGTTCCCTCCGTTGATCCTCCTGCCCCGGTTTTGGTTGAGGGGGAGTTGGAGTATGTGGTGGAGAAGATTTTGGATTCTCGTGTTTCGAGACGGAGACTCCAGTACCTGGTCAAGTGGAAGGGTTATGGTCAGGAAGATAATTCCTGGGTTTTTGCCTCTGATGTTCATGCTGCCGATCTTGTTCATGCCTTTCATTTGGCTCATCCTGATCGGCCTGGGGGCTCTGGTGAGGGTTCGGTGACCCCTCCTCAAGGGGGGGGGGGGTACTGTTGTGAATTCTGTTGTCGAACTCCCTCCTGTGGTCGTGAATGGTACTTCGGCGAGTTCTGTCCATGGACTCCCACTGGTGGCTGTGAGTGAAGCTGCTGCTGTTAGGAGTCGAGTTTCCTCTGCTGTACAGGGGGAATCTCGATCCCTGTCTGCTGCGGTCTCCCATTCTGTACCGGCCGCAGTGGGGCCTGCTCAGCGGAGGCGTCGCTCCCAGCGTCTTGCTGGGACTGATTCTGTGCAAAGGGTTACTGTTGCCTTTTCTGGCTCTCCTGTTGTACCCTGCACTGATCTGCGGCGAGCGGGCTTCTCTAGGACTAAGTCCTTATTTGCACACACTGAGCATGCCCAGGGCAAGATCTCCCGTTGGAGATCGAGGGTCACATGCTCAGTTACTGCAGCACATTCCATTGGTCCTCCAGGAAGGTCCTGAAAGGGCAAAACTTCAGTAGCAGCTTCCTGTGCTGCAACTATATAAACTGCGCATGACCGCACGGCCATGCGCTAGTATTGTCTTGATAATATGTGTGTGTGTTGTGAGTGAAAGTCGTTCTTTAAAATACCCTCCCTATTGGATGACTGTTCGCAGAAGGTGTATGTTTGCTATCTAGCACCCGACTTATCCAACAGCACGTTACACACATAACAGCGTCTAGTTGCTGTGACCGCCTGTACGGCGCCGTGCGCTTCCTCTGCGCTTTCCTTACCCAAGCCTGGGTGGTTAGTGGCGTCCATCAGTGCAGCACTGCATGCACTCTTGTGCCTTTATATACTATTTTTATAGTTTCCTTACACACCCAGTTGCGGTGTTGTGCCAGCAAGTGGTCTAGTCAGACTTCAATCCTGTGTTGGGGTTGTGTTCGCTGACTTCTTGCTCGCACTCTATGTGCGGTACCGCGGTCCTGTGACACAACAGGATCGCTTCCTTCACGCAGGGTGAAGTTAACCCGTGCGTGTATACTTATAGTACCGCCATATAGTCCGTCTTACTAGCAGCAGGGTTTTTACCTGCACGGTGGACCTCGGACTGCGAACGCACCTAGTTTCATATCATCTATACTTGGTGCGTTCCGCCAGTCCTTAACATAATACTAGCGCCAAGGTCTGGCTAGTAATGACGGACGATCAGCGTTTACAGCGGTACATCCAGCAGCTGGAGGGAAGGTTGGCGGCTCTTGAGCGTTCAACCTCAGTGTCATGATCCCAGTGCTGGGTTTCACCTGCACGCCAGGGGTTAATGTGTTGATCAGTGCAGGCTCTGACCTGCACACCTGGGGCTTGTTATTGGCCTCTCTTTGGTTTGGGGTGAGCTTCTTATAGTCCTGGGAAGCTTCAATCTCTGTCAGTTATACTTTTGCTATTGGCTGAGTGTGTTGACCTCTGTTTGCTTGTGCCTTGTGCCAGTATTGTAGCTTGCTTGTATGGTTCTGTCTCGGTTCTGTTCCCTGGTGTGATTTTGCCTTCTGATTCTGTACTGTGTATCTGCTTCTCTGGTTTTCTGACTCCTGCCACGTCCCTGACTATTCTTTATTTCCTTGCTCCTTGTGTACTGCGTTTCCGTTCCCGTTTATTGACCTCGGCTTGTCTTGGATTGCGCTTCCCTCTGCCTCATCCTTTCCCTGGTGTCCGGTGACTCCCTTTCCCTTCTCCTGTACCCTTTGTTCCTGTAGTATCCTGCTTACTCCTGCTACAGGACTCTAAGCCCCGCCCCCTGTTGTCACGTGACCACAGGTCCTTTCAGTACATTCACTACCTGGCGTTCTGCTCACTCCAGCTCAGCTCTTACGGTGTTTTCTTGCCCAGCTCTCGGGCGCTGTGAGTATAGCTGTCACAGGCTGTCTGAGACTCTGGGTTCTCACTGTCAGGGCAGCATAAACCACTGGGGAGTGCCACCTGGTGGTTTCTCCTGATATTATAACTGACCTTTTTTTTTTTTTTTTTTCCCTGCAGCATGGACCCGCTGCATGCTTTATCTGAGCAGGTGAAACACTTGACTCAGTTGCTGCAGAACCTAAATTTGGAGCACCAAACTCTGGCCCAGTCCCAACGGCAGGTTGAGGACTCGGTTCAGGGGGCGCTATCCGCAGGGTTTCAGCAGCCGGGGGCTAGAGATGTCTTTTTAGTCCCACCCGAACCCCCGGTTAAGTTACCAGATATGTTTGCTGGTAACAAAAGAGATTTTAGAGTGTTTAAGGAGGGCTGTAGGCTTTTCTTTTCTCTGAGACCCCGCTCCTCTGGGGATGAGAAACAGAGGCTGGGGGTGGTTATGTCCCTGCTTAGGGGGTCCCCGCAAGCCTGGGCATTTTCTCTTTCCTCTTCTGCCCCAGAGAGAATGTCTGTGGATGTGTTTTTTGAGGCCTTAGGGCATATTTATGATGAGCCGGATAGAGTGCGTTTGGCTGAGGACAAGGTGATGAGTGTCTGTCAGGGGAAGCGCTCGGCAGAGTGGTTCTGTTCTGAATTTAGACGTTGGACAGCCGAAGTTTCTAGGAATGATGCCGCCCTTCGGGGGTTGTTCCGTAGAGGCCTGTGTGAACGTCTGAAGGACGCCCTGGCACTTCATCCTCCACCTGACTCCCTGGAGGATGCCATGATTCAAGCGGTTCGCATGGATCGCAGACTGCGGGCAAGAGGCGTTATGCAACTCGAAACTTCCTTATTTTCCAGTGGAGGTGACACCCGGACTCATCCTGCGGCTATGAAGGTGAGCACGGTCACCTGTGAGATGGAAAGAAGACGTCGCCAGGAGAAGCAGTTGTGTTTCTATTGTGGGGAATCTGGACATTGGAGGAAGGACTGCCCATCCTGTTCGTCATCCTCCAAGGTGGCGGGAAACGACTAGGTCTGGGTAGTAGTCGAGGAGGCTACCCAGACCTTCAGGTACGGTTTTCCTCACTTGCAAAAATTGTGCTTCAGGTGGAACTGGAACTTGGTGGTGGTCCTGTTCAGACTACCGCCTTTGTTGACTGTGGTTCTGCTGTTAACTTGATTGACACCCGGATTATGACTCTTCATAAGATAGGGAGTTAGGCTTCAGGATCCTGTTAAACTGGTGGCGATTGACTCATCCCCTCTTACTCGGGACGGTATCTGTTTCAGGTCTGAACCTTTTTCTCTGAGAGTGGGCCCCACTCATGTGGAAAAATTAAGTTGTCTTGTGTTAGATAATTTGACTGCGGGACTGGTACTGGGAATGCCTTGGCTTCAACACCATAATCCTACCATTGATTGGGTGATGGGGGAGATCACTCAATGGGGATGCAAAGATAAATGTTGTAATCTGAAACCTCATGTTAAATCCATATCTGTGTCGTCTGTCGGTCTGGAGGGTATTCCGGAATACCTGAAGGATTTCAAAGACGTGTTTTCCGAAAGTGAGGCTGAGGCGCTGCCACCACATAGACCCTACGATTGTGCCATTGATTTAGAACCCGGAGCCAAGTTACCTAAGGCTCGGTTGTTCAATTTGTCTGGTCCTGAGCGTCAAGCTATGAAGGAGTACATTGCTGAGAGTCTCCGCAAAGGGCATATCAGGCCTTCTGTTTCACCTGTGGCAGCAGGATTCTTCTTCGTGAAGAAAGATGGTGGTTTGCGGCCGTGCCTTAACTTTCGGGAACTTAACAAGATAACAGTTAGGAACACTTATTCGCTTCCCCTCATTCCAGACTTATGTAACCAGTTATCAGGGGCACAATGGTTCTCCAAATTAGATCTCCGGGGGGCCTACAACCTGATAAGAGTTCGGTAAGGGGACGAATGGAAAACGGCGTTCCTCACATCAGAGGGACTCTTTGAAAATCTCGTTATGCCGTTTGGGTTAACTAACGCCCCTGCTATTTTCCAGAACTTTATCAATGTGGTGTTTTCAGACCTGATAGGCCGTTTTGTTGTCATTTATTTGGATGATATTTTGGTATATTCCCAGGACAGTCAGTCTCACTTGCAACATCTACGGACAGTTCTCCAGAGACTCAGAGAGAACCAATTGTTTGTGAAATTGGAAAAATGTTCATTTTTCGTTCAAGAACTGTCTTTTTTGGGGCTGATTGTGTCCAGTATGGGGTTTCGCATGGATCCTAAGAAGGTGCTGGCAATTGCAGACTGGGTTCAGCCTCGAGATCTCAAGGGGCTCCAGCGCTTTTTAGGGTTTGCAAACTATTACCGGAGATTTATTAAAGGTTTCTCACAAGTGGTTAAACCACTGACGGATCTTACCCGGAAGGGTGCAGACGTAAAAAATTGGTCGGGACTTGCTAAGGAGTCCTTCTCTGCGCTTAAGAAATGTTTCATGTCAGCCCCGGTGTTGGTTCAGCCTGACCCGTCCAGACCTTTTATTGTGGAGGTGGATGCTTCTGAAGTGGGGGTGGGGGCAGTGTTGTCCCAGGGTCCGGTCACCCTCACTAATCTCAAACCCTGTGCCTTTTTCTCCAAGAAGTTCTCTTCCGCCGAGAGAAACTATGATGTAGGCAATAGAGAACTTCTTGCGGTCAAGCTGGCATTCGAAGAATGGAGGCACTTTTTGGAAGGGGCGGCTCACCCTATCACTGTTATCACGGATCACAAAAATTTAGCATACCTTGAATCTGCTAAGAGGCTTACTCCTAGACAAGCCCGTTGGTCACTTTTTTTTTCACGATTCGATTTCTCCATTACTTTTCGACCGGGGTCCAAAAATGTTAAAGCGGATGCCCTGTCCAGAAGTTTTGACCCGGTGTCTCCCCCCGAGCCGCCGTCCTCCATTCTTCGTCCGGGGGTGGTAGTAGCGGGGATCTCGTCTGAGTTGGAACAAGAAATTTTGAGGGCTCAGTCCCTAGCTCCAACAGCTAGACCAGGGGATAAATTGTTTGTTCCAGATTTATTGCGGCCTAGACTTCTGCAGGAGTTTCATGGGTCTAGGCTCAGTGCTCATCCCGGTATCACAGCCACTAGAGAGGCTGTAGCCAGGGTGTTTTGGTGGCCTTCACTTGGGTCTGATGTTAAGAGATTCATTTCTGCTTGTGGTGTTTGTGCCCGTTCCAAAAGCTCGCATAGCCGGCCTGCTGGGGAACTCATACCTTTACCGGTTCCTGATAGACCATGGACTCATCTCTCCATGGACTTTATTACCGGCCTTCCACCTTCCAGGGGTAATACCGTGATCTGGGTGGTGGTGGACAGGTTTTCCAAACAGGCCCATTTCATTCCCTTGGCAGCATTGCCCTCAGCAGAAACTTTGTCAAGGTTGTTTGTGCTGCATGTGGTCCGTTTGCATGGGGTACCCCTGAATGTTGTGTCTGACAGAGGGGTGCAGTTTGTGGCCAAATTTTGGAGGGCATTCTGTAAGAAATTGGGCATCTCACTCTCCTTCTCGTCGGCGTATCACCCGGAGAGCAATGGTCAGACGGAACGCACCAATCAATCCCTGGAACAGATTCTCAGGTGTCTGACCTCCGCCAGACAGGAGGATTGGTGTGATGCGTTACCGTTGGCGGAATTTGCTTTTAACAACCGGGTGAGTCAATCCACTAACATGTCCCCATTCCTGATCAATTATGGGTTTAATCCCCATTTTGGGGAATTTTCTCGATTGGATTCCGGCTGTCCAGGAGCTGAGGGGTCTGTTCAACGGTTAAAAAATATCTGGGCTGAAGTCCAGCGTAATATCTCTCGGGCCCAGGGGAGGTATAAATATTTTGCGGACAGGAAGAGAGCCCTAGGACACATGTTTCAGGTGGGGGAGAAAGTTTGGCTCTCCACACGTAACATCAATTTGAAGGTACCATCAGCTAAATTGGGACCGAAGTTCATCGGTCCGTACGAGATTGTGGAGATCCAGTGGCATATAGGTTGTGTCTTCCCGCGTCCTTAAAAATATCTAATGTGTTCCATAAATCCTTGTTGAAACCCATGGGGTCTGTCAAGGAGGACTCAGAGTCTGTTGTTCCTCCAGTGTTAGTGGAGGGTCACTGGGAGTACGAGGTCGGACATATTGTGGACTCTCGGCGAGTGTGCCGCTCCTTGCAGTACCTGGTCCACTGGAAGGGATATGGACCGGAGGATCGTTCATGGGTCTCTGCTCACTCGGTACATGCGGATCGTCTGGTTCGGGCTTTTCATGCCAGGTACCCAGGGAAGCCTGGGGGTCCAGAGGCCCCCGTTGAGAGGGGGGTACTGTCATGATCCCAGTGCTGGGTTTCACCTGCACGCCAGGGGTTAATGTGTTGATCAGTGCAGGCTTTGACCTGCACACCTGGGGCTTGTTATTGGCCTCTCTTTGGTTTGGGGTGAGCTTCTTATAGTCCTGGGAAGCTTCAATCTCTGTCAGTTATACTTTTGCTATTGGCTGAGTGTGTTGACCTCTGTTTGCTTGTGCCTTGTGCCAGTATTGTAGCTTGCTTGTATGGTTCTGTCTCGGTTCTGTTCCCTGGTGTGATTTTGCCTTCTGATTCTGTACTGTGTATCTGCTTCTCTGGTTTTCTGACTCCTGCCACGTCCCTGACTATTCTTTATTTCCTTGCTCCTTGTGTACTGCGTTTCCGTTCCCGTTTATTGACCTCGGCTTGTCTTGGATTGCGCCTCCCTCTGCCTCATCCTTTCCCTGGTGTCCGGTGACTCCCTTTCCCTTCTCCTGTACCCTTTGTTCCTGTAGTATCCTGCATACTCCTGCTACAGGACTCTAAGCCCCGCCCCCTGTTGTCACGTGACCACAGGTCCTTTCAGTACATTCACTACCTGGCGTTCTGCTCACTCCAGCTCAGCTGTTATGGTGTTTTCTTGCCCAGCTCTCGGGCGCTGTGAGTATAGCTGTCACAGGCTGTCTGAGACTCTGGGTTCTCACTGTCAGGGCAGCATAAACCACTGGGGAGTGCCACCTGGTGGTTTCTCCTGATACTCAGCTGTGGATGTTACTGCTGTCGCTGTTCAGGCTGCAAGTGTGGCTGCAGCTACCTTGTCCACCGCCGCCCCTGTACCGACGCTATCTCGCCTCCCGCTACCAGAGAAATTTTCTGGTGACAGTAAGTCCTGTAGGAGTTTCGTGAGTCAGTGCTCAATACATCTCGAGCTTCTGGCCTCTCGTTTCCCTACAGAGCGAGCTAAGGTGGGCTTTATCATATCTTTATTGTCGGACAGGGCGTTGCAGTGGGCTACGCCGCTGTGGGAGCGTGGCGATCATGTGGTGCAGAGTGCTCCGTTATTCCTGAGCACTCTGAAACAGGTCTTTTTGGGACCTCGTGTCACCCATGATACGGCGCTCCAACTGTTGGCATTGACTCAGGGCTCGTCCTTGGTCAGCCATTTTGCCGTCCACTTCTGCACTCTAGCATCTGAGCTGGAGTGGTCGGATAAAGCCCTTATTCCCATATTTTGCAGGGGGCTGGCTGACCACGTTAAGGACGCCCTGGCCACTAGGGAGATTCCCGCCACACTGGAAGAATTAATAACAGTATCTACTCGTATTGACCTCCGTTTTCACGAGCGGAGGTTAGAGCGAGCCCAGTGAAGGCAGAGGTTTCGGCTGGCTCCCACCTTCGCCAAACCTTTGGAATCTCCAGCCCAGGCTCCTGAGTCTCATGAACCTAAGGTAGTGTCACGAGCGGGATCTAAGTCCCAGACCGCTCGTGCACTCCAGGTTTGCCATATTTGCCAACAGTCAGGACATCTAGCCACCAGATGTCATCAGCGTTCGAGGAAACGTCAGCATCTAGTGGTAGTAGGTGGAGGTGCACTAGACACGGAGACGTTTGCCTCCAAAATGTCTTTCAAGGGGACAATAACTTTTGGCTCATCCTCCCACTCGGTGGAGCTCTGCGTGGATTCTGGAGCGGAGGGCAATTTTATGTCTTCTGCCTTCGCCCAACGTCACGCAATACCCCTGGTTATGCTATCTCAACCAGTAACGGTACGAGTGGTGAATGGGTCGACACTCCCCGCACAGATAACACATCAGACCATCCCTTTTACTCTGTCCATGTCACCATCCCATCAGGAGATTATATCTCTGCTCATCATTCCTGAGGGGATTGATGAGGTCCTGTTGGGGATACCTTGGTTACGGTACCACTCTCCTCACATCGAGTGGTCCTCAGGCAGAATTCTGGGATGGGGTGAATCATGTGGGGGTAGGTGTCACTGAGAGTGCATTCAGGTTGCTACTACAGAGGTACCCGCAGATCTTTCCTCTCTTCCCAAGCAATATTGGTCTTATGCAGACGTGTTCTCCAAAAAGGCGGCGGAGACCCTTCCGCCCCATCGCCCCTATGACTGTCCTATCGATCTCTTGCCAGGTGCGGAGCCTCCCCGGGGTCAAGTTTATCCATTATCTCTCCCGGAGACGGAGGCCATGTCTCAGTACATTCAAGAGAATCTGGCAAGAGGGTTCATCAGGAAGTCAGTGTCACCTGCTGGGGCAGGGTTCTTCTTCGTGCAGAAGAAGAATGGGGAATTACGTCCATGCATAGACTACAGGGGTCTTAACGCTATCACCGTTAAGAACAAGTATCCTTTGCCCTTGATATCCGAGCTCTTTGATAGGCTTCGGGGAGCTAGAGTGTTTACTAAATTAGATCTGCGAGGTGCTTATAACCTGATTCGCATCCGTAAGGGGGACGAATGGAAAACGGCGTTTAACACCAGAGATGGGCACTATGAGTATCTGGTGATGCCCTTCGGGCTCTGTAATGCCCCAGCCGTTTTCCAAGACTTTGTCAACGACATCTTCCGGGATATGCTTTCCACCTCAGTTGTAGTCTATCTGGATGATATTCTCATCTTTTCTCCAGATATTGACTCCCACCGGAGAGATGTTGGCAGAGTCTTCGACCTCCTACGGGCAAACTCTCTTTATGCTAAGTTGGAGAAGTGTATGTTTGAGCAGGAGTCCTTACCTTTCCTGGGCTATATCATCTCCGCCCAGGGATTGGCTATGGATCCTGCCAAACTACAGGCTGTGATGGACTGGCAAGAACCCCATTCTCTTAAAGCGGTGCAGCGCTTTATGGGGTTCATTAACTATTACCGCCAGTTCATTCCCCACTTCTCAACTCTGGTAGCTCCCTTGGTAGCCCTCACCAAGAAGGGAGCGAATCCCAAATTGTGGTCGGAAGAGGTCTCCAAGGCCTTCACTTCTATTAAGTACCACTTTGCTAGTGCTCCCATCTTACATCGTCCCGATGTGGATAAGCCATTCCTAATGGAGGTGGATGCCTCATCCGTTGGTGCTGGAGCAGTCCTCTATCAAAAGGATGCTCAAGGTCGGAAGCATCCATGTTTCTTCTTCTCTAAGACCTTCACGCCAGCGGAGAGAAACTACTCCATCGGGGATAGGGAGCTGCTAGCAATGAAATTGGCCTTTTCTGAGTGGAGACATCTTCTGGAAGGTGCACGCTTTCCCTTCCAAGTTTACACGGACCACAAAAATTTGGTCTATTTGCAAACAGCCCAGCGGCTAAATTCTCGTCAGGCCAGATGGTCCTTGTTCTTTTCCCGGTTCCACTTTTCCCTTCATTTTCTCGCCGGGGAGAAGAATATTCGTGCTGATGCTCTCTCTCGCTCCCTTATGTCAACTGAAGAGGAGGAAGAGGAGCCTCGGCTTATTGTCCCTTCCGAGAGCCTGAGAACCGTAGCGCCGGTTTCGCTGGAGTCTGTGCCTCCGGGCAAGACTTTTGTGCCCATTAATTTGCGACCGGAGGTTCTCTCTTGGGCTCATTCGTCCAGGGTGGGTGGACACTTTGGGACAAAGAGGACATCTGAGCTACTGGCGAGGACGTACTGGTGGCCGCATATGGCCCGGGATGTCAGGGATTATGTTCTGGCGTGTGTCTCCTGCGCCAAAAATAAATCTCCGCGTCAAAGGCCAGCTGGGTTGCTCTATCCCTTGCCGGTGGCAGATAGGCCCTGGGAGATGGTCGGGATGGACTTTGTCGTGGGTTTACCCAAATCTCGCGGCTGTACCATCATTTGGGTCATCACCGATCATTTCTCAAAAATGGTGCATTTGGTGCCGCTACCACGGTTACCTTCTGCACGGGCCTTGGCAGCATTGTTCATTAAACACATCTTCCGCCTACATGGTATGCCTGACAAAATTGTCAGTGACCGGGGTCCCCAGTTTGCTTCTCGGTTCTGGAGAGAGCTTTGTCGTCTTCTCAGTATTGAGTTGAATCTCTCTTCCGCTTATCATCCCGAGACGAATGGGTTGGTAGAGAGGGCCAACCAGACCTTGGTCACATACCTGCGACATTTTGTTTCAGCCAGGCAGGATGACTGGGCATCCTTGCTATCATGGGCAGAGTTTGCGCTGAACAACGCCGTAGCCGACTCCACTGGACAAACCCCATTCCTCCTCAACTATGGTCAGCATCCACGGGTACCTGTGCCTATGCCCGTGTCTTCCGCAGACTCCAGGGTGGCAGACTGGGCTGTGGAGGCACGGGATATTTGGGACCGCACTCAGGATGCCATTCAGGCCTCTAAGGAGAGAATGGGGTCCTCCGCCGATGCTTATCGGCGCCCCGCTCCGACCTTTGCTCCTGGCGACTTGGTGTGGCTCTCCGCCCGTAACATCAGGCTGCGAGTTGAGTCCACTAAGTTTGCTCCTCGCTACTTGGGTCCCTTCAAAGTGCTCGAACAGGTTAATCCTGTGGTTTATCGCTTGGCTCTTCCGCCACGCCTGGGTATCACCGACACCTTTCATTAGTCCCTCCTGAAACCCGTGTACATGTTCCGGTTTTCCGAGTCATCTGCTGGGACATCGGGTTCGTCTTCGGACGATTATGAGGTGAATGCTATTTTGGGGTGCAAGGTGGTACGTGGCAAAAAAATTTTTTTGGTGGACTGGAAGGGTTATGGTCCTGAGGACAGGTCCTGGGAGCCTGCTGAGCACATTCGGGCTCCGCAGCTCATTGCTGCCTTCGAGCGCAGCGAGGCCCAAGGGGGGGGGCCCTGCGGGGGGTAATGTTAGGAGTCGAGTTTCCTCTGCTGCACAGGGGGAATCTCGATCCCTGTCTTCTGCGGTCTCCCATTCTGTACGGCCGCAGTGGGGCCTGCTCAGGGGAGGCGTCGCTCCCAGCGTCTTGCTGGGACTGATTCTGTGCAAAGGGTTACTGTTGCCTTTTCTGGCTCTCCTGTTGTACCATGCACTGATCTGCGGCGAGCGGGCTTCTCTGGGACTAAGTCCTTATTTGCACACACTGAGCATGCCCAGGGCAAGATCTCCCGTTGGAGATCGAGGGTCACATGCTCAGGTACTGCAGCACATTCCATTGGTCCTCTAGGAAGGTCCTGAAAGGGCAAAACTTCAGTAGCAGCTTCCTGTGCTGCAACTATATAAACTGCGCATGACCGCACGGCCATGCGCTAGTATTGTCTTGATAATATGTGTGTGTGTTGTGAGTGAAAGTCGCTCTTTAAAATACCCTCCCTATTGGATGACTGTTCGCAGAAGGTGTATGTTTGCTATCTAGCGAACGACTTATCCAACAGCACGTTACACACATAACAGAGTCTAGTTGCTGTGACCGCCTGTACGGCGCCGTGCGCTTCCTCTGCGCTTTCCTTACCCAAGCCTGGGTGGTTAGTGGCGTCCGTCAGTGCAGCACTGCATGCACTCTTGTGCCTTTATATACTATTTTTATAGTTTCCTTACACACCCAGTTGCGGTGTTGTGCCAGCAAGTGGTCTAATCGGACTTCAATCCTGTGTTGGGGTTGTGTTCGCTGACTTCTTGCTCGCGCTCTATGTGCGGTACCGCGGTCCTGTGACACAACAGGATCGCTTCCTTCACGCAGGGTGAAGTTAACCCGTGCGTGTATACTTATAGTACCGCCATATAGTCCGTCTTACTAGCAGCAGGGTTTTTACCTGCACGGTGGACCTCGGACTGCGAACGCACCTAGTTTCATATCATCTATACTTGGTGCGTTCCGCCAGTCCTTAACAGCTGCTTCTGAGGTTCCTTGCACAGGTGACATGGTTTATCCTTTGGTTGGCTGCTCTATTTAACTCCACTCAGATCGTTACTCCATGCCAGCTGTCAATGTTCCTGCATTGGTTCAGTTCGCTCTTGGATCTTTCTGGTGACCTGTCTTCTCCAGCAGAAGCTAAGTTCCTGATAGTTATTATTTGTTCATTGTTTCCTTGTCCAGCTGGTTATCATGATTTTGTCTTGCTAGCTGGAAGCTCTGGGATGCAGAGTGGCACCTCCGCACCGTGAGTCGGTGCGGAGGTCTTTTTGCACACTCTGCGTGGTCTTTTGTAGTTTTTTGTGCTGACCGCAAAGATACCTTTCCTATCCTCTGTCTGTTTAGTAAGTCTGGCCTCCCTTTGCTGAAACCTGTTTCATTTCTGCGTTTGTGACTTCATCTTTACTCACAGTCAATATATGTGGGGGGCTGCCTCTTCCTTTGGGGAATTTCTCTGAGGCTAGGTAGGCTTTATTTTTTATCTCTAGGGCTAGCTAGCTCTTAGGCTGTGAAGAGGCGTCTAGGGAGAGTCAGGAACGCTCCACGGCTATTTTTAGTTGTTGTGATAGGATTAGGGCTTGCGGTCAAAAGAGCTCCCACATCCCAGAGCTTGTCCTGTGTGAGTTTAACTATCAGGTCGTGCCGGGTGCTCCTAACCACCAGGTCATAACAATTCAGGTTGTATACAGCTAAAACTAGTCATACCTGTATGCCTCCTGGATTACGCCTTGTGCAGTAAAAATCATCTTTTATCACTTTATATGGAGCGCCCCCAGACACAGGGCCACAGGTCACTCAGTACCGGTCCCTTTCTGGTTCAGTTCTGCGGTTGTCACGGTGGCTGGACCCGGTCGTGACCCTGCTAAGGGGCGTCCAATGAAGGTGATAGTACAGTCTGTCAGGGGTTCGTGACGCCACCTGTGGTGTTCGGTCAGGGTGACCGACGCTGCTGTGGAGTCCGCTGGGGTGATGGAATGGCAACTGGATGGTATACCTTCCCACAGGTGAAGTATGTCCCCAGGGCTTCCCAGTAAGGTGGATGGTGATGGTGTGAGGTGCAGGCAATAACGAGGACACAAGGTTGCAGTCTCTTTACCTTTTTACTGAAGGTTTCAATATACTCAGTCCAGAGCACGTTCAACCGGGCGATCAGAGACCGGCCAGTCCGATGGGCACATCCAGAGTTTCCCTCGCAGATGGAAATCGTTGCCTACCAATAGTACTTGTGTGTTGTAGTCCTACCCTGCTGAGCATTCGAAATAGTCCTCACAACTGCTGCTCTCGTTCGTTCGTTCTCTACAGCTTTCTCTCTCTCGTTCTTTGGTTCCAGATGTTACTAGTTTCTAACGTCCCCCAGATATGTTATGGCTAGGACGCCACCCGTTTGACGGGAAGGCTTGGAGGTCTTCCGGGACCCTAGAGACGCCCCTCTCCCAATGTTGCCCCCTATGTCTTCGTAGGTGTAGAAGGTAGACAGCCAACCTATAATCAACTGTCCAGCGGAATTTGAAGTAAGGCCTGAAGTCAGTTACTCCTACGGTGATCCGGCCAATGACTACGCGCCTCAGTAAGATGTTGCCTTCCTCTCTCGGCACGACTCTTACTGGCTCTCCTTTGTGCTGATCTCGTTTACACTGTTCCACAATATTCTTCCCTTCTTGTCTTTCTTAGGATACCGCCGCAAGGTGTGCAGGCACAGTTCCGTTACGTTCTGTTCTGTTTGCTAGGCACCTGCCAGGTTCCCACGCCTGACAGGGACCCCCCTGTGCCTTCTCCCTGCAACACCCCCTGCCACGAGATGTTGCCTGGTTCCAACCCAGTCAGCCTCTGTCTAAGTTCCTCCCCAGCCCCTAGTTTTACCAGTGTGAGGAGTGGCCCAATAAAAAAAGCCTTTTTCTCCCCCTAGTGGCCGGAGTGTGAAGTGTAATGTGTTCTAGTGATACCTGGTCAGGAGAACTCCTTAGTGCCATCAGACGTACCGCTGCTCCCCTTAGTGGCAGAGCGCTATACTGCAACAACCAGGTCTCTGGGGCGCTGCATATATTAATTAGATCTTCCAGACTATGGGGCGCAAATTGCCTGGAAGAAAAAACTGCCTCTTCTCTTCATTATACCACATTTCTCCTCCTCTTTCTTCATGCAAACCTTTAGTTGGCGAGTGGTACAGCTGATGTATTTTAAGGTGCAGTGGGAGAATTCCAAGACACAAACAAGTAAATTTGTTTGGCAATTGATGAAAGTTTTAGTAGGAAACTCAGCTTTGTTTAAGGAATCAAAGAAACTCTTACACTTCTCGGTATACGAACACAAATGCAAGATTTCATGCCACATTAAAAAATCCAGCAATTGATAGCCAATTTTTCTACAGTTTTTTGCTTTACTTGATGCAAGAATTTATCCCAAGGAAAGCACTTTCCTTGGGACAACATGGTATCCTTTTTTTATAACTGCCACTGATTTCTCATGTTTCCAGTATGGAGAGATTTTTTATAAACAATTTCTAATGATAGAAAATTGGTCACTGTATTCCAAAGCTAAAGTAATGGGTGTGAGCTGTCTATCTGTGCATTCTTCATTACTAGAGGATTTAAACCTAGGGTTTTTTTATCCACAATGTTTTTCGCTCTAGTAAGCATCCACTGTTTATATTTCCTGTCACTGAGTGTCTTAATATTTTCATTGATTAGCTAAACTACAATTTCTTTTGGCTCTTGTGAGCTCACCTACTGGAATCGATTTGATAGTATACATGGAGTGTTAACTGCTGACATTCAGGATGGTGTTTCCCGCTGTCTCTTTCTGCAATGATTGTTTGACCATCGAAACCTGTTAGTTTTAAATCCAAAAATTAATTGTTGGTTTTCTGTACATTGAAAGTGAATTTTAGACTGAATGGATTCCGATTCATACAGTCAATGAATAATGGTATGGCAGGATTCTGCCCTATATATGTTCCAACCTTTCCCATTGTACAGTATAGTAACATGATTAAGGGTTTCACTACCGGAAACTAGTTGTTTTATTTACTACCATGGCATTTTAATTCACCGACTTAGTGTTTTCTATTCATAACAAAGAGTTTTTGGATTTTCGTGGAGCTTGATTTTTCTTTCATTCACGTCCAAGGCATGAACTCTTCCTTTGCTTTGGAACTCCAAACAGTGCATGCGGATGAGCTGGACTCTATCTTTCCCTGACATTATACTCTGTACCTCTTATTTTCACCTTCCCCCGTCATATGCTTTCTCTTTGGCTGACTTTACTTTATGCTGGGTCTTCTCGCAATGAGGAGACCTCTGACATTGTTATGCCATGTTGTCACAGCACACATCGTGGCATCACTACATATGTTCCTCCAGGAGCTGACTATGTCTTGAGCAAGGGAAGTTATAACAGCGTGACGTCACGATGTACAGCACGCAGTGACATCAGACGCCTTCTCGCTACCGGAAAACCAAGCATAGAGTAAAGCAGACCAAAGAGGATGTGGGCAAAGGTCGTAGATGAAAACAAGAGGCACGGAGGGCAATGGATGGCAAGCTGCAGATGTGATGGGACATGGGAATAATAAGGTGAGCAATGTTTTTTTTACATCCTATGTTTCACACCAATTAGAAACATTTAATTTCCCTGTAAAATTCGTGTGATTTGGCAAATTCAAATCTGGGAAGATTTGATCATCTCTGCTTAGCAGCTTACTACACACTGTCTTACTACCAATTACCAAGCCTAAAAATATGCAGTGAGCACTTACGCTACATCTAGTAGTGGCTGCAGAAAACAAGCAGATTTTGTTTTAGATCTCTGCACCTTGGATTTGGAGCTCTGTATCATTAAATAAAGCTGTAATCCTTATATAAACATATATTGAGCATAATTTAAACTGATTTTAATTTAAACCGACTTTAAAAAAGAAAAGGGTGTTCAAGGGTAGACGAATAAAAACTTCACAATCTCCAAACTGAATGCAATTCATTTAATTTTTTAACAGATCAATAGTAAACATATTCAGTGTTTTTGACCTTCATCAGATCATCACATTGCTGAGGAATAGTGAGATGAATAACTCAGCTTTGAACAAGCAATGTGTCACTATACGAAAGACAGAGTAATCGACAAAACACATCTCTTTATAACAGAGCACAAAATCCAGATCCAAAATACTAAAACCACCCATCCACACCAGAATCCAGTACCACCTCAACGCATTAACCTAACTATCCCTGTGTGGCCCATTCAAAAAAAAAGAAAAAAAATTAAATCAGGTTCCTCGCATCATGTTCTCATACACTTTATACAGTTATTAGCCCTCTGTGTCTGTACTGCTACATACTTAGGCAGTTAACTGGTTCAAGCAGCTTTACATGAACACCCGATCCTTACACTATGGCTGGTCCGAATCACTAAAGCAATTGTTACCATCCACCTCTCGTGTCTCCCCTTTTCCTCATAGTTTGTAAGCTTGCGAGCAGGGACCTCACTCCTCTTGGTATCTGTTTTGAACTGTGATTTCTGTTATGCTATAATGTCTATTGTCTGTACAAGCCCCCTCAATAATTTGTAAAGCGCTGCGGAATATGTTGGCGCTATGTAAATAAAATTATTATTATTATTTACTGTTGAATTGGTTTGTCTGTTCTTGCATTGAATGAATGAGTGAGTGAGTAAATGCAGGGCCGGCCCGAGAGATTACGGCGCCCTAGGGGAAACTATTTTGTTGCGCCCCTACTATTCTTGGCAGTAGATGAAAACTTGGGATATAAATTTAGGAGCAAAATAAACCACAACAACATTGATTAATTAACTCTCTCCTAACTCTTTAATCTTCTGAGAAGTTGTATAGAACAAATATATACAAAGTAATCAATAATACAAAACAAAAACGACCATAAGTAATTACAATTTTTGTTTCCTTGCCTTTTTTTTTTAAAAGGATGACACTAAGTCACCGAGATTAATTTGTTTAGCAACTTCAGATTCTATCGAAATTGTTGCCAACCCATCCAACCTCTCTTGCATCATATTTGCCCTTAAATATGTTTTAATTAGCTTTAGTTTTGAGAAGCTTCTCTCTCCTGAAGCCACGGACACAGGCAGAGTCAAAAGAATTCTTAGAGACACCACCAGGTTGGGGACACTTTCTTTCAAGTCAGATTTAAGCAAAAGTTCAAGAACGTCTTTTGGTGATGAATCTTCTGGAACATGTCTTGACATTGCCTGCAGTGCACCACATAGCTCTATGGCATCGATGTCTTTTACTTCGTTGTGTGTAAGAGACTTTTCCAGAGCTTTACACTTATCCAGAACAAATTTGCTTGGTTTTCCCTCAAGTGAACGGATGTGGTACAAAAATCCAAATTTCAATTCCATTTCTTTCAGTTGAGTGAACCGCTCATCAACTGAATTTATAGCAGTATCTAAGATCGCAACATAAAAGTTAATTTTGAAACTCTGTTTCTCATCTCTTATGAGCTCATCTTTCCCTTCATAAGAGAACTGTCTGTTTTTTTTCTTTAAACGTTTTGGTGCAGAACTTGACTCAAAATTAGCTGGTATGCCAAGCTCTTCTGCGATTTCCCTCGCATCAACTAACAGCTTCTCAAACTCTTCATCACTTCTTAATGATTGCAGATATTTCTTTGTTTTGTCAAGGTGTTGAGAAGCAGCAGCTAAATCGAATTCTTGTGACTGAAGTAGCTTACTTGTCAAATTGATTTCGTACAAAATGTTGAACCATACTAGAACAGATGTAACAAAAGAAAAGGTTTCAACTTGTTTAGCAAGACCTTGAGCTTCTAGCCGGGAGACATTTCCAGATCTTCCTGTGAGACTAATATTTTCTGCTATGTCCATTAGGGCATCATGGACTTCGCTCAATTGGTAATGGAGGGGGGCCAGAGCATCAATTCTACTTTCCCACCTTGTTTCGCTTAGAGGTTTTAGAGTTAGAGATGGCAAATGATGCACGAGTACTTCCCAATGCTGAGTTGACGAAGAGAAAAATACGTAGAGATTTTGAACTAACAGTAAAAAAGTTGTCGCTCCAAAACAACATTTAGCGGCATCGTTGACGACTAAGTTTAGAGAATGGGAGCTGCAAGGCACAAAGAATGCACGTGGGTTTATGTACAAAATTCGTCTTTGTAGTCCAATGTTTTTTCCCTTCATGTTGCTCCCATTGTCGTAGCCTTACCCTCGTAAGTTGTCCACAGAGAGCGACATTTCTTCAAATTTGTTCAAGACAGCGGCTGTCAAACCACCTCCAGTTGTATCAGAAACAGGAATGAATCCCAAGAAGTGCTCTTTAATTTCAAACTTTTTGTCTTCTGATGTGGAAACAAACCGAACAATGATAGTCATTTGTTCAACATGAGACACGTCTGAAGTACAATTCAGCACTACAGAAAAGTATTTTGCAGTTTTGACATCATCAAGAATCTTTTCCTGAATACCATTACTTAGCAGTTGAATCATCTCATTCTGTATTGTTTTTCCCAAGTAATGCGCATGAATCTCTTTGTCCCGGATTTTCCGAATGTGCTCACACATGATGGGATCGAACATAGCCAAATACTCCACAAATTTCAAAAAGTTCCCATTATTAGATGCAAACAATGCATCATTTGATCCACGGAACGCTAAGTTTTGCGTACCTAGTACTCTCACTAGAGCTATCAACCTTTCTAAAATTTGATGCCAGTATTTTTCTTGCTCTTCAATTTTGCGTAAGTGTTCTTCGTCAATGGTCTTGTTCATCTTAAGTCTATTTTCGAGTTCCTTCCATTTTTGAAAGCTAATCATGTGATCTTTGCTTTTTTCGTGGCTGGCTAAAATAGCAGATATGTTTTTCCAGTCATTTACACCATCAGTACCTAAGGCTGAGCGTTTGATGATTCCTAGTTGAAGTGATGAGTCTGGAAACAACGTGCAGCAAAAACAAAAAGCTGAATTTTTCTGAATAGAATACGTTAGCCAATTGCGTTCAATACTTTCACCATTGACATGACGACGTTTTTAGTGAACACAGGAAAATTTTCTACGATTAGTGTCCAAAGGAAAATCGAAATCTTTAACTTGTGTGGGGCCGAGTTTTACTACATGTAGGCGTAAGTCATCATTGATTACGGTCCACGTAGCGGGATCGTCCAAATAGTCTTTGCGTAGTATTTCTATAGATGTAACAGCCTCCATGTCAGTACTGGGACTTTGATCAGATCTACCACCAGATATTGATGGTTGTAGTTCACTTTTTTCAGCATGAGAAACAAATTCTATTTCCACATTCGATATTTCAGAGGCAACAGAAGCCTGTTGTTCCAACGTTTGGAATTCCGCGTCTTCATTTCTATTGCTTAGATATTTTAAAAATGACCCTTTGATTTTTGAAAGTGATTTCTCCTCCTCAGCTTTTCTTTTACGGTTCTGAAACCCCGAAAGTTTTTTCTTCTTATCAGACATGACTCGTTACAACACACAGCATTTACCTAAAAGTTAACGCGCCGATTAAAATTGTTATCTGAACATTATATAATACAATTTTACTTTTAAGACAAAAACCACAAATTTCTTTAACAATTTCCAATGTTTCCAATATTTTTGAAAATCAAAACAATATACCTACCTCGCAGCGCCTAACACTTTAGAACCTAGGCCAAAAATTTACTAAAAACCTCCTATTTTCTATTTGCATTCATGAGACCTCATGGAACAATGAATCTAATGAATATACAAAATAACAGCAATGGCTCACATGATGAAGCATGCAAACAGTAGAGACATACCTCGAAAATATTATAATCACACGCACCGATATGCAAAAAACGTAGATACTATCTATCTCCCTTGCCTTAGCTGGCCTGACTGGCAGTCCAGCCAGGCAGTCTACGCCAATGAGTCAAAACAGACTCCTCCCACTAACCGCATCGACTGCTGATGACATCTATCAATATAATCGCCAACTAGTACCTAGTACCTAAAGTCCAAACTACGTATAAATAGGCCATATGGTACACCTACTGTTAGGAGTCGAGTTTCCTCTGCTGCACAGGGGGAATCTCGATCCGTGTCTGCTGCGGTCTCCCATTCTGCATCGGCTGCAGTGCAGCCTGCTCAGCGGAGATGTCGCTCCCAGCGTCTCACTGAGACTGATACTGTGCAAAGGGTTACTACTGCCTCTCCAGGCTCTGCTATTGTACCCTGCACTGATCTGCGGTGAGCAGGCTTTTCTGGGACTAAGTCCTGCTGTGCACACACTGAGCATGCCCAGGGCAAGATCTCTCAGTGGAGATCTAGGGTCACATGCTCAGGTACTGCAGCAACTCCATTGGTCCTTCTTTGAAAGGTCCTGAATGTGCTACAGCTATTTAAGACTCGCATGGCCGCACGGCCATGCGCTAGTATCTTCATATGTTATGTGCTTTGCGCCAGTGTGGTCATGTGTTCGTATGTGTTCAGGGACCCGGCTGAAATAAGCCCCTAGAATGCTGGCACCTCTGGCGAGGAGATTGTGTTATATGTGTTCAGGGACCCGGCTGAAATAAGCCCCTAGCATGCTGGCACCTCCGGCGAGGAGTTCTGTGTGCATGCATGACCACTGACTGCTCTCATTTGGGTAGTTAGCCTGTGCCTCTGTGAAAGTCTAACAGAGCACAGAGCCTTGCCTTCTCGGCTGCTCTAACAGAGCTGGTTCATACCGCCATATAGTGGCGCCGTTCACTTAGCAGCAGGTTCTTTCCTGCACGGTGGATCCCGGGTTGCGAACGCACCAATCTCACTTAATAAATATATTCGGTGCGTTCCGCCAACCCTAACACCTACCTTTTAACCCTCCGTCAGGAACAATATTTGCACTAACTCGCAATGGAACAATGTGCCTGTCAGGCGCAGGCTAGAAAAATGCCTAGAATATCTAATTTTCTCAATTTCAGTGATCTAAAAGTGATCAGAGACCTTCATAGGGATGTAATAAAAGAGACTACACATTATCAGGTGCAAAACAAACCCATTTACTCAACATAAAAGTAATCTGAAGCAAGAAAGAGAATATGCATTAGGGAACAATGTGCATGAGAAGCACACTTTCATTTGTAAGAAAATCTGCCTTAAATGAATGAATGGCTTTAAACTTATATAGTGCAAAGCTTTATGTTAAGGACCTAATACTATTTTTGACCAGCATCCAGAATGTGGTGGAATACACTTGATTTCTCAATATGCAGCCAGATCACTTTCTTTTTGTCACATTTAAACTTTTTCAGAGACCTGGTCAACCTTGTAACTGGAACTACAATTTCAAAGTTATGCCCTAGCTCTCTGTTCCACATTTCTGAAGAATATTGTACATAATAATACTTGTACAAAATCCCAAATAGTCATATATTATTGAACTATACAATACACCCCCACATATTTCAAAACCTAACTAGTAATTGCAGGCAATAGTTAAAATTACTTTAATGAATATATTTTGAGATGCGTTTAAACAGCAGTTCTCATTTTTTTTATATGGTGCAACTAAACTACTGCCTGGTTCATTCTTTATTAATTCTTTCACACCCGATCCTGTATTCACCTTCATGACCAGCCCAAATTTTACAATACTGACCAGTGTCACTTTATGTGGTAACAATTCTGGAACGCTTCAGCGGATACCACTGATTTTAAGAATGTTTATTTGTGACATATTGTACTTCAGGTTAGTGGTAACAATTCCTTGGTATGACTTGAGTTTAATTGTGAAAAAATTGGAAATTTGGCAAATAATTTGAACATTTTGAAATGAATTAACTGAAAAAGCAACAAAAAAAACAGGTGAACCTGAAGTCAGGAGATCAAACAAGAGTATACCAGCTAAGAGTCTGTCCTACTTTTAAGACCAAGAATGACTCTGAAGGCAATGAAACTAAAGACCTTGGAAATATGACTTATTATCTAGTAATCCAGGTCCAAAGAGAAGATGATGGAAGGTTTCTTCTAAACCAAAGTGCAAAAGCCAACTCAATTCTGAATCTGTTTGAAATGTCAGACGCCAAAGGTATATCAACTTCAGTGAAACCATACTAATTAAAGTATTATAGTTGGAAAGAGAAGATGATTTGCTACCTAACAATGAGAAATACAGACAGGCAGTGGGGGCACTTCCAGGGCCAGCTCCAGATTTTTGAGGGCCTCAGGCAAAAGAGTCTCAGTGGGCCCCCCTTTAACACATACCACGATTCATGATGCACTGATACAGCAGAGAAATATAGGTAGAAAACCATGCCTGATTTCACTTCTTACATGAGTGATAGCTATTGTAAATTCCTCAATACCATATAGCAGAGGGGCTTTATATAAGTCAACCCATTATATGCCAATTTTTGTGACCTACTCCTTCTTCATCAGTTACCAGTAGACATTTTATTGTTAGCTGAACTTGCTGCAAAGAAAAAACTGCATACATTGAATATGACAATTTTTTAATGGAAAACTTTTTAAAGTAAACATTAGAAAGTATTAACGTAGAACATTTGTAAAAGTGCAAAATGGGTAGCATATAGCATAGCCACGTAGTGAATGGCACAGCCACGTAGTATATAGTACAGCCACGTAGTATATAGCACAGCCATGTAATATATAGCACAGCCACATAGTATATAACACAGCTCACATAGTATATATCACATCCACATAGTATATAGCACAGCCACATAGTATATAACACAGCCCATATAGTATATAGCACAGCCACATAGTATATAACACAGCCACATAGTATATAGCACAGTCACGTAGTATATAGCACAGCCATGTAGTATATAATACAGCCATGTAGTATATAACATAGCCCACATAGTATATAGCACAGCCACGTAGTATATAACACAGATACGTAGTATATAACACCGCCCACATAGTATATAGCACAGCCACATAGTATATAGCACAGCCACATAGTATATAGCACAGCCACATAGTATATAACACAGCCACGTAGTATATAACACAGCTCACATAGTATATAACACAGCTCACATAGTATATATCAGTCACGTAGTATATAGCACAGCCACGTAGTATATAATACAGCCATGTACTATATAACATAGCCCACGTAGTATATAGCACAGCCACGTAGTATATAACACAGCTACGTAGTATATAACACAGCCCACATAGTATATAGCACAGCCACATAGTATATAGCACAGCCCACGTATTACATAGCACAGCCACGTAGTATATAACACAGCCCATGTAGCATATAACACAGCCCATGTAGTATACAGCACAGCCCATGTATTATACAGCACAGCCACATAGTATATAGCGCAGCCATGTAGTATATAGCACAGCCCATGTAGCATACTGTATAACACAGCCCATGTAGTACATAGCACAGCCCACGTAGTATATAGCACAGCCACGTCGTCATGGTCTAGTCCGGAGGTTACTTTCTTCTTTCCTCTCTCGAGACTGGTCATGCAGGGGTTAATCTTCTCAGCCTCGTTCTGGAGCTAGCTGGGCTATTTCAGTCCATCACAGCCTGCTGACCAGTGTTAATGATAGTTCTTGCTTCCTGGCTTGAGCCCCTGACCTGTACTTGTGATCCGTGTGCCTCTGACTGCCTGTACCCGTGTATGACTCGATCTGATCTCAGGACTTTGCCCCTGGTTTTCCGTTTCTGATACCATGCTCCCCGACTGGCTTCGACTCTGGTTTGTACCCCGACTTCGTCTCACGTTTTGGTTACCACGTTCCTGGTAGGCTCTGACTTCTTGCTTGTCCCTGACTATTCTTCTGACTGAACCTGTGTACTTAGCTGACCTCTCTGTGTATGACCTTGGCTTGTCTAACTACTCTTTCATTATCTGTGGCACCTGTGCAGCTATTCAGTGTTGCTACGCAGTGTGTACAATCTCTTTTTCCTCACCAGCTCCCCCTGGTGGAGGTTGCACTATACTGCACTGCAGCAGCACATTACACACGTAGCATATAACACAGCCCACGTAGCATATATCACAGCCATGTAGTATATAGCACAGCCTGCATCTCCCCCTCCCCCGAGAATGGCCCCACAGTCCAGTACTCACTGTTATAGTAAAAAACAAACAAAAAACACATTCCTCACCTCTCCTTGTGCCCACGCTGCTCCCTGCTCCTGTCTCAGCAGCTGCACTGCCTGGCACAAACTGAGTGCGCGATCATGTCATTGCACACCCGCAGTGTCAGAGGCAAAGCCGGGAATGATGGGAGAGGGAGCATCAGCTGACGTTCTCTCCTCCATCATTGATTTGAACTGTACCAGCAGATGCCGGTATAGTTCAATGCGGCGGCGGGGGAGTCGGCACCCCTGCCTTACAGGGGCCCCATAACAGCTGCGTGATGTGCCGCTAGCTGAGAGCCCCTAGGGGAGATGGGGCCCTAGGCAGCTGCCTGCCCCTAACGCCGGCCCTCCCTTCAAGGGCCCCCCGGAGCCTCAGTGTACTATACCGTGAATGGGCCCCCCCATCTCGCCAGGGCCCCGGCAGTTGCCTGGGTGCGCCGGGTGCTGACGCTGGCCCTGGGCCCTTCTATACATAGCAAATATGACTCAACTGGATGTCACAGCAACAATTGGATTTCTCTGCAGATATGTAGAAAAACCACGGCAAAAGACTGGAGTGCTATTAAGATAGTTCTTCAATATTTGAAAGAGACTCAAGACACACAATTAAGGATATCTTCAACAGGAAATGTGTATGCAGACTGGGCTGATGACAAGCAATCGTAAATCGACAAGCAGCTATTTGTTCTAGTTTGGAGAAAGTTCAGTTTCTTGGTCTAACATTGGTCTAAAAGGGAATGTTTCTCTTTATGAAGAGTGACATACCAGCTGGCTTGTCAAGGTAAGGAGGCTTATTCGCCATGCAATGCTCCTCTGGGAAATTAAATATGCAAATTGCCTCTTCTGAGGAAAAGAGGACTTAAACTCTATAGCGCCACCTGTTGGAAGTAGCGATCCTACAAGTCACAATCAACTCTTTAACGAGTCGTGCAATATGACTTAGGATAAAAGCCAAATTGAGATACTGATTTGGCTTTTATCCTAAGTCATATTGCACGACTCGGTAAAGAGTTGATTGTAACTTGTAGGTTCGCTACTTCCAACAGGTGGCGCTATAGAGTTTAAGTCCTCTTTTCCTCAGAAGAGGCAATTTGCATATTGGTCTAACAGAAAACAGGTGTCTGTTGCCTTGTCATCTACAGAAGCAGAGTGTGTATTTGCAGCCCACGCAATTCACAAGGTCATTTGGTTAAACCAATTATTAGGCGATCTTGGTAAGCCATCAACTCAACCGATGGTGAATTATGAAGACAACCAGAAATGCATTAAACCTGCATGCAGTGAGAAGATCAATTTGAGAACCAAACACATTAACATTAAACATCATCACTTTAGTGATTTCATAGAACGTGGCATAATTGAGTTTGCTTATTGCGAGACTGACCATATTATAGCTGATGTTATGACAAAGCCACTTCCAAGAGCCAAATTTGAAGAATTCAGAACCACTATGGGACTAACAGGATAAGTAGTTGTTGCGTGGGGGTGTTGGAATAATGCTTATTATAGAATGCATAAATTACTATTTACTACTGTTTAATAGTGCATGAGTTTGTCTCTCCAGCAATAGTGTTATATTGCCAAAAATGAAGTTCCTGCTCACAGTGTGTGTAGATAAAGCACACTTTCACTTTTCAAGCTGACAGACATGATAAGATCCTAAGCTTTAAGAATTGCCATCCGTAAGTTATGTTGCCTTTGTTCCTGAATAAATGTGTATTCACTGTTGAATGGCTGGACCATGGTAGAGATTAATCTGCTGCCAACAAAGTGATTCATGTACAGTATAATTAACAAGACATTGCTGTGACTATGCAAATTTCATTTCTAGATATGTTATTTCATTTGAAGAGAACAAGTATGAATTAATGAGTCACAGGGGGTATCTTACATGCAGTGTCAAGTATTGTGGATCCAGTAGTGTTGTGAAGTATGACATAGGCATAATATACCCACATTTAATTTGTGTAAATGACATGTAGCAAATCAAATAAAGAGAACTTGTCAATTAATCTCTAATTAGTGAATGCATTTTGAGAAATATTTATGTGATTTATTATGATCATAGTGTACCAAATAGGGCTCACAGCACCTCCCAACAGGTTATTTATTGTATCATCTTCCCACGTCTCCCCATCCAATTTATTTATTTTATCTGTTGTTAATATTTCTGTACATCAGCGATGTACTAAAGATTTTAGTCCTTGTTTTTTTGTACTAGCAAAGCTGCAATTGTAAGAGGTTTATACATGGCTCAGCAGTCTATCATATTATCTGTATATCCTGAATTCCACTATACGGTATATGAACTGTGAATATACAGATGTGGAAGATGGCATCAGGACCGTTGCATAGTGAACCACCAATTCAAACTGGGTTGTACTGGCCCCACTGTGCACATTGATCCTGGCAGCAGAAAAGCCAGTCATAGGGAGAATGCAGAGATTACATATGTGCTGACCAGTGCTGTGATGTGACAGATCTGTAAGAAAGGGCAATATGTGTGATGTGCGTATCTATTTGTGTGTAATGTGTATGAATGTGCAATTTCTGTATGTGTGTATTGCTTACATATGTGTATGTAATGGGCTTATGCCAGAGTAAGCGTCCTAGAGATACTCCTTTAGCCCAAGAAGGACGTTTGACTTTAGTATTCTCTTGCTTTATGTCCTTTTCCAGTTTCTGCACACTTTTCAAAAGTAGGACATAAAATGTCTAAAATACAAAATACATTTTACTCATAGAACACATGCCACAATATTATCCCATTTTGAAGAATTGTGGCATATTTCCTTAAAGGGTTTAACTGTAGGGCCGGCTCATAGCTGGGAGCAGAATTGGAGATTGTGGATTAGATACAGGAATAGTAAGTTCAGTTAAGAATCTAGTTTTATCAAGGAAGAAAGTAGGGACACCCTCTGTTCCAGGTCAACTTTTCTGGAGTTTGTGTGGTTGTGTGTGTGTGTGTGTCTGTAGAAGACAGCAGAGAAAACAGTGAAAGTAGCAAAAGGGAACAACTAAGAAGAATTCCATATGTGGTAGCGGAATACTCTTAACAGGTGAGTTGGGAAAGTAAATGTATGTTCAGCAACTTTGTACAGTCCCTATGTTAATGGGAAAGTATCACCCAAGTCTTGAGAGCTGAGGGTATGAGAAGAGATGAGTTAATGAGGCTGGGGGCACAGGCAGTAATAGAAGATGTAACAAGCACTTCATTTATGTGGTTCCTGAAAAGTTGAGTGAAGGGAATGATCACAGAAAGGCTATGATGACGGTGTCACGTCCCCCTGGAACACGTGGATTTAGACGGTCACTTTGGGTAAAGAATAAACAGTCCTCTTTAGAGATGGTGTGATTCATGTCCTAATTTATATGGATTTCCCTTTCCTTCAGGGCTGAGAGGGTTAAGGACTCTTTCCATGCTGGCTGAGATCATACAGCCTGATTGTTCTTAACTGCAACTGATTATCCTTTACTCCCTCTATGTATGCAGGCTCTAGGTGTTTAGTCCCTGACGGTGAAAGATTTGTCGTGTTGTGCTGTGTGCTAAAGCTCAATCATTGAAGTTTGGAGTTGTAGTATTCTGCAGTTTGCTGTTGTACATGTATGTTTATCTCCTGGTCCCTTTTCCCATTTAGTTCATTCCTTCCAGTCCCTAACCTTTTCCCTATATCTGGTTAATGCTCTTGAATGATAGAGGTTTTCTGTTATCCCGTTTTTGTCTTTATGTCACTGCGTAATATGTTAGCGCTATATAAAAATAAAGATTATTACCTTTTATTTCTGTCCCATGTATCATGGGTGGGGGAGGGAACATATTAGGGTTTTTACAGGAGTATAGTAAGGTCAGAGACCCGGGCCGCTCTACATTCAAGAGTAACCTTAGGAAAGGGACAGTTTGAGGTCCCTCTTACTTACTGAAACCTTGACAACGGCTCAGCAAAATGCTATTTTAGCTATGAACACTGGAATTCCTTGGCTTTTGTTTTGTTTTTACTAACCGTACCGTCAAGGATGTTTGCTGCAGACATGTCACTGTTTTGTCATCTAAAGAATGATGTCACCATTTATTTGCTCTGTGTTTTTACAAATGCTAGTAAAGATGAGTTTGTTTTTATGGACTGTTGTGGTGTTCTGTCCATGGTGTCGTGGGGAATCAAGGCCACGCCAGTCACGGTGAACCAGAGGAGCTGGGAAGTGTCCATGGAAACAACAGCATCACACACACAGTGAAAAATCCTGTTTTTCTTTAGCACTCTGGGGCGCAGGAACTGTAGTACTCAAACATGGCTACCGCCCTGGGCACCATTACATGTACACAATAGATGACAGCCTGCTGTATCAAACATGATCGGTGTTGTTACTGACCATGCCCGTATAACCTCTTAGATGCCGCTGTCAATAGTGACAGGAGCATCTGGATGGTTAACAGAGCCTGAGAGCTTCTTCTTTAACTTCATCAACATCTTAAGATCACAATTGAGTGGTCTTGATGGTTGTAATAACCCCAGGCCAAGTGAGTTGCTATCACTGGGAGCGTGTACTTCTTCCTTGATGAGTTGCTATCATTGGGGGCATGTACTTCTTCTCCCTGTATGAGTTACTATCACTGTGGGCATGTAGTTTTTTCCCTGTATGAGTTGCTGTCACTGGGAGCGTGCACTTCTTCTCCCTGTATGAGTTGCTATCACTTGGGCTCGTGTACTTCTTCTTCCTGTATGAGTTGCTATCACTGGGGCATGTACTTCTTCCTGTATGAGTTGCTATCACTGGGGAAATGTGCTTCTTCTTCCTGTATGAGTTGTTATCACTGGGGGCAAGTACTTCTTTTTCCTGCATGAATTGCTATGATTGGGCTTGTGTACTTCTTCTCCCTCTATAAGCTGCTATCACTGGGGTTGTGTACTTCTTCTCCCTGTATGAGTTGCTATCATTGGGGTTGTGTATTTATTCTCCCTGTATGAATTGCTTTCACTGGAGGGTTGTACTTCTTCTTACTGTATGAGTTGTTGTTACTGGGGGCATGTAATTCTTCTCCATGTATAAGTTGCTATCACTGCAGGTGTGTACTTCTTTTCCCTGAGGAAGTGGTGTGATCACCACAAAACGCATAGAAATAAAGTCTATTCTCTATTACATCTATTTGGACTTCTCTGGTACATTATCCTGACAGGCGAGCAGCGCAGTCTGATGCCCCATTCTCTTCATCTAGCCAAGTTCTAAACTGATGGCACTGCTGGACATCTGCTGATTTTGAAGGGACGTGAGCATGATGTGTCTTTCATTCACTGCACACAGCTATTACATGATATTTTCCTATCTTATATAGAGCCATTAATCCAACAGCGCTTTACAGACATTATCAGCACTGTCTACTTTGAAGATCACAATATAAATTTGCTATTAGTACGTTTTTGAAGTGTGGGAGTAAAACGGAGAACCCAGAGAAAAGCCACACAAACTTTGCTAGAATATACAAAATTCCTTGCAAATGTTGTCCTTGGTCAGATTTGAACCCAGGACCCAGCTCTGCAAAGGCTCCAGTGCTAACCACTGAGCCACCAATTTAAAACCCAAAATAATATACCACTAAATCATCATTCATGTGTTATTTTGTAACTACCAGAAATCTGATAGTATGCAAATTATCTTTTACAGCACGTGGTTTTATCTACTTGCTGGACAAGAGCGCTCACGTTCCGTACATAATTCTAAAGAATCTTGGTTCAATGCCTCCAGCACCTCTCCCATACCTTATAGTCCAAGTGTTTGCCACATCTAAAAATCTAATTGCATGTTTAATGAAAGTAGCCGCTTTATGAACATTTCTAATTGACTCTTCAGTGTCAGACATTGATTGGAATTCTTTCATATTTCTTTTCGAAGATTTTTATCATATTCATTACTCTGCTCTCATACTAACTGTCAGCTGTCAAATGATAATAGCAGTAATTACTGAATGTATGGGTTAAAAGAAGGTTAAAAATGATTCTCAATGTCAGCTGGCAAAGTACTTTACAAGTTAGCATAGTCCTTTTCCAAACTTCATTGTAATAATTCAGACAGATCACTTTTTTAGAATTTAGTTTGAAACGTTAAAATCTATATTATGCCCCTTACATATCTAGATTTGGCAAAATATCTACTATATAATTGTCTAAGGGTCACTTCCGTCTTTCTGTCCTTCTGTCTGTCTTTCTGTCTGTCACGGATAGTCATTGGTCGCGGCCTCTGTCTGTCATGGAATCCAAGTCACTGATTGGTCGCGGCAAAGCAGCCACGACCAATCAGCGACGGGCACAGTTCGGAAGAAAATGGCCGCTCCTTCCTCCCGCAGTCACTGCCCAGTGCACGCATACTCCCCTCCAGTCACCGCTCACATAGGGTTAATGCCGGCGGTAACGGACCGCGTTATGCCACGGGTAACTCACTCCGTTACCGCCGCTATTAACCCTGTGTAACCAAGTTTTTACTATTGATGCTGCCTATGCAGCATCAATAGTAAAAACATCTACTGTTAAAAATAATAAAAAAAAAAAAAAATCATTATATACTCACCTTCCGCCGCCTTTCCCGCTCCTCGTGACGCTCCGGTGACCGCTCCATGCAACCGGCAGGTTTCGGTGGCAATGATGGTATGCAACAAGGACCTGCCATGACGTCACGGTCATGTGACCGCGACGTCATCACAGGTCCTGCGTGCCTGCGTGAGAAGGACCTGCCATGATGTCACGGTCATGTGACCATGACGTCATCACACCCTGGGACCGGAAGCTGCAGCGCGGTGACCGAACTATAAGGGGCCCCCAGATCGGAAGGGGAGTATGTATATTTTTTATTTTTTAACCTGTTACATACGTGGCTGAGCATATACTACGTGGCTGGGCAATATGCTACGTAGCTGGGCAATATACTACGTGGCTGAGCAATATACTACGGGGTTCTGTGCTGTATACTACGTCGCTGTGCAATATACTATGTGGCTACGTAATATACTACGTGGCTGGGCAATATACTACATCGCTGGGCAATATACTACGTGGCTGGCCAATATACTACGTCACTGGGCAATATACTACATAACTGGGCAATATACTACGTAACTGGGCAAATATACTATGTGGCTGGGCAATATACTACGTAACTGGGCAATATACTACGTGGCTGGGCAATATACTACGTAACTGGGCAATATACTACGTGGCTGGGCAATATACTACGTGGCTGGGCAATATACTACGTGGGCTGTGCAATATACTACATGGCTGGGCAATATACTATATGGCTGGGCAATATACTATGCGGCTGGGCAATATACTATGTGGCTGGGCAATATACTACGTGGCTGGGCAATATACTACGTGGACATGCATATTCTAGAATACCCGATGCGTTAGAATCGGGCCACCATCTAGTACTTTATACATGACAAATGAACATATTGGCTGCCAAACGAGTACAAAAGTATGGCAGAAGTACAACATTACATTTCACGGTTAAGTGCTTAGATAAAATATGGATATATTATATTAAAACAAAATGCTAGAAGTTATTCAAACAATTGCCAAAGTACAGCGTAAGGTGTAATATGTCACTTTACTGACTTCCATTACAAAATAAAACCACAAATAGATAAGATTTCTTTGTGTAAAAAATAGAACTTCACTTAAAGGCTATGCAGACTATTGTTATTTTTTTATTGTTCATTTGCCTCCTAAATGCAAAGTTTTTCAACCTTCTAAATAGTGTTCATTCAAAATTCCCTGGTGTTTTTGGTGTTATGGATGGTCTTTATGTCCTTTATCCAGCTAAGTACATTTGTAAAACTAATAATCTGTCAGCACTCCTGCACCTCAAGGGCCTGTCTGCTCCCCATTCCCTTCTCTTCGTGATACTGATAACAATAGAGAGGGGGTTTTACAAACATCAACAGTGAAGATGGGAGAAAAAATCTCAGAGTGTATAGAAAAAAAGCTACAGATAATAGGCACACATAGAATTCGAGAATTTTAGAGTTGGAAGGGTCCTCCAGGGTCATCATGTCCATCATTAGCTCAATGCAGGATTCACTAAACCATCTCAGAGAGATATTTGTCCAGCCTCTGTTTGAAGACTTCCTTTGAAGGAGAACTCACCACCTCTCGTGGCAACCTGTTCCACTCATTCATCACCCTGTCAAAAAGTTTTGTCTGATATCTAATCTGCATTTTCTCCCTTTCAGTTTCATCCCATTGCTTCTCATGTTTCAATGTGCAAATGAGAACAATGATGATCCCTCTACACTGTGAAATTCCTACAGATATTTGTAGACAGCTATTACGTCTCCTGATAGCTTTCTTTTTTGCAAGCTAAACATTCCCAGATCCTTTAACCGTTCCTCTTAGGACATACTTTGCAGTCCGCTCACCATCCTGGTAGCTCTTCACTGAACTTGCTCCAGTTTTCTGTCTTTTTTAAAATGTAGTGGCCAGAACTGGGCACAGTGTTCCAGATAAGGCCTGACCAAGGAGGAGTAGAGGGGGAGAATTACTTCATGTGATCTATACTTTATGCTTCTCTTAATGTCAAGAAAAAATTAGTGCAGGTAGAAGCTGATATATGAACAGGGAAGACTGCAAGACCATGGGCTACATATTGGCCTATAGTACTGGGAGAAACAGTTCCATAAGAGAGAAATCTTAAACTTGATTGAGCTGAAGACTGCATGTCAGGTATTTAAAATTGGTGAAGGAATGTTAATTGCAGACTGAATATTAGTACATTTTTTTTTAATTAGAAAAAAAACACAAAAATATTTAAAAATGTTCTCTTCCATGTCAAAAGTGTCCATAATCTTTAAAATACTTAAAAAATCATGACCAGTGTTACATCATCACAACATTATATGAGCATCACCAATGTAATGTATCTGTATCAGAGGAAAATCATCCATAGACAATGAAAAATATGAAAATGAGTGATATATAAATGCATACAGTACATAAGATTTAAATTGTTCCCTTAATGGTTCCATAACTAATGTATAATACCAAGCAAATAAGTTATAAAAGATTACAATATCAACAATATATTAAAATATTCAAAGTTCTTATGTCAACCAAAACCAGTATATACATTGAAACAAATATTGTTTAACCCCTTCACCCCCAAGGCTGTTTCTACCTTTATGATCAGGCCAATTTTTACAATTCTGACCACTGTCACTTTATGTGGTAGTAACTCTGAAACGCTTCAAAGGAACCCACTGATTATGAGATTGATTTTTTTTTGTGACATATTGTACTTCATGATAGTGATACAATTTATTCGATATCACGCGGAAAAAATGGAAATTTGGGGAAAATTTTGCTATTTTCAAAATTTAATTTTGATGCTGTTAAATAAAAGATAATTAACATTTCCCACTTGTCTACTTTACATCAGCACAATTTTTGAACCATATATTTTTTTGTTAGGAAGTTATAATGGCTAAAAGTTGATCAGTGATTTCTCATTTACCACAAAAATGTACAAAAGCATTTTTTAGGGACCACATTACATTTGAAGTGACTTTTAGGGGTCCATATGACAGAGAATGAACAAATTGACACCATTGTAAAAACTGCACCCCTCAAGATGCTCAAAACCACGTTCAAGAAGTTTGCCAACCCTTTAGGTACTTCACAGGAAATTTTTGAATGTGGAAGAAAAAATTAATATTTAAATTTTTCTTGCAAAAATTTTAAGTTAGGCCCCATTTCTTTTACAAGGGTAACAGGAAAAAATGGACTCAAAAATTGTTGTGCAATTTTTCCTGAGCATGCAAATAACCTATATGTAAGGGAAAACCACTGTTTGGGCACATTGCAGGGCTCAGAAGGGAAGGAGGGCAATTTGACTTTTTGAATGCAAAATTTGCAAGAATAATTAGCAGACGCCATATAGCGTTTGGAGAGCCCCTAATGTGCCTAAACAGTGGAAACCCCCACAAGTGACACCATTTTGGAAACTAGACCCCTCATGAAACGTATCAGGACGAGTTCTGAGCACCTATAACCTCCATGTGCTTCTCAAAAGTTTATAACGTAGAGCTGTGAAAATAAAAATAAAAAAATTCCTCCCCCCAAAAAAATATTTCAGCCCCAAATTTTGCATTTTCACAAGGGTAACAGGAAATTGCACAGTACAATTTGTTGTGCAATTTCTCCTGAGTATGCCAATACCCTAAGAGTGGGGGAAAACTACTCTTTGGGTGCACAGCAGGACTCAGAAGGAAAGGAACACTTATGACTGTTTTAATGCAAAATTTGCTGGAATAGTTAGCGGGCACCATATCACGTTTTGAGTGCCTATGATGTGCCTATAGAGTAGAAACTCCATACAAATGACAACAATTTTTTTAAACTAGACCCATCAGGGAACATATCTAGGTGAGTGCTGAGTACCTTGATCCCCCAGGTGCTTCTCAGAAGTTAACAACATTGAGCCGTGAAAATAAAAAAAAAAAATCGCATTTTTCCCACAAAAGTGTTTTTACCCCCAATTTTGCATTTTTAATAAGAGAAGAGATTGCACTATACAATTTTTTGTTTAATTTCCTTTGAGTAGCCGTTACCCAATTTATTGGAGGAAAACTAATGTTTGGGTACACGGCAGTCTTTGGAAGGGAAGGAGCGCCGTTTGAATTTTTGAAAGCAAAATTTGCTGAAATAATTAGCCATGATTTAACCCCTATAGGGGTGGCCACAGGACACTTCCCCTGTAGGGACCAATGGCCGGCTGGGGCATCCTAATTAGTGCATCACTAAGGGGAGTGGTGCGAAGGGGATACTGGGCACTGACCGCATTTTATTGTTGCATGCTCTGTGTGCTCCCTAGTTAGAGGCACACACCTTATGCAGTACCACGCCTGCCAGACTGTGGAGACCTGCGTGTCATAACCAGTGCCTTCCCCCCTCCCACCAATCCTGTAGTGAAACAAGCAAAGTCCTAGGTGGGTTGAACAGGTCGGTCACAGTTTATTAATTACATAAGCAGAGAAAGGCAATTACATTTCGTAACGAGCGACTCGCACCGAGCTCCTGTCCATGATCGACAGGTGAATTGGCCCAATGAGCAGTTACGACCCTTGCCCTCCTCCACTTATTCTGCCCGGAGGATCCCATGCATGACCTACACAGGACTCCAACCCCCCATCAACTTCAGGGCCTGTTCAACCCCATCCTGTAATCCAGACAGAAAAATATTGAGGTCAATGTCCGTCAGGTGAACTCCGTCCGTTCTTAATGATAGCGTGTTATTCCCTTGCAGCTGGTGGTGATGAATTATGATACCGCCTTTTCCTCTCACAAATTTTCCAATCTGAGCATTGATTTTCCTCCTTGTGCGCTCAATGGCTCTTTTATCTCTTGCGCCACGCCAGACGGCCCGTGGTATCATCTATGACCATGCCAGTATCATATTCGTAAATAAACAGCCAAACCGTTCCATATATGTTGTCATCCATTTGTACAGATCAGCCACCTTTTGCTTGCCTAGATCATTGCCACCCGCGTTTTGCCCTCCTTGCTATGCCAACCATCTCTTTGAACACCTGTTTCCATTGAAGGCCTCTGATACCCCTCCAGTTAAATTCTAGGCCCGGGAGGCCAAGACTTGTTCCTCCCGGCCGCAGTCTGGCCCTTTTTTTGGCTGAGTAGACATAGGAATGTCCTACAACCCAAACTTCTACTCCTGTAAGAGATAACATACTGTATGTTAATTCAGCAAATCAGGTCTTATGTATTTGGTTATGCATGCGGACTTCCAAATCCCCATTCTCTGCACCTCGGCCTCTGACACTCCTGCCCTAGCTGCTTGTTTGGCTGCCCCAAACCAGAAAAAATGTGTTCTGTCCTCCATTGGATTTGCGCCGGTTTCTTCCAAGCATAGCTTATACATTGCCTGGAATTAGTACTTGGTCAGAGGGGTCCCGTCTGTATGAGTGAAGAAAAATCTACTTGCGTGTCTTGTTACAGCGTATCTTTTAATGACTTTTAGCGGACAAACTGGGCCATCTGTAGAGTTAACCAAGACCCATGTGCCCCTACCGGTGGGATCGCACTTGGCTTTTCTCACCCGAATGCGCAGTGCTCTGAAAAAGGTGATCGTAAAAGCTGCCATTATGAGGACCACCTCGTATTGCGATGTGCAGACTGATGGGGATATCAAAATCATGTCATGCAGTAGCCTCAGTGAAATGGGGCGGCAACATTCTAGGCTTGTCTGAAGCCTCTTCCATTCTTTAATGGCTTGCTTAATGAAGAAGAACTTAGTTACGTCTGCCCATTCTAGTAGTTGAAAGAAAAAGGCTAACCCCGATAATTTCCATTGCGCCGACGTCCCCGACGCCCCGCCTTCCCTCAGCCGTAGTAGAAATTCGGTTGTCACCTTCCATAGTGCTCGGTCGCATTTATCAATTGGCCTACCCTGAATTAATGAGCACCACTCTTCCCAAGCCTTACCATAGCCCTGCCAGGTAGCCGGCGAAACGGAGGCCCGGATTAGGGGCATCAGTGATTTGCCACTGTGTCCCACAGGGACAGTGGACACTGAATACCCCAGGGTTGCGCGCTGGGATGCTGAAAGCCTGCCAATTGGAAAATAACAGTGAGTTAATGGTATTGTTGTCTACTTCCACCACGGTGGATCTACACCAAATATTGTTTTCTAGACGTAGCAGCGCTAGCCGGCGTAAGAGAGCAAGTATGGGCAAGGATGAGGATGACATGTGATTTAGACTCCTTGCTGTTTTCACATTTTTTGTTTGGAAACGAATGTTCATGTTTCTCAACTGATCATCCCATATCTCGATAGCTGCCACCATTGCAAACATTTCCCATAGGGCTGGGTCTCGCCCCCAGTTTGATGTTGTCCAATGCTCCGGCCAATCGGATTTGCATCATTGGCCCTTATAAATTGCTGCAAAACCCTCTTTTTTGCCAGCCTAATTTCTTGCTTGCAGTCTTTCTAGCCATGGCACATGTGTGACCGCTGTACGATTGCTGGAACGTCTACCATACTAGCAAATCTGCTTTTAGCGCGCGAGTGAGCCTAATTCTATGGCCAGACTGAGAAGCGCCTTTTGTTGCCAGCGGTAGTCTGCGCGAGAATGCTCTGCCGACCGACATTACGTGGCACGCGAACGTCAGAAGACCCAATAATGCCTGCATTTGCTGGAGGGTTACTTTGTTAACTTCACAAAAGCCTTCCAACATCTGCTGTGTTTTTTGTACAAAAGCTTCCAGGTGTCCACTGGGAAAAAGAGGAAGTTACTGGCACGGACACCTGGATTTAACCCCTGTAGGAGTGGCAGCAGGACCCTAAGGGGGTCACTAAGGGGAGTGGTGCGAGGGGGGAACTGCCCACAATTTATTGTTGCATGCTCTGTGTGCTCCCCAGTCAGAGGCGCACACCTTATGCAGTACCGCGCCTGCCATTGTCAAGATATTGCAGCACTGGTGTGACCACTGGAGTGTCAATCATTGACCACAGATTTGAGCCACCTCACTTAGACAGTGAGTTGCAGAAATCATCACATATTCCTGTGTAAGGACATAATCGTCTCAGTAGGAAAATAGTGACCTGTGGTATACTTATGTATTGAACTCACTCTTCATCTGTATGCTATATATGCAGTACAGTTGGGAGAGATGGACCTTAGTGAAAGCTGAGACCATGCTGTTACAACTAGAGATGACCAAACATCGTAGCCTCCCTCCTTATTCGGCAAGCAAGTTGTGACTGTCACACAGCCGCGTCACATGCAGCTGCGGCACCAAACAGCTGATCATTGGCGCGCTCCATGTATCCGGGCTCCCGATATAGCTTCTTCGGTAAGCGCTATAGCTTGACAAATAAGGAGGGAGCCGACTGCTTTCGTTCATCGTGAGTCACAGCCCCAATGTTTGCTAGTTTTATTATCCAGGTGCAATGCCCTACAATACAGAAGTATTGCAGAGTAACATACCAATGATGTGATCTAGTGAAAAGAGAGGCCTGTCAATCAACTGGAGTAATGCAAGAATAGGGCGGCTGGGGGTGGTCTAATCTCAGCTTAGTGTCTAGTCCCCGGCCGAATCTTTAAGGTACTTTCACACTGACCAACTTCACAACGATATCGCTAGCGATCCGTGGCGTTGCAGCGTCCTGGATAGCGATATCGTTGTGTTTGACACGCAGCAGCGATCTGGATCTTGCTGTGACATCGTTGGTCGGAGCAGAAAGTCCAGAATTTTATTTCATCGCTGGATCTCCCGCAGACATCGCTGAATCGGCGTGTGTGACGCCGATTCAGCGATGTCTTCACTGGAAACCAGGGTAAACATCGGGTTACTAAGCGCAGGGCCGCGCTTAGTAACCCAATGTTTACCCTGGTTACCAGTGTAAATGTAAAAAAAAAAAAAACACTTCATACTTACATTCCGGTGTCTGTCGCGTCCCTCGGCGTTCTGCTTCCCTGCACTGTCAGCGCCGGCCAGCCGTAAAGCAGATTACAGTGGTGACGTCACCGCTGTGCTTTACGGCCAGCCGGCGCTCACAGTCAGTGCAGGAAAGCACAGCGACGGGGGACGCGACAGACACCGGAATGTAAGTATGTAGTGTTTGTTCTTTTTAACATTAGCACTGGTAACCAGGGTAAACATCGGGTTACTAAGCGCGGCCCTGCGCTTAGTAACCCAATGTTTACCCTGGTTACCAGGGGACTTCACATAGTTGGTCGCTGGAGAGCTGTCTGTGTGACAGCTCTCCAGCGACCACACAGCGACGCTGCAGCGATCGGGATCGTTGTCTAGATCGCTGCAGCATCGTTAAATGTGACTATACCTTTAATCTCTGGGACCAATTTATCAAAGTTTTCATTTCAGAATTCTGGTGTTAAAGCCTTGAAAATTCACAAAATCGCAAAATATAGGCACAACTCTGAGTTGTGCCTAAATATTATGAGTTCTGAAGTTTTCACTCCAGTTTCTCCTAATACAGCAAAAATGGGTGGAGCTGGGATGGGACAGGGGAGAAATAGGGCCATGATGCCACAGTTCATCTAATTCATTACAAGCTATGGCATTCCGTAAACCAGAAATCTAATTGACAAGTCAGATATCTGGCATAGAGTACGGAGGGAAACATCAGTCATCATAAGCCCCAGATTCATAAGAGGCGTGAACATTTTCATGAATCAAGAGCATCTGACTCCAGCAAGCCCACTCATCAAGACCGGTGTGAACAATGCCGGTCTTGATGAATAGGTCCTTATGTACTCTCTGCAACGCTATGGCGTTTCAAAGAGAAACATAACTGGCTGCAATTGTGCAGCCCAACTCAAACTAATGCTGCCTATGTCTTGAACAACACAAATCAATTGACAGGTTCATTTTCGAATAGAAAAAACAATTAATGGGGTATTGTCATAATCATACTGGCCTACAGAAAAAAATCAGCCCATCATTTATATACGATATGGTGAATGCAATAAAGCAATACTCAAAAAGTATTGGAAACATTTTTGATTGTTTTCTACCACTCTCCTTCCCACCTAATCATAATGATAGAGAGAGATAAAGACTATGTTACAGGACACAAAAATGAGTTCTTAGTTTGCCAAAGAGTTCAGTTTTCATGATTGTCTGGGGTTCAAATATGGCATGTCATAATAATGTGTCTTTAGCTATGGCACTGGAACCGGCTACTAAAATCGAGTGTCCGAAAAATAGATGTTCCACCTACAGATACATGATATTCCTGGAATCTGGTAACTTTCTTTATTGTGATTATACATCAGGCTAATAAGAATTAATTTAATGTTTAGACTACTTTATTTCCAATTCCGCTGTTTTATATTTCCATATTTTATTTTCTCCAGAACGGCATCATTAAGATTTTAATTCTTGTCTACAACAGTTTCATCCATTGAATTACAAAAGTTTATTATGATGGTGTATTTGTAGGCAATCACAGGAGTATAATGAGCTTTATTACAATGGAAGCCCTGAGATAGTGGAAATGGAAGCCCTGGCTCTAAAGATGAGCGGATGTAACAAAATTAGAATTCGCCAAATCGCAGACTTTTTATAGGCAAAATTAATTTCTAGTGAAGCCAATAACCACAAATTAAATCTTCCTTATACTCTGAGCAGTGAGGTGAGCATTAGTATTATTTTTTTAACCTTTTTCCTCACTGTTATTTTGCTGAAATTACATGGATTTTGGACAAATTTAAATAGAATTCAGTTCCAGCCAAATAAATTTGTTCGTCTATACTTGTCATCCTTTCCTTTCACTAATGCATAAATGTAACCTGTTCAAGACTAAGCCACTTTTCCATTATTAAACAGGCATTCAGTAGTTCTACCTTTCTTTTATTTGTCACTTGTTTATATGTTTATACATTGTGCCACCATAAGTTCGTCAAAGATCTATTTTAACCCCTTAGTGACAGAGCCAATTTAGTACTTAATGACCAAGCTAATGCTTACAATTTTGACCACTGTCACTTCATGAGGTTATAGCTCTGGAATGTTTCAAGGGATCCCACTGATTCTGAGATTGTTTTTTCGTGACATATTGTACTTCATGTTAGTGGAAAAATTTCTTCGATATGACTTCCGTTTATTTATGAAAAAATGAAAATTTGGCAAAAATTTTGTGCCCTTAAATCAGAGAGTCATATCGCACAAAATAGTTAATAACATTTCCCACATGTCTACTTTACATCAGCACAATTTTGGAAACATAATTTTCTTTTGTTAGAATGTTATAGGGGTTAAAATTTGTCCAGCGATTTCTCATGTTTCCAACACAATGTTCCAAACCCATTTTTTTTAGGGTTCACCTCACACTTGAAGTGAGTTTGGGGGGTCAACATAACAGAAAATACCCAAAAGTGACACCATTTTAAAAACTGCACCCCTCAAGGTGTGCAAAACCAAATTCAAGAATTTAGTTAACCCTTCATGTGCTTCACGAGAACTAAAGCAATGTGGAAGGAAAAAATTAACATTTTACTTTTTTCACAAAAAATTTACTTTGGAACCAAACTTTTTTTTATTTTCACAAAGGTATCAAGAAAAAATGGACCACAAAATTTGTTGTGCAATTTCTCCTGAGTACGCCGATACTCCATATGTGGGGGGAAATCCACTGTTTGGGCGCATGGCAAGGCTCAGAAGGGAGGGAGCTCCATTTGACTTTTTGAAGCAAATATTGGCTGGAATCAATGGCAGGCACCATGTTGCGTATGGAGACCCCTGACATACCTAAACAGTGGACACCCCCAAATTCTAACTCCAACTCTAAGACAGCGCTACCGCTGACTCTAATCCCAACCCTAACCATAATCTCAACATACCCCTAACCCTAATCCCAACGATATCCCTAACCACAACCCTAACCACAACACCCTAACCCCAACACAACCCTAATCCCAACCCAAACCCTAGCCTCAACCCTAACCCTAGGTCTAACCCTAGCCCCAACCCTAACCCTAGCTCTAACCCCAACCCTAACCCTAGCCCCAACACTAACCCTAATGGAAATAAATACATTTTTTATTTTATTATTTTTATTTAACTAAGGGGGTGATAAAAGGGGGTTTGATTTACTATTTTTTTTATTTTGATCACTGTGATAGGGTCTATCACAGTGATCAAATTGAACCAATAGGAGAAATCTCCTACTGTTACCAGGTGCCGGCCCATTGTGCTGAATCCTCCTTCACTTTAACTAATAAAAGTATCACAAAAAAAACACAAAAATTGAGCTTCACTTGAGTTAATACACATGCAGCTCATAAGCGCATGTTCACAATGGCCATAAAACATATAAAACCTATAAGAGAAAAAATGAGCAAAAACCCTGCTGTAACTAAGTAAATAAAAGCAAAAAGTGCATTTAAATAGCACAGAGTTTTTAGTAATACTGTTTTTGATCAAAAATAGCACAAAAGTCATCCCACCACAACAAGGTAACTCTGACGGGACGATCCTACAAGGTTTTAATATTAGACAGTGTAGGACCATCACGATCATTTTTTCTCTTGTAGGTTTTAGAAGTATCACAATTCACAAGTAGAATCACTTTTTCACACAATCCCTCTATGTTTGGATTTTTTCCCCTTAATAATGAAGACCTTCATTTAAAAACATCATTTTGTGTTATCTTTGTCTAATATTTACATTTGTTTGGTGATCTGAAACATTTAAGTGTGACAAAGATGCAAAAGAAAAGGAAATCAGAAATGGGGCAAACACTTTTTTACACACCTGTATATCCGTAATTGGCAGTGGGGGAGAACAATGAAAAGGGGGATGCTGTGAGGACAATTTACTGGGCGTGGGAGAATATACTTTTAGGTGGAATCATACTGTGCATATGGGAATGTACTGTCAGGGAATCAGACTGTGCATGGAAGCCTGAGACATCATACCTTGTGTTGAGGTACTGTGGAGAAATCATTCTGTATCTGATGAACGTGTTGGCGGAAGCAGCGTTTACTATGGAGGGCAATATACTGTGTGTGGGGGGGCTGGAAGACCATCATGCTGTGTGTGGGGAATGTACTGAAGGGGTCTCATGCCGTGTATGGGGGCATTAAGGGAGGCCTTTAAAGCAATACTGTACTTTGTGGGTGACTCGTCTGCCCTTCGACAGTCGTTACACTGGCTGCCCATTCATTACAGGATACAATTCAAAGTACTTGTTTTCACCCACAAAGCTCTCCACAGAGCGGCACCCCCTTACATCTCCTCCCTCATTTCTGTCTATCGGCCTAACCGACCGCTGCGCTCTGCAAATGACTTTCGACTAACCTCTGCCCTAATCCGTACCTCCCACTCCCGACTCCAAGACTTCTCCCGTGCTGTGCAAATCCACTGGAATGCTCAACCCAAAGATATTAGGACCATCCACAATTTGCATAGTTTTAGGCGCTCGCTCAAAACACATTTGTTCAGAGCGGCCTATCACGTTCACTAATCAAAGTCATTTTATGATTGTCTGTGTGTGTAGCCCATTCACTATCCCTATCTATTCCCCAACCCCTGAAGATGGCTGGACCATCATTGTAAATACATCATTGTAAATACACACCTGTGCTTTGTATCTCCCCCTCCTCATTGTAGATTGTAAGCTCTCACGAGCAGGGTCGTCTTATTTCGCTTTAATTATTGTATTGTTAACGTTGTTACTTATGACTTTTGTGTTTGAACCTGTTAAACTGTAAAGCGCTGCGGAATATGTTGGCGCTATATAAATAAAGATTATTATTATTGTTACAGCAGCGCCGACTCCTCTGCATGAGTCTCCTTGCTCCCCGCTGCAAGAATGCCAGAGTGTTGACTTCTGTGTTCCCTTGGCTTCTGCTTCCTCCTAGAACCTGCGCACGGCATCGCGTGTCTCCTGGGAGTGTATTTAGGGCAAGTGCACATTCTATGTCTCTTAAAAGTCCACTACATGCACTGATACAAATGTCCTCAGCCAATAGCTAGGATGCATTTGGTATATAAGGCATCCTCCCCTGTTGAGTGGTGCCTTAGCAATTTTAGTCAATCAGCGTATATTCTGCTAGCTGTTTGTAAAGTCCTGGTACCCGTGCTTTCTGATCCTGCCCTGTCTACACCTGTTCCAGTACATCCTGCTGAACCCAACAACCCATACCTATCCTGTCCCTAATCCTACTCTTGTTCCAACTGTGTACCTGCAGCCGTGATCCCGAACCTGTGGCCATCCTGTGTTCCCGTACCTGTCCTGCCTGTGCCTGATTCCTCATCTGCCTACCAGCCATATCCCTCATGTATAACCAGTTCCTGGCCGGTCCTGCTTCCCTGTCCTTTTGGGGGTCAGCCGCCTCAGCTCTGGTGTCTGTCCTGGAGTAACACCTGGTGTCCATCTGGAGCCAAGTCTAAGCCCACCATCAGGGTCTGTATCAAAGAGTCAGGTGGTCTTCTAGTTATGCCCCTCCAGGCTCTCCCAGATCATGGCATAGTGCCCTCTACTTTATGTACCCGTCTGTCATTGTCATTCATGGCATAGTGATTCCACAACCACTTGTGTATCAGTGTGAACACTAATTAGCTTCACTAGAAGCAATAGTTCTGTGTGGGTGCATATAAAGGAGAGGAGGAGGTCCCTTTTGCCTGTCTTTCAAAGTTAGGAGCTGTGATAAACTGTTTATGTGAGACACATTGAGCAGCAAAGATATCGCAATCAGGAAATCATTGCTGGTCTGCCTTCTCTTTGAAGATTCTGGCTGTGTCAGCCAGCCCTCTCTCCTGCAGGTCCTGCAGATGAAAATCCGATATTGTATTATTTACAATCAGCTATGCAGCAGAAGTGTCATACAGCATTTTGGGTGCTGTCCACTGGCGTGCAAAATCTATTGATTGGATTGCCTGTTTGTAGTTTAGAATTCCTGAGGAATTAGAAATGTTATTCTCTTTTGAACATTTGCAAAAGATTGAAAATGCATTTCTATAATGAAAAACATAACTCAGTCTGGCGTTCAGAACCAACAAACAAAAAACTATTTTAAATTCATTTTCGATTACTTCAGATTACAGAATTACATTTACAGTCCTTTCTTTTATAGTAATCTGATTTATGTCTATGTTTAATTCCATTAATACAAGTGGCCCATGCCAACAAGAGGGAAGAAACAAGAAGATCGGATCATTTGTCTTCTCGATTTTTAGCTCCTTTAGTATTATTTGTATGTGACTGTTGTACATTATACATTAGTGGCTTGACACATGAGTGGCTTGACACAAGGAATGCGACACTTGTAGCCCATGTCCTGGATACGTCTCTGTGTGGTGGCTCTAGAAGCAGTGACTCCAGCAACAGTCCACTCCTTGTGAATCTCCACCAAATTTTTGAATGGCCTTTTCTTAACAATCCTTTCAAGGCTGCGGTTATCCCTGTTGCTAATGCTCCTTTTTCTACCACACTTTTTCCTTCCACTCAACTTTCCATTAATATGCTTGGATACAGCACTCTGAACAGCCAGCTTCTTTAGCAATGACCTTTTGTGGCTTACCCTCCTTGTGGAGTGTGTCAATTACTGCTTTATGGACATATATAAACACTTGAAATGGATAACTCTGTTTATAATGACTCTATATAATACATGAGTTTCTCTTTTTGTATTGAAGAACTGAAATAAATTAACTTTTTGATGATATTCTAATTTTGTGAGAAGAACCTGTATGAAGTAGTGCATTCGATGCATGTTGTATGCTGGGCCTGATTTAGTATACAGTGGGTACAGAAAGTATTCAGACCCCTTTATATTTTTCACTCTTTGTTTCATTGCAGCCATTTGGTAAATTCAAAAAAGTTCATTTTTTTCTCATTGATGTACACTCTGCACCCCATCTTGACTGAAAAAAAAACAGAAATGTAGTAATCTTTGCAAATTTATTAAAAAAGAAAAACTGAAATATCATGTCATAAGTATTCAGACTCTTTGCTCAGTATTGAGTAGAAGCACCTTTTGAGCTAGTACAGCCATGAGTCTTCTTGGGAATGATGCATCAAGTTTTTCACACCTGAATTTGGGGATCCACTGCCATTTTTCCATGCAGATCATTTCCAGTTCTGTCAGGTTGGATGGTGAATGTTGGTGGACAACCATTTTCAGGTCTCTCCAGAGATGGTCAATTGGTTTTAGGTCAAGGGTCTGGCTGGGCCTGTCAAGAATGGTCACAGAGTTGTTCTGCAGCCACTCCTTTGTTATTTTAGATGTGTGCTTAGGGTCATTGTCTTGTTGGAAGGTGAACCTTCAGCCAAGTCTAAGGTCCAGAGCACTCTGGAAGAGGTTTTCATCCAGGATATCTCTGTACTTGGCCGCATTCATGTTTCCTTCAATGACAAACAGTCGCCCTCTCCCTGCAGCTGAAAAACACCCCATAGCATGATGATGCCACCACCATTTTTCACTGTTGGGATTGTATTGGGCAGGTGATGAGCAGTGCCTGATTTTCTCCACACATACCTCTTAGAATTATCACCAACAAAGTCTATCTTCATCTCATCAGACCAGAGAATGTTATTTCTCATAGTCTGGGAGTCCTTCCTGTGTATATTAGCAAACTCTATGCTGGCTATCATATGTCTTGCACTGAGGAGAGGCTTCCGTCAGGCCACTGTGCCATAAAGGCCTGACTGGTGGAGGGCTGCAGTGATAGATGACTTTGTGGAATTTTCTCCCATCTCCCTACTGCATCTCTGGAGCTCAGCCACAGTGATCTTGGGGTTCTTCTTTACCTCTCTCACCAAGGCTCTTCGAACACTATTGCCTAGTTTGGCTGGACAGCCAGGTCTACGAAGATGTCTGGTGGTCCCAAACTTCTTCCATTTAAGGATTATGGAGGTCACTGTGCTTTTAGGAACCTTGAGTTCTGCATAAATTCTGTTGTAACTGTGGCCAGATCTGTGCCTTGTCACAATTCTGTCTCTGATCTTCTTGGCCAGTTCCTTTGACCTCATGATTCTCATTTGGTCTGACATGCACTGTGAGCTGTGAGGTCTTGTATAGACAGGTGTGTGCCTTTCCAAATCAAGTCCTATCAGTTTAATTAAACACAGCTGGCCTCCAATGAAGGAGTAGAACCATCTCAAGGAGGATCACAAGGGAATGGACAGCATGTGACTTAAATATGAGTGCCTGAGCAAAGGGTCTGAATACTTATGACCATGTGATATTTCAGTTTTTCTTTTTTTTATTAAAATTGCAAAAATTTCTCTTTCAGTTTTTTTCAGTCAAGATGGGGTGCAGAGTGTACATTAATGTGAACAAAAATGAACTTTTTTGAATTTACCAAATGGCTGCAAAAGTGAAAAATTTAAAGGGGTCTCAATACTTTCTGTACCTATTGCATATAGTCTCAGTTTACGAGCCAAAGTAAGTAAAAAAGAGCCACTTTTTTGTGAGCGGAGATTGGGAAAACTCCTGCTCTTGCGTGAGGCATACTGGATTCTTGCCTTTAACACCAGAATTACATTGGTCTTAAATTGCAGATCTGATTTAAAATATTTTAATGGGAATGTAGGACATAATATTGTTTTGGTTCTTTCTTTGAAACTCAGAAACACGTTAAAGACCACTTTTAATAATCCCTTTGGACTACATGATTCAGCAGTGCAGAATTTGACCACGTTCTCCTACATTGTAATCCTATCCTGTGTGATACCATCTGCTGAGCTGTGTATCTAATCCTATCATGTGTGATATGGTCTGCTGAGCCGTGTATCTAATCCCATTCTGTGTGTTACTGTCTGCAGAGCTGTGTATCTAATCATATCCTGTGTGATACTCTGCTGAGCTGTGTATGTAATCCTATTCTTTGTGTTACTGTCTGCAGAGCTGTGTATCTAATCCTAACCTGTGTGATAGTCTGCTGAGCTGTGTATGTAATCCTATCCTGGGTGATACTGTCTTCTACATACACTCAGCTTTATATAGATACTAGATGGTGGCCCGATTCTAACGCATCGGGTATTCTAGAATATGCATGTCCACGTAGTATATTGCACAGCCCACGTAGTATATGGCCCAGCCACGCCCACGTAGTATATGGCCCAGCCACGTAGTATATTGCCGAGTCACATAGTATATTGCCCAGCCACGTAGTATATTGCCCAGCCACGTAGTATATTGCCCAGCCATGTAGTATATTGCACAGTCACGTAGTATATTGCCCAGCCATGTAGTATATTGCCCAGTCACGTAGTATATTGCCCAGCCACGTAGTATATTGCCCAGCCACGTAGTATATTGCCCAGTGACATAGTATATTGCCCAGCAACGTAGTATATTGCCCAGCCACGTAGTATATTGCCCAGTCACATAGTATATTGCCCAGCCACGTAGTATATTGCCCAGCCATGTAGTATATTGCACAGTCACGTAGTATATTGCCCAGTCAGGTAGTATATTGCCCAGCCACGTAGAATATTGCCCAGTTACGTAGTATATTGCCTAGTGACGTAGTATATTGCGCAGCCACATAGTATATTGCCCAGTGACATCGTATAAAGCACAGAGCCACGTAGTATATTGCCCAGTTACGTAGTATATTGCCCAGTGATGTAGTATACAGCTCAGAGCCACGTAGTATATTGCACAGCGACATAGTATACAGCACAGAGCCACGTAGTATATTGGCCAGTCACATAATATATTGCCCAGTTACGTAGTATATTGCCCAGTGATGTAGTATATTGCCCAGTGACGTAGTATACAGGACAGAGCCACGTAGTATATTGCCCAGTTACATAGTATATTGCCCAGTGACGTAGTATACAGCACAGAGCCACGTAGTATATTGCACAGCGAAGTAGTTTACAGCACAGAGCCACGTAGTATATTGGCCAGTCATGTAGTATATTGCCCAGCTACGTAGTATATTGCCCAGCCGTGTATCTAATCCTATTCTGTGTGTTACTGTCTGCAGAGCTGTGTATCTAATCCTAACCTGTGTGATAGTCTGCTAAACTGTGTATGTAATCCTAACCTGTGTGATACTGTCTTCTGAGTGGGCGTGGCTATGTGGAATGGGCATGGTTTGATACATGCACACAAACACACATACATACATACACTCAGCTTTATATAGATACTAGATGGTGGCTCAATTCTAACGCATCGGGTATTCTAGAATATGCATGTCCACGTAGTATATTGCACAGCCCACGTAGTATATTGCCCAGACACGTAGTATATTGCCCAGCCACGTAGTATATTGCACAGTCACATAGTATATTGCCCAGCCACGTAGTATATTGCCCAGTGACGTAGTATATTGCCCAGCAACGTAGTATATTGCCCAACCACGTAGTATATTGCCCAGTCACGTAGTATATTGCCCAGTCACGTAGTATATTGCCCAGCCACGTAGTATATTGCCCAACCACATAGTATATTGCGCAGCCACGTAGTATATTGCACAGTCACGTAGTATATTGTCCAGCCACATAGTATATTGCCCAGGCACGTAGTATATTGCCCAGTCACATAGTATATTGCCCAGTCACGTAGTATATTGCACAGTCACGTAGTATATTGCCCAGCCACATAGTATATTGCCCAGCCATGTAGAATATTGCCCAGTTACGTAGTATATTGCCTAGTGATGTAGTATATTGCGCAGCCACGTAGTATATTGCCCAGTGACGTAGTATATTGCCCAGTGACATCGTATAAAGCACAGAGCCACGTAGTATATTGCCCAGTTACGTAGTATATTGCCCAGTGATGTAGTATACAGCACAGAGCCACGTAGTATATTGCACAGCGAAGTAGTATACAGCACAGAGCCACGTAGTATATTGGCCAGTCACGTAGTATATTGCCCAGCTACGTAGTATATTGCCCAACCAGGTTTGTCACAGGTTAAAAAATAAAAAATAAACATTTCTTTCTGAGGGCCCCTTGTAGTCCACGGCAGCTTCCGGTCCCAGGGTTGGTATGAGCACGTGATGACGTAGCATGACCGTGATGTCATGGCAGGTCCTTCTCGCGCAGGCGTGCAGGGACTGTGATGATGTCGCGGTCACATGACCATGACGTCATGGCAGGTCCTTCTCCCATACCATCTTTGCCACCGGAACCTGCAACGGAAGATGGTGGCCGGCGCGAGCGACTATGGAGGGTGAGTATATCAGGGTTTTTTTATTATTTTAACATTACATTTTTTACTATTGATGCCGCATAGGCAGCGTCAATAGTAAAAAGTTGGGGACACACAGGGTTAATAGCGGCGGTAACGGAGTGCGTTACCCACGGCATAACACGGTCCGTTACCACCGGCATTAACCCTGTGTTAGCGGTGACCGGAGGGGAGTATGCGGGCGACAGGCACTGACTGCGGGGAGTAAGGAGCGGCCATTTTCTTCCGGACTGTGCCCGTCGCTGATTGGTCGCGGCAGCCATGACAGGCAGCTGGCGAGACCAATCAGCGAATGAATAACCGTTACAGAAGGATATTCCATTATTTCTTTTGTAAGTATTTATGAACAATCTTTGTGATGTCTTAAAATTGAGAACTATATTTTCATATCTTATTTTCAACTATCTGCAATGATCAGTTTTAGACAAAGTGGGGCCCCAAATGCTCACATTTTGCATCTTCACAAAGAAGCATTTAGATTACATTTACAATCGGTGAGTTCAGGCCGTTAAACAAACTCGATCGACAATATTGAAGTGGCTTGGCACTTGTTTACCAGCCTCTTTATACCGGCTGATGAAGAATGAGGGTCATAGAATGATCACTAGCAGATCAATCTGTCCTCATACACCATCATGTTATCAGCAGGATGTCTGCAGTTTACATCGGGCAATGTGCTGCTGAGAACAATGATTTTTGCTCCGCCATAAACAATCCAATCACCCGATGAATGAGCAGCATTTTGCTCATTCATTGGGCGATTGTCAATGTTTATACCTATGAACCCTCATCTCCAGTTCCGGAATTTATAAATGTAGACAAACACTGCATGTTGCACACATATATGTATACAGAAATCCTCCCAAGACCTCCTTCTCTCCTCCACACTCATACGTTCTTCACCCAATCTCCTCCAAGACTTCTCTCAAGTATCCCCCATCCTCTGGAATTCCGTGCCGCAAGACATCTGATTATCTGCCACACTCTAAACTTTCAGATGGAACTTGAGAACCTATCTCTTCAAGAAAACGCACAGCCTGTAACCTCACAACCACAGAAGTGCTGCAACACCTTAACTTACTGTCTCTTTCAACCATTTTCTCGTGAAATGTAAACCCGCAAGGGCAGTGCCCTGTACTTTATGTATCCGTCTGTCATTGCAAGCTTGCACACTGTAAGTCAAATTTGTATTTTGCACGTAACCCCTTATCATGTACAGCATCATGGAATCAATGGTGCTCTAAAAATAAATAATAATAATGCACATATCGCACACACACACACGTATATAAAGAGCACATACACATATATATACAGAGAGCACAGACATAGCGATACATGCATAGACAAAGCAAATATATACAGATACTTGCATGCACAAAGCACTGTGATGCAATGACCCCTGTTACAGCTAGGGGGCGCTGTATGTGCTCCCCAGGACATGCATGGAGGCGTAATGGTGGGGATAGTGACAGTGTCCGGCATTGTGGTAAATGGCCGGTATGTGTCACAGAGAAGAAGGTCTTCTGCGCTGCAAGCCTCCCTATGACATGGGGAGCTGCTCCCTGCAATGCTACCCGGAGTATTTTGTCGTTGGTGCACATGAGCACTAAAATGTTGTTTAGGGCTTATGGGTCCGGGTTGTGGGTAGCTATGAGAGATAGGAGGGTCTGGCTACCCACATACCTCACCACTGGGTGAGGGTGCTCATTGCACCCCTTTTTCCTGTGGGAAGTGCAGGTGTTTGAGGACCTGCAGTGATGTCAGGATCACGTGACCAGCCCATGTGACACACCTCCCACCTGTGGGAGTGGTTACAGCTTGATAATGTGACCAGGGTGTAGGTCACATGTTCCTGTATGGTCTCTGAGTGTGGACCTGAATGGTTCTGTGCTGGAAGGTCCTGGAAGCCTATGTGTTGGGATTGCCATCACACTGAAGAGCACGTAGTGGGGCTTTGGACCTGGTGGCCTAGGGTGTTGGACAAACATCCTGAATAGCACCCGGACAGGCCACATGCTGTTTGTTGGATGGTCCCAGGTGGGATGGATGTTCTGAAGAGCACAGTGTGACCGTGGTCCTGGACGGTCTGTGTTGGAAGCTCCTATGAGTGGAGTCTGCCTGGAGCACCTTGAGAGACCGTGGAACTGAACGGTCTGTATTGGGGAAGCTACCATCCTTGGGTGGGTCTGGACTGACTGAGGATACATTTCAAAAAACCTGATCTGCACATCCAAACATAGACACAGTGTGAACAGGTGCTGAACCCAGAGTCGCCAACTCGTATATATTTAAGTAAATAGGGCAGCACACTGCAGCGCCAAAACATGCAAACTTGAAAACACAAAATTTGAACTGCATTACTGCACTGAAAATATGAAAAATGAGAGCTTTTAGCGCATAAAAATGGCCAATTTTATGTGTACCTCGTAGCCACGATAAGGCATCTCTCTTATACGAGGCCCTACGCTTGACCTACCTCTCTGAGAATAAACGTCTCCATCTGAATGGGTACATGTGAAACCTCTCCTTGGACTCAAATTCTCTCTCACTGTGGAGGGGTATTGGACCTATTATAATTAAAACACCTGAAGCTAGGAGGCGGGGAGTGCACGATCAGAAGGCTAGAGAATACATTTCAAAAAACCTGATCTGCACATCCAAACATAGACACAGTGTGAACAGGTGCTGAACCCAGAGTCGCCAACTCGTATATATTTAAGTAAATAGGGCAGCACACTGCAGCGCCAAAACATGCAAACTTGAAAACACAAAATTTGAACTGCATTACTGCACTGAAAATATGAAAAATGAGAGCTTTTAGCGCATAAAAATGGCCAATTTTATGTGTACCTCGTAGCCACGATAAGGCATCTCTCTTATACGAGGCCCTACGCTTGACCTACCTCTCTGAGAATAAACGTCTCCATCTGAATGGGTACATGTGAAACCTCTCCTTGGACTCAAATTCTCTCTCACTGTGGAGGGGTATTGGACCTATTATAATTAAAACACCTGAAGCTAGGAGGCGGGGAGTGCACGATCAGAAGGCTAGAGAATACATTTAAAAAAACCTGATCTGCACATCCAAACATAGACACAGTGTGAACAGGTGCTGAACCCAGAGTCGCCAACTCGTATATATTTAAGTAAATAGGGCAGCACACTGCAGCGCCAAAACATGCAAACTTGAAAACACAAAATTTGAACTGCATTACTGCACTGAAAATATGAAAAATGAGAGCTTTTAGCGCATAAAAATGGCCAATTTTATGTGTACCTCGTAGCCACGATAAGGCATCTCTCTTATACGAGGCCCTACGCTTGACCTACCTCTCTGAGAATAAACGTCTCCATCTGAATGGGTACATGTGAAACCTCTCCTTGGACTCAAATTCTCTCTCACTGTGGAGGGGTATTGGACCTATTATAATTAAAACACCTGAAGCTAGGAGGCGGGGAGTGCACGATCAGAAGGCTAGAGAATACATTTCAAAAAACCTGATCTGCACATCCAAACATAGACACAGTGTGAACAGGTGCTGAACCCAGAGTCGCCAACTCGTATATATTTAAGTAAATAGGGCAGCACACTGCAGCGCCAAAACATGCAAACTTGAAAACACAAAATTTGAACTGCATTACTGCACTGAAAATATGAAAAATGAGAGCTTTTAGCGCATAAAAATGGCCAATTTTATGTGTACCTCGTAGCCACGATAAGGCATCTCTCTTATACGAGGCCCTACGCTTGACCTACCTCTCTGAGAATAAACGTCTCCATCTGAATGGGTACATGTGAAACCTCTCCTTGGACTCAAATTCTCTCTCACTGTGGAGGGGTATTGGACCTATTATAATTAAAACACCTGAAGCTAGGAGGCGGGGAGTGCACGATCAGAAGGCTAGAGAATACATTTCAAAAAACCTGATCTGCACATCCAAACATAGACACAGTGTGAACAGGTGCTGAACCCAGAGTCGCCAACTCGTATATATTTAAGTAAATAGGGCAGCACACTGCAGCGCCAAAACATGCAAACTTGAAAACACAAAATTTGAACTGCATTACTGCACTGAAAATATGAAAAATGAGAGCTTTTAGCGCATAAAAATGGCCAATTTTATGTGTACCTCGTAGCCACGATAAGGCATCTCTCTTATACGAGGCCCTACGCTTGACCTACCTCTCTGAGAATAAACGTCTCCATCTGAATGGGTACATGTGAAACCTCTCCTTGGACTCAAATTCTCTCTCACTGTGGAGGGGTATTGGACCTATTATAATTAAAACACCTGAAGCTAGGAGGCGGGGAGTGCACGATCAGAAGGCTAGAGAATACATTTCAAAAAACCTGATCTGCACATCCAAACATAGACACAGTGTGAACAGGTGCTGAACCCAGAGTCGCCAACTCGTATATATTTAAGTAAATAGGGCAGCACACTGCAGCGCCAAAACATGCAAACTTGAAAACACAAAATTTGAACTGCATTACTGCACTGAAAATATGAAAAATGAGAGCTTTTAGCGCATAAAAATGGCCAATTTTATGTGTACCTCGTAGCCACGATAAGGCATCTCTCTTATACGAGGCCCTACGCTTGACCTACCTCTCTGAGAATAAACGTCTCCATCTGAATGGGTACATGTGAAACCTCTCCTTGGACTCAAATTCTCTCTCACTGTGGAGGGGTATTGGACCTATTATAATTAAAACACCTGAAGCTAGGAGGCGGGGAGTGCACGATCAGAAGGCTAGAGAATACATTTCAAAAAACCTGATCTGCACATCCAAACATAGACACAGTGTGAACAGGTGCTGAACCCAGAGTCGCCAACTCGTATATATTTAAGTAAATAGGGCAGCACACTGCAGCGCCAAAACATGCAAACTTGAAAACACAAAATTTGAACTGCATTACTGCACTGAAAATATGAAAAATGAGAGCTTTTAGCGCATAAAAATGGCCAATTTTATGTGTACCTCGTAGCCACGATAAGGCATCTCTCTTATACGAGGCCCTACGCTTGACCTACCTCTCTGAGAATAAACGTCTCCATCTGAATGGGTACATGTGAAACCTCTCCTTGGACTCAAATTCTCTCTCACTGTGGAGGGGTATTGGACCTATTATAATTAAAACACCTGAAGCTAGGAGGCGGGGAGTGCACGATCAGAAGGCTAGAGAATACATTTCAAAAAACCTGATCTGCACATCCAAACATAGACACAGTGTGAACAGGTGCTGAACCCAGAGTCGCCAACTCGTATATATTTAAGTAAATAGGGCAGCACACTGCAGCGCCAAAACATGCAAACTTGAAAACACAAAATTTGAACTGCATTACTGCACTGAAAATATGAAAAATGAGAGCTTTTAGCGCATAAAAATGGCCAATTTTATGTGTACCTCGTAGCCACGATAAGGCATCTCTCTTATACGAGGCCCTACGCTTGACCTACCTCTCTGAGAATAAACGTCTCCATCTGAATGGGTACATGTGAAACCTCTCCTTGGACTCAAATTCTCTCTCACTGTGGAGGGGTATTGGACCTATTATAATTAAAACACCTGAAGCTAGGAGGCGGGGAGTGCACGATCAGAAGGCTAGAGAATACATTTCAAAAAACCTGATCTGCACATCCAAACATAGACACAGTGTGAACAGGTGCTGAACCCAGAGTCGCCAACTCGTATATATTTAAGTAAATAGGGCAGCACACTGCAGCGCCAAAACATGCAAACTTGAAAACACAAAATTTGAACTGCATTACTGCACTGAAAATATGAAAAATGAGAGCTTTTAGCGCATAAAAATGGCCAATTTTATGTGTACCTCGTAGCCACGATAAGGCATCTCTCTTATACGAGGCCCTACGCTTGACCTACCTCTCTGAGAATAAACGTCTCCATCTGAATGGGTACATGTGAAACCTCTCCTTGGACTCAAATTCTCTCTCACTGTGGAGGGGTATTGGACCTATTATAATTAAAACACCTGAAGCTAGGAGGCGGGGAGTGCACGATCAGAAGGCTAGAGAATACATTTCAAAAAACCTGATCTGCACATCCAAACATAGACACAGTGTGAACAGGTGCTGAACCCAGAGTCGCCAACTCGTATATATTTAAGTAAATAGGGCAGCACACTGCAGCGCCAAAACATGCAAACTTGAAAACACAAAATTTGAACTGCATTACTGCACTGAAAATATGAAAAATGAGAGCTTTTAGCGCATAAAAGCTGTTCACACTGTGTCTATGTTTGGATGTGCAGATCAGGTTTTTTGAAATGTATTCTCTAGCCTTCTGATCGTGCACTCCCCGCCTCCTAGCTTCAGGTGTTTTAATTATAATAGGTCCAATACCCCTCCACAGTGAGAGAGAATTTGAGTCCAAGGAGAGGTTTCACATGTACCCATTCAGATGGAGACGTTTATTCTCAGAGAGGTAGGTCAAGCGTAGGGCCTCGTATAAGAGAGATGCCTTATCGTGGCTACGAGGTACACATAAAATTGGCCATTTTTATGCGCTAAAAGCTCTCATTTTTCATATTTTCAGTGCAGTAATGCAGTTCAAATTTTGTGTTTTCAAGTTTGCATGTTTTGGCGCTGCAGTGTGCTGCCCTATTTACTTAAATATATACGAGTTGGCGACTCTGGGTTCAGCACCTGTTCACACTGTGTCTATGTTTGGATGTGCAGATCAGGTTTTTTGAAATGTATTCTCTAGCCTTCTGATCGTGCACTCCCCGCCTCCTAGCTTCAGGTGTTTTAATTATAATAGGTCCAATACCCCTCCACAGTGAGAGAGAATTTGAGTCCAAGGAGAGGTTTCACATGTACCCATTCAGATGGAGACGTTTATTCTCAGAGAGGTAGGTCAAGCGTAGGGCCTCGTATAAGAGAGATGCCTTATCGTGGCTACGAGGTACACATAAAATTGGCCATTTTTATGCGCTAAAAGCTCTCATTTTTCATATTTTCAGTGCAGTAATGCAGTTCAAATTTTGTGTTTTCAAGTTTGCATGTTTTGGCGCTGCAGTGTGCTGCCCTATTTACTTAAATATATACGAGTTGGCGACTCTGGGTTCAGCACCTGTTCACACTGTGTCTATGTTTGGATGTGCAGATCAGGTTTTTTGAAATGTATTCTCTAGCCTTCTGATCGTGCACTCCCCGCCTCCTAGCTTCAGGTGTTTTAATTATAATAGGTCCAATACCCCTCCACAGTGAGAGAGAATTTGAGTCCAAGGAGAGGTTTCACATGTACCCATTCAGATGGAGACGTTTATTCTCAGAGAGGTAGGTCAAGCGTAGGGCCTCGTATAAGAGAGATGCCTTATCGTGGCTACGAGGTACACATAAAATTGGCCATTTTTATGCGCTAAAAGCTCTCATTTTTCATATTTTCAGTGCAGTAATGCAGTTCAAATTTTGTGTTTTCAAGTTTGCATGTTTTGGCGCTGCAGTGTGCTGCCCTATTTACTTAAATATATACGAGTTGGCGACTCTGGGTTCAGCACCTGTTCACACTGTGTCTATGTTTGGATGTGCAGATCAGGTTTTTTGAAATGTATTCTCTAGCCTTCTGATCGTGCACTCCCCGCCTCCTAGCTTCAGGTGTTTTAATTATAATAGGTCCAATACCCCTCCACAGTGAGAGAGAATTTGAGTCCAAGGAGAGGTTTCACATGTACCCATTCAGATGGAGACGTTTATTCTCAGAGAGGTAGGTCAAGCGTAGGGCCTCGTATAAGAGAGATGCCTTATCGTGGCTACGAGGTACACATAAAATTGGCCATTTTTATGCGCTAAAAGCTCTCATTTTTCATATTTTCAGTGCAGTAATGCAGTTCAAATTTTGTGTTTTCAAGTTTGCATGTTTTGGCGCTGCAGTGTGCTGCCCTATTTACTTAAATATATACGAGTTGGCGACTCTGGGTTCAGCACCTGTTCACACTGTGTCTATGTTTGGATGTGCAGATCAGGTTTTTTGAAATGTATTCTCTAGCCTTCTGATCGTGCACTCCCCGCCTCCTAGCTTCAGGTGTTTTAATTATAATAGGTCCAATACCCCTCCACAGTGAGAGAGAATTTGAGTCCAAGGAGAGGTTTCACATGTACCCATTCAGATGGAGACGTTTATTCTCAGAGAGGTAGGTCAAGCGTAGGGCCTCGTATAAGAGAGATGCCTTATCGTGGCTACGAGGTACACATAAAATTGGCCATTTTTATGCGCTAAAAGCTCTCATTTTTCATATTTTCAGTGCAGTAATGCAGTTCAAATTTTGTGTTTTCAAGTTTGCATGTTTTGGCGCTGCAGTGTGCTGCCCTATTTACTTAAATATATACGAGTTGGCGACTCTGGGTTCAGCACCTGTTCACACTGTGTCTATGTTTGGATGTGCAGATCAGGTTTTTTGAAATGTATTCTCTAGCCTTCTGATCGTGCACTCCCCGCCTCCTAGCTTCAGGTGTTTTAATTATAATAGGTCCAATACCCCTCCACAGTGAGAGAGAATTTGAGTCCAAGGAGAGGTTTCACATGTACCCATTCAGATGGAGACGTTTATTCTCAGAGAGGTAGGTCAAGCGTAGGGCCTCGTATAAGAGAGATGCCTTATCGTGGCTACGAGGTACACATAAAATTGGCCATTTTTATGCGCTAAAAGCTCTCATTTTTCATATTTTCAGTGCAGTAATGCAGTTCAAATTTTGTGTTTTCAAGTTTGCATGTTTTGGCGCTGCAGTGTGCTGCCCTATTTACTTAAATATATGGACTGACTGAGGGACGCCGGCCAGGCAAGTTGGTGATCCCCGTAAGGCCACTTTCCCAGAAAGACAGGACTGACAAGGAGTCAGCATGAGGAGCGGAGCTCCTGGAAGGTAACCCTGGACAAGGGGATTGTAATGTACTGTAATTACGGCAGAGAAGTGTATCTGCTATATGAACTTTGGCTGGAGAGATACAGGCTTGTACAGTGAATGTTTTGTAAAGCCAAATGTGACGAAGTAATGGACTATGTGTAAGCCAGTGATGTGTAACCTGGCTTACAGTGCTGTTTTTGTGTTTAAAAACCGTGTGCTTGAATGCCGTGCCAAGCGAGTGTCCCCCAACACAGGCGGTGAGTGCTATCTTACAGCACATACATGCAGATGTATGAATACACAGCATATACATACAGACAAAGGCATACGAGGAGCACATACATAAAAACACATGCATACATCTTTAAAGATTCCATAATAATGGTCTGTACCAAAGAACAAGAACGGGCGTATAGCAAATGTGGTGCCAATATTCAAAAAGGTGACAAAAACTAAACTTGGAAATTATAGGCCAGTAAGCTTAACCCCTTCCCGACCCATGACGCCACGTAGGCGTCATGAAAGTCGGTGCCAATCCGACCCATGACGCCTATGTGGCGTCATGGAAAGATCGCGTCCCTGCAGATCGGGTGAAAGGGTTAACTCCCATTTCACCCGATCTGCAGGGACAGGGGGAGTGGTAGTTTAGCCCAGGGGGGGTGGCTTCACCCCCCCTCCCCCGTGGCTACGATCGCTCTGATTGGCTGTTGAAAGTGAAACTGCCAATCAGAGCGATTTGTAATATTTCACCTATTATAACGGGTGAAATATTACAATCCAGCCCGTGCTCTTGTCCGCTCACCCCCGTGCTCCAATCACCCCCCCCCGCACTCCGATCCACCCCCCGTGCTCCGTTCCACCCCCCCGCGCTCCGTTCCACCCCCCCGTGCTCCGTTCAACCCCCCCGTGCTCCGTTCCACCCCTCCCGCGTTCCGATCCACCCCCCCATGCTCCGATCCCCCCCCCCGTGCTCCCCCCCACCCCATCATACTTACCGATCCTGCCGGGGTCCGTCCGTCTTCTCCCTGGGCGCCGCCATCTTCCAGAATGGCGGGCACATGCGCAGTGCGCCCGCCGAATCTGCCGGCCGGCAGATTCGTTCAAAGTGCATTTTGATCACTGAGATATAATCTATCCCAGTGATCAAAATAAAAAAATGATAAATGACCCCCCCCTTTGTCACCCCCATAGGTAGGGACAATAAAAAAATATAGAATTTTTATTTTTCCACTAATGTTAGAATAGGGTTAGGGGTAGGGTTAGGGTTAGGGGTAGGGTTAGGGTTAGGGTTAGGGCTAGGGCTAGGGGTAGGGTTAGGGTTAGGGCTAGGGTTAGGGGTAGGGTTAGGGCTAGGGTTAGGGCTAGAGCTACGGTTAGGGCTAGGGTTAGGGCAAGGGTTAGGGCTAGGGTTAGAGCTAGGGTTAGGGCTAGGGTTAGGGTTTCGGTATGTGCACACGTATTCTGGTCCTCTGCGGATTTTTCCGCTGCGGATTTGATAAATCCGCAGTGCTAAACCGGTGCGGATTTATGGCGGATTTACCATGTTTTTTCTACGCATTTCACTGCGGTTTTACAACTGCGGTTTTCTATTGGAGCAGTTGTAAAACCGCTGCGGAATCCGCAGAAAGAAAAGACATGCTGCGGAATATAAACCGCTGTGTTTCCGTGCAGTTTTTCTGCAGCATGTGTACAGCGATTTTTGTTTCCAATAGGTTTACATTGAACTGTAAACTCATGGGAAACTGCTGCGGATCCGCAGCGTTTTCCGCAGCGTGTGCACATACCTTTAGAATTAGGCCATGTGCACACGGTGCGGATTTGGCTGCGGATCCGCAGCGGATTGGCCGCTGCGGATTCGCAGCAGTATTCCATCAGGTTTACAGTACCAAGTAAACCTATGGAAAACCAAATCCGCTGTGCCCATGGTGCGGAAAATACCACGCGGAATCCGCAGATGAAATCCGCACAAAAAACATTGGAAATCCGCGGAAAATCCGCAGGTAAAACGCAGTGCCTTTTACCCGCGGATTTTTCAAAAATGATGCTGAAAAATCTCACACGAATCCGCAACGTGGACACATAGCCTTAGGGTTAGGGTTGTGATTAGGGTTATGGCTACAGTTGGGATAAGGGTAAGGGGTGTGTTGGGGTTAGTGTTGGAGGTAGAATTGAGGGGTTACCACTGTTTAGGCACATCAGGGGTCTCCAAACGCAACATGGCGCCACCATTGATTCCAGCCAATCTTGTATTCAAAAAGTCAAATGGTGCTCCCTCAATTCCGAGCCCCGACGTGTGCCCAAACAGTGGTTTACCCCCACATATGGGGTACCAGCATACTCAGGATAAACTGCGCAACAATTACTGGGGTCCAATTTCTCCTGTTACCCTTGTGAAAATAAAAAAATGCTTGCTAAAACATCATTTTTGAGGAAAGAAAAATGATTTTTTATTTTCACGGCTCTGCGTTGTAAACGTCTGTGAAGCACTTGGGGGTTCAAAGTGCTCACCACATATCTAGATAAGTTCCTTGAGGGGTCTAGTTTCTAAAATGGGATCACTTCTGGGGGGTTTCTACTGTTTAGGCACACCAGGGGCTCTGCAAACGCAATGTGACGCCCGCAGACCATTCCATCAAAGTCTGCATTTCAAAAGTCACTACTTCCCTTCTGAGCCCCGACGTGTGCCCAAACAGTGGTTTACCCCCACACATGGGGTATCAGCGTACTCAGGAGAAACTGGACAACAACTTTTGGGGTCCAAATTATCCTGTTACCCTTGGGAAAATAAAAAATTGCAGGCCAAAATATCATTTTTGAGAAAATAATTTTTATTTTTTATTTTCATGGCTCTGCGTTATAAACTTCTGTGAAGCACTTGGGGGTTCAAAGTCCTCACCACACATCTAGATTAGTTCCTTTGGGGGTCTAGTTTCCAAAATGGGGTCATTTGTGGGGGATCTCTAATGTTTAGGCATACAGGGGCTCTCCAAACGTGACATGGTGTCCACTAATGATTGGAGCTAATTTTCCATTTAAAAAGCCAAATGGCGTGCCTTCCCTCCCGAGCCCTGCCGTGTGCCCAAACAGTGGTTTACCCCCACATATGGGGTATCAGCATACTCAGGACAAACTGGACAAGAACATTTGGGGTCCAATTTATCCTATTACCCTTGGCAAAATAGGAAATTCCAGGCTAAAAAATCATTTTTGAGGAAAGAAAAATTATTTTTTATTTTCATGGCTCTGCGTTATAAACTTCTGTGAAGCACCTGGGGGTTTAAAGTGCTCAATATGCATCTAGATAAGTTCCTTGGGGGGTCTAGTTTCCAAAATGGGGTCATTTGTGGGGGATCTCCAATGTTTAGGCATACAGGGGCTCTCCAAACGTGACATGGTGTCCGCTAATGATTGGAGCTAATTTTCCATTTAAAAAGCCAAATGGCGTGCCTTCCCTTCCGAGCCCTGCCGTGTGCCCAAACAGTGGTTTACCCCCACATATGGGGTATCAGCATACTCAGGACAAACTGGACAAGAACATTTCGGGTCCAATTTATCCTATTACCCTTGGCAAAATAGGAAATTCCAGGCTAAAAAATCATTTTTGAGGAAAGAAAAATTATTTTTTATTTTCATGGCTCTGCGTTATAAACTTCTGTGAAGCACCTGGGGGTTTAAAGTGCTCAATATGCATCTAGATAAGTTCCTTGGGGGGTCTAGTTTCCAAAATGGGGTCACTTGTGGGGGAGCTCCAATGTTTAGGCACACAGGGGCTATCCAAACGCGACATGGTGTCCGCTAACGATGGAGATAATTTTTCATTCAAAAAGTCAAATGGCGCTCCTTCCCTTCCGAGCCTTACCATGTGCCCAAACAGTGGTTTACCCCCACATGTGAGGTATCGGTGTACTCAGGAGAAATTGCCCAACAAATTTTAGGATCCATTTTATCCTGTTGCCCATGTGAAAATGAAAAAATTGAGGCTAAAAGAATTTTTTTGTGAAAAAAAAGTACTTTTTCATTTTTACAGATCAATTTGTGAAGCACCTGGGGGTTCAAAGTGCTCACTATGCATCTAGATAAGTTCCTTGTGGCGTCTAGTTTCCAAAATGGGGTCACTTGTGGGGGAGCTCCAATTTTTAGGCACACGGGGGCTCTCCAAACGTGACATGGTGTCCGCTAAAGAGTGGAGCCAATTTTTCATTCAAAAAGTCAAATGGCACTCCTTCCCTTCCAAGCCCTGCCGTGTGCCCAAACAGTGGTTTACCCCCACATATGAGGTATCAGCGTACTCAGGACAAATTGGACAACAACTTTCGTGGTTCAGTTTCTCCTTTTACCATTGGGAAAATAAAAAAATTGTTGCTAAAAGATAATTTTTGTGACTAAAAAGTTAAATGTTCATTTTTTCCTTCCATGTTGCTTCTGCTGCTGTGAAGTACCTGAAGGGTTAATAAACTTCTTGAATGTGGTTTTGAGTATCTTGAGGGGTGCAGTTTTTAGAATGGTGTCACTTTTGGGTATTTTCAGCCATATAGACTCCTCAAACTGACTTCAAATGTGAGGTGGTCCCTAAAAAAAATGGTTTTGTAAATTTCGTTGTAAAAATGAGAAATCGCTGGTCAAATTTTAACCCTTATAACTTCCTAACAAAAAAAAATTTTGTTTCCAAAATTGTGCTGATGTAAAGTATACATGTGAAAATTGCGAAATTTTCAAAATTTTCGCCAAATTTCCGTTTTTATCACAAATAAACGCAGAATTTATTGACCTAAATTTACCACTAACATGAAGCCCAATATGTCACGAAAAAACAGTCTCAGAACCGCTAGGATCCGTTGAAGTGTTCCTGAGTTATTACCTCATAAAGGGACACTGGTAAGAATTGCAAAAAACGGCAAGGTCTTTTAGGTCAAAATAGGCTGGGTCATGAAGGGGTTAACCTCTACTGTGGGTAAAATCCTGGAGGGCATTCTAAGGGATGCTATACTGGAGTATCTGAAGAGGAATAACCTCATTGCCCAATATCAACATAGGTTTACTAGGGACCGTTCATGTCAGACTAATCTGATCAGCTTCTGTGAAGAGGTAAGTTCCGGACTGAACCAAGGGAACCCAGTGGATGTAGTATATATGGACTTTTTAAAAGCTTTTGAGACGGTGGCACAACAAAAAGTTGATACATAAAATGAGAATAATGGGGATAGGGGAAAATATGTGCAAGTGGGTTGAGAGCTGGCTCAGGGATAGGAAACAAAGGGTGGTTATTAATGGAGCACACTCGGACTGGGTAGCGGTTAGCAGTGGGGTACCACAGGGGTCAGTATTAGGCCCACTTTTTAACATATTAATGACCTTGTAGGGGGCATACAGAGTAGAATTTCAATTTTTTCAGATGACACTAAACTCTGCAGGGTAATCAATACAGAGGAGGACAATTTCATATTACAGGATGATTTATGTAAACTAGAAACTTGGGCTGATAAATGGCAAATGAGCTTTAACGGGGATAAAAGTAAGGTCATGCACTTGGGTAGAAAAAATAAGATGTATAATTATGTGCTTATTTGTAAAACTCTGGGCAAAACCGTCAATGAAAGAGACCTGGGAGTATGGGTGGATGACAAACTCACATTTAGTGGCCAGTGTCAGGCAGCTGCTACAAAGGCAAATAAAATAACGGGATGCATTAAAAGAGGCATAGATGCTCATGAGGAGAACATAATTTTACCTATATACAAGTCACTAGTGCGACCACACCACTTAATAATAATAATCTTTATTTAATAATCTTTATTTTTAACATAGCGCTAACATATTCTGCAGCGCTTTACAGGTTGTGCACATTATCACTTAGAATACTGTGTACAGTTCTGATCTCCGGTGTATAAGAAAGACATAGCTGAACTAGAGCGGGTGCAGAGAAGAGCGACCAAGGTTATTAGAGGACTGGGGGGTCTGCAATACCAAGATAGGTTATTACACTTGGGGCTATTTAGTTTGGAAAAACGAAGGCTAAGGGGTGATCTTATTTTAATGTATAAATATATGAGGGGACTGTACAAAGACCTTTCTAATTACATTTTTACTAGTAGACCTGAGACAGGGACAAGGAGGTATCCTCTACGTCTGGAGGAAAGAAAGTTCAATCATAATAACAGACGTGGATTCTTTACTGTAAGAGCAGTGAGACTATGGAACTCTCTGCTGTATGATGTTGTAATGAGTGATTCATTACTAACATTTAAGAAGGGACTGGATACCTTTCTTGAAAAGTATAATGTTGCAGGATATATACTAGACTCCTTGATAGGGAGTTGATCCAGGGAACTAGTCTGATTGCCGTATGTGGAGTCGGGAAGGAATTGTTTTCCCCAATGTGAAGCTTACTCTTTGCCGCATGGTTTTTTTTTTGCCTTCCTCTGGATCAACATGTTAGGGCATGTTAGGTTAGGATATGGGTTGTACTAGATGGACTTAAAGTCTTCCTTCAACCTTAATAACTATGTTACTATGTTACATGGAGCATATACATACAGGCGCTTGCATACGCAGAGCACATACATACAGTCGCATGTATACAGAGCACATACATACAGATACATGAATACAGAGCACTCCCGATAATCAGCTGTTCGGCACCGCAGGTTCTCCATCCATGTGTTGTGACTGTCACACAGCCGAGACACATGCAGCTGCAGCGCCGATCAGCTCATTATCGGGAGCACTCCGAATAACCAGGTTATCGGTGCAGATATTCGGTAAGCACTCTAGCTATTCGGATAAGCTCTTATCTGAAGCTATTCGATCATCCCTAGTTATTAGCCTAAAGGTACCGTCACACTTAGCGACGCTGCAGCGATACCGACAACGATCCGGATCGCTGCAGCGTCGCTGTTTGGTCGCTGGAGAGCTGTCACACAGACAGCTCTCCAGCGACCAACGATGCCGGTAACCAGGGTAAACATCGGGTAACTAAGCGCAGGGCCGCGCTTAGTAACCCGATGTCTACCCTGGTTACCATCCTAAAAGTAAAAAAAAACAAACACTTCATACTTACCTACTGCTGTCTGTCCTCCAGCGCTGTGCTCTGCACTCCTCCTGTACTGGCTGTGAGCACAGCGGCCGGAAAGCAGAGCGGTGACATCACCGCTCTGCTTTCCGGCTGACCGACGCTCACAGCCAGTACAGGAGGAGTGCAGAGCACAGCGCTGGAGGACAGACAGCGGTAGGTAAGTATGTAGTGTTTGTTTTTTTTTACTTTTAGGATGGTAACCAGGGTAAACATCGGGTTACTAAGCGCGGCCCTGCGCTTAGTTACCCGATGTTTACCCTGGTTACCAGTGAAGACATCGCTGAATCGGTGTCACACACGCCGATTCAGCGATGTCAGCGGGAGTCCAGCGACCAAATAAAGTTCTGGACTTTCTTCCCTGACCAGCGACAGCACAGCAGGGGCCTGATCGCTGCTGCCTGTCACACTGGACGATATCGCTAGCGAGGACGCTGCAACGTCACGGATCGCTAGCGATATCGTCTAGTGTGACGGTACCTTTAGAAACAATTCAGATAAAAAGTACTAACTAAAAGGAAAAGAAAACAGTGTTTCTATGCACAATAAAAGACTTTATCAGAACACAGTAATTTCCGTAGCAGACAGGTTCCCTTTAAATAAATAACATACCACATAATACAAAAAAGTAACAGAAATAAAAAAAAAAGTACAAAGCAGATGATAAGAGCACACATCTAGGCAGACAAAAAAGGAAAGCGAACAAGAAAGCTGAAGAGAGGTCGGAGTGACCCATTCAAGCATTATACAAGACAGATGCCAATCAAAACAACCCAAAAAATGACGGATTCTGATTGAATATTACTTTTGCCAAAGCTAACTTGCAAGATTTCACACAGGCAAAATTGGGTGTCGTGAATGATATATAGAGATTGTCATTAAATCTCAAATTCTCTGGTTATTTTTCTGCAGATAGAGCCCACACAGACAAACAATTGTTGACAGGGTTTTTCTCTTGCATATAAAGTACTGTATATTTTTTCGTGCCTGCAGGACGAGAAATCCGTGATTTCCATTATAAAAATACAACTGTATGATAATCAGAAATATTTTGCTCTGAATTTATTTTCTCCGAAGAGCGCTGCATTATGCCTCTGTTTCTATTTGAACAAAAATAAATGCCTGCAACATATCTAAGAAATTGCAATGTTCTACAGCTAAATTGGTTCAGAGACGAAAACAGTTGAACTTAGCTAATTTTGTGTTCCTGAAACTGAACCCGCTGCTTAAATTTTCTAATTGGCTTTAATGTTTTAAGATCAATAGGAGGTTGAAAATACTTATGACTAGGGTTGAGCGAAACGGGTCGAACATTTTCAAAAGTCGCCGACTTTTGGCTAAGTCGGGGTTTCATGAAACCCGATCCGACCCCTGTGCGTGGTCGGCCATGCGGTACGCGACTTTCGCGCCAAAGTCGCGTTTCAATGACGCGAAAAGCGCCATTTCTCAGCCAATGAAGGTAAACGCAGAGTGTGGGCAGCGTGATGACATAGGTCCTGGTCCCCACCATCTTAGAGAAGGGCATTGCAGTGATTGGCTTGCTGTCTGCGACGTCACAGGGGCTATAAAGAGGCGTTCCCGCCGACCGCCATCTTACTGCTGCTGATCTGAGCTTAGGGAGAGGTTGCTGCCGCTTTGTCAGAAGCAGGGATAGCGTTAGGCAGGGTCCATTAACCACAAAACCGCTTGTGCTGCAGCGATTTGCACTGTCCAACACCACCCTCGGTGTGCAGGGACAGTGGAAGTTTTTTTTTTTCCCCTCAGCGCTGTAGCTCATTGGGCTGCCCTAGAAGGCTCCCTGATAGCTGCATTGCTGTGTGTACGCCGCTGTGCAAACCAACTGCTTTTTTCAAAGCACAAATCCTCTTGTTCCTTCCTTTCTGCACAGCTATCTTTTTTGTTTGTCCACACTTTTTATTTCATTTGTGCATCAGTCCACTCCTTATTGCTGCCTGCCATACCTGGCTGAGATTACTGCAGGCAGGGAGATAGTAGCTGCCTGCCATACCTGGCTGAGATTACTGCAGGCAGGGAGATAGTAATTGTAGGACATTCCCTGTTTTTTTTTTTTTTTTTTTTTGGTGGGAGATTAAGATTGGCAATTTGGCATTTCTGCTAGAGTGCCATCCCTGTGTGTGCCATCTCTCTCACATAGTGGGCCATAGAAAGCCTTTTCATTTTTCTGTATTTTTTTTTGTGGGGTGTATAAATTCTCCCTGATAAAAATACAGTGGGAGATTAATATTGGCCTTTGGGCTTGTGTGCCAGTCCTGAGTGTGCCATCTCTCTCACAAATAGTGGGCCATAGAAAGCCTATTTAATTTTTTTTTTGGTTTTATAAATTCTCCCAGAAAAAAAGGGAGATTAATATTGGCCTCTGGGCTTCTGTGCCAGTCCTGAGCGTGCCATCTGTGCCAGTCCTGAGCGTCCCATCTCTCTCACAAATAGTGGGCCATAGAAAGCCTATTTAATTTTTTTTTTGGTTTTATAAATTTTCCCTGAAAAAAGGGAGATTAATATTGGCCTCTGGGCTTGTGTGCCAGTTGTGAGCGTGCCATCTGTGCCAGTCCTGAGCGTGCCATCTCTCTCACAAATAGTGGGCCATAGAAAGCCTATTTAATTTTTTTTTTGGTTTTATAAATTCTCCCAGAAAAAAAGGGAGATTAATATTGGCCTCTGGGCTTCTGTGCCAGTCCTGAGCGTGCCATCTGTGCCAGTCCTGAGCGTCCCATCTCTCTCACAAATAGTGGGCCATAGAAAGCCTATTTTTTTTTTGGGGGGGGTTTTAGAAATTCTCCCTGGAAAAAAAAAGGGAGATTAATATTGCCCTTTGGGCTTGTGTGCCAGTACTAAGCGTTCCATCTCTCTCTCTCTCTCTTAGTCAGTGGGCCATAGAACGCCTATTTTTGGTTTTATTTGTTTTCTAAATTCTCCCTGCAAAAAATCATTTTATTTTATTTGGTTTCTAAATTCTTCCTGATAAAATCATATTTTTTTTATTATTTTTTTTTCTAAAGTCTCCCTGAAAAAAAAAAAAAAAAACAACCAAAAAAAACAGTGGGAGATTAATATTGGCCTTTCTGCTTGTGTGCCAGTCTTGACTCCTGGGTGTGCCATCTCTCTCTCTCTCTCTCTCTCTCTCTCTCTCTCTCTCTCCAATTGTGGTCCATAGAAAGCCTATATTTTTTTTCCTTGATTTGGGTTCCAAAATCTACCAGAGAAAATAACTACATCAATCATTGGTAGAAAAATATTGGCCTCTGGGCTTGTGTGCCACTTCTGATTCCTGTGTGCGTCATCTCTCAGTCAGTGGGCCATAGAACGCCTATTTTTGTTTTTATTTGTTTTATAAATTCTCCCTGAAAAAATCATTTTATTTTATTTGGTTTCTAAATTCTTCCTGATAAAATCATATTTTTTTTATTATTTTTTTTTCTAAAGTCTCCCTGAAAAAAAAAAAAAAAAAACAGTGGGAGATTAATATTGGCCTTTCTGCTTGTGTGCCAGTCTTGACTCCTGGGTGCGTCATCTCTCAGTCAGTGGGCCATAGAACGCCTATTTTTGTTTTTATTTGTTTTGTAAATTCTCCCTGAAAAAATCATTTTATTTTATTTGGTTTCTAAATTCTTCCTGATAAAATCATATTTTTTTTATTATTTTTTTTTCTAAAGTCTCCCTGAAAAAAAAAAAAAAAAAACAGTGGGAGATTAATATTGGCCTTTCTGCTTGTGTGCCAGTCTTGACTCCTGGGTGCGTCATCTCTCAGTCAGTGGGCCATAGAACGCCTATTTTTGTTTTTATTTGTTTTGTAAATTCTCCCTGAAAAAATCATTTTATTTTATTTGGTTTCTAAATTCTTCCTGATAAAATCATATTTTTTTTATTATTTTTTTTTCTAAAGTCTCCCTGAAAAAAAAAAAAAAAAAAAAAAAAACAGTGGGAGATTAATATTGGCCTTTCTGCTTGTGTGCCAGTCTTGACTCCTGGGTGCGTCATCTCTCAGTCAGTGGGCCATAGAACGCCTATTTTTGGTTTTATTTGTTTTCTAAATTCTCCCTGAAAAAATCATTTTATTTTATTTGGTTTCTAAATTCTTCCTGATAAAATCATATTTTTTTTATTATTTTTTTTTCTAAAGTCTCCCTGAAAAAAAAAAAAAAAAACAACCAAAAAAAACAGTGGGAGATTAATATTGGCCTTTCTGCTTGTGTGCCAGTCTTGACTCCTGGGTGTGCCATCTCTCTCTCTCTCTCTCTCTCTCTCTCTCTCTCTCTCTCCAATTGTGGTCCATAGAAAGCCTATATTTTTTTTCCTTGATTTGGGTTCCAAAATCTACCAGAGAAAATAACTACATCAATCATTGGTAGAAAAATATTGGCCTCTGGGCTTGTGTGCCACTCCTGATTCCTGTGTGCGTCATCTCTCAGTCAGTGGGCCATAGAACGCCTATTTTTGTTTTTATTTGTTTTATAAATTCTCCCTGAAAAAATCATTTTATTTTATTTGGTTTCTAAATTCTTCCTGATAAAATCATATTTTTTTTATTATTTTTTTTTCTAAAGTCTCCCTGACAAAAAAAAAAAAAAAAAAAAAAACAGTGGGAGATTAATATTGGCCTTTCTGCTTGTGTGCCAGTCTTGACTCCTGGGTGTGCCATCTCTCTCTCTCTCTCTCTCTCTCTCTCTCTCTCTCTCTCTCCAATTGTGGTCCATAGAAAGCCTATATTTTTTTTCCTTGATTTGGGTTCCAAAATCTACCAGAGAAAATAACTCCATCAATCATTGGTAGAAAAATATTGGCCTCTGGGCTTGTGTGCCACTCCTGATTCCTGTGTGCGTCATCTCTCACTCAGTGGCCCATAGAAAGCATATAGTTTGTTACATTTGTTTTCTAAATTCTCCCTGCAAAAATCAAATTTCTTTTTTTTTTGGGGGGGTTTCTAAAGTGTTCCTGAAAAAAATAAAAATAAAAAACAAATAATAGTGTGACATTAATATTAACATTTGTGCTTCAGTGACAGTCCTGCGTGTGGGGCATCTCTCTAATTTGCAGCCACCAAAAAAAGAGTGTGTAACATTGTGCCTGATTTTCGCGGTGGTCTCACCAACCTGTAAAGGGGTAGCTAAATCATACTGAAGTTATAGCTCACCGTGTAAGTTGTGTGACTGCAACAAATAACGTTAGTTTGGTTACGTTTTTAAAACAATGAGGAAGTCTAGTGGAAGAGGTCGTGGCCGGGGGCGTTCATTGTCAGCTGGTAATGAGGGTAGTGGTAGTGGTGGAGCATCAGGTGGTCGTGGGGAAAAAAATATTGCACCTAAGTCTGGAGCTGTGGAGCCAGGTTCGTCGTCCGGCTACACAAGGCCTCGAACGCTCCCTTTTCTGGGATTAGGAAAACCGCTTTTAAAGCCGGAGCAGCAAGAGCAAGTTTTGGCTTATCTTGCTGACTCAGCCTCTAGCTCTTTTGCCTCCTCTCGTGAAACTGGTAAAAGTAAAAGCAGCGCGTCGTTAGTGGATGTTCACGGTCAGGGACAAGTCACTTCCTTGTCCTCTTCAGCAAAAACAACAACAGAGAAGAATGCAGCAGGCGACACAACGGGTTACTCCATGGAGCTCTTTACACATACCGTCCCTGGCTTAGAAAGTGAAGCAGTTAACAGTCCATGCCCATTACAAATTGAATCTGACATGGAGTGCAGTGACGCACAGCCACAGCCAGACTACTATGCTGGTCCTTTGACTCAGACCACAACATTGCCCTCGCAGGGTGCTGATCAAGAATCAGACCCTGATGAGACTATGTTGCCCCATCACGAACGCTATACCACCGAACGACACGGTGACACAGACGAAGTTGCGCAGGAGGTACAAGAAGAGTTATTAGATGACCCAGTTCTTGACCCCGATTGGCAGCCATTGGGGGAACAGGGTGCAGGCGGCAGCAGTTCTGAAGCAGAGGAGGAGGAGGGGCCGCAGCAGGCATCAACATCGCCACAGGTTCCATCTGCCGGGCCCGTATCTTGCCCAAAACGCGTGGCAAAGCCAAAACCTGGTGGAGGACAGCGTGGCCATCCGGTTAAAGCTCAGTCTGCAATGCCTGAAAAGGTATCCGATGCTAGAAAGAGTGCAGTCTGGCATTTTTTTAAACAACATCCAATTGATCAGCGCAAAGTCATCTGTCAAAAATGTTCTACTTCCTTAAGCAGAGGTCAGAATCTGAAAAGTCTCAATACTAGTTGCATGCATAGACATTTAACCACCATGCATTTGAAAGCTTGGACTAACTACCAAACGTCCCTTAAGGTTGTTGCACCCTCGGCCAATGAAGCTAGTCATCAACGCAACATCCCTTCCGGCAGTGTAGGACCACCATTTAGCGCACCACCTGCTGTATCTGTGCAGGTATCTTTGCCAGGCCAAAGCAGTCAGGGTCAGGGAATCACCAGTTTCGTAGTAGGAAACACTGCATCTAGGGCACCGGCGGCAACAATACCATCTCCCACCGTCTCTCAGTCTGCCATGTCCACCGGCACCCCCGCTAGTTCCACGATCTCCATCTCTCCAGTCCAGCTCACCCTACATGAGACTATGGTTAGAAAAAGGAAGTACTTAGCCTCGCATCCGCGTACACAGGGTTTGAACGCCCACATAGCTAGACTAATCTCGTTAGAGATGATGCCCTACCGGTTAGTTGAAAGCGAAGCTTTCAAAGACCTGATGGACTACGCTGTACCACGCTACGAGCTACCCAGTCGACACTTTTTTTCCAGAAAAGCCATCCCAGCCCTCCACCAGCATGTTAAAGAGCGCATCGTCCATGCACTCAGGCAATCTGTGAGCACAAAGGTGCACCTGACAACAGATGCATGGACCAGTAGGCATGGCCAGGGACGTTACGTGTCCATCACGGCACACTGGGTAAATGTGGTGGATTCAGGGTCCACAGGGGACAGCAAGTTTGGGACAGTTCTGCCTAGCCCACGGTCTAGTAAACAGTTGTCTGTAGCCGTTCGCACCCCCTCCTCCTCCTCCTCCTCCTCGTCCTCCTGCAGAAGCAAGAGCTCGTCCACAGACCGCAGTCGCACAAACACTCCATCCGCACCTGCCACTGTTGCACACCAGGTCTCCCATTATGGGGCAGCTACTGGCATACGTCAGCAGGCTGTATTGGCTATGAAGTGTTTGGGCGACAATAGACACACCGCGGAAGTTCTGTCCGAGTTCTTGCAGCAAGAAACGCAGTCGTGGCTGGGCACTGTAGATCTTGAGGCAGGCAAGGTAGTGAGTGATAACGGAAGGAATTTCATGGCTGCCATCTCCCTTTCCCAACTGAAACACATTCCTTGCCTGGCTCACACCTTAAACCTGGTGGTGCAGTGCTTCCTGAAAAGTTATCCGGGGTTATCCGACCTGCTCCTCAAAGTGCGTGGACTTTGCGCACATATCCGCCGTTCGCCTGTACACTCCAGCCGTATGCAGACCTATCAGCGTTCTTTGAACCTTCCCCAGCATCGCCTAATCATAGACGTTGCAACAAGGTGGAACTCAACACTGCACATGCTTCAGAGACTGTGCGAACAGAGGCGGGCTGTTATGTTTTTGTGGGAGGATACACATACACGGGCAGGCAGTAGGATGGCAGACATGGAGTTGTCAGGTGTGCAGTGGTCGAAGATTCAAGACATGTGTCAAGTCCTTCAGTGTTTTGAGGAATGCACACGGCTGGTTAGTGCAGACAACGCCATAATAAGCATGAGCATCCCCCTAATGCGTCTGCTGATGCAAAGTTTGACGCACATAAAGGATCAGGCGTCTGCACCAGAGGAAGAGGAAAGCCTTGATGACAGTCAGCGATTGTCTGGTCAGGGCAGTGTACATGACGAGGTACCGGGCGAAGAGGAGGTGGAGGATGAGGAGGATGATGGGGATGAGTATATTTTTAATGAGGAAGCTTTCCCGGGGGCACGGGAAATTGGTGGCGTGGCAAGGCCGGGTTCTGGTTTTTTGAGGGACACAAGTGACGTAGATTTGCCTGCAACTGCCCCTCAACCAAGCACAACCGCAGATTTGACAACGGGAACTTTGGCCCACATGGCGGATTATGCCTTGCGTATCCTCAAAAGGGACACACGCATTACAAAAATGATGAACGATGACGATTACTGGTTGGCCTGCCTCCTTGATCCTCGCTATAAAGGCAAATTGCAAAATATTATGCCACATGAGAACTTGGAACTAATATTAGCAACAAAACAATCAACTCTTGTTGACCGTTTGCTTCTGGCATTCCCTGCACACAGCGCCCGTGATCGTTCTCACACGAGCTCCAGGGGCCAGCAGACCAGAGGTGTTAGAGGGGCAGAAATCAGAAGTGGCGTTGGCCAGAGGGGTTTTCTGACCAGGTTGTGGAGTGATTTTTCTAGGACCGCAGACAGGACAGGTACTGCAGCATCAATTCAAAGTGACAGGAGACAACATTTGTCCAGTATGGTTACAAACTATTTTTCATCCCTTATCGACGTTCTCCCTCAACCGTCATTCCCATTTGATTACTGGGCATCCAAATTAGACACCTGGCCAGAATTGGCAGAATATGCATTGCAGGAGCTTGCTTGCCCGGCAGCTAGTGTCCTATCAGAAAGAGTATTCAGTGCTGCAGGTTCAATACTAACAGAAAAAAGGACTCGTCTGGCTACCCAAAATGTAGATGATCTAACCTTCATTAAAATGAACCACAACTGGATTTCAAAATCTTTTGCCCCACCCTGCCCGGCTGACACCTAGCTTTCCTATGAAAAGGTCTTGCCTGTGGACTATTCTGAATGACTTTTCCAATCTCGTAATTTTCTTCACCTGATTGTCCAGCATACGACATGTTTCCACCTCACGAAATGGCCAAACTCCCCACACGGGGTCGTGCTATCGCCACTTTGCGCTTGGACCCTTGAGAGTGCTGTTTGTCTGAAGAGGTGGGTGAGCCCGCTTTTGGTCGACGGCACTGCCACTGGGTCCCTCATAGTACAATAAAGTGTCTCTGGCGGTGGTGGTGCGCACCCAACGTCAGACTCACCGTTGTAATATGAGGGGCCCTGTGCCTGTACCGCCGGCCACAAGCCAGTTCCCCCCCCCCCCAGCTCAAACAGTGCTCTACCACTAGCAAAATTATCTCTCACAGCTTCACCAATGTGTAGTCTAGGCGCTGACATCCTTCAATGACTGGCACTGACAATACCATTGTTTTGACATTTTTGTTATGTTAGGCCTTCGAAGCCTGTCTGCGGTCACTCCTTCCACTAGACTTCCACTGACCAGACCACTGCTGCCCGTGTACCCCTGGAACCAATTTAAAATTGCCTACAGCCATGTGTGATTATTTTAGGCCGTCGATGCCTGTCTGCGGTCACTCCTTCCACTAGGCCTCCACTGACCACACCACTGCTGCCCGTGTAACCCTGGAACCAATTTAAAATTGCCTACAGCCAGCCCAATTTTTTTATTTTAGGCCTTCGATGCCTGTCTGCGGTACATTCTTTCAACTACTACTACACTGACCAGGGCACTGCTGCCCAAGTACCCCTGGAACCAATTTAAAATTGCCTACAGCCATGTGTTAATATTTTAGGCCTTCGATGCCTGTCTGCGGTCACTCCTTCCACTAGGCCTCCACTGACCACACCACTGCTGCCCGTGTACCCCTGGAACCAATTTAAAATTGCCTACAGCCATGTGTGATTATTTTAGGCCGTCGATGCCTGTCTGCGGTCACTCCTTCCACTAGGCCTCCACTGACCACACCACTGCTGCCCGTGTAACCCTGGAACCAATTTAAAATTGCCTACAGCCATGTGTTATTATTTTAGGCCTTCGATGCCTGTCTGCGGTCACTCCTTCCACTAGGCCTCCACTGACCACACCACTGCTGCCCGTGTAACCCTGGAACCAATTTAAAATTGCCTACAGCCAGCCCAATTTTTTTATTTTAGGCCTTCGATGCCTGTCTGCGGTACATTCTTTCAACTACTACTACACTGACCAGGGCACTGCTGCCCAAGTACCCCTGGAACCAATTTAAAATTGCCTACAGCCATGTGTTAATATTTTAGGCCTTCGATGCCTGTCTGCGGTCACTCCTTCCACTAGGCCTCCACTGACCACACCACTGCTGCCCGTGTAACCCTGGAACCAATTTAAAATTGCCTACAGCCAGCCCAATTTTTTTATTTTAGGCCTTCGATGCCTGTCTGCGGTACATTCTTTCAACTACTACTACACTGACCAGGGCACTGCTGCCCAAGTACCCCTGGAACCAATTTAAAATTGCCTACAGCCATGTGTTAATATTTTAGGCCTTCGATGCCTGTCTGCGGTCACTCCTTCCACTAGGCCTCCACTGACCACACCACTGCTGCCCGTGTAACCCTGGAACCAATTTAAAATTGCCTACAGCCATGTGTGATTATTTTAGGCCGTCGATGCCTGTCTGCGGTCACTCCTTCCACTAGGCCTCCACTGACCACACCACTGCTGCCCGTGTAACCCTGGAACCAATTTAAAATTGCCTACAGCCATGTGTTATTATTTTAGGCCTTCGATGCCTGTCTGCGGTCACTCCTTCCACTAGGCCTCCACTGACCACACCACTGCTGCCCGTGTAACCCTGGAACCAATTTAAAATTGCCTACAGCCAGCCCAATTTTTTTATTTTAGGCCTTCGATGCCTGTCTGCGGTACATTCTTTCAACTACTACTACACTGACCAGGGCACTGCTGCCCAAGTACCCCTGGAACCAATTTAAAATTGCCTACAGCCATGTGTTAATATTTTAGGCCTTCGATGCCTGTCTGCGGTCACTCCTTCCACTAGGCCTCCACTGACCACACCACTGCTGCCCGTGTACCCCTGGAACCAATTTAAAATTGCCTACAGCCATGTGTGATTATTTTAGGCCGTCGATGCCTGTCTGCGGTCACTCCTTCCACTAGGCCTCCACTGACCACACCACTGCTGCCCGTGTACCCCTGGAACCAATTTAAAATTGCCTACAGCCATGTGTGATTATTTTAGGCCTTCGATGCCTGTCTGCGGTCACTCCTTCCACTAGGCCTCCACTGACCTGTCTACTGCGGCCCGTGTACCCCTTGAACCAACCTAATAAAATATTTAAAAAATTAATTTGATTATAAAAAATAAGATCGTGTTGAGATCTCAAATGCAGACATTTTAACATTAAAAACAAACACACAACAAAAATCTGGAACTGTACTAAAAAGGTCCACCAGCTACAATTACTTTCTCCTGCAAGAAGTTAACTGAAAGGTTTTTTTGGAGTTGTTAACACAGATATGGCATCCACCGAGTGTTGTCCTGTCGCGTCTCCTTTAAATTATTTCCAATAAGATGTTAAACTATTAATTTAATAAAATCAATAATTAAAAAAATAATTGAGTAAGTCAAAAGCACATTGCAAATAAACATTAATTACAAATCAAGAAGCATGGCGCGTCCGAGGGTGAGTAGATACCGAATAAGAATATAATCACCCTCGGGCGCGCAATGCTTATTTACAACAGCCTTCCTTCCTAAGAATCAGCCCTTCCGTGGTGTAGAGAGAGGTTGTTGTTACACTCCAAGGTGTTCCCCAGGTTGCCTTTCCTGAGCTTCGATCTTCCGGCTCTCGTTTACTAGCTGTTGGAAACTACGCTGCATTAGGCCTACAAATTGTGTATGGGTGAAACAGTGGCGCATCTGCGGTCCCTCCTTCCACTAGGCCTCCACTGACCTGTCTACTGCTGCCCGTGTACCCCTTGAACCAACATCTTAAAATAAAAAAATAATTATTTTGATTATAAAAAATAAGATCGTGTTGAGATCTCAAATGCAGACATTTTAACATTAAAAACAAACACACAACAAAAATCTGGAACTGTACTAAAAAGGTCCACCAGCTACAATTACTTTCTCCTGCAAGAAGTTAACTGAAAGGTTTTTTTGGAGTTGTTAACACAGATATGGCATCCACCGAGTGTTGTCCTGTCGCGTCTCCTTTAAATTATTTCCAATAAGATGTTAAACTATTAATTTAATAAAATCAATAATTAAAAAAATAATTGAGTAAGTCAAAAGCACATTGCAAATAAACATTAATTACAAATCAAGAAGCATGGCGCGTCCGAGGGTGAGTAGATACCGAATAAGAATATAATCACCCTCGGGCGCGCAATGCTTATTTACAACAGCCTTCCTTCCTAAGAATCAGCCCTTCCGTGGTGTAGAGAGAGGTTGTTGTTACACTCCAAGGTGTTCCCCAGGTTGCCTTTCCTGAGCTTCGATCTTCATGCTCTCGTTTAGTAGGTGTCGGAAAGTAGGCTGCATTAGGCCTAAAAAATGGGGAATGGGGTGGAGAGAGATGGTGTGTTACACTCCAAGGTGTTCTCCAGGTTTCCTCGCCATTGCTTCGATCTTCCGACTCTCGTTTAGTAGTTGTAGAAAACTACACTGCATTAGGCCTACAAAATGGGTATCGGGTGGAGAGAGATGGTGTGTTACACTCCAAGGTGTTCCCCAGGTTTCCTTGCCATTGCTTCGGTCTTCCGACTCTCGTTTAGTAGTTGTAGAAAAGTACACAGCATTAGGCCTACAAAATGGGTATGGGGTGGAGAGAGATGGTGTGTTACACTCCAAGGTGTTCCCCAGGTTGCCTTTCCTGAGCTTCTATCTTCAGGCTCTCATTAAATTGTGGTTAAATGGAACAACTGCATTTGGCGTACTAGTTGGTTTGGGGCCTACTATCGGTGTCTGCCACTCCTTGCTGTTCTCCTGGTTTCCTGTCCTGAAATTCCATTTTCAGCCTCTCGTTAAGTAGTTGTTAATGTTAGACTGCATTTGGCCTACTAGTTGGGTTGGGGCCTACTATCGGTGTCTGCCACTCCTTGCTGTTCTCCTCCACTGAACAAAGCTGTGCCGCCTGTTTACTACGGTTGCCAATTTTGAACTGCATTTCGACTACTTACTGATTTGGCCCTACTCTCTGTGTCAGCCTCTCATTCCAGTTGTCCTCCACTGCAATGCCCCCTGGTTATTCCTGTGTTACCAATTTTGAACTGCATTTAGCCCACTTTCTTCTTTGGGCCTATATCTGTGTTTCCACTTCATCGTGCCCATTGCCCAGCCAGTGATAGATGAGTCTGCTGGTACATTGACCCATAACGCAACATTCCCCGTGCACGCTACACAACAACATTGTGACCCTGCTGAAAGTCAGGTTGCTCTTCCCGCATACCATACCACCTTACACGGGGACAAAGAGGAAGGTGCAGATGAAAGTGCAGGTTCCTTCATCAGGTGGGGGGAGGAATACTAGTTGGCGACGTCACTGGCACAGGGCCTCTCATAGTACGCAAAAGTGTTGCTGCCGGTGGGAGGCGCCCCCGCCGTGCAAACACACCGCTGTACTTTGAGGGGCCCTGTGCCAGTGCCAATGCCAACGAGTGGGCCCCCCCTGCTTGCTCAGGATCACAGCACTTGCAAAGTTGAAATACTTACCTCTCCCTGCTCCACTGCCGTGACGTGGTCCAGATTTACTGGGCCCACTAATTACTTGAACCAGCCCTACCCCCCACAACTTTAGCCAAATGACCCCCAATTTCAAATGCCTTCCAATTATTTTAAGGTAAATTACGCTTGACAAGCTTCATTAAGAAGAATGGATGGTTTTGACATTAAAATGGGCACTCTAGGTGTTTTCCTGGCCCCCACTCACTGCCGACTATGCTGCCCCATTGACTTGCATTGGGTTTCGTGTTTCGGTCGATCCCGACTTTACGTCATAATCGGCCGATTTCACTCGACCCGACTTTGGACATAGTCGGGTTTCGCAAAACCCGGCTCGACTCTAAAAAGGTCAAGGTCGCTCAACTCTACTTATGACACCTTTCACGCTGGCTTATAGAAAAACTGTGTCTTTGTTATTTCATCAACACTATTGCATTGTCATTAGCTAGTCTGTTCCATCATCTATTAGTCTATGGAGCCTTCAGTCATCTATCATCTTAGGGTGATCAATCAAAAACCGCTAAAGCAGCTACGATTATGTAATCCTAATTACAGATGCATTGCCTACTTACTAAATACAAATTAAAATATTCTCTGTGTAAGGGCAGTCTCACACGTCCAGATAATTCCGGTACCGGAAAAATCGGTACTGGAATTATCCGTGTCAGTGTTCAGGTGTGTTTCTGTGGTACATCAGTGTGGCACACGTGCGGCACACGTGTGCCGCCCGTGTGCCTACTGGGTACCACACGCACCGTGCAGGAGACAGCGCTAAAGTTTAGCGCTGTCCCCTGCATCGGGTGCTGAAGCCGCGATTCAGATCTTCCCTGCAGCAGCGTTTGCTGTAGAGAAGATATGAATAATCATGTTTAAAATAAAGCTCCACGTGGGGCCGCTCATTTACAGTAATGAATATGCGGCTCCACCCCTATAGGAGGTGGAGCCGCATATTCATGATTGTAATGGGCGGCCCCACGTGACCGCTCATACAGTAGAAGGTGCGGCCAGGACAGGAAGCAGCGCCTGCCAGCGAGGGAGCCGGGTGAGTATTTTAAGAACAGCGGGTGGGCGCACAGGGGGTGGGAGGGGGGTGGGCATATGGAGCTTTATTTTAAACACGATTATTGATATCTTCTCTACAGCAAACGCTGCTGCAGGGAAGATATGAATCGCGGCTTCAGCACCAGTGGGGGGGACAGCGCTTACAGTAGCGCTGTCTCCTGCACGGCACACGGACTGCACACGGACAGCATAAGTGTGCGGTACGTGTTTTACATGGACCCATTGACTTTAATGGGTCCGTGTAATCCGTGCGCTCCCACAAACACTGACATGTCTCCGTGTTTGGCACACGGAGACACGATCCACAAAAAATCAATGACATCTGCACAGATACATTGTTTTAACTGTGTCTACGTGTGTCAGTGGCTCCAGTACGTGAGGAAACTGTCACCTCACGTACTGGAGCCACTGACGTGTGAAACCGGCCTAAGTGATACTGTTTTATGATTTCTTAGCTTAGTTTCTTAGCATATGGACATGTTTCTATATCTTTTTTCAGATATGCTTCTTTCTTGCATTAACAAAGCGGGTTGTTTTTGCTACATATACAGAGAAATCACTTTTCAGTCACAAAGGCAAAACTTGACTGCAATGAGAAGGAAAGCCTACAACCTGTATTTTGGCTGCAGAACAAGAGATCAGTACAAGAGTTGGCTCCACACATATGCTGCAATAGATATGCATCACATCTTTCCCAGTGGTTGCATGGGAAGAAGCAATCTATGCCTTTTGCAGTCCCAATGATCTGGAGAAAGCCAATCGAACACACTACCAATTGCTATTTCTGCATGGTGCCCGACATTAGGAAAGGAGTTTCATGAAAGAAGTGGACAGTTTCCAAACATTCCATCTCAAATACACCCAGTACCACATACAGAAGAACTGCCGGTTCCAAAAGCACCAGAAAGATTTTTAGTTGAGGCAAGTGAGGAAGAAGAGGGTATTTGGTGTCATGAAGCATCTTCATCTCACAATTAGTGATGAACAAGTATACTCGTTGCTAGGGTTTATGCTCGGGTGGTTTCCAAGTATTTGTTAGTGTTCGGAGATTAAGTTTTCATCGCCGCAGTTGAATGATTTACAGCTATTAGCCAGGCTAAGTACATGTGGGGGTTGACTGGTTGCTAGGGAATCCCCACATGTAATCAAGCTGGCTAACAGCTGTAAATCATTCAACTGCAGCGATGAAAACTTAATCTCCGAACACTAACAAATACTTGGAGATCACCTGAGCGTGCTAGGGAAAACCCGAGCAACGAATATACTCGCTCATCACTACTCAAACTTTCTGTCAGCAACTCTCAACTGAACTACACCCGATAACACAGAGTGATCTGAACGATCTTCTTAGAGATTTGGATCTGCTTAAGAGTAGGGATGAGCTCTTAGGTTCCAGGCTACAGCAGTTCCAGGCGATGTTCAGATTTCTTTGTTCCACAACCGTGATAAAGAACATGTCCAATACTGTTTCATGGAGGGCGTTCTTTTGGCATGCAACAACATCAACAGTTTAATAGAAGCTCAGAAGAAAAGTCAGAATCCAGAGGATTGGAGGTTCTTCATTAGTGATGAGCATCGGGTTGCTCGGGCACCCTCGTTACTTTGAGTATCGCAGGTGCTTGAGTCCCCAACCCCCATGTTTCACTGCTGTTTTTCAGCCATTAAACATGAGGGGATTGCCAATCTCTGTAATAGTAACATAGTAACATAGTTAGTAAGGCCGAAAAAAGACATTTGTCCATCCAGTTCAGCCTATATTCCATCATAATAAATCCCCAGATCTACGTCCTTCTACAGAACTTTAGCCTTGCTGGCTACTGGCATTACTGTGATTGGCAAGCCGCATTTTGACATCGGGTCTATATAAGACCTGGTGATGCGATTCTTACTACAACGTACCACGGAAACAGAGCAGGGAGAGATTCTGCAGAAAGGAAAGTTAGCATTACAGACCTAGACATAGTATACAGTGGGTACGGAAAGTATTCAGACCCCTTTACATTTTTCACTTTTTGTTTCTTTGCAGCCATTTGGTAAATTCAAAAAAGTTAATTTTTTCACATTAATGTACATGTAATGTAATGTTTCAGTTTTTCTTTTTTAATACATTTGCAAACATTACTATAGTTCTGTTTTTTTCAGTCAAGAAATGAGAAAAAATGAACTTTTTTGAATTTACCAAATGGCTGCAATGAAACAGAGTGAAAAATTTAAAGGGGTCTGAATACCTTCCGCACCCACTGTATATTGCATTTCAGGCCTTGCTGCAGAAACATAAGAAATTAGGGCTGCGTGTATTCTATTCAATACCGCTATACTGTTTACTCTAGTGATAGCTGCTGAAGAAGGGCTAGTAGTGCATTGCAGATCGTGCCGCAGTAAACAAAGAAACATAGCTCCTGTAGGCCTCTTTCACACTTCCGTCTTTGTAGCCCCTTCGAGATAAGTCGTTTTTTGAGAAAAAAAAAATTGCAGGATCCTGCATTTTCTCATAGACTTGTAGACTTGTATTAGGCTTCTTTCACACTTCCGTCTTCCAAATCTGCACAGGATCCGTCAAGACGTTGAAATGACGGATCCTGTGCAGATTGTGGAAAATGTGTGCACTAGGCCGGTCTTTCTGACAGATCCAACGAGGCTATGTGCACCTATTGTGTATGCATCTTCACAGCGGTTTTCCACTGCAAAAACGCATACACAACACAAACCAGGTTAAAAAAAATAAAAAAATCGCATTATTCTCACCTACAGGCGTCGCGCGCTCGTGACGCTGCACGGGACGTCAGTAGGTGAGAATATTGCAATTTTTAAAAATTATTTTTCACATTATATCTTGTTACTATTGATGCTGCATAGGCAGCATCAATAGTAAAAAGAGAATGAGAGCGAGTGAGAGAATTTCCCTGATGGGAAATTCTTCCATGCATGCTCAGTTTGAAAAGGCGGGACCCGTCGCTGGATTCCTGCTTTTGCATCCTGCGCCCATAGACGTCCATTGTAGCCAGTGACGTTCAGCGCAGGATGCATCGCTGACCGATTTTCCGACATGCAGGAAAAATGTTCCTCTGAACGTTTTCTCTGCCCGACGGACCGTTTTTTTTACACAGGATCCAGTGCACAATGGATGAAACGGATGGCCATCCATCACAATCCGTCACTAATACAAGTCTATGGGAAAATGCAGGATCCTGCAAATTTTCCGACATACCGACGGAAGTGTTTGCTTTCACATTTCCATCTGCGTTGCCGGGCAGGAAAGAGTCAGAGAGAGACATTTCCTGGCAGGCATGCGCAGACTGGAAAACTGGATGCCATGTACAGAAAAACGTTCCCTTGAACGTTTTTCCGAGATGACGGGCCACCAAAACCCGAAGCATCCAGTGCACGATGTGGCCATGTCACGATCCATCGGCAATACAAGTCTATGGGAAAAAGACGCATCCTGCGGGCAAATTTGCAGGATGCTTTTTTTTCCCCCAAAAATGACGCATTGTGACGGATATAAATAAACGCAAGTGTTAAAGAAGCCTTAGCGACGTATTGCGACGGATGGCCACACGTTTTGTCCGTCGTGCACTGGATCCTGTGGAATTTGACGGACCGTCATTTGGAAAAAACAAGGAGAGTTTTTTGTCTGCAGTGGAAAAACGTTCCCCGACGCCTCCTGCGGCATACTTTGTTGCACAGAATGGGAGCCTATGGACACTGGATCCTGCGCACACTGTGAAAAGCAGGAATTTAGTGACAGATGCAGTTTTTACATCTGAGCATGCCAGGAAGCAAATTCCAACCCTGAGACTCACTCACACTCTCTCTCTCTCAAAATTTATACCTGTAAAATTCAGCCCGGGACTCGTGCAACACATCCGTCATAACACTGGATGCGTTACACACGTTTTCCTCTAATTTTGCAACGTCCGTCGATACGTCGGTTCACTGCAATCCGACGCAGGATGACCGACGGAAGTGTGAAAGAAGCCTTAGCAGGCCTGTATCTATTCTATTTAATACCATTGTTAGCTGTACTATTTAGTGTAGGAATAGCAGTTGGAGAAGGGCTAGAAGTGGATTACATGCCTTTCTGCAGAAACCTAAAACCAAAACTCCTCATCAGGGCTACATCTATTTTATTCAATATAAATACCGCTGATAGCGGTATTTAGTGTAGGAATAGGTTCTGAAGGAGGGATAATAGTGCATTATAAGCCTATTGGCAGGGCTTATAGCCTTACAGTTCTTGCTGCAGTGCCCTCAAATCAAAACTCCTTATCAGGGCTACATCTATTCTATTACCTATTAATACTGCTTTTAGCTGCATTTAGTGCAGGGAGAGTTGCTGGAGAAGGGCTACTTTTGCATATGAGGCATCAAGGCAGGGGTTATTGCCTTACAATCGTTCTACAGGCGTACTGCTGCTGCAACCTAAAATCAAATTCCTTTAAGGGTTACGTCTGTTATTTTCCCTATTAATACTGCTGTTATCTACATTTCACATAGGGATAGCAACTGGAGGAGGGATCATTTTGGATTAGAGGTATATAGGTTTATTGCCTTACAATCCTTCTAAGATTTTGAGTGAGGGCCGACTGATGACCCTCTAAAAATTTGGAGAGGAGGCTGCATGACTAACCTGTTGCTATGGTGGAGGGAGGAGGACAAGAAAAAGGAGAAATAGTGAACCGTATACCATTTTTTTCAGTGGGAAGTGATGCATAGGAATAGACTAGAAAAAAGGGAACACCTACCTCTTGGCCTGGGAACTTGCACTGTTTGGGTGAATAGTTGCTCATCTTCACTATCTGGCCACCCCAAGGCCTCTTCCTGCTGGTTGCAGTGCTCAGGATCCATCCCCCTCTGCACTGCTGGCCTTGCTCTGCTGGCACCTTCCCAGGTTGGGTCAGTGAGTTCATTGTCCATTACCTCGTCTTCCACTTCTGCACTCTGGTCCTCCTGAATTATTGACTTAACAACATCACTTGTTCAGCCGACAGAGCAGGAAGGTAGTGGCCCAAATGGGTAAAGGGCTTGTGTAAAGGGGGTAGTCACGGCAACATACCGTGTGGGGTGAGATCAAGGAACAGAGGGGACCACAAGCCTCCCATCTGGCAGCCCCTCCCCCAAAATCCAGGCCTTTCATCTACTGACCCATGTATTTGGGTAATATCTTTTGTCCTACCACTATCTGTATTTGCATATCTGACCATTAATATGTGTAATCATCATGTATATAGTGCATTGTCTAGTTGACCCTTAAGGCGATTATCTTGAGACATTAATCCACACATCTGTTTCTTGGTTTAACTTTCCATGCCACCAAGACTGGTTTCTGTCATGATATAATCCCATTAATGGACTGGGCTTATATCTCACAAGGAACTGGTGACAGTCCTACTGGGCTGGTAGCCTTCTGTTTCACTAGTGCTAGTGAAAAGGGCATCTCAGCCTGTCATTGTTGTGAGTGAATGTGGTGCCACATCAGTGACTGCATGGGCTACATACTCTCCTCCCCGTGCCTCCCTGGGCCCATGTAGACAGGGGGTGTCTGTGTAAAACTGTACCAAGTTGACCTTATGAGTCCCCAGGGGGTGCGGAATGTCATGTTGGTGATAGTTGGGAGACTGCATTATGTTCTCTTTCTGACATATTTGTGACATCAGGTGGGTGATGAGATGTGGGTTCCTCACATGTTATGACAGCAGTGGGATTCTGTGTGATCTCTCCAGTGTGATCCTTCATAATGTCCTTAAAGATACAGTTCATACATTCGCATTTACACTTTTTTCCACCAAACTACGTAGGAGTGAGCAATGAGCGTCGTGAGAGATTTCACCAAGATTATGGCTATGGAGAAAAGATAACAAGTAAAATGGAATCCATCAATGTTTGCAGATTACTGTTGTACAATTGTATGAGATCTGATTTGGCTAGGTGAGATGGTCTAGACTAAGGTCTAAGAGGTAACATTTTTTCTTTTGGAGAGCGACATACTGACTCTGGCATACTTTTCACTGATGAGGGACTATGCCCCGAAACACTTTTTTTTCTGCATATTGAGATTCTGAATTGGCTTTCATGCTAAATCATAGTGCAAGGCTCATTAAAGGGTCCATAGTGACTTGTAGGTTCACTGCTTCCAACTGGTAGCACTAGAGTTCAAGTCCTCTTCCTTTCTGAAGAGGAAATTTGCATATTTAATTTCCCAGAGGAACATTGAATGGTGAATAAACCTCATGCCAGTGCTGGTATGTCTCTTTCCACAACGAAAAACATTACCCCTTAGACCTCAAAGTTTACCAAGAAAAGCGTTCTGATGAATCAACCCTATGTCAACTCTATGTCTTCCATTTTTCATTCATTTCTCTAGACTTAAATAGCTAAATCTGATCCATAAAATTGATCAGATTAGGACATGCTCTGATTCTCAAGGATCCAGATGTGTGTATGGCTCAGTGAAACTCTATATATCTTTGTGCTGTACATTTAAAAAAAAAGACAGCACTAGGATGAGGAAAATGGATGTGTGAATGCAATCTAAGGTTAAGTCAAACTCTTACTGCTTTATTGAAAAGCTTCCAAAAGTGTTTAACTTTGAAATCACCTGAAACATTAATTCAGCACAATAATAGATGTTACTGTCAAGCCAGGCACTCCTGCTTGATTTATTCTTTGTAAAATAAATGTACTTCCAGGACACATTTTTGGCTTGTTTTGTGACTATTTAAAACCTTTGCGGAAATCAGGTTAAGTATGTTTTTTTTAAAAAAAAAAAGAGTACAGTCTGTCTCTTCATCTCACATGGATTAATTCATCTCTGGTGGGGACTTCACTATGATTTGAACGTTTGAGATTCTATTAGCAGAAGTAAATATCACTGGAAACCACATTTTTTTGAATTGAGAATAACATTGCATGACCATCAGAGGAATAGCACGGTATCATAAAATTAAAATAACAAAGCAACATTTTCAGCACTTCACAATTTAAATACCTATAGTTGGCTCTTTTATCTTGTTACTTTAAGGGACAAGGAACATGATGGCAAGGGGGGGGGGGGGGGAAAGACCCGCATAGGGCATTAGGGGACAGGTTGGTGTCAGGAGCTGTCCAATTCTTTGCTCCCTACCTTTAGGGTCTTCCTCTCTCTTTTTCCATCCCATCATAGTTGTATGCTGTGTCATCTGCCGGACTTATCTGTGTTCCAGCATGACAATGTTGCTGTATTCTCCGGTATTTAGAATTTCATTAATTTGCAAATTAGGTGTTCAGTGCTCTGCATAGACTTGACAGGGCACTTAAAAAGCCACAGCCTGCCAGGGTTGTTTCAACACCAAGCACAGGACTTTTTAGCTTGATTATCCCTCCATCAGGTGCACCTCTGGCACTTCCGAGTAACAGGCATAGTTTATAAATCCACCTATAATATCAAATTATCTCAAGTTCAGGACTCTAAAATTAATCAGTGACCTTCATCAGGATGTATTAGAGAGTACACAAAATCAGATGCTAAAAAATAAACATTTAACCCCTTTGCCCCACAGCCTGTTTCCAATTTCCTGAACTGGCCTATTTCTACAATTCTGACCACTGTCACTTTGTGAGGTAATAACTCTAGAGCGCTTCAACGGATCCCACTAATTCTGAGACTGTTTTCTTGTGAAATACTGCTCTTTATGATAGTGGTAAAAATTTCTTTGATATGACATGCATTTATTTATAAAAAATGGAAATTTGGCGAAAATTTTTGAAATTTTCAAAGTTTTAAATTTTATGCTCTTAAATCAGAGTCATATTGCATAAAATACCGTATTTTTCGCTTTGTAAGACGCTCCGGATTATAAGACGCACCCAAAATTTTGAGGAGAAAAATAGGAAAAAACTTTTTGTAATAAATTGGTGGGGCATCTTATAATCCATGCGTCTTATTACTTACCAGGGGTTGTGGCTGTAGCGGATCAGGGTCCCAGGGTCGTTGCTGCAGGCAGGAGTGGAGCATTGCTGCAGGCTGGGATGAGGGGGTCTGCAGGGGGCTCCTGTGCTGCGGGGGGCTCCTGTGCTGCAAGCTGGGATGAGGGGTCTGCAGGGGGCTCCTGTGCTGCAGGGCTGTCTCCGATGCTGCAGGGCTGTCTCCGGTGCTGCGGGGGGCTCTAGCGACATTTTGTGAAAGGCCAGAGCCCCCGGCAGTTCGTCCATGCGTTCCTGTATGACTGACTCCAGGAAAATGGCCGCCGGAATCTCGAGAGATGAGATCTCAGCGCTGAAATCTCATCTCCCGATATTCCGGCGGCCATTTTCCCGGAATTAGTCATACTGGAACGCAAGGACGAACTGCCGGGGGGCTCTGGTCTTTCACAAAATGTCGCCAGAGCCCCCCGCAGCACCGGAGCCTCCAGCATCACCCGGGGCAGCAGCGGACGACAGCGGCGGCGGGCAGTAGCGGAGGCGGACACCCCCTCATCCCAGCCTGTAATAGTAAGCGGTATATTCACTTTGTTAGACGCACCCACATTTCCCCCCCAAATTTGGGGGAAATAAAGTGCGTCTTACAAAGCAGAAAATACGGTAGTTAATAAATAACATTTCCCACATGTCTAATCTACATCAGCACAATTTTGGAAACATAATTTTTTGTTGTTAGGAAGTTATAAGGGTTAAAAGTTGACCAGCGATTTTTCATTTTGACAACAAAATTAGCAAAACCATTTTTTAGGGACCACCTCACACTTGAAGTGACTTTGAGGGGTTTATATTACAGAAAATACCCAAAAATGACACCATTCTAAAAGCTGCGCCACACAAGATGCTCAAAATCACATTCAAGAAGTTTATTAACCCTTCAGGTGCTTCACAGGAATTTTTGGAATGTGGAAGGAAAAAATAAACATTAACTTTTCTTTCACAAAATTTTTCCTTTAGAACTATTTTTTTTTACTTTCGCAAGGGTAACAGGAGAAAATAGACCATACATTTTGTTATGCAATTTCTCCTGAGCATGCTGATATGCCATATGTTGTGGAAATATACTTTTTGGGCACACGTATACACAAAAAGATGGAGTAAACAAAATGTCCCACCAATCATTATAAAAATATAAATTTTTATTCAATATAAATAATATGTACAAATACATCAATATACATATTCCAATATAGACCCAAATACACAGGACATGAGGCAAAAGGAAAAAACTAGTGATAGACTAGAGAGGGAGTGAGAGACAAAATGTATTCCCTCATGGTATCAGCATAGTTGCAATTAAATCAAGCAGAGTTCAAGGACTCAGCCCATCACAATTCTAGGATACAATCCATAAACCATAGGTCCAGAACTGCTGCAATTAAGTCAACGCTTACCCATGAGTAGGAATGTCTCCCACGACCTCCCTAGGTGCCCCTGACGCGCGTTTTGCGGTCCTGCTTTCTCAAAGGGGATATGTATCAGCTAGTCTCACAAGTTTAAATAGTACTATACTGGAAAGGCCGATGATCGCGGCGCACGTGTCCCGGACTACGTTTGCATATATGTTATGATATGCACGTTGCACTTTAAATTTGATCTCCTTTGACTCTATGATATGACATATTTATCATGTTTTCACTAAGTATTCCAGCACTTTATTTATTCATTATTGATGTTAGGGATTGTTGTAGCATGAACTAACTTTCTGTCAGTTTCACTCTTAAATATACTTTACTTGGGTATAGAGAGACTTCTGTTTCCGATGGAGTAAAAGATTACCTTTAGTTCTCGGCCGTCCGTTTTTGGCTTCAGTAAAATGGCTGCCGATGGTGCGCGTGTGCGCCCTGTCTGCATTTGTCTCCACCTCATTAGTGGTTATCAACTTCTGACGATGCGCATGTCTCATGACATCACCAGACGGGATTCTGCCTACATGCGCACTCTGTCTTTAACGGCCATGGGGGAGATGGGAAATGTAGTCCGGGACACGTGCGCCGCGATCATCGGCATTTCCGGTATAGTACTACTTAAACTTGTGAGACTAGCTGATAAATATCCCCTTTAAGAAAGCTGGACCGTGAAACGCGTGTCAGGGGCACCTAGGGAGGTCGTGCGAGACATTCCTACTCATGGGTAAGCGTTGACTTAATTGCAAGAGTTCTGGACCTATGGTTTATGGATTGTATCATGGAATTGTGATGGGCTGAGTCCTTGAACTCTGCTTGATTTGATTGCAACTATGCTGATACCATGAGGGAATACATTTTGTCTCTCACTCCCTCTCTAGTTTATCACTAGTTTTTTCCTTTTGCCTCCTGTGTATTTGGGTCTATATTGGAACATGTATATTGATGTATTTGTACACATCATTTATATTCAATAAAAAATTATATTTTTATAATGATTGGTGGGACATTTTGCTTACTCCATCTTTTTGTGTATACCGTTTTCGGGAGTAGTCTCTTTCAGTTACCTTTCTTTGGTGACTATGATGGGAGAATGATACTTGTTCACCCTCGGCCACAGTGTTATAGTGTGCTTAATGACTTTTCGATTGAATGTTTGGGCACACATCAGGGCTTGGAACTGAAGGAGCGCTATTTGACTTTTTAAACTTAAAATATGCTGGAATAATTAGCGGTTGCCATGTCGCGTATGGAGAGCCCCTGATGTGCCTAAACAGTGGAAACCCCCAACAAGTGACACCATTTTGGAACCTAGACCCCTTTGGGACCTTATCTAGATGTGTATTGAGCACCTTAAACCCCAAGGTGCTTCACAGAAGTTTATAATGTAGAACCGTGAAAATGAACAAAAGATATTTTTCCCAAATAAATCTTTTTATCTCCATAGTTTGCATTTTCATAAGGGTAACGGGAGAAATTGCTCCATGTAATTTGTTGTGCAATATTTCCTGAGTTTGCCGATACCCCATATGTGGGGGAATACTACTGTTTCAGCGCACAGCAGAGCTTGGAAGAGAAGGTGCGTCATTTGACTTTTTGAAAGCAAAATTTGATGGAATAATTAGCGGACGCCATGTCGCATTTAAAGAGCTCCTGATGTGCCTAAACCGTGGCAACCCCTCACAGGTGACACCATTGTGGAAACTATACTCCTTATGGAACTTATCTAAAAGTAAATTGAGCACCTTGAAAACACAGGAGCTTCTCATACATTTTTTATATCGTAGAGACATGGAAATAAAAAAGTCACATTTTTCCCACAAAAATCTATTTTAGCTACAAATTTTGTATTTTCACAAGGGCAAAAGGATAAAACAGACCCCAAAGTTTGTTGTGCAATTTCTCCTGAGTTCACAGATACCCCATATGTGGTCTAAAACTACTTTTGAGGCACAGTGCAAAGCTCAGAAGGGAAGTAGCGCCATATTGCAGTTCAGATTTTGCTGCACTTGTTTAAGTGTGCCATGTTACATTGGCAGAGCCCATGAGGTGCCAGAACAGCAGAAGCCCCCATAAGTGACCCCATTTTACCAAATAATCCTCTCAATGAATTCATCTAGGGGTGCAATGATTATATTGACACGACAGGTGTGTCACAAACTTTCATACCATTGGGCAATGAAGAAAAAATAATTGACATTTTTACCACCAAGATTGTGTGTTAGCCCCAAATTTTACATTTTCACACTGGGAAATGTTTCAAAATGGCACCAGAATTTGTCCCACAATTTCTGCTGAATGTAGAAATACTCCATATATGGCTGTACAGTACTACTTTGCCATGCTGAGTGATTCGAAAGGGACAGAGCGTTATTTGCCTCCTGGAACGCAGATTTTCCTAGTCTAGTTTGTGGATTCCATATAAAGAGCCTGTAAGTGTTAGAAAAGCAGAATCCCCCCTCTCCCCCCTCAAGTGACTACATTTTGGAAATTATAACCCTTTGGGAATTTATCTACAGATGTAGTGACGATTTTGACTCCATGGGTGTTTTCCAGAAACAGGCAGCAGTGGATGTTGCTGAGTAAAAATTGCAAACTGCTGTTGTATTGACCAGTACATTGTAGTGACCAGTACGTTGTAGTGACCAGTACGTTGCAGTCACCTATACATTATGCCCAGCTCATGCTTCAGGAAAAACGCGTCTGTAAGTTAGGCGGGCTCTCATCACTACAGAAATGCCAAACATGTGGGCGCTAAATGTTGTTTAGGTACACTAGGGCTCAGAAGGCATTTGGATTTTAGAGCAGAGAATTTGCTGAATTTCTTTTGGCGGGTGAGAAACCATTTCGCTTTTCCAGAGCCTTTGTGCTACAAGTAACGTGGAAGCCCCCTATATTTTCGTTAACAGATAACAAATCTGAGTGGGGCTTTTTTTTGTGGATTGAGTTGAAGATTTTATTGGTAACATTTTATATAATGCTTGGGATCACATTTATCCGGCGCTCTATGCTGACCACTTACTTTGGGGTTTCCATCTAAATCTCTGAGTGACGTGATGCAGATGAAACTCCCGGTGGATAAATTCACTATAGTGAGGCAGCAGAGTTACTGTGGACTCCGTCTGACCTCTGTTCTGTGGTGTCCTTTACAGAAGTGCACAAAACTGTGGCCGAAGGTACTTTTATGCAATCCTCACAAGACGGACACTGTCTGATCACAGGTCACACGTCGTCCACAGTGCCTCCAACTGCCTCATTGTAGGGAATTTTCCACTGTGGGTTTTTTCTGAATCACGTATTTCAGAGATTTACATATGAACCGGTGTAAGCGCTCAGCGCAGAGCACAGTATAAATATGCGCTAAGCCTTACTGAGATCTTTGGGAGGCAGAATGGAAAAAGTCAGCAGCATGTGAAAAATTGGTTTTATTTATTTTTTATGCTGTTCCTCGTGCAGTATAAGTGATTAGGCGACTTTATTCTTCGGGTCGGTGCGATTGCAGCGATACAAGATTTATATCGGGCTTTTGTAATGTTTGGCTGATGTCACACACTAAAAGACGTAATTTATTGGGAAAACTAGTTTTTGTGTCACAATATCTTGAGAGACAGAGTCATGTGAGGGATTGATCAAAAGTGATCAAAAACCAGCAATTCAGGAATTGATTTTTTTTTTTAATATCGTTTCGTGTGTGGTAAAATTGGTAAGGCAGCTTTATTCTTCAGGTCAGTGCGATTATAGCGATACCTAATTTATATTTTTTTATGTTTTGGTGCTTTTACACAAAAACTTTTATAGAAAAAGAAATATATTTTCGCATCGCTTTATTCTGAGAGCTATAATTTTTTTATTTTTCTGCTGATGGAGCTGTATCAGGGCAAAATGATGTTTTCAGCTATGCTATTTTTATTTACATCTGTCTTTTTTATCGCGTTTTATTGCACTTTTTGTTCAACGGTATGACGATAAAGCATTGCTTTTTGCCTCATTTTTTATTTATTTTTTACAGTGTTCACTGAAGGGGTTAACTAGTTTGACAGTTTTATAGAGGGTGTCATTACGGATGTGGCGATGCCAAATATTTGTATTTTTATTGTTTTTTTATTTACAGAAAAGTAATGGAAAAATAAGCATTTTTTTTCTTTATTTAGGGATTTTTTAAAAAAATATTTTTACACTTTGTAATATTTTTTTTACCGTATATACTCGAGTATAAGCTGACCCGAGTATAAGCTGAGACCCCTAATTTTGCAACAAAAAACGGAGAACTTAATGATTCGAGTATGAGCCTAGGGTGGAAAATGCAGCAGCTACTGGTAAATTTCAAAAATAAAAATAGATACCAATAAAAGTAAAATGAATTGAGACATCAGTGGGTTAAATGTTTTTGAATATCCATATTGAATCAGGACCCCCATATAATGCTCCATACAGTTTATGATTGGCCCCATAAGGTGCTCCATACAAAATACGCCACATGTAATGCTACATAAAATTTATGATGGGCCCCATATGATGCTCTCTTCCTCTAAATCTTCACTCAGTGTGGGGTCTCACTCATCATCACTTAACAGAAGAATTTTCATTTTTTCAATATCAATGGGGGTTAGATAAGTCATACATTTTACTGGCCATTTCGGCAGTGAATCTGAAGAGAGAGAGTACATGTTAAGGTACAATGTGCCTTAGAGGCCACCCTCTTTTTTTTATAACAAAACCATACTTAGTTTCACAAACTTTGCATTATTGATTCATCAAACAAGCTAAATAAACAATTGTGATGAATAAAAAGAGAAAATACTAACCGTCAAATGTAAGAAGAGTTCAGGCGCAGTGAGCCAGAAAAGCAACAAATTTCAGCTATGCTCTCCAGAAGGTCTGCTGTAACACCATGAGATCAAGTTTCAAAGTGCATATAAAGACAGGAAGTAATTGGAAGGGGGGAGATTTTCTGATAACTTGCAGAGGAGCGAGAAATGACGCCTGACAGAGTTTTAATAGCTCACTGATTTCCTTGCCTGACAACTGCTGTCACACAGAGAGCCATCAATCAATTTATAATATCTAGTGCTGGGTGCAGAAACAATATGGGGAGGTAGAGGCTTGAGAAGATAAAAGAACGGAAAAATAAACTAATCAGCTTTGCAGACCATCTAAAGCTAGGCGGGATAGGTAACACTAGAAAAGACAGAGAAAGGATTCAGAATGGTCTAGATAAGCTTGAACAATGGGTAACGAGTCTAATAGAATAGTATTTAACAGGGAGAAATGCAAGATACTACATATGGGCAAGAAAAACAAAACTTACATCTATAAAATAGGAGGCATTGAACTAAGCAACAGCACGTGTGAAAAATACTTGGGTATACTAATATATCACAGACTGCACATGAGTCAATAGTGTGATGCAGCATAAAAAAGGCAAACAGTTCTAGGATGTGTCAAGAGAAGCAGAGAGTCTAGATCACAAGAAGTAATCATTGGAATACTGTGTCCAGTTCTGGGCACCACATTTAAAAAAAAAGACATTGAAAAACTGGAACAAACTAAGAGAAGCGCTACCAGGATGGTGAGCGGACTGCAAAAATATGTCCTACGAGGAATGGTTAAAGAATCTGGGGATGTTTAGCTTGCAAAAAAGAAGGCTATGAGGAGACTTAATAGCTGTCTACAAATATCTGAAGGGCTGTCACATTGTAGAGGGATCATCCTCATTCTCATTTGCACATGGCAACACTAGAAGCAAAGGAATGAAATTGTAAGGGAGAGTATACAGATTAGATATTAGAAAACACTTTTTGACAGTGAGGGTGATCAACGAGTGGAACAGGCTGCCACGAAAGGTGGTGAGCTCTCCAATGAAAGTCTTCAAACGGAGGCTGGACAGACATCTGTCTGGGATGGTTTAGTGAATCCTGCATTAAGCAGGGGAATGGACACGGTACCAATTTTATTTACATCTTTCTTTATCACGTTCTATTGCACTTTTTTCCAGCGATATGACGATAAAGCATTGTTTTTTGCCTTGTTTTTTATTTACCATAGTTTTTTATGGTGTTCACTGTAGGGGTTAACTAGTGGGACAGTTTTATAGAGCGCCGCATGGATAAGACACACTGTATATTATAAACTATATAATTACATTGATCTCATTGTGCTTGACTTGATGAAAGACAATTGTAATATATGCTTAAAAAAATAGAAAAAGTAGCTGACTTGATGAAAGACAGTTGTAAAAGATGATTAAAAAATAGAAAGCGTCACTCACCAGCCATAAAAATGTACTTTAATTAAACATCATTAATATATGTTAGGGAGGAAGCGTGATGAGCTGTGGATGACGGCCGTTTCCCTTATAACAGCGACCTGGGATGTTGGTCCCGTAGAAGTGTTATACGCGAAACGGACGTCATCCACAGCACATCCCAGTTCCTCTCTAACATGTTTTTAATTATGACTAGTTTAAGTGAATTTTTATGGAAGGTGAGTGCCACTTTTTCTATTTCTTTGAGGCATCTATTACAGATGAAAATCGGATGGAACAAACTGATGAAAATTTGTCCTTTTATGTAAACAAGAAAAAAAACCTGACTTGTATTTGTTCTAATGTGTATAGATAGAGCCCCATTACATCTTCGGGTGACTTCAGTACCGATCACTGCTATAAACAAAATTCCATGGAAATATGTGTTCATTATAAGGATTGTACAACATTTTATTTAACCCCTGCCCGACCCATGACGCCACGTAGGCGTCATGAAAGTCGGTGCCAATCCGACCCATGACGCCTATGTGGCGTCATGGAAAGATTGCGTCCCTGCAGATCCGGTGAAAGGGTTAACTCCCATTTCACCCGATCTGCAGGGACAGGGGGAGTGGTAGTTTAGCCCAGGGGGGGTGGCTTCACCCCCTCGTGACTACGATCGCTCTGATTGGCTGTTGAAAGTGAAACTGCCAATCAGAGCGATTTGTAATATTTCACCTATTATAACGGGTGAAATATTACAATCCAGCCATGGCCGATGCTGCAATATCATCGGCCATGGCTGGAAATACTAATGTGCCCCCACCCCACCGATCGACCCCCCCCAGCCCCTGATCTGGCCGGTACACTGCTCCGGCTCCCCTCCATCCAGTGCTCCGCTCCCCCCCGTGCTCTTGTCCGCTCCCACCGTGCTCCAATCACTCCCCCGTGCTCCAATCACCCCCCTGCATTCCGATCCACCCCCCCGTGCTCCGTTCCAGCCCCCCGTGCTCCGTTCCAGCCCCCCGTGCTCCGTTCCACGCCCCCGTGCTCCGTTCCACGCCTGCCGCGCTCCGATTCCCCCTCCCGTGCTCCGATCCCCCCCCCGTGGTCCCCCCCACCCCATCATACTTACTGATCCTGCCGGGGTCCCGTCCGTCTTCTCCCTGGGCGCCGCCATCTTCCAAAATGCCCGGCCGGCAGATTCGTTCCAAAGTGCATTTTGATCACTGAGATAGATTATATCTCAGTGATCAAAATAAAAAAAATAATAAATGACCCCCCCCCCCTTTGTCACCCCCATAGGTAGGGACAATAAAAAAAATAAAGAAATTTTTTTTTCCCACTAATGTTAGAATAGGGTTAGGGTTAGGGGTAGGGCTAGGGGTAGGGCTAGGGTTAAGGCCCCTTCACATTTAGCGACGCTGCAGCGATACCGACAACGATCCGGATCGCTGCAGCGTCGCTGTTTGGTCGCTGGAGAGCTGTCACACAGACCGCTCTCCAGCGACCAACGATGCCGGTAACCAGGGTAAACATCGGGTAACTAAGCGCAGGGCCGCGCTTAGTAACCCGATGTTTACCCTGGTTACCATGCTAAAAGTAAAAAAAAACAAACACTAGATACTTACCTACAGCCGTCTGTCCTCCAGCGCTGCGCTCTGCTTCTCTGCTCTCCTCCTGTACTGTCTGGGAGCCGGAAAGCAGAGCGGTGACGTCACCGCTCTGCTTTCCGGCTTACAGCCAGTACAGGAGGAGTGCAGAGCGCAGCGCTGGAGGACAGACAGCGGTAGGTAAGTATCTAGTGTTTGTTTTTTTTTACTTTTAGCATGGTAACCAGGGTAAACATCGGGTTACTAAGCGCGGCCCTGCGCTTAGTTACCCGATGTTTACCCTGGTTACCAGTGAAGACATCGCTGGATCGGTGTCACACACGCCGATCCAGCGATGTCTCCAGGGAGTCCAGCGACGAAATAAAGTTCTGGACTTTATTCAGCGACCAACGATCCCCCAGCAGGGGCCTGATCGTTGGTCGCTGTCACACATAACGATTTCATTAACGATATCGTTGCTACGTCACAAATAGCAACGATATCGTTAACAATATCGTTATGTGTGAAGGTACCTTTAGGGTTAGGGGTAGGGCTAGGGTTAGGGCTAGGGTTAGGGCTAGGGGTAGGGTTAGGGGTAGGGTTAGGGCTAGGGTTAGGGTTTCGGTATGTGCACACGTATTCTGGTCCTCTGCGGATTTTTCCGCTGCGGATTTGATAAATCCGCAGTGCTAAACCGCTGCGGATTTATGGCGGATTTACCGCGTTTTTTTCTGCGCATTTCACTGCGGTTTTACAACTGCGATTTTCTATTTGAGCAGTTGTAAAACCGCTGCGGAATCCGCACAAAGAAGTGACATGCTGCGGAATGTAAACCGCTGCGTTTCCGTGCAGTTTTTCTGCAGCATGTGTACAGCGATTTTTGTTTCCCATAGGTTTACATTGAACTGTAAACTCATGGGAAACTGCTGCGGATCTGCAGCGTTTTCCGCAGTGTGCACATACCTTTAGAATTAGGCTATGTGCACACGGTGCGGATTTAGCTGCGGATTGGCCGCTGCGGATTCGCAGCAGTATTCCATCAGGTTTACAGTACCATGTAAACATATGAAAAACCAAATCCGCTGTGCCCATGGTGCAGAAAATACCGCGCGGAAACGCTGCGTTGTATTTTCCGCAGCAAGTCAATTCTTTGTGCGGATTCCGCGGCGTTTTACACCTGTTCCTCAATAGGAATCCGCAGGTGAAATCCGCACAAAAAACACTGGAAATCCGCGGAAAATCCGCAGGTAAAACGCAGTGCCTTTTACCCGTGGATTTTTCAAAAATGGTGCGGAAATATTTCACACGAATCCGCAACGTGGGCACATAGCCTTAGGGTTAGGGTTGGAATTAGGGTTGTGGTTAGGGTTGTGATTAGGGTTATGGCTACAGTTGGGATTAGGGTTAGGGGTGTGTTGGGGTTAGTGTTGGAGGTAGAATTGAGGGGTTACCACTGTTTAGGCACATCAGGGGTCTCCAAACGCAACATGGCGCCACCATTGATTCCAGCCAATCTCGTATTCAAAAAGTCAAATGGTGCTCCCTCACTTCCGAGCCCTGACGTGTGCCCAAACAGTGGTTTACCCCCACATATGGGGTATCAGTGTACTCAGGATAAACTGCGCAACAATTACTGGGGTCCAATTTCTCCTGTTACCCTTGTGAATCTAAAAAAATGCTTGCTAAAACATCATTTTTGAGGAAAGAAAAATGATTTTTTATTTTCACGGCTCTGCGTTGTAAACGTCTGTGAAGCACTTGGGGGTTCAAAAAGCTCACCACATATCTAGATAAGTTCCTTGGGGGGTCTAGTTTCTAAAATGTGGTCACTTGTGGGGGGTTTCTACTGTTTGGGCACACCAGGGGCTCTGCAAACGCAATGTGACGCCCGCAGACCATTCCATCAAAGTCTGCATTTCAAAAGTCACTACTTCCCTTCTGAGCCCCGACGTGTGCCCAAACAGTGGTTTACCCCCACATACGGGGTATCACCGTACTCAGGAGAAACTGGACAACAAATATTCGGGTCAAATTTCTCCTGTTACCCTTGGGAAAATAAAAAATTGCAGGCTAAAAGATCATTTTTGAGAAAATAATTTTTTTTTTTATTTTCATTGCTCTGCGTTATAAACTTCTGTGAAGCACTTGGGGGTTCAAAGTCCTCACCACACATCTAGATTAGTTCCTTTGGGGGTCTAGTTTCCAAAATGGGGTCATTTCTGGGGGATCTCCAATGTTTAGGCACACAGGGGCTTTCCAAACGTGACATGGTGTCCGCTAATGATTGGAGCTAATTTTCCATTTAAAAAGAAAAATGGCATGCCATCCATTCCGAGCCCTGCCGTGCGCCCAAACAGTGGTTTACCCCCACATATGGGGTATCAGCGTACTCAGGACAAACTGGACAACAATATTTGGGGTCCAATTTCTCCTATTATCCTTGGCAAAATAGGAAATTCCAGGCCAAAATATCATTTTTGAGGAAAGAAAAATTATTTTTTATTTTCATGGCTCTGCGTTATAAACTTCTGTGAAGCACCTGGGGGTTTAAAGTGCTCAATATGCATCTAGATAAGTTCCTTGGGGGGTCTAGTTTCCAAAATGGGGTCACTTGTGGGGGAGCTCCAATGTTTAGGCACACAGGGGCTCTCCAAACGCGACATGGTGTCCGCTAACAATTGGAGCTAATTTTCCATTCAAAAAGTCAAATGGCGCGCCTTCCCTTCCGAGCCCTGCCGAGTGCCCAAACAGTGGTTTACTCCCACATGTGAGGTATTGATGTACTCAGGAGAAATTGCCCAACACATTTTAGGATCCTACTGCCCATGTGAAAATGAAAAAATTGAGGCGAAAAGAATTTTTTTGTGAAAAAAAAGTACTTTTTCATTTTTACAGATCAATTTGTGAAGCACCTGAGGGTTTAAAGTGCTCACTAGGCATCTAAATAAGTTCCTTGGGGGGTCTAGTTTCCAAAATGGGGTCACTTGTGGGGGAGCGCCAATGTTTAGGCACACAGGAGCTATCCAAACGCGACATGGTGTCCGCTAACGATGGAAATAATTTTTCATTCAAAAAGTCAAATGGCGCTCCTTCCCTTCCGAGCCTTACCATGTGCCCAAACAGTGGTTTACTCCCACATGTGAGGTATTGATGTACTCAGGAGAAATTGCCCAACACATTTTAGGATCCATTTTATCCTGTTGCCCATGTGAAAATGAAAAAATTGAGGCTAAAAGAATTTTTTTGTGAAAAAAAGCACTTTTTCATTTTTACGGATCAATTTGTGAAGCACCTGGGGGTTCAAAGTGCTCACTATGCATCTAGATAAGTTCCTTGGGGTGTCTAGTTTCCAAAATGGGGTCACTTGTGGGGGAGCTCCAATTTTTAGGCACACGGGGGCTCTCCAAACGTGACATGGTGTCCGCTAAAGAGTGGAGCCAATTTTTGATTCAAAAAGTCAAATGGCGCTCCTTCCCTTCCAAGCCCTGCCGTGCGCCCAAACAGTGGTTTACCCCCACATATGAGGTATCAGCGTACTCAGGACAAATTGGACAACAACTTTCGTGGTTCAGTTTCTCCTTTTACCATTGGGAAAATAAAAAAATTGTTGCTAAAAGATAATTTTTGTGACTAAAAAGTTAAATGTTCATTTTTTCCTTCCATGTTGCTTCTGCTGCTGTGAAGCACCTGAAGGGTTAATAAACTTCTTGAATGTGGTTTTGAGTACCTTGAGGGGTGCAGTTTTTAGAATGGTGTCACTTTTGGGTATTTTCAGCCATATAGACCCCTCAAACTGACTTCAAATGTGAGGTGGTCCCTAAAAAAAATGGTTTTGTAAATTTCGTTGTAAAAATGACAAATCGCTGGTCAAATTTTAACCCTTATAACTTCCTAACAAAAAAAAATTTTGTTTCCAAAATTGTGCTGATGTAAAGTAAACATGTGGGAAATGTTATTTATTAACTATTTTGTGTCACATATCTCTCTGGTTTAACAGAATAAAAATTCAAAATGTGAAAATTGCAAAATTTTCAAAATTTTCGCCAAATTTCCGTTTTTATCACAAATAAACGCAGAATTTATTGACCTAAATTTACCACTAACATGAAGCCCAATATGTCACGAAAAAACAATCTCAGAACCGCTAGGATCCATTGAAGCGTTCCTGAGTTATTACCTCATAAAGGGACACTGGTCAGAATTGCAAAAAACGGCAAGGTCTTTAAGGTCAAAATAGGCTGGGTCATGAAGGGGTTAAAAAAAAACCCCAGCCCATTCTAAAACTATTTCTGCAATTGCAGAATGGAATCTTCCAGTAAAACTACCACTCCGTCATCAAGTTCGTGACTGTTCTGGCGTGAAAACAGAAGATGACTAAGGCAGCAGTGCAGTAAAGTAACGTATAAATTAACATCGACCCAGATGTAATGGGTCAATAATCTGATGTAGTGGCATCTTCCTCAGTTGAGTTCTCCAGTCAGCGTGCTGATAGATGCTGGAACTAGACAGCGGTGATCCTTCTTGAAGGACATGTGCTTGTAATATAGAAATAATCTCATGATAAAGTGATAACAGATAATGTGACTTGCCGCTCATTAACATGACATGAGACTTATCCAAAGAGATAAAAATGTAATTCTGTTTTTAAGGATTAATATAATATAGAGGATGTGCTAAGATTTATTTACCTTGCAAAAAAGTGCAGAGATTTATCTACCATATATTATAAAGTTGTATAAAGGTTGCGAATAGTGATGAGTTAATCTGCTGAAATCCCCAGATCCCAGAACATAATAAAAATAGATAAAATAAACTACAAAAATTATATTCACTCGGCCATCACCTGCTCTGCAGTGATACGCTCAGTCTGGTCTGGTCTTTTTATCTGGTCATCAGAACAGTCTTCGCTGGGCCATTTTTGTCATCTTCTGGTTCTTGGCACCTTTAAAGGGATTGTCCAAACTTTGGGTTTGTTGAGTCCTCTTCCGTCCCTGGCTTCCTGGATTGAGGAATCCAAGTAAATGACACGCAGCACAAAGGTTGTGTGTTCATAAACAGGGGTAGCCCCGGAGCACGCCTGCCTCACTGGGCGCTCCCCCTTCTTTATATAGTAAGAAGTTAGGCATTTACAGACATGCGCACAAGCGCTCATATTTCATAATCACTTACAAAGCAAATCTATACTAGTGAAAAGTTACAATATCTGGTATGTGGGTGAAAGGCTACAATGTCAAGGAGAAATGCGTGCGTGATTACTTCTATAAAAGGAAATGTCAAGTTTGCTGTGCAGAAGCAGATTTCATCTGGGAGACAAAATGGATCCTTTGGTTCAGTCTGGTCTCCACAATTCCCCCCTTTGACATATTCTTTTATAATTTGTCATAAATTTTTGCATGAAGCTTGTGCATTTTCTTCTTTATGCGGCAGTATGCTAAAATATAAAAGAAAATTAGTACGGCAATAATAAACTTTATACTCTTGCATCTATTACACAAAATTTATTTGTGCATACTGAGATACCCTTGAGTACAATCTTGAATAACACATATATGATTACAATAATCATAACTATATGTATTATGCTCTGCATAATCCCGGCAACCCACCCACCGATCCCTCTGAACCAGTTGGCTGGGTTAAGAAAAGAAAAGGTATCTGACCACCAGCTATCCTTATTCTGGTCATTGTCTTTGTCATACTGATCTCTGAGTCGTTGTACGTCCTTTAATTTGAATGTCATACTCATAGTACTATTCGGGTCTATATAATGACAGCAGGTGGGTCCAATGATTTGACACATACCCCCTTGTGAGGCAGTTAGGTAATCCAATACCAGGATATGTTGGTTGACGACTATTATAAGCTGATTCTGTACAGCTACACTAGTGTTTAGTATATCTAATATATCCCAGATCTGATCATCTAGATAATCCGTGGCTCTAACTAATTTATCCCACATTTGTGTTAACATAGGATAAATAAAAATGGTACTAGCAATTTTGTTGGGAATTCCCATTTGTACTATATGTGGCCTCCCCGAGGGACGTGGTGAGTTATCTGCAGCTCTTTTATATAGTGTGTGCTTGGGTACGGCTTGCATATTCACTTGTTTATTTGAAATTATGAAAGTAGCTGGGGTTAGGCGTCCTAATGTACAAGTACCCTTTATACCTACGGGAAGCCATTTATATGCGCCTTCTCCGCATATCCAAAATGTACCTTCAGGCAGATCCCATAGAGCTGAGTGCTGCAATACCAATCTGTGAGCCAAATCCACAAAACTAGATACATTTTGAAGCATACACCAAGAGGGTTTTTGTCCCAAGGGGCTACAGTACCCGGCTGCGGGATTCCCACACACATGCATTCCGTTGACATACTCATCAGATTCATTACAAACCAGGTTCCCCGGCTTACTTGTACAACTGTTATCATCACCTTGGGGGAACAACTCAGAATGTTCCCATTTTCTATTATGTATGTATCTTTCCAATACTACAGGTTTGAAAGCATCAGAGGGAGGGGCGGTTGTACTGAAACTGAGCTGTAGATTTTCTGTGGGGACCTGTCCTAAATTAGTTAATCCAGTCTTATTCCTAGGGACCCAGGCTCCACCCTTATAGGCCAAATATTGTAGATGTGTACTACTCCCTGAGAGATTACCCTGCCACCAAGGAAATTCTACCCATCCCACAATCGGTATGGCGATTGTAGTATTCCATAGCCTAGTATTACCAGTTTGGTTGTTGGCCAGGTTGTCTGAACAATTAGGCCAAGCGAATATTTCTTCTGCTGATACGGGAACTGCTAGAAAAGGTATACTTGTGGCTGATACCGGCGAATGGGTACAGATCCAACAATCTGTCAGGGTTTGTGTATTGTTTAACAAGTCGTGCACTAATTTTCTATGATGTTGTACGAATCTATTGTTCAAAGGGGCTAAAGAATTTAGTCTTTCCCATGCCTTCGTTGTGGTTAACATTATTAACATCAATATCATGAGTTTTATACTGCTTTTTTGCAATGGCTTGCATGTATCCATGATGCCTTTCCTTCAAGCTTGACTGATGTAGGTGTTGTCAACAGGACTTGGAAGGGTCCGTCAAATCTTGGTTCAAGAGCCTTTCTGGTGTGTCTTTTTACATAGACTTGATCACCTGGTTCCAACTTGTGACTTCCTTCAGTGTTGTCAGGATCTGGAAGGGAAGCAAAAACTTGTGCATGCACCTTAGTTAATTGTTTCTGAAGATTTTGCACATAGGAAGTCAGTGATTCAATATTTAACACAAGTTGCTGTGGAAAATAACATCCTAAATTGGCAGTCCTGCCAAACAAAATTTCATATGGAGACAGTTTAGTCTTACCCCTTGGGGTATTGCGTATTGAGTAAAGGGCCAGTGGAAGGCATTCTGTCCAAGGCTTTCCTGTTTCAGCCATGGCTTTCTGTATTATTAATTTTAAAGTTCCATTCATGCATTCCACCTTACCAGAACTTTGAGGATGATACGGAGTGTGTAACTGACTTTCAACACCCAACATTTTCAGTACATTTTGAAATATTTCTCCAGTGAAATGAGTACCCCTATCTGACTCGATCACTTCAGGGAGACCATAACGGGGCACCAGTTCGGTAACTAGCTTTACAGCAGTGTTTTTAGCTGAAGCCTTCCGAACTGGATAGGCCTCTGGCCACCCCGAGAACATGTCCACACACACCAACACATACTCATACCCATTACTCTTTGGCAGCTGGATAAAGTCTATCTGCAACCGTTGAAACGGGTAGAGAGGTCGGACGTGGTGCTTCATAGGGGTCTTTGCTGTCTGTCCAGGATTATGTGTCAGGCATATAGCGCATGCAGCACAATAGTCTCTTGCGTAGTTGCCAAAACCTGGAGCCAACCAGACTTGCTTTGCCAGTAGTGTCATTGCATTTGCAGACACATGCGTAGGGTGATGTAATCCACCAACTACTATCGGGTACCAGGCTCTAGGTAGACATATTAGTCCATTTTTCTTCCAAATTCCCTCTTGTTCTTCTGCCCCTTCCTTTTTCCACCTGTCCCTCTCCTCTTCTCCTGCATCTTCCTGTGCTTGTCTCAGTCTATCTTCAGTATTTTCTGTGAGGTTTACAGTATGGACCTGTTGTAAGGGTTTGACTGCTGCTGCTTTGGCTGCTTTATCAGCCCTATCATTTCCCCTAGATTCCCTAGTGTCGAGTCTCACATGTGCAGCTACCTTGATTACTGCTACTTCTTTTGTTTCTTGTGCAGCCTCTAAGATCTGTTTGATCAGAGAAGCATGTTTTACAGGTTGTCCTGACGCTGTCATGTAACCTCTAGCTCTCCAGATTACTCCAAAATCAAACACAATACCATGTGCATACCTAGAATCAGTGTATATATTAGCTGTCTGATTCTCAGCTATTTTTAGAGCTTCAATCAATGCTGTTAGTTCTGCTTCTTGTGCAGACTGTTTCGGTGGAAGTGGTTCTGCTTTGAGAGTTTCAGATTCTGACACAACTGCATACCCTGTATGGAAGTTACCTGTGTCATCTGCAAACCTACTACCATCTATAAACAGCTCTAAATCTGGATTTTGAAGTGGTGTTTCGGATACACTGGGTAAGCCTACCGTTTCTTGTAAAATGAGCTCTGTACAATCATGTGTGTCTGTAGGGAAAAAATTTGTGTGTGTATCAGTGTCCTTATTCCCCCCTTCAGACTCGAGAGGTAGCAGTGTAGCTAAATTGAGAGTCTGAAGCCTTGCAAATGTGATAGTAGAGGGGAGCAGCAAAGAACACTGCAGCCGCAAATGTCTGGCCATGGAGATGTGTTTTGGTTGTACCTGGTTTAATATCCCATAAACATCATGTGTAGTTTGAACTGTGAGTGGATGCTCTAGGACAATTTCTGATGCTTTGTCCAACAATAGTGAGACAGCAACAACTACACGTACACAGGTTGGCGCTGCTCTAGCTACGGGATCTAACCTTGCTGAAAGATATGCAATTGGTCTTTGTTTCCCTGCATGCTTCTGGGTAAGAACTCCTGTAGCATGGGAATCAACTTCTGCAGCCATAAGCTGAAATGGTTTGGTGTAGTCTGGTAGCCCTAACGCTGGAGCTGAAACAAGGGCATCTTTTAATTGTTGGAACGAAATCTGACCTTCTTTTGTCAAGAAATAAGGTTCACTTTTTACACAGTCATACAGTGGTTGCATTAGTTGACTGGCATGTATAATCCATTGTCTACAATGAGACACTATTCCTAAAAATGCTCGTAGCTGTTTATGATTTCTAGGCTCATTCATCTGTCTTATTGCTTCAGTTCTTTGAGGTGTAAGATGCTTTTTACCTTGAGAAATGCAATGACCTAGAAAGACCACTTTGGTCTGACAAACTTGTAGCTTTTGTCTATTCACTTTACACCCTTCTTTTTCTAGGAAACATAGTAAACTCACAGTGGACCTTTCTGCAGTTTCTAGATCTGGGCAGCAAAGTAGTAGGTCATCCACATACTGCAAAATTACTACCTGTGGTTCGGGTTCAAACCTCTGGAGGACTGTTTGTAGGGCATTTGAATAAAGAGTAGGGGAGTGTATCATTCCCTGTGGAAGGCGTGTCCACGCCAACTGTTTGCCCTTAAATGTAAATGCAAACAAATGCCAACTGTCTTGGTGTAAAGGAACCGAGAAAAATGCATTTGAAAGATCTATTACAGTAAACACTTGAGAACTGGCTGGTATCTGTGATAGTAACGTATGAGGATTGGGTACAACTGGGGTGATTGGATCTAGAACTTTGTTTATTTCTCTTAGATCATGTACCATACGATATTTGGGCATAGAACCCTTATCAAGAGTTCTCTTCTTGACTGGATACAGAGGAGTGTTAGCAGGTGATTGTATCTCTACCAAAACTCCTTTCTCTCTATATCCCTCTATCTGTTTTGTAATCGCTAGTTCCTGCTGGGCACTCACAGGGTATTGTCTGAGCTGTGGGAGAACAGTTCCTGGTTGCACAGATAGTTTTACAGGAGAGATATGCAATAATCCCACATCAGTGTCACCCTGTGCCCACAGTGTTTCTGGGACTGTTGAGAGGTCTAGATCTGTGGTGTACTCTTTTTCTTCAGTATAATCCTCAAAAGCCTGAATTCTGACATATTGTTCTAATGTTTCTGCATCATCAGGGATAGTCAGCATGACTGTGCCATCTTCCCTAAAATTGATGTTAGCTTCTAATTTCTTCAAGACATCAGTTCCCAACAAACATGTTGGGGCACCTCTGGCATACAAAAATCTGGATGCAAAACATTTAGGTCCTAATGAGACCTCTAGGGGCACAGTATATGGTAGTGTTCGAATTACCCCATCATAACCCTCAGCAAAAGTTGTTTGTTGTGAAATATCTTCCGGGTTTGGAAGAAAATCTTGATTCAAAATTGAGGAAGTTGCACCTGTATCTATCAAAAATGGAATCTCTCTCCCCCCTACATTCACCTGTATTATAGGTCTTCTAGCTGGTAGGGAAGTTTGTAACACATTGAGTCAATCTGAGTCTGGTATGGGACCATCCACTATGGATGTCTGTTGGGTGTCTGAGGGCTTATTCTTTGGTACAAATTTTCCTGATTTTATGTCTGCCTGCTTCTTTCTACATTCTCTCTGGAAATGTCCTGGTTTCTTGCAGTAATGACAGGGAAAATTATGTCTTGCCCTTCCACCTGTTGTGTTTGCTTGCGCTATTCTGACAGGCTTATGATTTTCTCTTAAATCCAACTCTATCCCTACGGCTTTTTGCCTGGCCAAGTGTGGGTCTTCCAAGGTTCTCCAATCAGGAGTTGCAGCCTTAAGTTTTTCCTTTACTTTTGGAGACAATCCATCTATAAAGGTTTTTGTAATTAACCTCATCATTCCTGGAGCGGTTAGATCTATTCCTTCATCTCTAAAATTATTCTCTACCCCTAGATAATATTCATCTACCGATTGTCCAGGTCTCTGAGCCACCACTCCCGTTGTTCCTCTCTGCCTCTGTTTCTGCCTCATGAAAACTATTAAATGGTCTACAAATTGTGTTCCTGATTCTATCGTTTGTAAGGCACCTTGTCCCGCTTGTCCCTCTTGTAGCTCCTGTCCCACCTGTGGCCTGTGTCCCTGTAGATGTGTTAGCAGTTCCTGGAAGAGACCAGGAGTCATTTTCATTCTACATAATTCCTCTCCATCTGCCCAGACTCCTGCATGAGTCTGCATAATTTGCTGTATATACTGTGCGAATCTAACTGGGTACTGGGTAGGATCTGGTGCATTATGTAGAAGAGACATTCCTTCAGCGGGGGACCAAGGGAAGTATTGTCGGGTTTGGTGATATCTAGTTGCCATTGCTCCATCTACACCAGTTTCTCTGAAGGGTTTCGGTACTATCCTAACAGGAGCTAACAATTGATGACCTCTGGGGGCCCCACAGGCAGAACATTCAGTTCTCCAGTCTGGATTCTGCTGGCCACAATTTTTGCACACCCATCCTTCCACCCCATTTAACCCAGGATATAAATTTGGTTTGGTTTGTCCTCCTTCAGAAGGTACAAATGGTTGAACATTCGGATCTAGGTAAGGAGGAGGAACTGAATGAGTCGTGGCACAACATTTTCCCGTACCCATACTCCATTTGGAAGTGTCTGGATCATACTTCCAATTCTCCTCTTTAGCTGTTTTTGAGACCTTTATCATACAGTGTATGATTTCTTCCCACCCATTGTCTTTGATAATTCCACCTCGTTCTTTACTCAGTCTTTCCCATTCAGTGCTAAACATAAGTGCTTCTGAAATTCCCAATTTTTCTCTTACCCTTCTGATCTGCCTTCTGACTGTCTTTCCACATCTTTCCTGTATGATATCTTTTGCTTCTACTTGTCCTAAGACGGATTTTGTCTGTTTATTTCCCATTTTTCTTTTCAATAATAGCTACACTTATCCTAGGTGACGTTTGGACAATCACCTCTCTGGAGTGATGTCTCGTTGCCTTCTCTCCTAGGGAGCTAAGATATTGAAGGGCTGATTTGCTCCGTTCTTTCTAATGTGCAGAATAAACTTGATTCCTACAATGCACGCAAACAGGATCAGCAACACCAAACAGATCACCAAACTCTCCGTCTCTGTTATCATACTTGTCCCAGGCTCATGGACTCGTGTCCTGGGCTCATTCTATCAAACTCTTATCCAAAAATGAAGGAACAAGTTTCTCAAAGAGAGTCAAGCATGGGCGGAGGTCTCCCCGAAAGGACGCAACCACATGACCCAGTTAGGCTGACTTCACTAATAAGACTTGTCCTAACAATTTCGGCTTATTGTTCTACGTACTTTTATCCTTCTTTCATAACATGCCACAACCTTCACACTTGTTCACACACTGCCAGGGACAGGACTCATAAATCTATACAATATGGTAACCCGAGTTTTATAGGTATCTACTCACTACTAGACTAACCCAGCGTGACACGGCTCGTGGAGATCTTTCGGATAATACAGGGCAGATAAAAGAGAACTAATAATGTCTCTTACCTGGCCAGGTTTTTCAGTTCATTTGCCGTCCATTATCCCAGATCTCCGTTGTCCGTATCCGTAGGTGAATCTCGAGTAGACACTCTCGCCTCGGGTCCCTGTTTCGGGCGCCAAGAAATGTTGAGTCCTCTTCCGTCCCTGGCTTCCTGGATTGAGGAATCCAAGTAAATGACACGCAGCACAAAGGTTGTGTGTTCATAAACAGGGGTAGCCCCGGAGCACGCCTGCCTCACTGGGCGCTCCCCCTTCTTTATATAGTAAGAAGTTAGGCATTTACAGACATGCGCACAAGCGCTCATATTTCATAATCACTTACAAAGCAAATCTATACTAGTGAAAAGTTACAATATCTGGTATGTGGGTGAAAGGCTACAATATCAAGGAGAAATGCGCGCGTGATTACTTCTATAAAAGGAAATGTCAAGTTTGCTGTGCAGAAGCAGATTTCATCTGGGAGACAAAATGGATCCTTTGGTTCAGTCTGGTCTCCACAGGTTCAACTCTATGCGACTTCGGACTTGTGACTCCTCAAATTGGAATAAACTAGGCAGGAACAAAGAGTGATTGTTCACCAAGACAGAAAACAATATTTCATGTCAGGTTTACAACCCTTTATAGTCTCTGTGGCTTTTGGAGCAGAAACTCCAAATAAAATTTATCAGGAAGTTTCATGTTATAAGTAGTAAGTAACTGTTTTTATTTCATCTCCCAAACAGGGAATAATGTTTCTAGAATCACTGTCAGTCACAGGTATAAGAGTATAAGAAACTTTTACAACAGTAATAATTCATTGGAAGGGCTGCTGAAGAAGAGGAAGAGGACAGATTTAAGCTAAACAAAGCTAAACAAATGCAACATGTTGCGTTAGCTGCAGTTCGGCACAGCGTCATAACGACGCATGCGGAGGCATCCGTATACATTCACATGGCCTGCATACCCAATGTTAAAGATAGGTACAGCACAGCCGCAGCACTTCTAGTTGAGAAAAGTTCTGCAATTTTTGACTCTTTTACTCTAGTCGTGGTTAGCTCCACCTGGTTTTGAAAAAAAGTAGCTAGGATGAGCCAAGATTAGGGAAATCAAACTCATTATAATGCACAAACATGCTCTTTTTCCTCTCTAATAAAATGGGTGTCCTTTTGTGTTTTAAAAATGTATTTCAAATGCATAGAATATCACAGGTATTACTGTGAACAAATTTATGTTGGATTTATGAGTGGTGTAATATGAATAATTTTATAGAATGTTTTAAATACTAATGTTGTGGAACTCATAATGTGTTAATGTACTAAGAATAGGGAAAGTATTAGGGTAAGAAATTAGCACATGTGTATAGGAATAGAATAAAGCAATAGATATACAGTGCCTACAAGTAGTATTCAACCCCCTGCAGATTTAGCAGGTTTACACATTTGGAATTAACTTGGCATTGTGACATTTGGACTGTAGATCAGCCTGGAAGTGTGAAATGCACTGCAGCAAAAAAGAATGTTATTTTTTTTTTTTTTTTTTTAAATTGTGAAAAGTCTTTTTAGAGGGTCATTTATTATTCAACCCCTCAACCCACCAGAATTCTGTTTGGTTCCCCTAAAGTATTAAGAAGTAGTTCAGGCACAAAGAACAATGAGCGTCACATATTTGGATTAATTATCTCTTTTTCCAGCCTTTTCTGACTATTTAAGACCCTCCCCAAACTTGTGAACAGTACTCATACATGGTCAACATGGGAAAGACAAAGGAGCATTCCAAGGCCATCAGAGACAAGATCGTGGAGGGTCACAAGGCTGGTAAGGGGTACAAAACCCTTTCCAAGGAGTTGGGCCTACCTGTCTCCAATGTTGGGAGCATCATCCGGAAGTGGAAGGCTTATGGAACTACTGTTAGCCTTCCACGGCCTGGACAGCCTTTGAAAGTTTCCTCCCGTGCCGAGGCCAGGCTTGTCCAAAGAGTCAAGGCTAACCCAAGGACAACAAGGAAGGAGCTCGGAGAAGATCTCATGGCAGTGGGGACATTGGTTTCAGTCAATACCATAAGTAACGTACTCCACCGCAATGGTCTCTGTTCCAGACGAGCCCGTAAGGTACCTTTACTTTCAAAGCGTCATGTCAAGGCTCGTCTACAGTTTGCTCATGATCACTTGGAGGACTCAGACTGACTGGTTCAAGGTTCTCTGGTCTGATGAGACCAAGATAGAGATCTTTGGTGCCAACCACACATGTGACGTTTGGAGACTGGATGGCACTGCATACGACCCCAAGAATACCATCCCTACAGTCAAGCATGGTGGTGGCAGCATCATGCTGTGGGGCTGTTTCTCAGCCAAGGGGCCTGGCAATCTGGCCCGCATCCATGGGAAGATGGATAGCATGGCCTACCTGGAGATTTTGGCCAAGAACCTCCGCTCCTCCATCAAGGATCTTAAGATGGGTCGTCATTTCATCTTCCAACAAGACAACGACCCAAAGCACACAGCCAAGAAAATCAAGGCCTGGTTCAAGAGGCAAAAAATCAAGGTGTTGCAGTGGCTTAGTCAGTCTCCTGACCTTAACCCAATTGAAAACTTGTGGAAGGAGCTCAAGATTAAAGTCCACATGAGACACCCAAAGAACCTAAATAACTTGGAGAAGATCTGCATGGAGGAGTGGGCCAAGATAACTCCAGAGACCTGTGCCGGCCTGATCAGGTCTTATAAAAGACGGTTATTAGCTGTAATTGCAAACAAAGGTTATTCCACAAAATATTAAACCTAGGGGTTGAATAATAAGTGACCCACACTTTTATGTTTAAAATTTATAAAAATTTAACTGAGCAACAAAACTTTTTGGTTTGTAAGATTTATGCATCTGTTAATAAATCCTGCTCTTGTTTGAAGTTTGAAGGCTCTAACTTATTTGCATCTTATTAAACCTGCTAAATCTGCATGGGGTTGAATACTACTTGTAGGCACTGTAGATAAGGATTGGGAAACTAAACTACTTGCTTGTTATCTTCCTACTCCTACTGACTTCAGGGGACATCTCCCCCAACCCCGGTCCACCATTCACCAACCTCAACCCATACCCTACCTCACATAGAAACCTTAATAATCTTACTAATATTACTTGCACTCGTTCATCTCCTTCTTTTAATTGTGCCCTTTGGAATCCACGGTCTGTATGCAACAAGCTTCCTTTCCTACACAATTACTTTCTAAAAAACTCTCTGAATCTGCTGGCCCACACGGAAACCTGGATTCAGGATTCTGACATGGTCTCTCCTGCTGCCATTTCCCATGGTGGCTTACAATTCTCACATTCCCCGAGACCCACAAACAGACATGGTGGTAAAGTCGGCATACTTCTCTCCCCACAATGCACCTTCCAGGTCATTCCCCCAGCTCCATCACTCTCATTCCCTTCCTTTGAGGTCCACACCATCAGGCTCTTTCATCCCCTCTCCCTCAGAGTAGTGGTCATATACCAGCCCCCAGGCTCACCCACCCACTTCCTGGAACATTTCTCTGCCTGGCTGCCGCACTTCATGTCCTCAGAACTACCAACCCTTATCCTGGTAGACTTCAACATCCCCATAAACAGCCCCACTTCCACATCCGCATCCCAGCTTCTATCACTAACCACTTCTCTAGGCCTCTCACAGATCTCAACCTCTGAGACACCAAGGACGGTAACACCCTTGACCTGCTTTTCGCCCGGCTCTGCTCAATCTCCTACCTAGATAACTCACCGCTTCCCCTCTCTGACCACAACATTCTCTCCTTCACACTCACAAATCCTCGCCCACCCCAGCACACTCCCACCTACCGCACATTCAGAAATCTACATGCCATTAACCCTCATACACTTTCAGACTCCCTACACATCATTGTCCCCAATCTCTTCTTTTTCCTGTCCTGATCTGGCTGTACATCACTTCAATGACACTCTTAGAAGCACCCTTAACCAAGTAGCGCCCCTCACCCTCAGAACCTCCAAACACAGAGTGAAACATCCCTGGCTCACATCAGAAACCCGATTTCTCCAGCGATGCTCTAGGTGTGCTGAACGCTTTTGGAGGAAAACACGCACACCAGAAGACTTCATACACTTCAAATTTATGTTAAGGGCCTATAACTCTGCCGTTCACCTCACCAAACGGACTTACTTCACCACCCTGATCTCCTCAATAGCCAACAACCCCAAGAAACTTTTTGACACCTTTCACTCCCTCCTCAGGCCAAAAGCACAAGCCCCTATCACAGACATCTGTGCTGATGACCTGGCCTCTCACTTTATAGAGAAAATAGACAATATCCATCAGGAAATCTGCTCCCAATCACCAAGTTCAGCGACTCCCATCCCTCCCTGCATTTCCCCTGGCTCACTCTCCACATTCGATCCCATCACAGAAGAAGAAGTCTTCAGGCTCCTCTCTTCTTCTCATCCGACTACATGCACCACCGACCCCATTCCCTCACACCTCCTCCAGTCTCTCTCCAGCCATCACAACTCACCTAACTACAGTCTTTATTCTCTCCCTCTCCTCTGGCATTTTCCCCTCCTCCTTCAAACTCTCTATTGTTACTCCATTACTAAAGAAACCCGCTCTCGACCCATCCTGCCCAAATAACTACAGACCAGTCTCCAATCTCCCCTTCATCTCTAAACTCTTGGAGCGCCTGATATACTCCCGCCTTACCTGTTACCTCTCCACTCACTCCCTCCTAGACCCTTCACAGTCCGCTTTCCGCCCCATACATTCAACTGAAACTGCACTCATCAAAGTGACCAATGACCTTCTGACAGCAAAACGTAACGGTGACCACTCTTTGCTCATTCTTCTCAACCTTTCTGCAGCTTTCGACACTGTTGACCACCCTCCCCTACTCTCTAGGCTCCAGTCACTAGGCATTAGGGACTCTGCTCTCTCCTTGTTCTCTTCCTACCTTTCTGACCGCTCCTTCAGTGTTCTGTTCTCTGGCTCCACTTCCTCTCCTCTTCCTCTCACTGTCGGGGTACCTCAGGGCTCAGTCCTTGGCCCCTTTCTCTTCTCCCTCTATACAGCCCCAATTGGACAGACCATCAGCAGATTTGGCTTTCAGTATCATCTTTATGCTGATGACACACAACTATACACGTCATCCCCTGACCTTACCCCAGCTGTACTACAGAACGCCACTGACTGTCTGCAGTCTCCAACATCATGTCCGCTCTCTATCTGAAACTCAGCCTCTCCAAAACTGAACTTCTTCTGCTCCCAACATCTACTAACCTCCCTAAATCAGACATTTCCCTCTCCGTGGGTGGCACCATAATAACACCCCGGCAGCAGGCGCGCTGTCCGGGTGTTATGTTTGACTCCGATCTCTCCTTCACATCCCATATACAATCTCTTGCCCGCTCGTGCGGCTTACACCTAAAGAACATCTTTAGAATCCGCCCTTTTCTCACCATGGAAACAACAAAAACCCTCACTGTCGCCCTGATCCACTGGACTACTGTAATGCTCTTTTAATTGGCCTCCCCCTTACGCGACTTTCCCCTCTTGAGTCCATCCTTAATGCAGCAGCCAGGGTTGTCCATCTGGCTAATCATTACTCGGACGTTTCCGCTCTTCGCCAGTCATTACACTGGCTGCCCATTCATTACAGGATACAATTCAAAGTACTTGTTCTCACCCACAAAGCTCTCCACAGTGCGGCACCCCCTTATATCTCCTCCCTCATTTCTGTCTATCGGCCTAAGCGACCGCTGCGCTCTGCAAATGACTTTCGACTAACCTCTGCGCTAATCCATACCTCCCACTCCCGATTCCAAGACTTCTCCTGTTCTGCACCAATCCTCTGGAATGCTCTACCCCAAGATATTAGGACCATCCACAATTTGCATAGTTTTAGGCGCTCACTCAAAACACATTTGTTCAGAGCGGCCTACCATGGTCACTAATCAAACTTATTTTATGTTTGTGTGTGTGTGTAGCCCATTCACTATCCCCATCTATCCCTCAGTCTTTGAAGATGGCTGGACCATCATTGTAAATACATCATTGTAAATTCACACCTGTGCGTTGTATCTCTCCCACCTCATTGTAGATTGTAAGCTCTCACGAGCAGGGTCGTTTTATTTCGCTTTAATTATTGTATTGTTAACGTTGTTACTTATGTCTGTTGTGTTTGATACTGTTAAACTGTAAAGCGCTGCGGAATATGTTGGCGCTATATAAATAAAGATTATTATTATTATTATTATTATTATGGGGTTACAATAGAATCAAGAAGTGTAGAGTTACAGTGTAGGAACAGTTAATATGCTCGGGAACAGCCCCAATATGGGAGGGGCAGGGTTAGTTAAAATGGGGAACACTTCCTACTTTAGATTAGATGAGAAGATTAGATAGATAAATGTAGACCAAGGCCAGAGGGCTGAAAAGCACAAGAGTACAAAATTTGTGCAGCAAGCGGATGGCCGCCACTAACTTTTCAGACCTTACTAGGATGTCTGGGGCCTGCAGCCCAAATTAGGTACAGATGAGCAAGCCTTCATTACTTTCTGGAAGGGAAAGCCAGATGGAGAACCATATCAGAAAGGAGGGTCGGAATCCATGAGAGCTGCAGAGTCGGACAAAGTATCTCAGGGACCAGCGATACAAGATATGAAAGGGATAACTCAGAAAGAAACGCAGATATAACATCATACTGTGCTGTTACTAAAAAGGAGATTGGGCTGTTAAGTAATGGGTTTGGAAACACAGCAGCCACTAACCCTTAACTACCGCCCTCCGTACCTTACATGTACATCAGTCTATTATTGAAGTACACTTTTGTTGTGGCACATGGCAGTTGAAAGATGCATGGCTTTTAACAAATTTGTTGTATCTTACTCCAATGCACTGTTCACCAATATTGGCCTGCAATGATGAATAGAGGCCTATATTCAGGGCCTTTGGTAAGGTCCTAAAAGACTAGTGATGAGCGAGTATTCTCATTACTCTGGTTTCTCCGAGCATGCTCGGGTGGTATGCGAGTATTTTGGCGTGCCCAGAGATTTAGTTTATGTTGACGTAGCTACATGATTTGCAGGTGCTAGACAGCTTGAATACATGTGGGGATTGCCTGTTTGTTAATCAGCCCCCACATGTATTCAAGCTGTCTAGCAGCCGCAAATCATGCAGCTGCGTCGACATGAACTAAATCTCCGGGCACGTTGAAAAACTCAGAGACCACCCGAGCATGCTCGGAGAAACCTGAGTAATGAGCATACTCGCTCATCACTATCAAGGACCCAAGCACAAAAATACATGTCTGCCCATACTACCTCACCTCCACTTATCCCCTTCCTGATGGGACTATCATGCTTTTTTTTTTTTTCTTTTTTTTCCTTCCCTTCTTCCAAAAACTATAACTTTTTATTTTTCTGTTCATATAGCTGCATGAGGGCTTATTGTTTGTAGCACAAGTTGTACTTTTGACACTATTCATTTTATCATGTGATGTACTTGAAAGTGGGAAAAAAATTCAAAATCTGTTGAACATTTTAAAAAAATGCAAATTCACAAAATGTTTTTGTTTTATTTATTTACCATCTTCACTATACGGTAAAACTCAGTAGGCAGGATGATTCTCCAGGTCACTAAGTGTCACGACTCATTTTTGGAGTCATGACAACTCTGGTTCTGCTTTGATTTAAACATGGTTTTCACTTTTGGGCCAGCGAGGGTTAATGTCAGTTTCCTTGTTGGCAGCTGCTGTGTTGCTGGTCAGCTGATGTGGGTGGTGACCACTCCCACCATCCTTTAAATAACTACATGATGCATCAGCTGGTTTTTGGTAATAGAGATTTTCTCTGGATACCAGCTAGGAGTTGGGAATGCTCTGGTGCCATCTGTGTATCATCTGCTTGAAGGCCTGGTTTTGTATCCTCTGCTGTGTGGAGCTTGTAGCAGAAGCTTAAGCTAAGTTTGTCATTGTTCCTTTCCTTTTCTGTCTCGTACTTGTCACTACCATCTGTGTGTATACCATCCGCAGTGGTGATATTAGCGTCCTTGCTGGCCAGTACACTACCCAGGGTATAGTGAGGTGACAGTTAGGGACGGGGCACTTGAAGGCAGCGGGGGGGATGACCAGCATAGGGCATTAGGGGAGTTTAGGAATAGTCACGGGTTCCTCCCCCTTTTTTCATCCCATTGTATGTGTGTTGTGCCATCCGCTGGTCCAACCGATGTTGGGTCATGACATTATTACCAACCACACCATTCTTCCGGTGAACCTATGGTGCAAGCGGAGGCTTTTGCTCACCTGATCCACATCCTCACAAATGAAGTTACCGAGTTGTGGACTCAGGTGGTGAAGCAGTTTCAGCAGGTGTCAGGTACTTGGTCTCGGATCATGTCCAGGCTCAACCGGAACCCAAAATTTCTCTCCCTGGCATGTTCTCTGGATGGAGAGGTACATTTATCGCTTTCAAAGAAGCCTGTAAATGATATTTCAGGCTTCGCCTGCGTTCTTCAGAGTGAGGAATAGCATGTGGAGATTATAGTCTACGTTCTCAAGGGTGATCCAGGGCCTTCTCCCTGCCGACCGATTCACCATCTTTGCGGTTGGTGGATGAGTTTTTTGTGGCATTTGCGCTAGTGTATGGGGATCCTGATGGCATTTTCCTGGCTGAGTCTCGACTCCGTAAGGTCAAGCAGGGGGGGTCGGCTGGCTGAGAAGTACTGCTCAGAGTTCCGGAGATGGGCCACTGACACTCCGTGGAATAACCTTGCTCTTAGGAGCCATTTTTGTCAGGGTCTGTCAGCTAGGCTTCAGGATACTCTGGTGCAGTATGCTACTCCTGGGTCATTGGAGGCTGCCATGGCCCTTGTGATCCAGGTGGATAGATGCCTCAGGGAGAAACATACACCAAATCTACCCCCTGTTCTTTGTAGGGAGCAGGACACACTGGTGCAGACGAATAAACCTACGCAGGTGGCAGCATTTTCCTCTCAAATTGAGTTGCCTGTGGTTTGCCGTGGGACAGGGGTATGTTTATACTGTGGTATTACAGATCATTTCATCAATGTCTGCCCAGCTTGCACCAAAGTACGTTCTCCATCACAAAAGCCACATCCCCCTGGTCATATGGAGGGAGATGACAAGGGTGTGTACATTTCCTCCTTCTTCACATCTCAGTTTTCCATCTCTGCAGAAGTGGTGGTTGGTGGGGAGACTGAGACGGTACCGCTTCTTGTTGATAGTGGAGCTGGGGGCAATCTGGTGGATTCTCGCTTTGTTGAGACTCATGGTCTGATTGGTAGGAAGCTGAGTAGACCCATTTCCATTCATGTGATTGACTCTGTCCCTCTCAGCCAGAGGAGTCTGACCCAAATCGTAGACAACATTAACCTGCGTATAGGAACGCTTCATGAAGAGTCCCTGTCGTGCTACGTCTTGGAGGGTATGTGAACTACCATCATCTTTGGCTTTCCCTGGTTGAAGAGACACAATCCGGTCACAGAATTGGAGTCTGGGGAAGTAGTGAATTGGGACCAGTCTTGTAAAGACTGTTGCCTGGGAGCTACGGTCTCTGCCATCCTTCTGAAACCTACCCCTTCTTCTCCGGTGGAGGCAGATAAGGTGCCACTGAGGAATAGGGGCAAATTCAACCCTCACCAAAGGCAAACCCAGAGTCTCTATGTCCTCTCAGGAGGAGGGATCAGGGGAGAGTGGTGGTTCCCCCTGAATATCTTGAAGGTATGAGTTTGGTGACACAGGAGGATGCCTCTGTTATCTGTTCTTCAAGAAGATTACTGTCTGTTGACAAACGCATGCATTGAAATAAACGATCAGGTCTGGACCTGTGTATCAATGAGTACATATGGGTGTCCACTAAAAACATCAAATGGAAATACTCATCTGGGACCTGAAGTTCTATGGTGATTGGACTGTATTTTGTGTCAGCCGTTATCAGCCCTAGGACCTTCCAATTGGAGTTACCGCCAGTGATGCATGTACATAACGTATTCCACAGGTACCGGGAAAGGTCAGAGAGACCCATTCCCACTAAAATTAACAGAATTCAAATGATGATAAATTATATTTAGAACTAGCTGAAGAGCCCGGAGTTGCCTGGGCATATTAAATATCTGTGGTTAGTTATAGCACCTCACTTCTCTTATTTTCCCATCACGCCTCTCATTTTCCCAATCACATCTCTCATTTTCTCCCTCACACCTCTCATTTTCTCCCTCACTCCTCTCATTCCCCTCTAACACTTGTCATTTCGACCTCACGTCTGTCATTTTCCGATCACTTCACTATTTTCCCTCATTCCTCTCATTTTGCACTCACACCTTTTCATTTTCACCTCAGTATATACATGTTTGTCATCTCCCTTATATGTAGTATACACCTGTATGCCATCTCCTGTATATACTATATACCTGTATGTCATCTCCCCTGTATATAGTATATACCTGTATGTCATCTCCTCCTATATACAGAATATACCTGTATGTCATCTCCTATATATAGTTTATACCTGTATGTCATCTCCTCCTGTATATAGTATATACCTGTGTGTTATCTCACCTGTATATAGTATATATCTGTGTGTCATCTCCTCCTGTATATAGTATATACCTGTATGTCATCTATATATAGCATATACCTGTATGTCATCTCCTCCTGTATATAGTATATACCTGTAAGTCATCTGCTCTTGTATATAGTATATACCTGTGCCATCTTTTCCTGTATATAGTATATACCTGTATGTCATCTCCTCCTCTATATAGTATATACCTGTGTGTCATCTCTCCTGTATATAGTATATATCTGTGTCATCTCCCCTGCATATAGTATATATCTGTGTCATCTCCTCCTGTACATAGTATATACGTGTCATCTCCCCTGTATATAGTATATACCTGTGTGTCATCTCCTCCTGTATATAGTATATACCTGTATGTCATCTCCTCCTGTATATAGTATATACCTGTGTGACATCTGCTCCTGTATATAGTATATACCTGCTGTGTGTCATCTCCTCCTGTATATAGTATGTACCTGTATGTCATCTCCTCCTCTATATAGTATATACCTGTGTGTCATCTCTCCTGTATATAGTATATACCTGTGTGTCATCTCCCCGTATACCTTGTTCACACGTTATTTGCTCAGTATTTTTACCTCAGTATTTGTAAGCTAAATTGGCATTGGCAGCCTGATAAATCCCCAGCCAACAGGAAGCCCTCCCCCTGGCAGTATATATTAGCTCACACATACACATAATAGACAGGTCATGTGACTGACAGCTGCCGTATTTCCTATATGGTACATTTGTTGCTCTTGTAGTTTGTCTGCTTATTAATGAGATTTTTATTTTTGAAGGATAATACCAGACTTGTGTGTGTTTTAGGGCGAGTTTCGTTTGTCACGTTGTGTGTGTTAAGTTGCGTGTGGTGACATGCATGTGGCGACTTTTGTGAGATGAGTTGTGTGGCAACATGCGTGTAGCAACTTTTTGTGTGTCGAGTTGCATGTGACAGGTTAGTGTAGCAAGTTGTGTGCAGCAAGTTTCGCGCATGGCGAGTTTTGCCCGTGGTGAGTTTTATGTGTGGTGCCTTTTGAGTATGTGCAAATTTTGTGTGAGGCAACTTTTGCATGTGTTGCAACTTTTGTGCATGTGGCAATTTTTCCGCGTGTGCAAGTTTTGCGTGTGGCAAGTTTTCCATGAGGTGAGTTTTGCACTTGTGGCGAGTTTTGCGTGAGCCTAGTTTTTGCAAGTGGTGAGTTTTGCGCGTGGCGAGTTTTGAGCGGCGACTTTTGTGTTTTGACTTTTATGTGGCGAGGTTGGTGTATGTGTGATGTAATGTGTGCTGAGGGTAATATGTGTTCAAGCACATGGTAGTGTGTGGCGCATTTTGTGTGTGTGTTCATATCCCCGTATGTGGTGAGTATCCCATGTTGGGGCCCCACCTTAGCAACTGTACGGTATATACTCTTTGGCGCCATCGCTCTCACTCTTTAAGTCCCGCTTGTTCACATCTGGCAGCTGTCAATTTGCCTCCAACACTTTTCCTTTCACTTTTCCCCATTATGTAGATAGGGGCAAAATTGTTTGGTGAATTGGAAAGCGCGGGGTTAAAATTTCACCTCACAACATAGCCTATGACGCTCTCGGAGTCCAGACGTGTGACTGTGAAAAATTTTGTGGCTGTAGCTGCGACGCCTCCAACACTTTTCCTTTCACTTTTTTCCCCATTATGTAGATAGGGGCAAAATTGTTTGGTGAATTGGAACGCGCGTGGTTAAAATTTCACCTCACAACATAGCCTATGACGCTCTCGGGGTCCAGACGTGTGACTGTGCAAAATTTTGTGGCTGTAGCTGCGACGGTGCAGATGCCAATCACGGACATACACACATACACACACACACATTCAGCTTTATATATTAGATATGGTAAATGTTAGTTTTGGAATGCAGAAATTAACCCCTTCATGACCCAGCCTATTTTGACCTTAAAGACCTTGCCGTTTTTTGCAATTCTGACCAGTGTCCCTTTATGAGGTAATAACTCAGGAACGCTTCAACGGATCCTAGCGGTTCTGAGATTGTTTTTTCGGGACATATTGGGCTTCATGGTAGTGGTAAATTTAGGTTAATAAATTCTGCGTTTATTTGTGATAAAAACGGAAATTTGGCGAAAATTTTGAAAATTTTGCAATTTTCACATTTTGAATTTTTATTCTGTTAAACCAGAGAGTTATGTGACACAAAATAGTTAATAAATAACATTTCCCACATGTATACTTTACATCAGCACAATTTTGGAAACAAAATGTTTTTTTCCTAGGAAGTTATAAGGGTTAAAATTTGACCAGCGATTTGTCATTTTTACAACGAAATTTACAAAACCATTTTTTTTAGGGACCACCTCACATTTGAAGTCAGTTTGAGGGGTCTATATGGCTGAAAATACCCAAAAGTGACACCATTCTAAAAACTGCACCCCTCAAGGTGCTCAAAACCACATTCAAGAAGTTTATTAACCCTTCAGGTGCTTCACAGCAGCAGAAGCAACATGGAAGGAAAAAATGAACATTTAACTTTTTAGTCACAAAAATTATCTTTTAGCAACAATTTATTTATTTTCCCAATGGTAAAAGGAGAAACTGAACCACGAAAGTTGTTGTCCAATTTATTCTGAGTACACTTATACCTCATATGTTGGGGTAAACCACTGTTTGGGCGCACGGCAGGGCTTGGAAGGGAAGGAGCGCCATTTGACTTTTTGAATGAAAAATTATCTTCATCGTTAGCGGACACCATGTCGCGTTTGGAGAGCCCCTGTGTGCCTAAACATTGGAGCTCCCCCACAAGTGACCCCATTTTGGAAACTAGACCCCCCAAGGAACTTATCTAGATGCCGAGTGAGCACTTTAAACCCTCAGGTGCTTCAGAAATTGATCTGTAAAAATGAAAAAGTACTTTTTTTTCACAAAAAAATTGTTTTCGCCTCAATTTTTTCATTTTCACATGGGCAATAGGATAAAATGGATCATAAAATTTGTTGGGCAATTTCTCCCGAGTACGCTGATACCTCATATGTGGGGGTAAACCACTGTTTGGGCACACGGCAGGGCTCGGAAGAGAAGGCGCGCCATTTGACTTTTTGAATGGAAAATTAGCTCCAATTGTTAGCGGACACCATGTCGCGTTTGGAGAGCCCCTGTGTGCCTAAACATTGGAGCTCCCCCACAAGTGACCCCATTTTGGAAACTAGACCCCCCAAGGAACTTATCTAGATGCATATTGAGCACTTTAAACCCCCAGGTGCTTCACAGAAGTTTATAACGCAGAGCCATGAAAATAAAAAATAATTTTTCTTTCCTCAAAAATGATTTTTTAGCCTGGAATTTCCTATTTTGCCAAGGGTAATAGGAGAAATTGGACCCCAAATGTTCTTGTCCAGTTTGTCCTAAGTACGCTGATACCCCATATGTGGGGGTAAACCACTGTTTGGGCGCACGGCAGAGCTCGGAAGGGAAGGCACGCCATTTGGCTTTTTAAATGGAAAATTAGCTCCAATCATTAGCGGACACCATGTCACGTTTGGAGAGCCCCTGTATGCCTAAACATTAGAGATCCCCCACAAATGACCCCATTTTGGAAACTAGACCCCCAAAGGAACTAATCTAGATGTGTGGTGAGGACTTTGAACCCCCAAGTGCTTCACAAAAGTTTATAACGTAGAGCCATGGAAAAAAAAATTATTTTCTCAAAAATGATCTTTTAGCCTGCAATTTTTTATTTTCCCAAGGGTAACAGGAGAAATTTCACCCCAAAAGTTGTTGTCCAGTTTCTCCTGAGTACGCTGATACCCCATATGTGGGGGTAAACCACTGTTTGGGCACATGCCGGGGCTCGGAAGTGAAGTAGTAATGTTTTGAAATGCAGACTTTGATGGAATGCTCTGTGGGCGTCACGTTGCGTTTGCAGAGCCCCTGATGTGGCTAAACAGTAGAAACCCCCCACAAGTGACCCCATTTTGGAAACTAGACCCCGAAAGGAACTTATCTAGATGTGTGGTGAGGACTTTGAACCCCCAAGTGCTTCACAGAAGTTTATAATGCAGAGCCGTGAAAATAATAAATACGTTTTCTTTCCTCAAAAATAATTATTTAGCCCAGAATTTTTTATTTTCCCAAGGGTTACAGGAGAAATTGGACCCCAAAAGTTGTTGTCCAGTTTCTCCTGAGTACGCTAATACCCCATGTGTGGGGGTAAACCACTATTTGGGCACACGTCGGGGCTCAGAAGGGAAGTAGTGACTTTTGAAATGCAGACTTTGATGGAATGGTCTGCGGGCGTCACGTTGCGTTTGCAGAGCCCCTGGTGTGCCTAAACAGTAGAAACCCCCCACAAGTGACCACATTTTAGAAACTAGACCCCCCAAGGAACTTATCTAGATATGTGGTGAGCACTTTGAACCCCCAAGTGCTTCACAGACGTTTACAACGCAGAGCCGTGAAAATAAAAAATCATTTTTCTTTCCTCAAAAATGATGTTTTAACAAGCATTTTTTAATTTTCCCAAGGGTAACAGGGGAAATTGGACCCGAATAATTGTTGCGCAGTTTATCCTGAGTATGCTGGTACCCCATATGTGGGGGTAAACCACTGTTTGGGCACACGTCGGGGCTCGGAAGTGAGGGAGCACCATTTGACTTTTTGAATACAAGATTGGCTGGAATCAATGGTGGCGCCATGTTGCGTTTGGAGACCCCTGATGTGCCTAAACAGTGGAAACCCCTCAATTCTACCTCCAACACTAACCCCAACACACCCCTAACCCTAATCCCAACTGTAGCCATAACCCTAATCACAACCCTAACCCCAACACACCCCTAACCACAACCCTAACCCCAACACACCCCTAACCCTAACCACAACCCTAATTCCAACCCTAACCCTAAGGCTATGTGCCCACGTTGCGGATTCGTGTGAGATTTTTCAGCATCATTTTTGAAAAATCCGCGGGTAAAAGGCACTGCGTTTTACCTGCAGATTTACCGAGGATTTCCAGTGTTTTTTGTGCGGATTTCACCTGCGGATTCCTATTGAGGAACAGGTGTAAAACGCTGCGGAATCCGCACAAGGAATTGATATGCTGCGGAAAATACAACGCAGCATTTCCGCGCGGTATTTTCCGCACCATGGGCACAGCGAATTTGGTTTTCCATAGGTTTACATGGTACTGTAAACCTGATGGGACACTGCTGCGAATCCGCAGTGGCCAATCCGCACCGTGTGCACATACCTTTAGAATTAGGCTATGTGCACACACTGCGGAAAACACTGCGGATCCGCAGCAGTTTCCCATGAGTTTACAGTTCAATGTAAACCTATGGAAAACAAAAATCGCTGTACACATGCTGCAGAAAAACTGCACGGAAACGCAGCGGTTTACATTCCGCAGCATGTCGCTTCTTTCTGCGGATTCCGCAGCGGTTTTACAGCTGCTCCAATAGAAAATCGCAGTTGTAAAACCGCAGTGAAAGGCGCAGAAAAAACGCGGTAAATCCGCGATAAATCTGCAGCGGTTTAGCACTGCGGATTTATCAAATCTGCAGCGGAAAAATCCGCAGAGGACCAGAATACGTGTGCACATACCGAAACCCTAACCCTACCCCTAACCCTAACCCTAACCCTAGCCCTAACCCTACCCCTAACCCTAACCCTACCCCTAACCCTAACCCTAGCCCTATTCTAACATTAGTGGAAAAAAAAAATTCTTTATTTTTTTATTGTCCCTACCTATGGGGGTGACAAAGGGGGGGGAGGGGTCATTTATTATTTTTTTTATTTTGATCATTGGGATAGATTATATCTCAGTGATCAAAATGCACTTTGAACGAATCTGCCGGCCGGCAGATTCGGCGGGCGCACTGCGTATGCGCCCGCCATTTTGGAAGATGGCGGCGCCCAGGGAGAAGACGGACGGACCCCGGCAGGATCGGTAAGTATGATGGGGTGGGGGGGAGCACGGGGGGGTGGATCGGAATGCGGGAGGGGTGGAACGGAGCACGGGGGAGGTGGAATGGAGCACGGGGGGGCTGGAACGGAGCACGGGGGGGTGGAACGGAGCACGGGGGTGAGCGGACAAGAGCACGGGGGGGAGAGGAGCACAGGATGGAGGGGAGCGGGGCAGTGTACCGGGCAGATCGGTGGCTTGGGGGGGCGATCGGTGGGGTGGGGGCACATTAGTATTTCCAGCCATGGCCGATGATATTGCAGCATCGGCCATGGCTGGATTGTAATATTTCACCCGTTATAATAGGTGAAATATTACAAATCGCTCTGATTGGCAGTTTCACTTTCAACAGCCAATCAGAGCGATCGTAGCCACGGGGGGGTGAAGCCACACCCCCCTGGGCTGAACTACCACTCCCCCTGTCCCTGCAGATCGGGTGAAATGGGAGTTAACCCTTTCACCCGATCTGCAGGGACGCGATCTTTCCATGACGCCACATAGGCATCATGGGTCGGATTGGCACCGACTTTCATGACGCCTACGTGGCGTCATGGGTCGGGAAGGGGTTAAAATCACAATTTTGTAGTCATAAAGGTCAAAAAGAGTTTGTCCTTAAGGGTTTAATCAAGAGAAAATGTCTAAAACTTTGGAATTAATAAGGATCACTGTGTAATAACAATGTGTGATATTACACTTGGATGTGTTGGTGCATGCTGACATATTGATGAGTCGACACCTTGTTTACCCCAAAGAGTCCATGAGGCCAACTGTGTTATAAATAACATTACTAAATGTAAGTTGACAGTAACCTAGGACAGATTTCTACAGATGTTTTTCTTGTGCTCTAAGAAATATGTTGTCCGCATATTCTAATTTTACTCCCTTAGGCTATGTTCTCATGATCAGCTTTTGGTGATATTTTGATGTTGCAGAATTTCTGCCCCATTTCTGTATCTATTATGTAAACTAGTGTAGGGTGTATGGTAAAATGTATTTGTGTCATTGCCCTTTTTCCCTCATCCCGGTGCTGTATGTTATTAGTGTATGTGCATAAGTTAACATGTATTGATATTGCTACATGATTTAAGTGTACTATCACCTCGTATATAATGGTACTGCTACACAATCGGGTGTACAGGTCCTTCTCAAAAAATTAGCATATAGTGTTAAATTTCATTATTTACCATAATGTAATGATTACAATTAAACTTTCATATATTATAGATTCATTATCCACCAACTGAAATTTGTCAGGTCTTTTATTGTTTTAATACTGATGATTTTGGCATACAACTCCTGATAACCCAAAAAACCTGTCTCAATAAATTAGCATATTTCACCCATCCAATCAAATAAAAGTGTTTTTTAATAACAAACAAAAAAACCATCAAATAATAATGTTCAGTTATGCACTCAATACTTGGTCGGGAATCCTTTGGCAGAAATGACTGCTTCAATGCGGCGTGGCATGGAGGCAATCAGCCTGTGACACTGCTGAGATGTTATGGAGGCTCAGGATGCTTCAATAGCGGCCTTAAGCTCATCCAGAGTGTTGGGTCTTGCGTCTCTCAACTTTCTCTTCACAATATCCCACAGATTCTCTATGGGGTTCAGGTCAGGAGAGTTGGCAGGCCAATTGAGCACAGTAATACCATGGTCAGTAAACCATTTACCAGTGGTTTTGGCACTGTGAGCAGGTGCCAGGTCGTGCTGAAAAATGAAATCTTCATCTCCATAAAGCATTTCAGCCGATGGAAGCATGAAGTGCTCCAAAATCTCCTGATAGCTAGCTGCATTGACCCTGCCCTTGATGAAACACAGTGGACCAACACCAGCAGCTGACATGGCACCCCACACCATCACTGACTGTGGGTACTTGACACTGGACTTCAGGCATTTTGGCATTTCCTTCTCCCCAGTCTTCCTCCAGACTCTGGCACCTTGATTTCCGAATGACATGCAAAATTTGCTTTCATCAGAAAAAAGTACTTGGGACCACTTAGCAACAGTCCAGTGCTGCTTCTCTGTAGCCCAGGTCAGGCGCCTCTGCCGCTGTTTATGGTTCAAAAGTGGCTTTACCTGGGGAATGCGGCACCTGTAGCCCATTTCCTGCACACGCCTGTGCACGGTGGCTCTGGATGTTTCCACACCAGACTCAGTCCACTGCTTCCTCAGGTTCCCCAAGGTCTGGAATCGGTCCTTCTCCACAATCTTCCTCAGGGTCCGGTCTCCTCTTCTCGTTGTACAGCGTTTTCTGCCACATTATTTCCTTCCAACAGACTTACCATTGAGGTGCCTTGATACAGCACTCTGGGAACAGCCTATTTGTTGAGAAATTTCTTTCTGGGTCTTACCCTCTTGCTTGAGGGTGTCAATGATGGCCTTCTTGACATCTGTCAGGTCGCTAGTCTTACCCATGATGGGGGTTTTGAGTAATGAACCAGGCAGGGAGTTTATACAAGCCTCAGGTATCTTTTGCATGTGTTTAGAGTTAATTAGTTGATTCAGAAGATTAGGGTAATAGGTCGTTTAGAGAACCTTTTCTTGATATGCTAATTTATTGAGACAGGTTTTTTGGGTTATCAGGAGTTGTATGCCAAAATCATCAGTATTAAAACAATAAAAGACCTGACAAATTTCAGTTGGTGGATAATGAATCTATAATATATGAAAGTTTAATTGTAATCATTACATTATGGTAAATAATGAAATTTAACACTATATGCTAATTTTTTGAGAAGGACCTGTATTACCATGTCTTGTTCTGCTAAACACAATCAAAAAAGAAACCAATTGTATATACAATTAAGCTTGTCATGCACCAATTAACAATAAAATCCTCCTAAAAAAATTGTGCAGTAAAAGACAATATTTTACTAAAATTTTATAACTTTACTGAAAAATAATATTATGTATTAAAGGAATTTTTTGTACAACTAATAATAGGAGCACATGGAATCAAAATACAGAGCGAGCCCAACATTTAATAATAAATATACCAAAATACCATGCTAAAAAATGTATATAAAAAATGTATAAAAAATATATAAAAAAATGTATAAAAAATATATAAAAAAAGTGTAAATAATATTCAGAAAAACAATGTGAGATAAACCAATATCAAACACAATAAATATATCAATGTCTAGTGTAAAATTAAATCATACTACATGAAAGTGATAATGATTAATGAATGCTATCAAATGTGCAACAATGCAGAAAAAGTGCAAACAGTGCTTGATACCACAATTTATAATGGGTATAACCCGAATGACAAAAAACAACAATAGTGCTAATGCTGAAGAAAACACTGAGTATGAACCCTAAAGAAAATGCCTATGTACAACAGTGCACATTTGGTCTTATTTTGAAGCAAACAACAAATAGGACTTCAGTGTGCATAACTATTCACCCCCCAAAGTCACTACTTTGTAGAGCCTTTTTTTGAGGCAATTACAACTGCTGGTCATTTTTTATAAGTCTCTATGAGCTTTCCACATCTTGCCACTGTGATTGTTGCCTATTCCTCAAGGAGAAACCACAACACCCCCTTCAAATTCGATGGTTTTCCTCTGATGAACAGCAATCTTCAAGTCTGACCACAGATTCTCAATTGGATTGCTGTCTGGGCTTTGACCAGGCCACTCCAAAACATTTACACATTTCCCTTTAAACCATTCGAGTGTTGCTTTAGCAGTGTGCTTTGGGTCATTGTCTTGTTAGGAAGTGATCCTGTGTCCGAGTCTCAAATCACTGACAGACTGAAAAAGGTTTTGCTCAAGAATATCCCTGTCTTTCACAGTATGCATCTTCCCAGTAACTCGGACCATTTTTCTTGTCCCTACTGCTGAAAAACATCCCATCAGCATGATGTTGCCTCCACCATGTTTCACTGTGGAGATGGTGTTCTTGGGGTGATAAACGGTGTTGGTTTGGTGCCAGACATAGCATTTGCCTTGGTAGGCAAAAAGTTAAATTTTTCGTGTCATCTTACCACAGGACCTTCCTCCATACATTTGGGGGTTCTCCTACATGTCTATTGGCAAACTCAAAATGAACCTTAACATTTTTGTGTGTAAGTAAAGGCTTTTTTCTACCCACTCTCAAATAAAGGTCACCTCTATGGAGTGTATAGCTTATTGTGGCCATATGGACAGATATTCCAGTCTCTGCTTGGGAACTCTGCATAGCCTTCAGGGGTTCCATTTGGTTTCTCTGATGCCGCTCTGATAAATAGGTATAAGTCCAGCTCACTGTAAAAGGCATCATTTGGTGTTCATAGCACAGGAAACTGCGTTAGAGCATAGGGCAATCACATAAACAGGAGAAAATCTATCTCAACAGACTTGTGAACAAACTTTTTCTTTGCAAAAGTGCTCAGTAGAGGATAAAACAGAATCATAGACGCAAGTCACATGATATGCGACATCAATAATGTTTCATAACATGTAATATGCATCACTGATTCTGTTTATCCTCTACTGAGTGCTTTGGTGAATAAAGAAAATGTTTGTTCATAAGTCTGTTGAGCTGGACTTGGAATATGGAAATCTCTGATTAATGCCCTCCTTGCCCAGAGTGAAAGTTTTGGAGGATGGTTCTCATTTGGCAGGTTTGTTGCCCTGTTCTATCCATTTAATGATAATGGATTTGATGGTGCTTTGGGGAATCATCAGAGATTGGGATATATTTTTTTCATAACCCAACCCAGACCTGCTTTCCTCAACAACTTTGTCCCTGCTTTGTTTGAAGATCTCCATTCATTCACTATGACACCTGTCTCGATCAAGCTTAGAATCTAAAGTCAACACGCCAAAGTCGACACAGATCAAAGGACTAATTTTTCATGAGAAGCAGCCTGGAACACTTATTAAAATTCAGTGTAATTAAATAAAACCAATTAATAAATATGGAGATCTTATCAGTCTAACAGCCAAAATCTAAGCCCAATTACTTTACGTTGAATCTTGTTGAACCTACACTGTACATATCTGAATTGTCTATACATGTTTATTCTTAAGGTTCTGGAAAAGACACCCTAATTTCTCAGTAGAAGTATAAAAATTATAATTGCCCGTGTGTGATATTTATTACAATTAGTGTAATTTACATTACAGTAGTATCTCTTAGTGAAGTGATGTGAATTAGAATCTCATGCAGTTATTACAACTTTGGACTTGTAATAATAACACATTTCCAAAATGGCCAAATGCCAAATAAAATATATGCTTTGTACTTTTATTCAGTAGATTGATGATAAACTGTGCTATTTCTGCTTGTTTAGAGTCACTTCATCATGTTCCTCCAATTCTTATTTCCTGTAATTAATGGATTACAATCTAAATTCTCTGATAGGCACAATAATTAAGGAATGCTTTGTTATGCGTAAAGGTAGAGTAATGGCCAGTTGCAGAACAAAAGTGCAAAAATGTTGACTTTTAGGAGAGAGTCACTCTGTCACATAACTCGGATGAGGAACGCAACCCAATGCTTGGACTGACAAGAGTTTGACAGCTGCATAGAAATACATGCTGTCACCCTCCTGTCGGGAGAGCCAGTCCGAGCATTGCAATCTTCTTCCGAGTTATATGGTAGTGTGACTTTTCTTTTAATGGCATTATTTCCTTGCCAATTGCATACTATATAGAATGGAGACAATGTACAACCCCTCAGATCTCTTGTTTAATTCACAGATTCTGTTAATCTCTAAGAATTTTCCATAAAGTCTTGTTATCACATTTTCACGCCTCACTATTGCCTAACAAACAGGCAATCCCCGCATGTGTTCAGGCTGCCTAACAGCAGTAAAACATGCAACCATAAGAATTCGAACATAATATCCGAGCATACCCAAGATACTTGGATAAAACACCCAAGCACGCCCGGTTAACACTTTATCCGAGCTCGCTCGCTCATGACTAGTTATCAGCACACAGTCCAAAACCTGCACCTCTGATGGTATGACGTTGCATTAGTGCCTATGTATCGGCAGCTTACATATGTTGAAAGCCACTATCAATGTTGAGCATTATGTAGAGATTTTATGATATATGGTTCCAATCAGACAATGTCTGTTTCAGTGAACTTCTTGCATATTTCAATAAGACAAGGATAAACTAGTTACCAGATCCAACATAATGCCTTCACAATAGCTGTGAATCTCAAAACTGGAGCCACCACAATGTGAGGCAAATATGATAAATCCACTGTATGTCACAAATAACCCAGATAAGGATACCTCTTTCAATTTGCACACTTTGTATCCTCAGATCAGAAAAAAAAAGTTTGTGTAGCCATGCTTCACAGCACAAATGTCAAACTCTGGCCCGCCGACTAAATCTGGTCCGCAGGAGGAGTATATTTGGCCCGCGATGCATGGCTGGGCCCCCGAGTATATTTGGACCACGTCAGCCATCATTCTTCTTCTGCCGTCTCACTCCAGCAGGCACAATTAAGTCATTACAACACTCCCGCTGCACTGAGATATGCAGAGGATCTCAATACACCATGAAAAGACTGCAGTAGCGGGGGAACGGGTAGAGGTGAGTATATCTTTTATTTTTTTAATGTGGGGCCTATTATACTTTATGGAGCACTATGTGGGCCTACTACACTGTAAGTGGGGCCCTTTATACTGTATGGAGCACTATGATGCAATTATACTGTTTGGAGCTCTATATGGGGCCCATTATATTGTATGGAGTACCGTGTTGGGCCATTATACTGTATAGAGCACTATATGGGTCCCATTATACTATATGGAGCACTATGTGGGGCTATTATACTGTATGGAGCACTGTGTGGTGCCATTATACTGTATGGAGCACTATATGGGGCCCATTATACTATATGGAGCACTATGTGGACCTATTATACCGTATGGAGCACTATGTGGAGCCATTATACTGTATGGAGCACTATGTGGGGCCATTATACTGTATGGAGAACTATATGGGGCCCATTATACTATATGGAGCACTATGTGGGGCCATTATACTGTATAGAGCTCTATGTGGGTCCACTATACTACATGGAGCACTATATGCGGCACATTATACTACATGGAGCACTATGTGGGGCCATTATACTGTATGGAGCACTATGTGGTGCCCATTATACTATATGGAGCACTACATGGGGCTATTATACTGTATGGAGAACTATATGGGGCCATTATACTGTATGAAAGGCACTGCAGGGCCCTGTTTTACTGTATGCAGGACTAAGTGATTGAGGGCTGGGAGGTACCATATGGTCTCCATACCATGCATACAGAGGGTGCTATGAATCAATTTACTGTGGGGTGTCTTACTGTGTTTGGGGGGCACTCTTGTTTGCATCATACTTTATTTTCTGTATTATTTAAGGTTTTTTTAGCCTTTGTCATTACATAATTAAATTAGGCCATTGGGCCATATGCTTTTTACTGCTCTTACAAAACATATTATATTATTCAGACTTCAGTCTTAGAGAGGTATTCACACAAGACATGTTAGGACCCAGTAGTTTTGAGACCACCTTGTCGTTGGTTGCTGGGCATCCATTAACTGGCCAAATTGTGTGCCAAGCGTCTCATTTTTTCCTAGTATCCAAAACCAGTATTGCTATTCAGATTTCATCTGTCATATTGACATGCTTTAGCACTACAGAGTGCAACTTTTTTGGCTTATTTAATATATTATAGTATTCCAGTATTTTATTCTACTTTGTTCATGAGACATTCCCTTGGTTTCTATATGAAAAAGTTAATCGTTATACTTGATGATCAGGAAATATTTTCCTCAACTGTAGACATTTTTTTACAAATATCAAATTGGCCCGCAACTTTGTCCAGGCTTTTAACTTTGGCACTCTGTGTATGCCTGCTATAGAGAAATGCCTCGAATACAAGATTTCAGTTGTTTGCTGTCAAAAACTACTGTACCACCTGGATCAGGACATGCGGTAGGAATTCCCCTAAATCTCAAATCTCCACATGTCTTGACTCATGGCACATAGTGGGACTTGGTGGGGACCTTGTTACAGATCTTTCAGAGCAGACAATTACAGTTAACCCCTAATATTTACTGTAAAAAGGTGATACTGTAAAAATGACACTTACTAAGTACTCAATAAAAGGACACTACATCAAGAAATGTTCTGTTCTAGGTCACACTTGAAATTTGCTCCCATTTCCTAAAGGGATATCCTTATGCATTGCTATTTCCACATGATGGGAAGCTATTCTTGCTCTTCACATAATATTCTTTTTATATGTGAATAATAGGATCACACCAATATGTGACAGACAAGGTGTCTGTCTACTCCTTATCATATCAACAGGGATTAGCACATCCATAGTGAATCTCATTAATTCCATAGTTTTAGACATTTTCTCTGGATTAAGCGCTTGGAGAGTATTTTTTTTTTTCATAAATCAATAGTTCACATGAAAATTAGAAGCTTAATAGTATTTCTTATCAGAGAAATTAGCTTATTTCTCCTCCTGCACTGATCATTCATTCCCAAAATTCTCAATTATCGAGTTCAATCTGTCTTCAGCAAACACAGATTTTCTTATTATGGAGATGACAGTTGGTGCTCATAAAGTTATATGAAAAACTGTAACTGACGTTTCAGCAGAACTCGCAGTAGAATATCAGTGTTTGCATCAAGCTCCTCCTTCTCCATAGAATTTTAGAAGCACCAACTGCCCTTCCCTATCTCAGTTATGGGAAAATCCCTAGTCATTAAATACAAAGTTGACAAGTTTTACCGATGAATTGAAACATAGGTCCAGTTGATGTAACAAACACTTTTTTTCTGATAAGAAATATGACAAAGTTTCTTATTGTCACACGTACTATTGATTTATTAAGTAAGAATTATAACGACACTTATTCTTTAAGGACCAAGTAATTTTTGGCCTTTAGTCATTTTTGGCATTCCAGAGCTAATAATATATTTGCGTTTACCATAAGTTGAATATGATTTTTCAGCACTTAAATAGGTGTAACAATGGTAGTCACTTGGGAGCGGTCTGAGGTATTACAGGAACCGTTTCTATTTAAAGTCCGGCTGGTTTATTGCAGTCCTCATAAACCACATTACAGGAAACTCAAATACAGCTCTTGTCCTTCTCAAAAGTACAACATAAAGCATGAAGTCCATACAATAGTGCTGGTTAGCCCGATTGGCTTAGAGAGCAGCTTTTTAGTTCTTTAGCAAAGGCACTCAATCCACGAGATCTGCACACCTCCATACACCCAGGCATGTGTGAGACAAATAGCCCTCAATTTACAAAGTGAACCACACCCAGAGGTGGAGATATGGGGAGCAGCCATTTCTCCCAACTCATCAGCTGCTCACAATCAATTGGTCATGGCCAATTAACCACTTTTAGTCCTATATGTACTAAAGCATCACTTCAAGTCTAACTCCCAACCACTCTCTGTCCAACAGCCAACTTACAGGGGTCATCCGGGACGTTAGTTTAATTTCCTATGAGGCTAAACACTTACGTTCAGGTAGTTGCTAAGTACTTGCCTGTCCTGTCCAGTGCCAATGTCTTCTGGCTGACAATATTCATGGACCATTCCTTCTGGCGATTCCCCTGTTTCCTATGATAGAGACACAGAAAAGCTCCTTCTCAACTGCTACTTAATGGTGGGGATGTAGCTGTCAGTCAGCATGATGTTGGTAGTAATGTCCTGTTAACAGATCAACGCTGAAGAGAAAGAACAGCTCTGTTGAAATGAGGTCAAAGAAAATCGTTGCAGGGCAGAATAGGAAGGTAGTTAGGAATTACCAGCTGGTAAGTTCTTAGTTGTATACACAGCAACAGCAGATTTTCTACAAAGACGGACCGAATCCTTCATCAGGTTCATCAAGGTCATGCAGCAGCCCCAATGTAGATATATCTTGTTTTTTTCCTAGTGTGCCTGCTCAACAGAACTACAGTAGATGAGCGGCCCTTACACCTTGATGTGCTTGGTAATATTAATATGAAGCGTTTTTCCTTTCTTTGTTTGCATTTTTCATGATGAGGGAGACACAAATTTATGGATGGAGAAGGGAAAAGATGAAAGAATGAGGAATGTTTTCTTGTTTGTTTTAAGAAAGAAGTCTAGCCTGTGCCCATGTAATGAGATGAGAAAGAACAAGCGGAAATTGAAAAGAGAAGACGAGGGCAACCGCCTGAAAGTTGGATATAGATGTATCTGAATGTACTTGTTTACTTGAAATCTTTTGAATATCCAGCTCTGTAGGCCATTGCAAAATTTCCCATATATTGAATTACTTTTGTGTCAAAGGATTTATCTCAGGTTTTTACATAGAATTTCATTCATGGATGGAGCCAAGTGATTTCTACAGCATAAATGTTCTTGTAATAAATACAAAGTTTATAATAAACAGTAGTATCTTTAAATACTGAACACCCCAGTCGTCTCGTTAGTATGTGCATGTTTCTCCTACAGTTAAAGGACAAATAATAACTTGGCAAAACACTGTGTGATGTGATGTACAAGATCATTTTTTGCACATATTCTACATGACTAAACCATTGACTGGACATTATCTATTACATCTACTAGTAGTAGTGACCTTTCCTGGCGACTGTGCACTGTAGTACTTTGCTCTGCCCTCAACAGGGCAGATAAAGTACGCCTTCGCAGGAGCCACGACAGGAAGCAAAGAAGAGGACGTCATCGCATGAAGATGGGAGGCGCCGAACCCAGACCGCGACGTCCATCGGATCGGACCACACTAGGACCGCCCCTGGGTGAGTATAATCTAACTTGTTTTTCTTATCTTTCAGGCTACATCGGGGGCTTATTTACAGCATTACAGAATGCTGTAGATAAGCCCCTGATGGAGGTGGCCACAGCTTATAGGCGAAAAATGGGGTGACAGATTCCCTTTAAACACATGCTAAAAAGGAAGAAAGAAATGTTTATCAAATGGAAAGAGGGAGGCATATCTAAAGAAGAATATAATGCTGTCTGCAGAACCTGCAGGGCACGAATCAGATTATCTAAAGGTGACAATGAATTAAGGCTTGCAAGAGATGTCAAAAGCAATAAAAAAGATTTTGGGGATATGTCAAAAGTAAAATAAAGTCAAAGATGCTATAGGATTTTTACAGGATGAAAATGATGAAATGGTAGGAAAGGATGTTGAGAAGGCCAACCTTTTAAATTCCTATTTTCCATCTGTTTTCTCTCAGAAAGGAAATGTAACATCTACTGATCTTCACTGTCCTACTAATAGAATAGAAGAATCCAGGATTTATATAAACAGAAAGATAGTGAGGAAACACTTAGCTAACATAAATGAATTCAAGTCTCCAGATCCAGATGAATTATACCCTAGAGTACTGAAGAAGATAGCAGAAGAAATTTTTGATCCACTCTCCATAATCTTTGAAAATTCTTGGAGAACAGGAGAAGTCCCAGAAGACTGGAGAAGAGCAAATGTTGTTCCTATCTTCAAAAAGGGGAAGAAGGTGGACCCAGGAAACTATAGGCCGGTGAGTCTGACTTCTATACCAGGAAAGATCTTTGAACAAATTATTAAACAACATGTATGTAAGTACCTGGATAAGAATGAAGTGATTAACCAGAGTCAACATGGGTTTGTAACTAATAAGTCATGTCAGACTAACTTAATTTACTTCTATGACAGAATCTGTTATGGCTGGCAATCAGGCAACACAGCGTGCAGTAATCAGCGCACATACAGAGATCTGGCAATAACCAAAAACAATAGGACGAGCTCTGAGACGTGGAATCTCTGTAGACTGCAGTACCTGATCTATCCTCACACAACTATAAGCAGCAGTGGATTGCGCCTAACAACTACCTATGCAACTCGGCACTGCCTGAGGAGCTGACTAGCCTGAAGATAGAAATACAAGCCTGACTTACCTCAGAGAAATACCCCAAAGGAATAGGCAGCCCCCCACATATAATGACTGTTAGCAAGATGAAAAGACAAACGTAGGAATGAAATAGATTCAGCAAAGTGAGGCCCGATATTCTAGACAGAGCGAGGATAGCAAAGAGAACTATGCAGTCTACAAAAAACCCTAAAACGAAAACCACGCAAAGGGGCAAATAGACCCACCGTGCCGAACTAACAGCACGGCGGTGCACCCCTCTGCTTCTCAGAGCTTCCAGCAAAAGACAATAGCAAGCTGGACAGAAAAAAACAGAAAACAAACTAGAAGCACTTATCTAGCAGAGCAGCAGGCCCAAGGAAAGATGCAGTAGCTCAGATCCAACACTGGAACATTGACAAGGAGCAAGGAAGACAGACTCAGGTGGAGCTAAATAGCAAGGCAGCCAACGAGCTCACCAAAACACCTGAGGGAGGAAGCCCAGAGACTGCAATACCACTTGTGACCACAGAAGTGAACTCAGCCACAGAATTCACAACAGTACCCCCCCCTTGAGGAGGGGTCACCGAACCCTCACCAGAACCCCCAGGCCGACCAGGATGAGCCACATGAAAGGCACGAACAAGATCTGGGGCATGGACATCAGAGGCAAAAACCCAGGAATTATCTTCCTGAGCATAACCCTTCCATTTGACCAGATACTGGAGTTTCCGTCTAGAGACACGAGAATCCAAAATCTTCTCCACAATATACTCCAATTCCCCCTCCACCAAAACAGGGGCAGGAGGCTCCACAGATGGAACCATAGGTGCCACGTATCTCCTCAACAACGACCTATGGAATACATTATGTATGGAAAAGGAGTCTGGGAGGGTCAGACGAAAAGACACCGGATTGAGAATCTCAGAAATCCTATACGGACCAATAAAACGAGGTTTAAATTTAGGAGAGGAAACCTTCATAGGAATATGACGAGAAGATAACCAAACCAAATCCCCAACACGAAGTCGGGGTCCCACACGGCGTCTGCGATTAGCGAAAAGCTGAGCCTTCTCCTGGGACAAGGTCAAATTGTCCACTACCTGAGTCCAGATCTGCTGCAACCTGTCCACCACAGAATCCACACCAGGACAGTCCGAAGACTCAACCTGTCCTGAAGAGAAACGAGGATGGAACCCAGAATTGCAGAAAAATGGAGAGACCAAGGTAGCCGAGCTGGCCCGATTATTAAGGGCGAACTCAGCCAACGGCAAAAATGACACCCAATCATCCTGGTCAGCGGAAACAAAACATCTCAGATATGTTTCCAAGGTCTGATTGGTTCGTTCGGTCTGGCCATTAGTCTGAGGATGGAAGGCCGAGGAGAAAGATAGGTCAATGCCCATCCTACCACAAAAGGCTCGCCAGAACCTCGAGACAAACTGGGAACCTCTGTCAGAAACAATATTCTCAGGAATGCCATGTAAACGAACCACATGCTGGAAGAACAAAGGCACCAAATCAGAGGAGGAAGGCAATTTAACCAAGGGCACCAGATGGACCATTTTAGAAAAGCGATCACAGACCACCCAAATGACCGACATTTTTTGAGAAACGGGAAGGTCAGAAATGAAATCCATCGAAATATGTGTCCAAGGCCTCTTCGGGACCGGCAAGGGCAAAAGCAACCCACTGGCACGTGAACAGCAGGGCTTAGCCCTAGCACAAATTCCACAGGACTGCACAAAAGCACGCACATCCCGTGACAGAGATGGCCACCAGAAGGATCTAGCAACCAACTCCCTGGTACCAAAGATTCCTGGATGACCGGCCAGCACCGAACAATGAAGTTCAGAGATAACTTTACTAGTCCACCTATCAGGGACGAACAGTTTCTCGGCCGGACAACGATCAGGTTTATTAGCCTGAAATTTCTGCAACACTCTCCGCAAATCAGGGGAGATGGCAGACACAATGACTCCTTCCTTGAGGATACTCGCCGGCTCAGATAACCCCGGAGAGTCGGGCAAAAAACTCCTAGACAGAGCATCCGCCTTCACATTTTTAGAGCCCGGAAGGTATGAAATCACAAAATCAAAACGAGCAAAAAATAATGACCAACGGGCCTGTCTAGGATTCAAGCGCTTGGCAGACTCGAGATAAGTCAAGTTCTTATGATCAGTCAATACCACCACGCGATGCTTAGCACCCTCAAGCCAATGACGCCACTCCTCGAATGCCCGCTTCATGGCCAGCAACTCTCGGTTGCCCACATCATAATTACGCTCAGCAGCAGAAAATTTCCTGGAAAAGAAAGCACATGGTTTGAACACTGAGCAACCAGAACCTCTCTGTGACAAAACCGCCCCTGCACCAATCTCAGAAGCATCAACCTCGACCTGGAACGGAAGAGAAACATCAGGTTGACACAACACAGGGGCACAGCAAAAACGACGCTTCAACTCCTGAAAAGCTTCTATGGCAGCAGAAGACCAATTAACCAAATCAGCACCCTTCTTGGTCAAATCGGTCAATGGTCTGGCAATGCTAGAAAAATTACAGATGAAGCGACGATAAAAATTAGCAAAGCCCAGGAATTTCTGCAGACTTTTTAGAGATGTCGGCTGAGTCCAATCCTGGATGGCCTGAACCTTAACCGGATCCATCTCGATAGTAGAAGGGGAAAAGATGAACCCCAAAAATGAAACTTTCTGCACACCGAAGAGACACTTTGATCCCTTCACGAACAAGGAATTAGCACGCAGTACCTGGAAAACCATTCTGACTTGCTTCACATGAGACTCCCAATCATCTGAGAAGATCAAAATGTCATCCAAGTAAACAATCAAGAATTTATCCAGATACTCACGGAAAATGTCATGCATAAAAGACTGAAAAACAGATGGAGCATTGGCAAGTCCGAACGGCATCACCAGATACTCAAAATGACCCTCGGGCGTATTAAATGCCGTTTTCCATTCATCTCCCTGCCTGATTCTCACCAGATTATACGCACCACGAAGATCAATCTTAGTAAACCAACTAGCCCCCTTAATCCGAGCAAACAAGTCAGAAATCAATGGCAAGGGATACTGAAACTTAACAGTGATCTTATTAAGAAGGCGGTAATCAATACACGGTCTTAGCGAACCATCCTTCTTGGCTACAAAAAAGAACCCTGCTCCCAATGGTGACGACGATGGGCGAATATGTCCCTTCTCCAGGGACTCCTTCACATAACTGCGCATAGCGGTGTGTTCAGGTACGGACAAATTAAATAAACGACCCTTAGGGAATTTACTACCAGGAATCAAATCGATAGCACAATCACAATTCCTATGCGGAGGTAGGGCATCAGACTTGGACTCTTCAAATACATCCTGAAAGTCCGACAAGAACTCTGGGATGTCAGAAGGAATGGATGACGAAATAGACAAAAATGGAACATCACCATGTACTCCCTGACAACCCCAGCTGGTTACCGACATAGAGTTCCAATCCAATACTGGATTATGGGTTTGTAGCCATGGCAACCCCAACACGACCACATCATGCAAATTATGCAGTACCAGAAAGCGAATAACTTCCTGATGTGCAGGAGCCATGCACATGGTCAGCTGGGCCCAGTACTGAGGCTTATTTTTGGCCAAAGGTGTAGCATCAATTCCTCTCAACGGAATAGGACACCGCAAAGGCTCCAAGAAAAATCCACAACGTTTAGCATAATCCAAATCCATCAGATTCAGGGCAGCGCCTGAATCCACAAACGCCATGACAGAATACGATGACAAAGAGCACATTAAGGTAATGGACAAAAGGAATTTGGACTGTACAGTACCAATAACGGCAGAGCTATCGAACCGCCTAGTGCGTTTAGGACAATTAGAAATAGCATGAGTAGAATCACCACAATAGAAACACAGTCTGTTCAGACGTCTGTGTTCTTGCCGTTCTACTTTAGTCATAGTCCTGTCGCACTGCATAGGCTCAGGTTTACTCTCAGGCAGTACCGCCAGATGGTGCACAGATTTACGCTCGCGCAAGCGACGACCGATCTGAATGGCCAAGGACATAGACTCATTCAAACCAGCAGGCATAGGAAATCCCACCATTACATCCTTAAGAGCTTCAGAGAGACCCTTTCTGAACAAAGCCGCTAGTGCAGATTCATTCCACAGAGTGAGTACTGACCATTTCCTAAATTTCTGACAATATACTTCTACATCATCCTGACCCTGGCATAAAGCCAGCAGATTTTTCTCAGCCTGATCCACTGAATTAGGCTCATCGTAAAGCAATCCGAGCGCCAGGAAAAATGCATCAACATTACTCAATGCAGAATCTCCTGGTGCAAGAGAAAACGCCCAGTCCTGTGGGTCGCCGCGCAAAAAAGAAATGATAATCAAAACCTGTTGAATAGGATTACCAGAAGAATGAGGTTTCAAGGCCAAAAATAGCTTACAATTATTTCTGAAGCTCAGGAACTTAGTTCTGTCACCAAAAAACAAATCAGGAATCGGAATTCTTGGTTCTAGCATCGATTTCTGATCAATAGTATCTTGAATCTTTTGTACATTTACAACGAGATTATCCATTGAGGAGCACAGAGCCTGAATATCCATGTCCACAGCTGTGTCCTGAAGCACTCTAATGTCTAGGGGAAAAAAAAGACTGAAGACAGAGCTAAGAAAAAAAAATGATGTCAGGATTTCTTTTTTCCCTCTATTGGGAATCATTGGTGTGGCTCCTTGTACTGTTATGGCTGGCAATCAGGCAACACAGCGTGCAGTAATCAGCGCACATACAGAGATCTGGCAATAACCAAAAACAATAGGACGAGCTCTGAGACGTGGAATCTCTGTAGACTGCAGTACCTGATCTATCCTCACACAACTATAAGCAGCAGTGGATTGCGCCTAACAACTACCTATGCAACTCGGCACTGCCTGAGGAGCTGACTAGCCTGAAGATAGAAATACAAGCCTGACTTACCTCAGAGAAATACCCCAAAGGAATAGGCAGCCCCCCACATATAATGACTGTTAGCAAGATGAAAAGACAAACGTAGGAATGAAATAGATTCAGCAAAGTGAGGCCCGATATTCTAGACAGAGCGAGGATAGCAAAGAGAACTATGCAGTCTACAAAAAACCCTAAAACGAAAACCACGCAAAGGGGCAAAAAGACCCACCGTGCCGAACTAACAGCACGGCGGTGCACCCCTCTGCTTCTCAGAGCTTCCAGCAAAAGACAATAGCAAGCTGGACAGAAAAAAACAGAAAACAAACTAGAAGCACTTATCTAGCAGAGCAGCAGGCCCAAGGAAAGATGCAGTAGCTCAGATCCAACACTGGAACATTGACAAGGAGCAAGGAAGACAGACTCAGGTGGAGCTAAATAGCAAGGCAGCCAACGAGCTCACCAAAACACCTGAGGGAGGAAGCCCAGAGACTGCAATACCACTTGTGACCACAGAAGTGAACTCAGCCACAGAATTCACAACAAGAATCACTGACTGGGTGGATCAGAGAAATGCTGTAGATATAGTAGATCTTGACTTCAGCAAAGCATTTGACAAAGTATCTCACATCATCCTTATTGAAAAAATGACTAAGTATTGAATGGACAAGGCAACGGTTAGGTGGATTCATATCTGGCTTAGTGATCGGACCCAAAGAATAGTCGTAAATGGCTGCACATCCAGTTGGAAGAATGTCTCAAGTGGGGTACCACAGGGATCTGTCCTGGTCCCTGTATTGTTCAACATCTTTATCAATGATTTATGAAGGAATTGAGGGTACACTGATTAAATTTGCTGATGACACAAAGCTAGGAAGGATAGCTAATACTAGAAAAGAGAGAGAGGATTCAAAAAGATAAAAATAAACTGGAGCGGTGGGCAGCAACTAACAGAATGGTTTTTGACAAGTAAAAATGCAAAGTACTACATCTGGACAATAAAAATGAAAAAAGCATATACAGAATAGGAGAAATAGGGCTAAGCAACAGCACATGTGAAAAAGACTTGGATATACTAATAGATCATAAACTAAACATGAGTAGGGTTGAGCGAAACGGGTTGTTCATTTTCAAAAGTCGCCGACTTTTGGCAAAGTCGGGTTTCATGAAACCCGATCCGACCCCTGTGCGGGGTCGGCCATGCGGTACGCGACTTTCGCGCCAAAGCGCCATTTCTCAGCCAATGAAGGTGACTAAGGGTGCCTTGTCACCTGAAACACGTAGATAGTGTGTTTTTTATCTTCATTGTGCTGATGTTTTATCCTCTGCTTCCTATATGAAGTGAATAAAGTACCAAGTTTTTACTTTTCACTGCCTCGTTGAGCTGGAATTCCTTTTCCTTTTCACGCGACCAATGACAAGCCGCTACGTCTTTGAAAGTCATTAACGCGCTCATTTTTAAAAATGAGCGCGTTAATAGCTTGCGGTGACGTCGCGGCTTGTGATTGGTCGCGTGGCGGTCACATGGGCGGCCCGCGACCAATCAGAAGCCGGGACGTGATTCTCAGGTCCTAAAAGCGCTGATTTTGAACAAAGAAGCCTGCCGGTTACCCGCGCTGAGTTCAGGGACCGCCGGAGAGGTAAATATATCAATATTTTTTATTTTAATTCTTTATTTTACACATCCCTATGGATCCCAGGGCCTGAAGGAGAGTTTCCTCTCCTTCAGACCCTGGGAACCATGAGAATACCTTCCGATACTTGATTTCCCATTGACTTGTATTGGTATCGGATATCGGTATCGGCGATATCCGATATTTTTCGGGTATCGGTCGATACTATCCGATACCGATACTTTCAAGTATCGGACGGTATCGCTCAACACTATTAGCAACCAAACAATCAACTCTTGCTGACCGTTTGCTTCAGGCATTCCCAGCACACAGCGCCCGTGATCGTTCTCACACGAGCTCCAGGGGGCAGCAGACCAGGAGTGTTAGGGGTGCACACATCAGAAGTGGCGTTGGACAGAGGGGTTTTCTGACCAGGTTGTGGAGTGATTTTGCTATGACCGCAGACAGGACAGGTACTGCTGCATCAATTCAAAGTGACAGGAGACAACATTTGTCCAGTATGGTTACAAACTATTTTTCATCCCTTATCGATGTTCTCCCTCAACCGTCATTCCCATTTGATTACTGGGCATCAAAATTAGACACCTGGCCAGAATTGGCAGAATATGCATTGCAGGAGCTTGCTTGCCCGGTAGCTAGTGTCCTATCAGAAAGAGTATTCAGTGCTGCAGGTTCAATATTAACCAAAAAAAGGACTCATCTAGCTACCCAAAATGTTGATGATCTAACATTCATTAAAATGAACCACGACTGGATTTCGAATTCTTTTGCCCCACCTTGCCCGGCCGACACCTAGCTTTCCTATGAAAAGCTCTTGCCTGTGGACTACTGTGAATTACTTTTCTAATGTCTAATTTGCTGCAGCTGATTGTCCAGCATACGACATGTTTACACCTCCCTAAATGGCCAAACTCCCCACACGGGGCCGTGGTGTCGCGACTTGGCGCAAGCACCCGTGAGAGTGCTGTTTGTCTGAAGAGGTGGGTGTGCCCGCTTTTGGTCGACAGCACTGCCACTGGGTCCCTCATAGTACAATAAAGTGTCTCTGGCGGTGGTGGTGCGCACCCAACGTCAGACACACTGTTGTAACATGAGGGGCCCTGGGCCTGTACCGCCGGCCACAAGAGAGTTCACCCACCCCCAGGTCAAACATTGCTCTACCACTTCCACAGTTATCTCTCACACTTCCACCAATGTTTAGTCTATGCGCTGACATCCTTCCATTCCTGCCACTGACAATACCATTGTGTTGACATGTATGATGGTATTTAACATAGTCAGGGGCAGTGTCCTCTATTTACCACAGTAAATACTTTGCGCTAAATTAGTAGGTCTGAAACTACGCAGAGGATCCCACCCCTGTACCTAATGATTGCACCCTTTAGTGTTTTCGTTTTGTTTTAATGCGAGACATTCACATTTATTTATTGTTTTGGACTACTAACTGGCAGACACTCATTACAATCAGCCTCCGCTGACCAGACCACTGCTGCCCGTGTACCCCTGGAACCAATTTTAAATTGCCTACAGCCAGCCCAATTTATTATGTTAGGCCTTCGAAGCCTGTCTGTGGTCCCTCCTTCCACTAGGCCTCCACTGACCTGTCTACTGCTGCCCGTGTACTCCTGGAACCAATTATAAAATGCCTAAAGCCTGTCCAATTTTATTATGTTAGGCCTTCGAAGCCTGTCTGCGGTCCCTCCTTCCACTAGGCCTCCACTGACCTGTGTACTGCTGCCCATGTACCCCTGGAACCAATTTTAAATTGCCTACAGCCAGCCCAATTTATTATGTTAGGCCTTCGAAGCCTGTCTGCGGTCCCTTCTTCCACTAGGCCTCCACTGACCTGTCTACTGCTGCCCGTGTACTCCTGGAACCAATTATAAAGTGCCTACAGCCTGTCCAATTTTATTATGTTAGGCCTTCGAAGCCTGTCTGCGGTCCCTCCTTCCACTAGGCCTCCACTGACCTGTCTACTGCTGCCCGTGTACTCCTGGAACCAATTATAAAGTGCCTACAGCCTGTCCAATTTTATTATGTTAGGCTTTCGAAGCCTGTCTGCGGTCCCTCCTTCCACTAGGCCTCCACTGACCTGTGTACTGCTGCCCGTGTACCCCTGGAACCAATGTTAAAGTGCCTACAGCCCAATATTTTTTTATGTTAGGCCTTCGAAGCCTGTCTGCGGGCCGTTTTTTCTACTACTCCTACACTGACCAGACCACTGCTGCCTGTGTACCCCTGGAACCTATTTAAAAGTGCCTACAGCCAGGGCCGTATTTGCCACTAGGCACTCGAGGGCACGTGCCTAGGGCGGCGACATTGCGGGGGGGCGGCACCTGGGCAAGGATTTTTTTTTTTAAGTCACAGACGCGACCGACGCAAAACCCCGCCCCCCCGCCTGCCTCCCTGCGCCCCCCCCCGCCTCCGCATCCCACCCACCCTCCATGAAGAGAGACGATACTCACCTCCTGCTCCAGCCTCCAGCGATGCCTGTTCTCACCATCTGTAGCGCGTCCTGAGTGAGCGGTCACATGGTACCGGTCATTAAGGTCATGAATATGCGCATATTCATGACCTTATTGAGCAGTATCACATGACCGCTCACTCAGTCAGGAAGAAGGCGCTGCGGCGGGACAGAGCGCCAGAGGGATGTCGGCGGCTGCGGCGCGCGCAGTGTGTGGGACAGGCAGCTGAGCTGAGTGACAGGTGAGTATGAGGACGGACGGGGGGCGATGAAGCTCTGCAGGGAGGGAGGGGGGGCGATGAAGCTCTGCAGGGAGGGAGGGGGGGCGATGAAGCTCTGCAGGGAGGGAGGGGGGGCGATGAAGCTCTGCAGGGAGGGAGGGGGGGCGATGAAGCTCTGCAGGGAGGGAGGGGGGGCGATGAAGCTCTGCAGGGAGGGAGGGGGGCGATGAAGCTCTGCAGGGAGGGAGGGAGGGGGGCGATGAAGCTCTGCAGGGAGGGAGGGGGGCGATGAAGCTCTGCAGGGAGGGAGGGGGGGCGATGAAGCTCTGCAGGGAGGGAGGGGGGGCGATGAAGCTCTGCAGGGAGGGAGGGGGGGCGATGAAGCTCTGCAGGGAGGGAGGGGGGGCGATGAAGCTCTGCAGGGAGGGGGGCGATGAAGCTCTGCAGGGAGGGGGGCGATGAAGCTCTGCAGGGAGGGAGGGGGGCGATGAAGCTCTGCAGGGAGGGAGGGGGGGCGATGAAGCTCTGCAGGGAGGGAGGGGGGGCGATGAAGCTCTGCAGGGAGGGAGGGGGGGCGATGAAGCTCTGCAGGGAGGGAGGGGGGGCGATGAAGCTCTGCAGGGAGGGAGGGAGGGGGGCGATGAAGCTCTGCAGGGAGGGAGGGGGGGCGATGAAGCTCTGCAGGGAGGGAGGGGGGGGCGATGAAGCTCTGCAGGGAGGGAGGGGGGGGCGATGAAGCTCTGCAGGGAGGGAGGGGGGGCGATGAAGCTCTGCAGGGAGGGAGGGGGGGCGATGAAGCTCTGCAGGGAGGGAGGGGGGGCGATGAAGCTCTGCAGGGAGGGAGGGGGGGCGATGAAGCTCTGCAGGGAGGGAGGGGGGCGATGAAGCTCTGCAGGGAGGGAGGGAGGGGGGCGATGAAGCTCTGGAGGGAGGGAGGGGGGCGATGAAGCTCTGCAGGGAGGGGGGGCGATGAAGCACTGCAGGGAGGGAGGGGGGGCGATGAAGTTCTGCAGGGAGGGAGGATGATCTTCAGGGAGGGGGGGCGATGATGTTCTGCAGGGAGGGGGGGCATGATGTTCTGCAGGGAGGGAAGGGGGGCGATGATGTTCTGCAGGGAGGGAGGGGGGGCGATGATGTTCTGCAGGGTGGGAGGGGGGGGCGATGATGTTCTGCAGGGAGGGAGGGGGGCATGATGTTCTGAAAGGAGGGAGGGGGGGCGATGATGTACTGCAGGGAGGGAGGGGGGGCGATGATGTTCTGCAGGGAGGGGCGATGTTCTGCAGCTGTCACGGTCCTGTAGAGTTTTCGGACATGTTTGTCTTCTCTGTTGGGCGCAGATGGAGCAGATAACGGCAGACGACCCCCATCCTCCTCGGAGTCCCGTCCACACTGGGAGATCCCGCGTCCGCAGTCGCTTGTGCCGGTGTCACCAGCGCGGATCAGCGCCGTCCTCCCGCGGAAATATCCGGTGATCAGACAGCGAGGCTTCTACTCTGATATTCTGACCTATAGCGCCGCTCCTCTGGTGAAAGTGAGTGCAGGCGTCACATGACCGGCAGCCGCGTGCTATACTGCACGTGTCCACGGCTACAGAGCGCTCTGTCCCCGCCGTTCTCCGGTGTCTCCTTGTGCTGCAGCTTCAGCCGCCATTTCCATTATATTGCAGGATGTCAGCGCCGGACCGAGCGTTCAACCGAATCTCCTGAGACAAGTGGACGAGGAGCGCAACACCCCGAAAGGTGAGCGGAGGATACTTGTAACAACCACAGGAAGGTAGACCCCGGCAACCAGATCCAACAGTCACAATAGGAGATGTCACAGCTCACCTCCTCCTCCTCCTTAAAGGGAACCTGTCACCCCCAAAATCGCGGGTGAGGTAGGCACATCGGCATCAGGGGCTTATCTACAGCATTCTGGAATGCTGTAGATAAGCCCCTGATGTATCCTAAAACATGAGAAAAAGACGTTATATTATACTCACCCAGGGGCGTTCCCGCTGTTGGTCCGGGTCTGGCGCCTCCCATCTTCATCAGATGACGTCCTCTTCTGGTCTTCACGCCGCAGCTCCGGCGCAGGCGTACTTTGCCTGCCCTGTTGAGGGCAGAGTAAAGTACTGCATTGCGCAGGTGCCGGGAAAGGTCAGAGAGGCCCGGCGCCTGCACAATGCTGTACTTTGCTCTGCCCTCAACAGGGCAGGCAAAGTACGCCTGCGCCGGAGCTGCGGTGTGAAGACCAGAAGAGGACATCTTTTTCTCATCTTTTAGGTTACATCGGGGGCTTATCTACAGCATTCCAGAATGCTGTAGATAAGCCCCTGATGCCGGTGGGCTTAGCTCACCCGCGATTTTGGGGGTGACAGGTTCCCTTTAACACCCTCCCATAGAAGTGAATGGTCCCCACAATACAGTCTGATGTTAATTACATATTACAGTGTCACCCGGGCTCAGTACATGGGGTGTCTCGCCCGTCACTCGGGCTCAGTACATGTGGTGTCTCGCCCGTCACTTGGGCTCAGTACATGTGGTGTCTCGCCCGTCACTCGGGCTCAGTACAGTCATGGTCAAAAGTATTGACACCCCTGCAATTCTGTCAGATAATACTCAGTTTCTTCCTGAAAATGATTGCAAACACAAATTCTTTGGTATTATTATCTTCATTTAATTTGTCTTAAATGAAGAAACACAAAAGAGAATGAAGCAAAAAGCAAAACATTGATCATTTCACACAAAACTCCAAAAATGGGCCAGACAAAAGTATTGGCACCCTCAGCCTAATACTTGGTTGCACAACCTTTAGCCAAAATAACTGCGACCAACCGCTTCCGGTAACCATCAATGAGTTGCTTCCAATGCTCTGCTGGAATTTTAGACCATTCTTCTTTGGCAAACTGCTCCAGGTCCCTGATATTTGAAGGGTGCCTTCTCCAAACTGCCATTTTTAGATCTCTCCGCAGGTGTCCTATGGGATTCAGGTCTGGACTCATTGCTGGCCACCTTAGAAGTCTCCAGTGCTTCCTCTCAAACCATTTTCTAGTGCTTTTTGAAGTGTGTTTTGGGTCATTGTCCTGCTGGAAGACCCATGACCTTTGAGGGAGACCCAGCTTTCTCACACTGGGCCCTACATTATGCTGCAAAATTTGTTGGTAGTCTTCAGACTTCATAATGCCATGCACACGGTCAAGCAGTCCAGTGCCAGAGGCAGCAAAGCACCCCCAAAACATCAGGGAACTTCCGCCATGTTTGACTGTAGGGACCGTGTTCTTCTCTTTGAATGCCTCTTTTTTTTCTCCTGTAAACTCTATGTTGATGCCTTTGCCCAAAAAGCTCTACTTTTGTCTCATCTGACCAGAGAACATTCTTCCAAAACGTTTTAGGCTTTTTTAGGTAAGTTTTGGCAAACTCCAGCCTGGCTTTTTTATGTCTTGGGGTAAGAAGTGGGGTCTTCCTGGGTCTCCTACCATACAGTCCCTTTTCATTCAGACGCCGACGGATAGTACGGGTTGACACTGTTGTACCCTCGGACTGCAGGGCAGCTTAAACTTGTTTGGATGTTAGTAGAGGTTCTTTATCCAACATCCACACAATCTTGCGTTGAAATCTCTTGTCAATTTTTCTTTTCCATCCACATCTAGGGAGGTTAGCCACAGTGCCATGGGCTTTACACTTCTTGGTGACACTGCGCACGGTAGACACAGGAACATTCAGGTCTCTGGAGATGGACTTGTAGCCTTGAGATTGCTCATGCTTCCTCACAATTTGGTTTCTCAAGTCCTCAGACAGTTCTTTGGTCTTCTTTCTTTTCTCCATTCTCAATGTGGTACACACAAGGACACAGGACAGACGTGGCCATTATACAGTATGGAGCACTGTGTGGCCATTATACAGTATGTGGAGCACTGCATAGCCATTGTACAGTATGAAGCACTGCGTGGCCATATTTTTTTTTTTGTTTTAATGTATATGAAACAGTGTGATCAGCAGTGCTAAATGGGTGTGGTTGGGACTTGGATATGGGTGTGATTAGTTGTGAAATGGGTGTGGTCAGAGGCGTGGCCAAAAATTTGCCGCTGCGCACTACGTGCGCCGCAACCTTTAGATCTCTTTCCCTTCAAAAGTTGGGAGGTATGGCACCGCATTTCCCAGATCACATCAAGTACCGCAAATCCCATAGGGAATGAATGAAACCAAACGCAGTGTTGCCGTAAGTGATCCGTTACGTGGCAGATGCAGAAAAACTGCCTGATCTGCTGCAAACGGCAACTTTCACATCAGTGATTCTTCCCAAAGTCACTGCCGATAGTGTCATACTCACCAGAGGGGGAGGCAGCGCTAAAAGTGCCTAGGGCAGCAGAAACTCTAAATACGGCCCTGCCTACAGCCCAATATTTTTTTATGTTAGGCCTTCGAAGCCTGTCTGCGGCCCGTTCTTTCTACTACTACTACACTGACCAGACCACTGCTGCCTGTGTACCCCTGGAACCTATTTAAAAGTGCCTACAGCCCAATATTTTTTTATTGTAGGCCTTCGAAGCCTGTCTGCGGCCCGTTCTTTCAACTACTACTACACTGACCAGTCTACTGCTGCCCGTGTACCCCTGGAAGCACTGTTAAAGTGCCTACAGCCCAATATTTTTTTATGTTAGGTCTTCGAAGCCTGTCTGCGGCCCGTTCTTTCTACTACTCCTCCACTGACCAGACCACTGCTGCCCGTGTACCCCTGGAACCTATTTTTAATTGCATAGAGCATCCTTTTTTTAATAGTAGGCGTACAAAGTCTGTCTGCGGTCCACTATTGAAATTGTCCTCCACTGCCCAGAGCAATGCTGCCTGTGTACCCCTGTAACCTTTTTTAAGCTGCAATGAGCCACATTTTTGGTTTAAGGCCTACTACCTGTGTCTGTCTGCGCCACTCAATACAGCTGTGTTCCTTTGAAAAAAGCTGAGCGTCAATAGTCTTGTTTTCAGCCTCTAGGAATTTTAAAACTGCATTGGGGCTACAACTTTGGTAGGGCCTACTAACGGTGTCTGCCGCCCCAAGGTGTGCCCCAGGTTTCATCCACATTGCTTCGATCAGACTACTCTCGTTTAGTAGTTGTTGCAAACTACACTGCATTAGGCCTACAAATTGGGTATGGGGTGTAGAGAGACGGTGTGTTCCACTCCAAGGTGTTCCCCAGGTTTCCTCTCCATTGCTTCAATCTTAATGCTCTCGTTTAGTAGTTGTTGGAAACTACACTGCATTAGGCCTACAAATTGGGTATGGGGTGTAGAGAGACGGTGTGTTCCACTCCAAGGTGTTCCCCAGGTTTCCTCTCCATTGCTTCAATTTTAATGCTCTCGTTTAGTAGTTGTTGGAAACTACACTGCATTAGGCCTACAAATTTGGTATGGGGTGTAGAGAGACGGTGTGTTACACTCCAAGGTGTTCCCCAGGTTTCGTCCACATTGCTTCGATCTTCCTACTCTCGTTTAGTAGTTGGTGAAAACTACACTGCATTAGGCCTACAAATTGGGTATGGGGTGTAGAGAGACGGTGTGTTACACTCCAAGGTGTTCCCCAGGTTTCGTCCACATTGCTTCGATATTCCTACTCTCGTTTAGTAGTTGGTGAAAACTACACTGCATAAGGCCTACAAATTGGGTATGGGGTGTAGAGACGGTGTGTTCCACTCCAAGGTGTTCCCCAGGTTTCCTCTCCATTGCTTCAATCTTAATGCTCTCGTTTAGTAGTTGTTGGAAACTACACTGCATTAGGCCTACAAATTGGGTATGGGGTGTAGAGACGGTGTGTTCCACTCCAAGGTGTTCCCCAGATTTCCTCTCCATTGCTTCAATCTTAATGCTCTCGTTTAGTAGTTGTTGGAAACTACACTGCATTAGGCCTACAAATTGGGTATGGGGTGTGGAGACGGTGTCTTCCACTCCAAGGTGTTCTCCAGGTTGCCTTTCCTGAGCTTCTATCTTCAGGCTCTTGTTAAATAGTGGTTAAATGGAACAACTGCATTTGGCGTACTAGTTGGTTTGGGGCCTACTAACAGTGTCTGCCGCTCCTTGCTGTTCTCCTGGTTTCCTGTCCTGAAATTCCATTTTCAGGCTCTCGTTAAGTAGTTGTTAATGTTAGACTGCATTTGGCCTTCTAGTTGGGTTGGGGCCTACTATCGGTGTCTGCCACTCCTTGCTGTTCTCCTCCACTGAACAAAGCTGTGCCGCCTGTTTACTACGGTTGCCAATTTTGAACTGCATTTCGACTACTTACTGATTTGGGCCTACTCTCTGTGTCAGCCTCTCATTCCAGTTGTCCTCCACTGCAATGCCCCCTGGTTAGTCCTGTGTTACCAATTTTGAACTGCATTTAGCCAACTTTATTCTTTGGGCCTATATCTGTGTTTCCTCCTCATCCTGCCCATTGCCCAGCCAGTGATAGATGAGTCTGCTGGTACATTGACCCATAACGCAACATTCCCCGTGCACGCTACACAGCAAGATTGTGACCCTGCTGAAAGTCAGGTTCCTCTTCCCGCATACCATACCACCTTACACGGGGACAAAGAGGAAGGTGCAGATGAAAGTGCAGGTTCCTTCATCAGGTGGGGGGAGGAATACTAGTTGGCGACGTCACTGGCACAGGGCCTCTCATAGTACGCAAAAGTGTTGCTGCCGGTGGGAGGCGCCCCCGCCGTGCAAACACACCGCTGTACTTTGAGGGGCCCTGTGCCAGTGCCAATGCCAACGAGTGGGCCCCCCCTGCTTGCTCAGGATCACAGCACTTGCAAAGTTGAAATACTTACCTCTCCCTGCTCCACTGCCGTGACGTGGTCCAGATTTACTGGGCCCACTAATTACTTGAACCAGCCCTACCCCCCACAACTTTAGCCAAATGACCCCCAATTTCAAATGCCTTCCAATTATTATAAGGTAAATTACGATTGACAAGCTTCTGTAACAAGAATGGATGTTTTTGCCATTAAAATGGGCAGTGTAGGTGTTTTCCTGGCCTCCACTCACTGCCGACTATGCTCCCCCATTGACTTGCATTGGGTTTCGTGTTTCGGTCGATACCCGACTTTTCGCGATAATCGGCCGATTCCACTCGACTCGACTTCTAAGATAGTCGGGTTTCACGAAACATGGCTCGACTCTAAAAAGGTCAAGGTTGCTCAACCCTAAACATGAGTCAACAGTGTGATGCAGCAGCAAAAAAGGCAAAAATTCTGGGATGTATTAACAGAAGCATACAGCCTAGATCATACGAAGTCATTATTGCCCTCTGCTCCTCTTTGGTCAGACCTCATCTGGAATAATGTGTCCAGTTTTGGGCACCACATTTTAAAAAAGAAATCAACAAACTGGAGCAAGTTCAGAGAAGAGAGACCAAAATGGTGACCGGTCTGCAAACCATGTCCTATGAGGAACGTTACAGAATTTGGGAATGTTTAGCTTGCAAAAAAGAAAACTGAGAGGAGATTTAACAGCTGTCTACAAATATCTCAAGGGCTGTCACATTGTAGAAGGATCATCTTTATTCTCATTAGCACAAGGAAAGACTAGAAGCAATGGGATGAAGCTGAATGGGAGGAGACACAGGTTAGATATTAGAAAAAAAACATTTGACAGTGAGGGTGATCAATGAGTGGAACAGGCTGCCTCGAGAGGTGGTGAGTTCTCCTTCCAAGGAAGTTTTCGAACAGAGGCTGGACAGACATCTGTCTGGGATGATATAGTGAATCCTGCTTGGAGCAGGGGGTTGGACCAGATGACCCAGGAGGTCCCTTCCAACTCTTATCATTCTATGATTCAATAATTGGTATTTCAGTGATAGGTGTTTGTGATTTATGGCAGGACTCACCCCATTACGCCATAAGCATGTATGCCAAAAGTCAGCTTCTAATTAACCAAACTGCGCATGTCATAATAATGAAAGAGAAAATTCCTCCTGTGTGCAGAGATTCAGCACATAATGCTGCGAGATTAAAACTGCAAAACTTGCCAGGATATAAATGCAGATATGGACTTTATTATACACTATACGCTGACCATAAAAGCTTACACTCTACAGGAGACAGAGGACCCCACTGACCATAAGAGCTTACACTCTACAGGAGAGAGGATCCCGCCGACCATAAGAGCTTACACTCTACAGGAGAGAGAGGACCCCACTGACCATAAGAGCTTACACTCTACAGGAGAGAGGATCCCGCCGACCATAAGAGCTTACACTCTACAGGAGAGGGAGGACCCCGCTGACCATAAAAGCTTACACTCTACAGGAGACAGAGGACCCCACTGACCATAAGAGCTTACACTCTACAGGAGAGAGGATCCCGCCGACCATAAGAGCTTACACTCTACAGGAGAGAGAGGACCCCACTGACCATAAGAGCTTACACTCTACAGGAGAGAGAGGACCCCGCTGACCATAAGAGCTTACACTCTACAGGAGAGAGAGGACCCCACTGACCATAAGAGCTTACACTCTACAGGAGAGAGAGGACCCCGCTGACCATAAGAGCTTACACTCTACAGGAGAGAGAGGACCCCGCTGACCATAAGAGCTTACACTCTACAGGAGAGAGGATCCCGCCGACCATAAGCGCTTACACACTACAGGAGAGAGAGGACCCCACTGACCATAAGAGCTTACACTGTACAGGAGAGAGAGGACACCACTGACCATAAGAGCTTACACTCTACAGGAGAGAGAGGACCCCGCTGACCATAAGAGCTTACACTCTACAGGAGAGAGGATCCCGCCGACCATAAGCGCTTACACACTACAGGAGAGAGAGGACTCCACTGACCATAAGAGCTTACACTCTACAGGAGAGAGAGAGAGAGGACCCCACTGACCATAAGACCTTACACTCTACAGGAGAGAGAGGACCCCGCTGACCATAAAAGCTTACACTCTACAGGAGAGAGAGAGGACCCTGCTGACCATAAGAGCTTACACTCTACAGGAGAAGAGAGGACCCTGCTGACCATATCTTACATTATACTGGAGCGAGGGGAAGAGGGACAGAGAAAGGAAGGGCAGAGACCATAAGTTGACCATAAGAGCTTACACTCTACAGGAGACAGAGGCTAAATGCTCGCTCACACAGCCGTTGTTTCTCTCTTGCGGGAGAAGTGGGCCGATTATGCTAATGACACCTGGCACAAACTTTGTCAGAGTTTGGGCCGAGTTTTATCGTATGGCAGAATTGTATCACAGGTGTGGTGAAGATGAAGAACTTAATTTCTCCATGTTCTCCATTGTCTCCGTGCATGTACATCAGGCTGCACTCGGACGACATTTGAGTGCAGCCCGATGTTTTACACACTTCCATAAACTTGTACAAGTGCGTAAAGTCCGATTATTATTGCATGCACTCACATCATGCTTCAATTTTATTTCTTATGCCGAATCAGCATGAGAAAAAAATCACAGACCTGCACTCCCCCATAGGATAAAATTGGTCCAAGTGCTATGGTCCTTGTGCTTAATTGTAATCATATGCTTCACGTAAAATGTACCTAAAATTGCTTCAAACGGACAACACAGATGGCGATAGTATTTAAATGTAATGTAAAACCTGATTTAAAGAGGTTGTCCACTACTTTTACATTGATGACCTATAATTCGGATAGGTCATCATTGTCAGATCGGTCGGGGTCTGAAACCCGGCACGCCGATCAGCTGTTATCGATGATTTGAATAGGAGGCGGATGTGTCATACCCTGCAGAGACCATTACAAGTAGACGCAACAGCTCGGCAAATGAGTACTCCAAGCTGGCAGCTGCCACTGCCACCAACGATCCGGCTGATCAGACACTTTTATTCTAAGGTCATCAATGTAAAAGTAGTGGACAACCTTTTTAAACAATAATTCATTTTCTGATGACACAGAAAAGAAAATTTATCCAAATGTTTTTGCTATTTATTCTGAGAGCAGCATACTACAGAGGAATGGAGCCCAATTCCAGTGATGTGTCACTTATTAGGTGGTGTGTTGTAGTTCAATACAATCAGTGATTTATCAGCAGGAGATTACTACTAGAGGACTAGGTCGCACATGCAAGCTAGTCCTGCTAATCTGTGTAATCTACCCCCACCACTGACTGGCAGCTTGCTGACAATGCAGTGTACACAGAAATCTGCCAATCAGGGGTGTGGGCGGGGTTATGTACAGCTCAGCATTTTGAGCACTGCTAGATCTACAGGAGAGAAAGCAGGTATTCTATCAAAACTACAGCAAACAAGGGACACCTCTGGAATAAGGCTCTCTGTTGCTTCATCATGCTGCTCTCAGAATACATATTGAAAAGCTGCTGACAGATTCCATTCCATTTATTACAATCGCATACAGTATAATTAAAATACACGTTGGCACCAATTGTTTAAACCTGGTGTTTAGTATGCCAGTCTTATTGACGGGCTCCCTGTAGTATGATGTGCCCAATTCATTAAGAGGCGCCCTTCTGCACATTTCATCACTGGCATGCACCTCTGTGTGCTTCATCAGAAATGTTGATCTAGTGATGAAAGGGGAATTACCCGTGTGAGACATGTAATGACTGACAGTCTGCTCTCCGGATCTACATGTCTCACACTGATAACTTCCTCTTTCTTTTATATAAACCTCTAGAGGCAGATTCTCAGGGAGATCTATGACCGGCCTATAGATCTTAACAGATCATTTACATATTAAGAAAAACGTAGGTTTATCTGGAATAAAGTATCGGATCGCAGATATCATGGTGTTATTTTATTCACCTCCCTATTGCTAAAACGCCCATAAAGTCGGCTTTTAGAGGTTGATCCTACTGACAGATTCCCTTTAAATATGGAGTTTTAGTTGCAGAATGCCTTGTAAATCTATGACTATAAGTGTGGTTTTGTGTGTTTTAAAAGGTGATTTTAATTAACTTCATCACATCATACTTTGCTAACTTGCTGCCTAGATCAATAATATTAGTATGTCTTAATAGTTACAATATCCCATCAAATGAATGCCCAGTAATCATTTAACACTATATATGGACAGCCCATTGTGATGTTGCTCATGAATTTATTTATCCATTTTATATTTCCAAAGGGTGAAAAAAATGACATTTATCCAAATCTCTTTCCTGAATAAAAGCAGTGGATCTGTAGGCTAAATATGTATTATTAAAGAGGAATGAAATATTCTTCTATCTAATAAGATCAGGAAATGAAGCTGATTCTTCCAGGAATCTCATCAGCTTGGAGCAATCAGTTGATGGAACTTTTCCCTATAAAGCATTTTAGATAAGAATAAAAATTCAGATCAGATTTTTGCAGCTGTGCAAACAAACTGAATTTGGTCCATTAACTTAAAGGATACGTCTCCCGGGGGTGCACCTACAAACTTAACTTGGAGGAGGACCCAACATCATGGAGATTATAACAAGTAGTATAATGTATCAAACTAATTTGATGTGCAAATATAAGTGATGCTAGCAATTTAAAAAAACAAACATTAACTATTATTAAAGAATTTTTCAAAATTAAACTTTATTGAGTTCATAATTGAATGTAAATCAGTAATGGTAAGGACGCAGTAAGCAGCCATATAAATCGGACTGAGATCGGAACACGGTGCATGGACTGGCCAGCGGCCCTCCCACCCTGCGCGAGGCTGGTTAATGTATTTACATGCAGCTGTCACTCTCAGGTCAGGATAGCCGCCAGCCAGTCCGAACCCTGCGTTCCAAAATCATTCTCTTGACCAGGCCAGATCAATAAATGTGGTCATACTGTGGGCTATGTAATCTGAGGACAGAATGATGTAGGGGTTAAAACACTGAATTCAACAATGTGCCATTTATTAAGCTGTGTGCTGTTTACTTACACTGAAGGTTTTATCACTAGGAGATTATCGTTGCCAGGTCTGATGTGCATGTGACTGCTAGTCTGGCTCCACCCCCTCCTCAGAGAAGCAGCTCACTGTCTATAGACATTGTGCATACAGAGCCTGATGTGGGCGGGGGAAGCTGTCCAACAAATGGGCGACATGAATCAAAGCCTGGCTGTCAGGTATTAATTTCCGATGAAACGCAAGAGCGTATAGTTAGAATATCGATTCAGGGACCAGAGACGAGAATAGTCTGATGCCACTCCAGGTGATTAACTGGCTTCTCCCATAGCGAAAGACGTGTCAATCATCTGCAGTGGCTGTGGGAAACAGCTGTCTGGGGGCTGATCTGGTCTAGGCTCCTGTCTCGCAATGGTCCCCGGCCAGATCACCTAACTAGATTTTCGCTGAGTGTTTCAGGGAAAAATATACCTCTCTACAATTGTGCAGCCAGACTCTGGTTTATGCTGCCTATGGTTTGGGCTCATTGCATGCTCCCTATAATAAAAAAAAAACACACAAAAATACATAAGTATTTAAAAACAATTAAAAACTGTATACAGCTACACCAATAAATGTAAAAAAAAACTATGGGTCTTGAAATGCACTGAGGCAAAAAATTTGCAGAATCACTGAATCCTGTTATTGCAAAGTAAAACAAAGTTCTCCTTTAAATGTCCCCGCATGAATAATCTGTATGTGCGCTGTGGATTTCAGGAAGAGATTCTTCTTAGATGGAAAGTTTTGGTGGCACGCAGTGTTATTTGTCATCATGGTGTCACAAAGGTTTGGAAATGATAGAAATGTTGACTTATGAGATGCAATTTCTGGCCCCTGGTTTATTGTATTTGCAATCTTTGAAATATAAAAAAATGGTTCAGATGTTGAACAGCGCAGGTCAAAGGATGAATACTGAGCGCTCTGGAGCAAGATATATCACAGCTGAGATGCAAGTGTGGGCGGCCAGACAAATTGAAAAAAAAAAGATCATGGCTTTCCAATGTTTGGAATCTTTGCTTTAGCATCTGATTCAGGTCCTTCTGTCAAATGATTTGACTTTATGTAATGGCTTATAATTCTTTACAGTATTTGATGCATAACTGATGTAATGGATAGTGCACTATAAACGAATACATTTGGCATTATTCGTTACTTGCATGAATAGTACGGTATTCGGGCTATTCGTTACTCGGCGAGTAATTAGGTATTCGAGTGACCCACCCACCATGTTTGGTGCTTTATTTGCAGCCAATGAACATGCTGGGCTGGCTTGCCAAACACAGTATTGTCGGTGCCATATTTGGTGTGGCATTACTGTGATTGGCTGACCTTCCTGCATCCTAGGGACTATTTAAATGCTGCCAGCGCCATCTTGCGCAAAATGCAGCCGGAAACAGCGTAGGGAGAGCACAGTATGAGAGTAGGGAGAGTGATAGGAGCGTAAAGACAGTGATAGAAAGTAATAGTGAGAGTTATTTATTCCAAAAAGCTCTTTTAAAAGCTGAAGACTGTCAAGATTATGTGCTTTATTTGTTAGGTCGGGATTTAGTAGTGAGAAATTTAATAGGAGGGAGGGTGGATGAAAGGCAGGCACCTGGGTGTTCTGATCATTGCAATTACATGCTGCAGCTCTCTGCTATTTTGCACTTAAAATAACTCATATTTGTCTAGCAGTTGTGCTACTGGCGCAGTCTGGGTAGAGATAAGCGTATGTGACAATTTAGCAGGGGCAATAATCTTCATTACATAGCAGAGGTACATGACACATGGCGGCCAAGCACCCCAGTAAGTGGGCAGAATGCCTGGGTACCAAATCTGTGTCTGAGGGTGAAACCACTGCCCCTTCTCCTGTGTTACGGCCTTCTCAATCTGCTGACTATGAAGCAGGTGCTGAAGCCTCCTGTCCACAACCAGCGGTTGCCCACACACAACAGTCAGCAGCTATGTCTGTTCAGCTGTCCTTGCCCCAGACATTTACTAGAAAGCAGAAATATCCAGCCACCCTCCCACAGGAAATGTTGCTGTTACGACTTGTCGGGAACTGAGTCTTTCTGCGACCTCTTGGCGGTGGCAGCACCACGGTACTAGATTCCCAGCTGACACTTTTTTTCCCTTTTTAATAATGCAAATTGTGAGGGTACCACACAGGACATACACATGGGATCCAACCTTGGCCTATACTAGAAATGATACCCAAAAATCCAAGAAAAAGATATAGGCCATAAAGAGGGGTCACCACAGAAGCATGGAAATTAAGTAGAAATTTTTACAAAAAGAAACACAAGAACCATTAAAAACATTAAAATAGCCACACATGTGACATGACAAAACATTACATACAGTTAGGTCCATATATATTTGGACAAAGACAACATTTTTCTAATTTTGGTAATAGACATTACCACAATGAATTTTAAACAAAACAATTCAGATGCCGTTGAAGTTCAGACTTTCAGCTTTCATTTGAGGGTATCCACATTAAAATTGGATGAAGGGTTTAGGAGTTTCAGCTCCTTAACATGTGCCACCCTGTTTTTAAAGGGGCCAAAAGTGATTGGACAAATTAAATAATTTTAAATAAAATGTTCATTTCTAGTACTTGGTTGAAAACCCTTTTTTGGCAATGACTGCCTGAAGTTTTGAACTCATGGACATCACCAGATGCTGTGTTTCCTCCTTTTTGATGCTCTGCCAGGCCTTCACTGCGATGATTTTCAGTTGCTGTTTGTTCGTGAGCCTTTCTGTCTGAAGTTTAGTCTTTAACAAGTGAAATGCATGCTCAATTGGGTTGAGATCAGGTGACTGACTTGGCCATTCAAGAATATTCCACTTCTTTGCTTTAATAAACTCCTGGGTTGCTTTGGCTTTATGTTTTGGGTCATTGTCCTTCTGTAGTATGAAACAATGACCAATCAGTTTGGCGGCATTTGGCTGGATCTGAGCACACAGTATGGCTCTGAATACTTCAGAATTCATTCGGCTGCTTCTGTCTTCTGTCACATCATCAATAAACACTAGTGACCCAGTGCCACTGGCAGCCACGCATGCCCAAGCCATCACACTGAGTCTGCCGTGTTTTACAGATGATGTGGTATGCTTTGGATCATGAGCTGTACCACGCCTTCGCCATACTTTTCTCTTTCCATCATTCTGGTAAAGGTTGTTCTTGGTTTCATCTGTCCAAAGAATGTTCTTCCAGAACTGTGCTGGATTTTTTAGATCTTTTTTAGCAAAGTCCAGTCTAGCCTTTTTCTTCTTGATGCTTATGAGTGGCTTGCGCCGTGCAGTGAACCCTCTGTATTTACTTTCATGCAGTTTTCTCTTTATGGTAGATTTGGATATTGATACGCCGACCTCCTGGAGAGTGTTGGTCACTTGGTTGGCTGTTGTGAAGGGGTTTCTCTTCACCATGGAGATTATTCTGCGATCATCCACCACTGTTGTCTTCCGTGAGCACCAAGGTCTTTTTGCATTGATGAGTTCACCAGTGCTTTCTTTCTTTCTCAGGTTGTACCAAACTGTAGATTTTGCCACTCCTAATATTGTAGCAATTTCTTGGATGGGTTTTTTTCTGTTTTTGCAGCTTAAGGATGGCTTGTTTCACCTGCATGGAGAGCTCCTTTGACCGCATGTTTACTTCACAGCAAAACCTTCCAAATGCAAGCACCACACCTCAAATCAACTCCAGGCCTTTTATCTGCTTAATTGAGAATGACATAACGAAGGGATTGCCCACACCTGTCCATGAAATAGCCTTGGAGTTAATTGTCCAATTACTTTTGATCCCTTTGAAAACAGGGTGCCACATGTTAAGGAGCTGAAACTCCTAAACCCTTTATCCAATTTTAATGTGGATACCCTCAAATGAAAGCTGAAAGTCTGAACTTCAACTGCATCTGAAATATTTTGCTTAAAATTCATTGTAGTAATGTCTATAAGCAAAATTAGAAAAATGTTGTCTTTGTCCAAATATATATGGACCTAACTGTAGGCTCATAATAAAGCTTGAAACCTTAAACCTGACTCAGATGTGTGCAAATGTGTGCAGCGTCCATATAAACAGCTTACTATCACCAAAGGATGACTAATATCCCACACACTTGAAAATGCCAAAGACACCCATATAATAACCTTGAGTACAATGGACCTGCCACATCCAAATGAGAAAAATAGATAGCTTACCAAATGCTAGCACTGGGCAGTAGATCCTTAATAGCCCAAGAATAGGTCCTGATAACAAAAGGAACTGAATGGGAAGTCAAAGACAGCGTAAAAAGGGTCTCCTCGTATTCCAGTTCCTGTCTCTCCTCTTCCTCCTCATCCTCGGTGGAACTAGCCGCCCCATCAATCCCCAGCTGGGAAATCTAAGTCTGAATCCCTAAATATGCTTTAACGGGGACTTGCTAAGGCTACTTTCACACTTGCATTTTCACACTTGCAAAAAAATTTGCAGGATCCTACATTTTCCCATAGACTTGTATTAGCGACGGATTGTGACAGATGGCCATCCATCGCGTCCGTCGTGCACTGGATGCATCGTGTTTTGACGAACCGTCAGCACGAAAAAACGTTCAATGTAATGTTTTTTCGTACGCTGGATCCGCCATTTCCTACCGTGCATGCGCGGCCGGAACTCCGCCCCCTCCTCCCCGGGACTTTACAATGGGCAGCGGATGCGTTAAAAAACTGCATCCGCTGCCCACATTGTGCCAAATTTTCACAACGTGCATCGGTACGTTGCGCTGACGCTTAGCGACGGACCCATACTGACGCAAGTGTGAAAGTAGCCTAAGCGGACTGGTTTGAGCTAAGGTAGCCTTTTTGAGTTGATGCAGCAGGCAGATTCTTACACATGGAGGATCTGCTGACATTTCTAGTAAAAATTACTCAAAAAAATGGGCCAATATGAAACACATAATAAAATAATGATCTGCTTTCATTGTACAATGTTGATAAAATCAGAAGTTCCTCTGTTCTTCACAGACTACATGGTATTGTAACAATATATATTCCTTAATGTCCCAATAAACCAGCAATTCCTCACTGCTGCTCCAGACTGGTTATTTCCTCCAAGCTGGACAATTTACAAGATACACCGTAAGTCAGAAAATGACCAATTAGTTTTGTGTGATTTACTGGCCACATCTCATAGTCTTTGTACGGTATGTACTGCAAGTCGGGGAATATGATCCTTATCTTCAATTACTATAATCAGCAATCCCATTTCTACCACTATTCAGATCAGCACCAATGCTGTATGCAGTCCTCAGTAATTCAGGACAATAAACTCGGACAGTAATAAATCAGTTTAAGTTATGAATGTACATTGAAAGAGAGCATAATCTTTACCTAAGAACATCCCAATTTCCTGGAATGATAGTAAGACTGGTATTTTGTGCGATGTACATTCTTGAATATCCATTATCATTTAGTAATGTTATATACCTTTCTTGTATCTAGCTGCTTTGTTAGCAACAACGGGTTCTTTACAACAGTCTGCGGATATATGCAACTCAAAGATGTGCTATCTTTTATATTACAGAACGAGTCCATCACAGTCTGCTCCATTGTTTGTCCTTTTCCCCAGGAATTTTAAATCCTTCAGTGAACAGGAATCATATACAGAGAGAAGATAGCTACTTATACAAGTTTAAATATGACTTTAAGTCTATATCTATAGTTTTCTACTTTTCCTACGATCTAAGGAATGTAGGGCCCAAGTCATCAAAGCTTTTACAATAGTTTTCTAGCTTTGAAGAGTGGCAACATTTTGGAACAACTCAAAGCTGGGCTAACATTTTGAAACTTTTGCTCTTCCAACACGATTTTCTCCCAGCTCCGACAAAATGGGCGAAGATGGAGTGGGACAGAGGCATGGTGACCGCCGCCAAATTCATGACAAGTGGCAGTGCTCATACAGCCCAAATCTACTCCAGTATGATTTATGGTGGGTGCACACAGAGGTTTAACATTCATGAAGGGCTAGTCTTGATGAATTGGGGTCTTAATTGTTCTTAAGAGAAGAATTTGTGAACAGGATTTATATTCCAGGTACGTTTTTATAACTTTTTAAAGCATATTAAGGCAACCCTCCAGTCTGAAATAAAAATGTCACTAAAACATGTCAAAATGTATAGTCAACATACCTGGTGCCCTCTGTTGTCACAGGTCTCGACCTACTCTCTGAGTACACCGTAGAGATGACGTCACGGCACCGGAGAGATAAGACACAATACACCAGGGCTGTATCTGAAGTATCTCCAGTTTTATTAAGCTTACACACACTTTTTATGCATTCTTGTGTCGGAGGCGGATTCTCCATATATGGGCTAAGCGTCGGAGTGTATTACTCCCTTCTCCCTATGGTTTCGAAAACATATTTTTATACAGTACATTATTCGTTATTTTCCCTGCTACAATTAGTTCTTAGAAATCAGCAAATAACAGCACAATGAAGAATAGTGAATAACAACTAGTTTTTCTGACCTTTGGTAACACACAAAATGGAGGCAAGCAAGATAAAATGGATCCTGCTATAACACCTCCTAACAAAATATAGCGTTACCATTGCAGTTTTACACTGTTTGCTTTTTCGAAAAATTGCCAAAGCATTCTCATGGAGTATGAGACACGATCCCTCTCCTTCCACTGTCTTCTGATTAAATCAGTGTCAATGACGTAGACACTGAGCATTTTATATAAAAACTAATGGGGACCTGAGCTCTGCAACAGTGGCACCACCATTCTTGGCTCTGCTTAACTGCCAGGCCCCCACTTCTGCAGCTGCGTGATCGTGTGCAGCAGTTTTACAATGCAGTGACGCTTTACAATTGACAGGGTGTCCGGAAGGAGGTAAACAAAATAGGTCCAAATAAACAAATCTTACCACAAATCCACTTCCAGATTTTTCATGTTTTCCTTAAAAAAAAAAAATGTCCAAAAATAATCCCTCTTATGCATTTGAGATTAAGCCTACTGTTCTGTGCAGAACACTCAGACTGATAGCGTTGATGTTACAGGTAACATGTATTTTATAAAGACCTTCCCCATTACGCTTTCCAGGGGCAAAGGAAGTCAATTGTGGCCCATGATTGTTATTACTATTGGCCAGATGGCTGGTGCTACTGGTGATTGAGGTGCTTCTGTTGCTGCCAGCTGCTTCCACATTCTTAGCCATGGTGCTTTGCTCAAAAAATATGCACCTGTTGTGAATTCTGTGGCAGAGTTCACTCCTGTGGTCACAAGTGGTACTTCGGCTGATTCTCTCTGGGAGCTTCCGTTTGTGGAGGAAAGTGGTACTGCAGCTTCTGAGTTTCCTCCCTAAGGTGATCTGGTGAGGTCGTTAGCTGCTTCTCTACTTAACTCCACCTGATGCTTTGATCCAGGCTTCCTGTCAATGTTCCAGTGTTGGACTTGTGTTTCTCTGGATCATTCCTGTGGCCTGCTGCTCTGCATAGCTAAGTGCTTCTTTGCTATTTGTTGCTATTTTTTCTGTCCAGCTTGTCTATTTGTTTTGCTGGAAGCTCTGGGACGCAAAGGGTGTACCTCCGTGCCGTTAGTTCGGTACGGAGGGTCTTTTTGCCCCCTTTGCGTGGTTTTCTTTAGGGTTTTGTGTAGACCGCAAAGTTATCTTTCCTATCCTCGTTCTGTCTAGAATATCGGGCCTCACTTTGCTGAATCTATTTCATCCCTACGTTTGTCTTTTCATCTTACTCAGTCATTATATGTGGGGGGCTGCCTTTTCCTTTGGGGTATTTCTCTGAGGCAAGGTAGGCTTATTTTTCTATCTTCAGGCTAGTTAGTTTCTCAGGCTGTGCCGAGTTGCATAGGGAGCGTTAGGCGCAATCCACAGCTGCCTCTAGTTGTGTTTGGAGAGGATCAGGAATTGCGGTCTACAGAGTTTCCACGTCTCAGAGCTCGTTCTATTATTTTGGGTTATTGTCAGATCACTGTATGTGCTCTGATCGCTATGTACATTGTGTTATTGAATTGCCTATCATAACAGTACAGGAAGCCAAAAGTACTAATGATTCTCAATAGACGGAAAAAAGAAGTTCTGAGACCATTTTTTTTCCTTTGCACTGTGATTTGTCTTTTTTTTTCCCCTAGACATTTGGGTGGTTCAGGACACAGGTGTTACAATGGACATTAAAGGTCTGTCTTCATGTGTAGATCAGCTCATGGCAAGAGTTCAAGATATTCAAAATTTTGTGGTTCAGAATTCTTTGTTAGAACCGAGAATTCCTATTCCAGATTTCTGAGTTTCAAGAATAATTGTAAACTGTTTCTGGCTTTGAAACCTCGCTCCTCTGGTGACCCAGCGCAACAGGTTAGGATCGTCATTTCTTTTTTGCGTGGCGACCCTCAGGACTGGGCATTTTCTCTTGCATCAGGAGATCCTGCATTGAGTGATATCGATGCGTTTTTCCTGGCGCTTGGATTGCTGTACGATGAGCCTAATTCAGTAGATCAGGCAGAAAAAAATTTGCTGGCTCTTTGTCAGGCTCAGGATGAGATAGAGCTATATTGCCAGAAATTTAGGAAATGGTCCGTGCTCACTCAATGGAATGAATCTGCGCTTGCAGCCATTTTCAGAAAGGGTCTCTCTGAAGCCATTAAGGATGTCATGGTGGGATTTCCTATGCCCGCTGGTTTGAATGAGTCTATGTCTTTGGCCATTCAGATCGGTCGACGCTTGCGTGAGCGTAAATCTGTGTACCATTTGGCGGTATTACCTGAGATTAAACCTGAGCCTATGCAGTGCGATAGGACTATGACCAGAGTTGAACGGCAAGAACACAGACGTCTGAATGGGCTGTGTTTCTACTGTGGTGATTCCACTCATGCTATCTCTGATTGTCCTAAGCGCACTAAGCGGTTCGCTAGGTCTGCCGCCATTGGTACTGGCAGTACAAGAGATGTGGTGCACTCCGCATGGAAAAAAGGTGCAGGCTGAACACAAAGTCACAGTGTCTATAGAAAAAACAGCCGCTCGAAATCCTATCGCGCACATGCTGAGTCGTTTCGCCTACATATATGAGGCCACAAGGGCATTTTATCAAGTAGACTACAAAATTGGAGTTGCATGTATGAAACCCCTTGATGTCAAACCTCTTGCCAGTGTGTGGGTGTATGATCTCACTTGACTTGATTACATTCGCACAGCTGGCACATCCTAGACAAGGGAACGTGCCTGTTCTTACGGAGCCTAAAAACTGTTGTTTCGGTTGTCTGGTGAGGCTACCCACATCAGCCCTAACAAGATAATCCCTGATGTTTCTTGGTCTACGCTTGCACATCAGGGTAGGAGATTGAAAGGGGGTTATTTGAGGATAAGCCTCGGACAGGAGGGGTCAATGTTTGTTAATTACCTTTTATACCAAGGGCATAATAGGGTGATGTGTATGTATGAAAGGGACCCTATCTTTTTTGGGGGTTTGGATGGCCGGAGGAGGATGATTTTGGAGAATATTGATGGGATATTCTCTCTCCATGAATTTCTGGGACATGTCGTTTAGCCGTGTCTCTGTCAAGTTGGGGTCTGAAACTATATTAGTGACCCTGTGGAATTGTGATCGCGGTAAGCTGTTCCTAGTGGATTTGGGGTGACAACTTGTGTAGAGGAGTAGATTATTTGAATCTGTAGGTTTCACAAAGATGTCCGTGTCCAAACCACCATGCCCGTTTTTGATCACCAGGGTGTCTAGAAATGGAATTTTCTGTGTATCACTATTAGGTACAAATTGTAGCTCAGGTCTTACCTCATTGATCTGAGAGACAAATAGGGAGAACCTGTATATATGTCTGCATGTGTACATGTGTGTGTATATATGTATATATGTATATATATATATGGATAGATATGTGTTAATAATGCATGCAGGGCATACCTAGGCAGCCCTTCTCATACTCCTCTTGCTTCTCCTGTTTCTACAATATTTATGTTCATATGGATTCCCTACATTACCCCTGTACTTAGGGGTTCTAGTTAATATTGTTTTGTATATATTAGGTTGTAAATATAAATATATTATATGTACTAGATCCTTGTTTTAGGTGAATGTTATTGTGTTAATATATTGTTTACTGTATATTCATGTCACAGATACATGTACAGCACATCTATATCATGTACTTACACTGTATGTTTGTTTTTCAGTGTGGTTTTGACAAAGACCAGCCTTGGTCGAAACGTTAACCGTAACTTAAAGTATCCGTCATTTTCTCTGAACACTAATAAGCATTTGGTGATGCCTGTACTAATAATAAAAAATACAACTTTCACGTAAAAACCTGCAAGTCTTGAGTGCGCGGCTGTTTTTTCTATAGATATTGGTACTGTACAGTCAAAATTTCTTCTGTCCGTTACCTTGATATGCTCCTTGTCGTCGTATTCTGTCATGGCATTTGTGGATTCAGGCGCTGCCCTGAGTTTGATGGACTTGGATTATGCTAAACGTTGTGGGTTTTTATTGGAGCCCTTGCAGTGTCCTATTCCATTGAGAGGAATTGATGCTACACCTTTGGCCAAGAATAAGCCTCAATACTGGACCCAGCTGACCATGTGCATGGCTCCTGCACATCAGGAGGTTATTCGCTTTCTGGTGTTGCATAATCTGCATGATGTGGTCGTGTTGGGGTTGCCATGGCTACAAGCCCATAATCCAGTATTGGATTGGAATTCCATGTTGGTGTCCAGCTGGGGTTGTCAGGGGGTACATGGTGATGTTCCATTTCTGTCAATTTCGTCATCCACCCCTTCTGAGGTTCCAGAGTTCTTGTCTGATTACCGGGATGTATTTGATGAGCCCAAGTCCGATGCCCTGCCTCCGCATAGGGATTGTGATTGTGCTATCAATTTGATTCCTGGTAGTAAATTCCCAAAAGGTCGACTGTTTAATTTATCCGTGCCTGAGCACACAGCTATGCGCAGTTATGTGAAGGAATCCCTGGAGAAGGGGCATATTCGCCAGTCGTCGTCGCCATTGGGAGCAGGGTTCTTTTTTGTGGCCAAGAAGGATGGTTCGCTGAGACCGTGTATAGATGACCGCCTTCTTAATAAGATCACTGTTAAATTTCAGTACCCCTTGCCATTATTATCTGATTTGTTTGCTCGGATTAAGGGGGCTAGTTGGTTCACTAAGATAGATCTTCGTGGTGCGTATAATCTGGTGAGAATCAGGCAAGGCGATGAATGGAAAACTGCATTTAATACGCCCGAGGGTCATTTTGAGTATCTAGTGATGCCGTTCGGACTTGCCAATGCTCCATCAGTGTTTCAATCCTTTGTGCATGACATCTTCCGTGAGTACCTGGATAAATTCCTGATTGTGTACTTGGATGACATTTTGATCTTCTCGGATGATTGAGAGTCTCATGTGAAGCAGGTCAGAACGGTTTTTCAGGTCCTGCGTGCTAATTCTTTGTTTGTGAAGGGATCAAAGTGTCTCTTTGGTGTGCAGAAGGTTTCATTTTTGGGGTTCATCTTTTCCCCTTCTACTATCGAGATGGATCCGGTTAAGGTCCAAGCCATCCATGATTGGACTCAGCCGACATCTCTGAAAAGTCTGCAAAAGTTCCTGGGCTTTGCTAATTTTTATCGTCGCTTCATCTGCAATTTTTCTAGTGTTGCCAAACCATTGACCGATTTGACCAAGAAGGGTGCTGATTTGGTCAATTGGTCTTCTGCTGCTGTGGAAGCTTTTCAAGAGTTGAAGCGTCGTTTTTCTTCTGCCCCTGTGTTGTGTCAACCAGATGTTTCTCTTCCGTTCCAGGTCGAGGTTGATGCTTCTGAGATTGGAGCAGGGGCTGTTTTGTCACAGAAAGGTTCTGGTTGCTCAGTGATGAAAACGTGTGCTTTCTTTTCCAGGAAGTTTTCGCCTGCTGAGCGAAATTATGATGTGGGCAACCGAGAGTTGCTGGCCATGAAGTGGGCATTCGAGGAGTGGCGTCATTGGCTTGAAGGAGCTAAGCATCGCGTGGTGGTATTGACTGATCATAAGAACTTGACTTATCTCGAGTCTGCCAAGCGCTTGAATCCTAGACAAGCTCGTTGGTCGTTGTTTTTTGCCCGTTTTGACTTTGTGATTTCGTACCTTCCGGGCTCTAAAAATGTGAAGGCGGATGCTCTGTCTAGGAGTTTTGTGCCCGACTCTCCGGGTTTATCTGAGCCGGCGGGTATCCTCAAGGAAGGAGTAATTGTGTCTGCCATCTCCCCTGATTTGCGGCGGGTGCTGCAAAAATTTCAGGCTAATAAACCTGATCGTTGCCCAGCGGAGAAACTGTTTGTCCCTGATAGGTGGACGAATAAAGTTATCTCTGAGGTTCATTGTTCGGTGTTGGCTGGTCATCCTGGAATCTTTGGTACCAGAGAGTTAGTGGCTAGATCCTTTTGGTGGCCCTCTCTGTAGCGGGATGTGCGTACTTTTGTGCAGTCCTGTGGGATTTGTGCTCGGGCTAAGCCCTGCTGTTCTCGTGCCAGTGGGTTGCTTTTGCCCTTGCCGGTCCCGAAGAGGCCTTGGACACATATCTCTATGGATTTTATTTCTGACCTTCCCGTTTCTCAAAAGATGTCAGTCATTTGGGTGGTCTGTGATCGCTTTTCTAAGATGGTCCATCTGGTACCCTTGTCTAAATTGCCTTCCTCTTCTGATTTGGTGCCTTTGTTCTTCCAGCATGTGGTTCGTTTGCATGGCATTCCAGAGAATATTGTTTCTGACAGAGGTTCCCAGTTTGTTTCGAGGTTTTGGCGAGCCTTTTGTGGTAGGATGGGCATTGACTTGTCTTTTTCCTCGGCTTTCCATCCTCAGACTAATGGCCAGACCGAACGAACCAATCAGACCTTGGAAACATATCTGAGATGCTTTGTTTCTGCTGATCAGGATGACTGGGTGTCCTTTTTGCCTTTGGCTGAGTTCGCCCTTAATAATCGGGCCAGCTCGGCTACCTTGGTTTCGCCGTTTTTCTGCAATTCTGGGTTCCATCCTCGTTTCTCTTCAGGACAGGTTGAGTCTTCGGACTGTCCTGGTGTGGATACTGTGGTGGACAGGTTGCAGCAGATTTGGACTCAGGTAGTGGACAATTTGACCTTGTCCCAGGAGAAGGCTCAACTTTTCGCTAATCGCAGATGCCATGTGGGTCCCCGACTTCGTGTTGGGGATCTGGTTTGGTTATCTTGTCGTCATATTCCTATGAAGGTTTCCTCTCCTAAGTTTAAACCTCGTTTTATTGGTCCGTATAGGATTTCTGAGGTTCTTAATCCTGTGTCTTTTCGTCTGACCCTTCCAGATTCTTTTTCCATACATAACGTATTCCATAGGTCATTGTTGCGGAGATACGTGGCACCTATGGTCCCATCTGTTGAGCCTCCTGCCCCAGTTTTGGTGGAGGGGGAATTGGAGTATATTGTGGAGAAGATTTTGGATTCTCGTGTTTCAAGACGGAAACTCCAGTATCTGGTTAAATGGAAGGGTTATGCTCAGGAAGATAATTCCTGGGTTTTTGCCTCTGATGTCCATGCTCCCGATCTTGTTCGTGCCTTTCATGTGGCTCATCCTGGTCGGCCTGGGGGCTCTGGTGAGGGTTCGGTGACTTCTCCTCAAGGGGGGGGTACTGTTGTGAATTCTGTGGCAGAGTTCACTCCTGTGGTCACAAGTGGTACTTCGGCTGATTCTCTCTGGGAGCTTCCGTTTGTGGAGGAAAGTGGTACTGCAGCTTCTGAGTTTCCTCCCTCAGGTGATCTGGTGAGGTCGTTAGCTGCTTCTCTACTTAACTCCACCTGATGCTTTGATCCAGGCTTCCTGTCAATGTTCCAGTGTTGGACTTGTGTTTCTCTGGATCATTCCTGTGGCCTGCTGCTCTGCATAGCTAAGTGCTTCTTTGCTATTTGTTGCTATTTTTTCTGTCCAGCTTGTCTATTTGTTTTGCTGGAAGCTCTGGGACGCAAAGGGTGTACCTCCGTGCCGTTAGTTCGGTACGGAGGGTCTTTTTGCCCCCTTTGCGTGGTTTTCTTTAGGGTTTTGTGTAGACCGCAAAGTTATCTTTCCTATCCTCGTTCTGTCTAGAATATCGGGCCTCACTTTGCTGAATCTATTTCATCCCTACGTTTGTCTTTTCATCTTACTCACAGTCATTATATGTGGGGGGCTGCCTTTTCCTTTGGGGTATTTCTCTGAGGCAAGGTAGGCTTATTTTTCTATCTTCAGGCTAGTTAGTTTCTCAGGCTGTGCCGAGTTGCATAGGGAGCGTTAGGCGCAATCCACAGCTGCCTCTAGTTGTGTTTGGAGAGGATCAGGAATTGCGGTCTACAGAGTTTCCACATCTCAGAGCTCGTTCTATTATTTTGGGTTATTGTCAGATCACTGTATGTGCTCTGATCGCTATGTACATTGTGTTATTGAATTGCCTATCATAACATGTACCGTAATATGAAATGCTAGGTAGGTACAGTTAGGGCCAGAAATATTTGGACAGTGACACAAGTTTTGTTATTTTAGCTGTTTACAAAAACATGTTCAGAAATACAATTATATATATAATATGTGCTGAAAGTGCACACTCCCAGCTGCAATATGATAGTTTCCACATCCAATTTGGAGAAAGGGTTTAGGAATCATAGCTCTGTAATGCATAGCGTCCTCTTTTTCAAGGGACCAAAAGTAATTGGACAATGGACTCTAAGGGCTGCAATTAACTCTGAAGGCGTCTCCCTCGTTAACCTGTAATCAATGAAGTAGTTAAAAGGTCAGGGGTGGATTCCAGGTGTGTGGTTTTGCATTTGGAAGCTGTTGCTGTGAGCAGACAACATGCGGTCAAAGGAACTCTCAATTGAGGTGAAGCAGAACATCCTGAGGCTGAAAAAAAAAAGAAAAAATCCATCAGAGAGATAGCAGACATGCTTGGAGTAGCAAAATCAACAGTTGGGTACCTTCTGAGAAAAAAGGAATTGACTGGTGAGCTTGGGAACTCAAAAAGGCCTGGGCGTCCACGGATGACAACAGTGGTGGATGATCGCCGCATACTTAATTTGGTGAAGAAGAACCCGTTCACAACATCAACTGAAGTCCAGAACACTCTCAGTGAAGTAGGTGTATCTGTCTCTAAGTCAACAGTAAAGAGAAAACTCCATGACAGTAAATACAAAGGGTTCACATCTAGATGCAAACCATTCATCAATACCAAAAATAGACAGGCCAGAGTTAAATTTGCAGAAAAACACCTCAAGAAGCCAGCTCAGTTCTGGAAAAGTATTCTATGGACAGATGAGACAAAGATCAACCTGTACCAGAATGATGGGAAGAAAAAAGTTTGGAGAAGAAAGGGAACGGCACATGATCCAAGGCACACCACATCCTCTGTAAAACATGGTGGAGGCAACGTGATGGCATGGGCATGCATGGCTTTCAATGGCACTGGGTCACTTGTGTTTATTGATGATATAAGAGCAGACAAGAGTAGCCGGATGAATTCTGAAGTGTACCGGGATATACTTTCAGCCCAGATTCAGCAAAATGCTGCAAAGTTGATTGGACGGCGCTTCATAGTACAGATGGACAATGACCCCAAGCATACATCCAAAGCTACCCAGGAGTTCATGAGTGCCAAAAAGTGGAACATTCTGCAATGGCCAAGTCAATCTCCAGATCTAAACCCAATTGAGCATGCATTTCACTTGCTCAAATCCAGACTTAAGACGGAAAGACCCACAAACAAGCAAGACCTGAAGGCTGCGGCTGTAAAGGCCTGGCAAAGCATTAAGAAGGAGGAAACCCAGCGTTTGGTGATGTCCATGGGTTCCAGACTTAAGGCAGTGATTGCCTCCAAAGGATTTGCAACAAAATATTGAAAATAAAAATATTTTGTTTGGGTTATGTTTATTTGTCCAATTACTTTTGACCTCCTACATTTTCTATCAGATATTTTTGTTCAGCCCTTCAAATTAAACGTTACAATCTGCACTTGAATTGTTGTAGAGGTTTCATTTCAAATCCAATGTGGTGGCATGCAGAGCCCAACTCGCGAAAATTGTGTCACTGTCCAAATATTTCTGGCCCTAACTGTACATGTACAGAAAGAATAAATGTGTCAGCAATATAGATGCTGATGCATGTCAAAAGGGGCAGCAACATATTGTATACAAGGATCTGAAACAGATGTCACTGCTTATGTCTGAGGTTCCCATATTACAGATAGTATGGGTAAGAAGTGACATATCTGTTTCAGATACGTGTATGTTGTGCCCTTTTTTACATGCGTCATTATTACTCTGTACACATATATGGCAGCCAATTGCAATTGTTACATATGCACTGTGGATGATGCCCTGTGTGGGGCCCTTCCTCTTTATTGCTTGATCCTTAATTTGAAATCTCATTTTTACACTATATGTATTTTAACAGTGTATAAATAATTTGTATTTTATCTATGTGAGTGGCTTGGCAAATACTTTTTGTATTCATATGATAGAACTAATGCACAGTGTAAAGGGAACCTGTCACATGAAAAAAGTTAATAGTGTTCTGAGTCTGTCCAGTGCGTGCACTAGGAAAGTTATTTGGGAGGAAATTCACTTTCTTCTCTATCAGCATTCCAGTTTCAGTCATGGTGGCGGCACCAGTGCTGGTTCAGTCACGGCTCAATGTATAGAAAGCAGCGGCTGTAACTGCACCTCTGGCACTGACTGACAGCACGATCAGCATTAGGGCTCAGCTGTCAGTCAGTGCTTGGGGCTCGTTTACAGCCGTCGCGCTCTATACACAGAGCGTTGACTGAAACCATGCCAATGTCATCTCTATGAGTGAAATCGGAACACTACCGGGAGGAATAAAAAATGACTAAACATAAACATGATAGTAATTCTTAAAAATGTGATTAACTTACCTATTATAAATATATGTAGTGAAACAACACCGAACAAAGTCCAGCTCACCATGGTCGACATCCTTGGAGACTCGGAGCACGGAACCGCTGTGTCAGGGCATAGGAAATCAAAGAAGAAATGAGGAATCCAGCTCAACGAGGTAGTGAAAAAAAGTTCTTTCTTTATTCACTTGGAAATATATTCAGTGGAGGATAAAAACATCAGCATTTACAAAAGATAAAAAGCGATATCAACGTGTTTCTGGTGACCAAGCACCCTTAAAGGGACACTGTCACCTGAATTTGGAGGGAACAATCTTCAGCCATAGGGGCGGGGTTTTCGGGTGTTTGATTCACCCTTTCCTTACCCGCTGGCTGCATGCTGGCTGCAATATTGGATTGAAGTTCATTCTCTGTCCTCCGTAGTACATGGCAATCTTGCCTTGCGCAGGCGTGTACTATGGAGGACAGAGAAGGAACTTCAATCCAATATTGCAGCCAGCATGCAGCCAGCGGGTAAGGAAAGGGTGAATCAAAAACCCCAAAACCCCGCCTCCATGGCTGAAGATTGTTCCCTCCAAATTCAGGTGACAGTGTCCCTTTAATCATGATATCTAGTGTGTGGCTTGTCACACCAGTACACTGATTAATTAACATAATTACTAAACAAAGTGAAAACACAAGAGAGTAAACATACATACACATTAAAACAAATGCTTTGACTGGATGAAAAGACAATATGGACAATGTATAATTATTTCACAATATAGAATACATAGCAGCAAAAAATATCCCGTATATATGGAATTGCATTTGATGTCATAATTTTGTAAAGATGGAAAAATACACCATAATTGTTAGCGCATGCAATGTAATACACCGTGATTTTTAACACATATAATATGAAAGGCAATTCCAATGCCATCAATCAATTTATGAATAACGTTCTATAAAGAAATTCTATCAATGGTTGTGTTACATGTAGTTGTTTTGCACTGCGGGTACTAGAGGGTTAATATAATTAGTGCCAGGCTTGGTGTAGCATGCTAACCTTTGTATCCATTTGAAAGGAAAGAAAAAAAAGGAAAAAGGAAAAAGGGAGGGGGAAAAAATGCCCTGTGTGTATTATGTGCCGGCAAAAAGCCGCATGGACTAGAGAATGTTTTTCAAAAAATATATTTTAAACAAATTTAGGTTTTTGGTTTTTGTTCTAAAATATACAGTTCATTATATGTAATATAGGAGCATTTAGAATTAATAATGCAGGATTTCCTATCGAAAAAATGTACTCCTAAAATGTAGATGAACTGACAGTCGGCAACTCGTAAAGAGAAATAGCAGGGCTCCATAAATTTATTACCGTTATGTCTGGTTACCCAGTTAATATAATTAATGGCAGGTTTGATGTAACATGCTGACCTTTATATCCATTTAAAAGGAGAGGAAAAAAGAAAAAAATATATATAAAAAAATAAAAAAAATAAACACATTTAAAGTTTATGTACTAGAATTAGTCATGAAGGAGATGAATTTTAGGGTCTGAAAGAGCTATAAATAAAATCCTTCCAGAGAAGAGACAAGAACGGAAAGACTACACAACTATTGCCGGTAAATGTTAATCCATTGTTACTGTATATAATCATCAAATAGATACATGTTTGTGATAAGACAAAATTGCTGGATGATGAAAGGGCCCAAAATTAAACAAATAACAATGAAAGTTAGTAAAAAAGCAAAATGTCCCTTCTCTTGTTTAGACCATGCGGTATTCTGGTGCCCAGTTTAAATATCCACCAGGTTTCTCTATTTCTCAGTGTTACCTCAGTGTCCCCTCCTCTAAATGGTTTATGCGGTTTTTCTATTGCATAGACTTAAGGATTCAAGATTGCCTTGATGTTGATGAATAAAATGTTTTGAGATTTGTGATGTAGAAAATGTAAATATCAATAGAAATACATCATAGATGTGTTCTCGAATTCTAGCTTTGAATTGGCGTATGGTACTGCCAACATATTTGAGATGACAGGCTGTACATTCCATAATATAGACCACATTGTTTGTATTGCAATGAAGGAGGGTTTTTATAGTATATGTGTTCTGATTGCTAGCATCCGTGAAATTGTGACATTTATGTGAATATTTACAAGTTTTACAGACATTTATAGAAACCCTTCGTGCTGAGCCAATTGGATGGATGGGCTGGAGGGGCACTCAAAGAACTAGGTGAAAGACTACAGCCTAAGGCTTCTTTCACACTAGCGTCGGGCTCGGCCCGTCGCAGTGCGTTGGGCCGAGGTTACCGACGCTAGCGTTGCCTCCGCCGCACAACGGGTGCAGCGGATGCTGCTTTTCAGCGCATCCGCTGCCCCATTGTGAGGTGCGGGGAGGTGGGGGAGGAGTTCCGGCCGCGCATGCGCGGTCGGAAAAGACGGTCCGTCGGCTGCAAAAAATGTTACATGGAACGTTTTTTGCGGCCGACGGTCGGCCGAAACACGGCGCAACCGTCGCGCGACGGTTGCGACGTGTGGCAATCCGTCGCAATGCGTCGCGTAATGTTAGTCAATGGAGAAAAAACGCATCCTGCAAACACTTTTGCAGGATGCGTTTTTTCTGCAAAACGACGCATTGTGACGGATTGCAGTTAACGCTAGTGTGAAAGTAGCCTAAGGAGGGTGCTTTTCTGGACACAATTCCGTTTTTTAGAATTTTTATGACATGGTCTAAACAAGAGAAGGGACATTTTGCTTTTTTACTAACTTTCTTTGTTATTTGTTTAATTTTGGGCCCTTTCATCATCCAGCAATTTTGTCTTATCACAAACATGTATCTATTTGATGATTATATACAGTAGCAACGGACTAACATTTACCGGCAATAGTTGTGTAGTCTTTCCGTTCTTGTCTCTTCTCTGGAAGGATTTTATTTATAGCTCTTTCAGACCCTAAAATTCATCTCCTTCATGACTAATTCTAGTACATAAACTTTAAATGTGTTTATTTTTTTTATTTTTTTATATATATTTTTTTCTTTTTTCCTTTCCTTTTAAATGGATATAAAGGTCAGCATGTTGCATCAAACCTGCCATTAATTATATTAACTGGGTAACCAGACATAACGGTAATAAATTTATGGAGCCCTGCTATTTCTCTTTACGAGTTGCCGACTGTCAGTTCATCTACATTTTAGGAGTACATTTTTTCGATAGGAAATCCTGCATTATTAATTCTAAATGCTCCTATATTACATATAATGAACTGTATATTTTAGAACAAAAACCAAAAACCTAAATTTGTTTAAAATATATTTTTTCAAAAACATTCTCTAGTCCATGTGGCTTTTTGCCGGCACATAATACACACAGGGCATTTCGTCCCCCTCCCTTTTTCCTTTTTCCTTTTTTTTTCTTTCCTTTCAAATGGATACAAAGGTTAGCATGCTACACCAAGCCTGGCACTAATTATATTAACCCTCTAGTACCCGCAGTGCAAAACAACTACATGTAACACAACCATTGATAGAATCTTTATAGAACGTTATTCATAAATTGATTGATGGCATTGGAATTGCCTTTCATATTATATGTGTTAAAAATCACGGTGTATTACATTGCATGCGCTAACAATTATGGTGTATTTTTCCATCTTTACAAAATTATGACATCAAATGCAATTCCATATATATGGGATATTTTTTGCTGCTATGTATTCTGTATTGTGAAATAATTATACATTGTCCATATTGTCTTTTCATCCAGTCAAAGCATTTGTTTTAATGTGTATGTATGTTTACTCTCTTGTGTTTTCACTTTGTTTAGCAATTATGTTAATTAATCAGTGTACTGGTGTGACAAGCCACACACTAGATATCATGATTAAAGGTACCGTCACATTAAGCGACGCTGCAGCGATATAGGCAACGCTGCAGCGTCGCTGTTTCGTCGCTGTGTGGTCGCTGGAGAGCTGTCACACAGACAGCTCTCCAGTGACCAACGATGCCGAAGTCCCCGGGTAACCAGGGTAACCATCGGGTTACTAAGCGCAGGGCCGCACTTAGTAACTCGATGTTTACCCTGGTTACCATTGTAAATGTAAAAAAAAAAAAAAACACTACATACTCACATTCCGGTGTCTGTCCCCCGGCCTCAGCTTCCCTGCACTGTATCAGCACCGGCCGGCCATAAAGCAGAGCGGTGACATCACCGCTGTGCTTTACGGCCAGCCGGCGCTCACAGTCAGTGCGGGAAGCTGATGGCGAGGGGACAGACACCGGAAGGCAAGTATGAAGTGTTTTTTTTTTTTACATTTACAATGGTAACCAGGGTAAACATCGGGTTACTAAGTGCGGCCCTGCGCTTAGTAACCCGATGTTTACCCTGGTTACCATTGAAGACATCGCTGAGTCGGCGTCACACACGCCGATTCAGCGATGTCTGCGGGAGATCCAGCGACAAAATAAAGTTCTGGACTTTCTGCTCCGACCAACGATGTCACAGCATGATCCATATCGCTGCTGCGTGTCAAACACAACGATATCGCTAGCCAGGACGCTGCAACGTCATGGATCGCTAGCGATATCCTTGTTAAGTCGCTCAGTGTGAAGGTAACTTAAGGGTGCTTGGTCACCAGAAGCGTTGATATCGCTTTTTATCTTTTGTAACTGCTGATGTTTTTATCCTCCACTGAATATATTTCCAAGTGAATAAAGAAAGAACTTTTTTTCACTACCTCGTTGAGCTGGATTCCTCATTTCTTCAGTGAAACAACACACAGAGAATAACTATAAGAGGTTAAAATATGAACCACAGACCATGTTCCTATAATAGGAATGACAGGATGCGTTTTCACTTGTGCAACAGTAAAAAAACATGTACCTTTCCGATACAATAAAGCACAACTATATCTAAGACACTAGTACAGTATACCGTACTGTACATGTCGGGGACAATTATCTCAAAATTCAGTTACGTGTCAAGGCAGGAAAGTATTTCGTGCTCAGGACACAGGACATTACGGAGATTATAGAATCATAAAATCATAGAATGTTAGAGTTTGAAAGGACCTCCAGGCTCATTGTGTCCAACCTCCTGCTGAATGCAGGATTCACTAAACCATCTCAGACAGATGTCTGTCCAGCCTCTGTTTGAAGACCTCCATTAAAGGAGAACTCACCACCTCTCGTGGCAGCCTGTTCCACTCATTGATCAATCTGCTATCTTCTACCTTTTCAGTTTTATCCCATTGCTTCTCATGTTTCTATGTGCAAATAAGAATAAGGATGATCCCTTTACACTGTGACACCCTTCAGGAATTTGTAGACAGCTATTTAGTCTCCTCTTACCGTTCTTTTTGGAAAGCAAAACATTCCCAGAACCTCGTAGGATATACGTTGTCTTCCGCTCACCATCATGGTAGCTCTTCTCTGAACTTGCTCCAGTTTTTAATGTCTTTTTAAAAATGTGGTGCCCAGAACCTGACACAGTATTATAGATGAGGCCTGACCAAGGAGGAGTAGAGAGGGATAATTATGTCCCATGATCAAGACTCTATGCTTCTCTTAATACATCCTAAAACTGTGTTTGCGGTTTTTGCTGCTGCATCACACTGTTGACTCATATGCAGTCTGTGATTTATTAGTATACCCAAGTCTTTTTCACACGTCCTGTTCCTCAGTTCTATTCCTCCCATTCTGTAGATGTCATTTTCGTTTTCCTCGCCCAGATGTAGAATTCTTGCATTTCTCCCTGTTAAATACCATTCTATTAATCGCTGCCCATTGTTCAAGCTTATCTAGATCCTTCTGAATCCTTTCTTGGGAATTTTATCCTTTACTTTGTCCTTCAAAATCCCATAATATTTGTGTGCACGGTATACTCATTCAACTTGTAAAAGCTTTGACAACCACAGATCCTCCCTCCCTTGGTGTTTGTGATTGAATGAAATAACGTTCTTCATTGTTCATTTACTTTTGATGTGTGCAATAAAAGTGTAATACCATTCTAACTGCGCTGCCAACATTGCCCCGAAGATGGAAATGCTTTACACATAAATCAGATTATTACAATAATTCTAATCTTCTCAAGAAGCTTTCAAGAACGTCTGCCAGTTTTTTGTTTGTAACTGTAATTACTATCAAGGGATTAGAGGTAACACTTTATTTTACAGCCACTTTACACAAAGTAACTTAACCGATGTGGCAGTCAGCTGCTCACAGGATGTCCATTTTTTTTCTCCTCTCAGGTGATCAGTTGACAGTCCCGGGAAGAGTCACTGGCAGGAACAGAATTCCACTCATGGAGAGGCCACTGTGGAGACAATGTGGCACTTCATGCTAGTCAAACAAAAGAATGGCCTTCTATGTAATTCACATGTAAGCACAGTTCCCCAGTAAACAGTACATGCATTGTACATTTTTATTTATTAATAAATGGTCAACCAAACATATTTTTATTTCTCTTCAAACTACAGTTTCGGTCCAAATCCTTAGTAATTGGATATTATTTTTTTTTGGGGGGGACTGTTTAGCAATAGCTGCAGTTGAAATATAACCGTACATTTCAATAAGGTGATTTTAATGTACCCCTTAGGATTCTGTTTGTTTTCTTTCTTATTGGCCATTCAGTTTAAAAAAATATAGACCTCTGGGGCGTGTCTTAGGATGCTCTGCAATATTATCCTATGAGCAACACCCTTTTGCTAAAGACCATAAAAATTAGTACTACATAAAAAAAGCACCTATCTCTGGATTCATATGGCGGATTAAAAAACAAGCAAAACGTGAGAATAAGATAAAAGCAAAAAAAAAAAATGGACACTTTTGATCCAGTGAAAAGACCTCTTTAAAGGGAACATGGCACCTCAAATTGGCGGGTTATTTAAATGACTTTTTACCTGTTGTCCGCAATATGTTAGTGAATTAGAGTTCGTGTGCGCCATAGTTGGCGCGTACGCAATGTGAGCTCAGACTCACAGTACACAGGCAATCTATGGAACAGTCCTTTTCTCACTAGACAAGGTTGAAGAGTGGAAGCTGTTTTAGCTTTAAAGATGGGAACAACTCTAATGCCAAAAGGTATGAACTGGGATATAAACTGGTGTACATGCAGCATGTAGGCACATGTTCACACTAGCCAATAAACAGAATAAAACAAAGACAGAATCATAATGGTAAAATATCCTACAATAAATAGCATAGTGCATGAAAATAAGACCGGGGTCACACTAGCATATGATACGGAAAAGTGCTATGCGAGAAAACCTCGCATTGCACTCGGATCACTGTTAATCTATGAGGCAGCTCACATCACCATTTTTTTTCTTGGGCGTATTCCGCATGTGTGTAAAATCACAGCATGCTGCAATTTTACGTGTATATCGGCCGAGTATCACCAATGCAAGTCTATAGGTGCGAGAAAAAAAAAATCAGACACCACACGGGCCGTCAGTGTAGCTTGCAACAAATACGCACACATTTTCCTCATTTCAGCCAATTGAGCCAATAAATTCAATGGGGAAAAGCAGTGAGAAAGGTAAAGCCATACGGATGTCATACGGATACATAGGTGCGAGAAAATCCCATCATCGCATTGCAAACGCATTACACACGAATGACCATATAGAGAACACTTGAGTGACTCTCAGCAGGGAGACTCGGACCGATATTCCATATGGCAAGTGTGACCCCGGCATAATATATGGTATTTAGTTAACATGTTTTTTGATTTAAAAAAATGCGAAAGCCATCCCGCCTCATCACTGCAACTTTAATTTGGACAGTCCTAACTCTAATATTGAAAACCTTACCATTTCTCAAGTGACATGCCTGTGCATAAGGGCTGAGAGGGACTGAGCCCAACTAGTGGATGCACGGCCCAGGGAGACCACATTAAAAATGCCACGCTCAATACAAAGGCAGGCCACACCTTTTATATGCACATGATGCAATCAGACTGAAAAAAAAACAAAAAAGTATGAACTGGGATATAAACTGGTGTGCATGCAGCATGTAAGCACATGTTCACACAGGCCACTAAACAGAAAAAAAACAAAGACAGAAGCATAATGATGTTTAGTGGCCTGTGTGAACATGAACTTACATGTTGCATGCACACCAGTTTATATCCCAGTTCATACCTCTTGTTTTTTTTCTTTGTGATTGCATCATGTGCATATTAAAGGTGTGGGCTGTCTTTGTATTGAGCTGGGCATTTTTCATGTGGTCTCCCTCGGCCGTGCCTCCACTAGTTGGTCGCAGTCTGTCGGATCGTCTCAATTACGGTTGCCATGACAAAGAGGGATGGCTTTCGCATTTTTTTTTTTAATAAAAAACATGTTAACGAAATACTGTACATTATTTTCGTGCACTATGCCATTTATTTATTTACTGTAGGGTATTATCATTATGTTTCTGTATTTGCTTTTTTTTCTTTATTAATGTCTATTGATTTGAAATTGTATAAAGCATATGTGTTTCTGTTAAAGATGATTGAATCTTGTGAAATTTGAATTTGCCAAATTTGATGAATTTTTCCCAAACTTTCGACTTGCCAAAAATCAATTTACCCAAATTGCAATCTTGCATTGCCTCCAATTGTCTTTAAAAAGTGTGTGTATTATTCTGTGTTCTACTAGGACTGAATCCAGCTCCTTTAAAGCTCTTTAACACAAACATATCCTTAGTAATGATATAGTGACTTCACCATAGAAGTACATGGTAATTTGCTTGTATCCAACAGTATATTTAATTAACACAGCACACTGACAGGCTTTTCATTTTTTCACATAGAAAAAAGACAGTCCAAAAATTATCCCTCTAAGGCATTTTTCACACATCCGTGTCTCAGGTATGTGTTGTGAGAGTTTCCACACGTACCGGAGAAACTGACACAAGTAGACCCATTGTAATCTATGGGTCTGTGTCCATGTACATGTGATCATACAGACCATGTGTCTGTGTGCAAAGCATGTAAGCATGCCTGTTTTTTCCAGCAGCATGGTCTGCAATTTGTACATCACACAGCTTAGTCCTCTTTCACACTTCCATCTTTTTCCTCCCGTCGAAATCCGTCGAGCTTTGAAAAAACAGGATCCTGCAAATTTTTATGCAGGATCCTGTTCTTTCCCATAGACTTGTATTAGCGACGGATTGTGACCCGTTTCATCCTCCGTGCACTGGATCCGTCGGAAAATAGCGGTCCGTCAGGCGGAGAAAACGTTCAGAGGAAAGTTTTTTTCGCATGTCGGAAAATCGCTCAGCAACGGGTCCTGCACTGTCCGTTGTTGGCTATAATGGAAGCCTGTGGACGCAGGATCCGTCGCTGACCGTCAAACACAGGAATCCAGCGACGTGTCCCGTTTTTCCATTCTGAGCATGCCTGGAATGATTTTCTACTCTGGGAAAATCTCTCTCTCTTTCTCGAATTTTAGCCATTAAAATTCAGGTACTACCGAACTCGACACATCCGTCAGTTTACTGGATGCGTTACATCCGTTTGCCAATCTTTTTACATCGTCCATCGATACGTCGTGCCGACGCATTATGACGGCCGTCACAAGACGAAAGTGTGAAAGAAGCCTTACTTTATTTGTCCCATCCGTGTGCATTTTTTCAAACATTGTTTCTTTATTATAGGCAATTGTCCTGAATTTGATACGAAAATCCAATATTTAAACTCTGTTTGGTCTTTTCATTGCTGAGGTGAAGTGGTTGTTTGTGGATGCATTCTCCTGTTTTGACATTATATCATGGCACCTTGGGCTGATACTAAGCGCCTAATATCTCTTGTGGAACAACACCCAGAACTTTGGGACACTCGTGTGGAGAGATAACATGAACGGCTGATAATAAAGCGTGGATAGCTCACAGTAGCAGAAGGATTGTTTCCACGAAGTGGTTGGTCTACATAATCCCCATCCAAGCGAACAAAATGTTGTGAGTGCACCCATGGATGTTCCATTGGTGCAGCTAACTGTACTTACTTCACTCATAATTAAAAGAGTGCTAATAGTGCTGTCTGATGTGTTTCTGAATGTGTAAGTAGTACGGCAAACTGGCATGTGAATTTGAGCCCTTATGACTAACTTTGTGTCTAGACTTGTGAATGTGCTTGATGAATGTCAAACATAAGCGCCAGGATTTAAAGTGAGATTGTTTGTATTAAATTAGAATAATAATCGTGTTAAATTTGTAGATTCATAATGTTTTTACACATTAGTACAGCATGTTGAACCTGGTCTGGACAACCATGCTGCTGCAAGCCACCAAAGCATAGTCCGCCCTGTTCAGTGTTGATCAGACAAAAGTAGTAGTGGAGTCGGCACTGTTTCCCCTCTTCACTTGTTTATTTCAGCAGCCGGTACTTAATTATCAAGAACCCAGGAATTATCTTCCCCGACACTGCCCTTACACATGTCTGGCAGTCATTGTCAAGGATGTGTATAGTTAAATGGAAAGTTTCTGGTAACAACCATTGTGATACAGGAAAGATAAATATCTTGGTACCGTGTTAGCCAGTAGATAGAAAAATATTTAGAATTGAGAGTCCTCAATGGTTGATACCTTTTAATGGCTAACTGAAAAGATGGTAACAAATTGCAATCTTTCGAGACTACACAGGTCTCTTCATCAGGCACCTGAGACCTGAGTAGTCTCGAAAGCTTGCAATTTGCTACCATCTTTTCAATTAGCCATTAAAAGGTATCAACCACTGAGGACTCTCAATTCCAAATATTTTGGTAACAACCATAGCACTGCGTACATTATGGTGCTGGGTACAATTGTAAACTTGATGCATAACTGGAGGTATCTAAAGGTACCATCACACTCAGCAACTTTGCAAAGAGAACGACAACAATCCGTGACGTTGCAGCGTCCTGGATAACGATCTCATTGTGTTTGACACGCAGCAGCGATCTGGATCCCGCTGTGCCATCGCTGGTCGGAGCTAGAAGTCCAGAACTTTATTTCGTCGCCAGGTCAGCGTGTATCGTCATGTTTGACATCAAAAGCAACGACGTCAGCAACGAGCATAGGGCCCCTAGATGTGTGTCGGATTGGTACACTCCGGCTGTTTGACATGGAGCTAACAACCAGCGAGAACAAGAAGTGAGTCGCCATTGCGTCACTGGATCGCTCCTGCATCGTTCTGGAGTTGCTGTGTTTGACGTCTCTACAGCGACCTAAACAGCGACGTTCCAGTGATCTAGTTTAGGTCGGCTCGTTGTCTATATCAGCGTCGCTGAGTGTGACGGTACCTTAAGTTGAAAGACAATCAGTAGTAATCACACCACTTATATGGCTAGTAAAGCCATATCTGCTGGTTACTTGTGTTAACATAAAGAAAAAGTTACCTTAAAAGGCATATTATCTCTTGACATACAGTACAGACCAAAAGTTTGGGGACACCTTCTCATTTAAAGACTTTTCTGTATTTTCATGACTATGAAAATTGTACATTCACACTGAAGGCATCAAAACTATGAATTATCACATGTGGAATTATATACTTAACAAAAAAGTGTGAAACAACTGAAATTATGTCTTACATTCTAGGTTCTTCAAAGTAGCCATCTTTTGCTTTGATGACTGCTTTACACACTCTTGGCTTCAAGAGGTAGTTACCGGGAATTGTTTTCATCTCACAGGTGTGCCCTGTCAGGTTTAATAAGTGGGATTACTTGCCTTATAAATGGTGTTGGGACCATCAGTTGTGTTGTGCAGAAGTCTGGTGGATACACAGCTGATAGTCCTACTGAATAGACTGTTAGAATTTGTATTATGGCAAGAAAAAAGCAGCTAAGTAAAGAAAAATGAGTAGCCATCATTACTTTAAGAAATGAAGGTCAGTCAGTCTGAAAAATTGGGCAAACTTTGAACGTGTCCCAAGTGCAGTGGCAAAAACCATCAAGCGCTATAAAGAAACTGGCTCACTTCAGGACCGCCCCAGGAAAGGAAGAACAAGAGTCACTTCTGCTTCTGATGATAAGTTTATCTGAGACACCAGCCTCAGAAATCACAGGTTAACGGCAGCTCAGATTAGAGACCAGGTCAATGCCACACAGAGTTCTAGCAGCAGACACATCTCTACAACAACTCTTAAGAGGAGACTTTGTGCAGCAGGCCTTCATGGTAAAATAGCTGCTAAGAAACCACTGCTAATGACAGGCAACAAGTAGAAGAGACTTGTTTGGGCTAAAGAACACAAGAAATGAACATTAGACCAGTGGAAATCTGTGCTTTGGTCTGATGAGTCCAAATTTGAGATCTTTGGTTCCAACCACCATCTCTTTGTGCGACACAGAAAAGGTGAACGGATGGACTCTACATGCCTAGTTCCTACCGTGAAGCATGGAGGAGGAAGTGTGATGGTGTGGGGGTGCTTTGCTGGTGACACTGTTTATTCAAAATTGAAGGCATACTGAACTAGCATGTGTGGCACCCCTAGGGGTATTTGCCACAAAAATAGTTACTGACAGTAAATACAAATACTAAAATAGCAAGACTGCACTACCACCTCCGGCCAGAAGGGGGAGCTCCAGAGACTCCCCTTGATCCATTCTGGTCTGAGAGAAGAAATGGCAGTTGGGCTAAGGAGTTGAAAGTGAGAGGTCATACAGCTGAATTTCTAACAGCCCTATGACAGTTTCCAGGCCCAAATCACCGGCCTGAGGAGAAGAGGGACAGAGAAAAAGGACATTGTGAGAACCGGGTAGCATTAATCACTACCCAGAACAGGCGCAAAGACGGATACCGGATCCGCGGCTGTATTCATTATATATAATACAGCAACCGGAAAAACGTGAGGTGATATCAGCTTCACTAGGGCCGGACGCAGCAACAGACACAGAGTTCAGCGGTACTCCCGGAGGGGGTAAGCCGATAAAAGGACTCGGGTTGCCCGTCGAACCAGGGCCCGGAGGGGACAGATTGGGCCGGCAGCCAGTTCACATACAGCAGCAGGGCCACACAGAAACTGCGTACAATAAGAGGCGAAGACCCCGGCAGGGTCAAAGTAACTCAGAGTTCCCATACAGACTCCGGTGTCAGGACTGGTTGTAAATCCCTTTATGTTGAAGTAAACTGGTTAAATGTTTCAGTGCCTCAGTCTTTCATTTGGACAATAGCCATCTATCCAGGATCGGGATCATCACCGCTGGGAGAACATGCTGCTGATCGAGTAAGTGCGCTGCTGATCGAGTAAGTGCCTGTTCCCTCACGATACCCTTACACTGTGCATTGCCTGAGGCCACAGCACCGGGTCAAGCCACCCGTGACATCCCCCTCAAGAGACAGACCCCATTGGTCCGGTGCTGGGTACCCCGGTCTCCTGGGCGTCACAATTGGCGTCACGAACAGGATCGAGCCAGCCCGTATACCGGGTATTGTGTGCCGTGATTGGAGCCCAAAACTGTGAAAACTTTGATGAAAAATATTGAAAATTGACTTTATTAAAGAAAATTCCGTTCCCCATTGAAAACTATTGAAAGTGACTTTTCCCCATTGGTTATAATGGAGTAAAGATGGCCGCCATCCCCTGAGGTAATCACCTCGTAACCGTTAGGCACGAGACTGTTAATTGGGCTACGCCATTACTTGAGCCCCAATCTGACTGAAAAACTTCAGAATCCGCCATTACGGAGCGCGCGGCGGGAGAAGCAGGGGGCGTGTCATTGTGGGCGGCATTAAGCTGAGCGCTCTGACGTCAGAGCAAGGGGAAAACCAATCCTGCTGCACAGCGGAACGAATCTACACTATCCCGACGGAAGCGGAGGACCGGAAGGGTCCGGATTAACTAAGGGGGCACAGTATGTCGCAGCACGGAGACGTCGCAGCACCCGGCGACGCTAATGCAGCTGAAAGACAGAGTGTCAATAGAGAGTCCAGCAGCGCAGCGGTGCAAGGAGTGGCGCCCATCATGCCGGTGCTGATGCCATATACCCCGGGTGGCCCGTGGCTTCCAATGTATGAAGGTGAGCCTAATACCCTTGACAATTTCAGAGAAAAGATGCTGGCCCATTTTGACATGTTCCCCGTGGGTGAAGTTCAGCGTGTTAGTCTCCTGATGATGCAGTTAAGTGGCCATGCTAAGCGAGAAGTCACAGCATGGGCAGCTGATCTAAAAGGCACTGTTGAACGCATATTTGCTGGATTAAAAGCTACATTTGAAACCACGGCCAGCAGCAAAGCTAAAATACGATTCTTTAATTGCAAACAAAAAGCTAATGAGGGCGTGAGAGACTTTGCCTTAAACCTGCAGGAAGCCCTTAAATCACTTACACTGGCTGAACCCATTTTTAACACCGGAGCGGATAAACTGCTAAGAGATCAATTTATTGAGGGACTCTACACCCCTTCTCACCGGGGGCATGTGAGCATGCTTGTTTTTAAGAACCCTGAATTGACATTTGCCCAATTAAAGGAGAGCGCTATACGTCTCCAGCTGGCAGAGGCACCTTGGGATCAGGATCCTGCGCAACCCATGGCAGAGGCACCTCAACAACAGGGAGTGCCAGTGACATCAGCTATGTCTGGGGCCATTGCTAAGCCCCTGGGGCCCAGTACTAATGAGGCTCTTCAACAAAAGCTTGACTCTTTAGCTGATGTTGTTGCTTCAATGGCTAAAACCATGCAGGAGATGAGAGGACACAAGATGGAGTTGGCAAACTGTAGAGAGGATGTTCCATGGATGAGACCCCGGAGATACCCGACATGGAGAGGACGACTCCGCGACCGCTACCAACCGGATGGACAGCCCATTTGCCGCCATTGCCAGCAGCCAGGCCACTTTGCACGAGATTGTGATTTAAACGGGAATCCCCTGGGAATGCGGACCGCTTCGCAGGAATGAACTTTCAAGGCCCAACACCCTGGCACGACAGGTACATCGGAGGACGACCCATTATCCCTATCGTGCTGGACGGAATTCCCCTCAACGCTTTGCTGGACACAGGTTCCCAGATTTCATCTATACCGTATATCCTTTATAAGAGGTACTGGGCTGATGCAGATATTGATAAAGGGCCCTCTGATGTTGAACTAGATATATGGGCCAGTAATGGTAAGTTGGTACCGAAACTAGGATTCAGGGAGATGACCATAAAGATTGGTAAAGTAGAATTGAAGAAACAGGGTATAATTGTTGTTGATGTTGACCGGCGGAACTGTGAACCCACTGTATTGATAGGAATGAATGTGTTAGAGAACTGCTTTTCCGAAGTTATTTCTGTCTTACAGCAAATTGCTGAAACTGCCCAATCCTGCCAGTAGAGAGTTCTCCGAAGGGAAATAAAAGTATTGATGTTAAGGCAACAGGTAGAAGTTGCAGGTGGAGAAATCGGCAGTGTGAGGGTAAGTGATCCGACATCTATTGTAATCCCACCAAAAACAGAAATGCTGGTATGGTGTAGAGCAGCCATTGGTACTAAGGGACGAGATTATCAAGCCTTAATAGAACCAGTGTACACCGACAGCAGGCCCACTATACTCACAGCACGAGGGGTAGTCGAGGTACACCGGGGACGAGTGCCGGTACGACTTTTGAACTGTGGAGAGGAAGAGGTCACTTTGCCAAGGTATGCTACAGTGGCAAAGCTATATACTGTTGACAACAATGCCATCACAACCATTGAGCCCTTAGAACCAACCTGTCAGGTGGAAGGCAACGGCTCAGACGGAGAATTGGAGGATTGGTGCCAACAGCTACACGTGGGCATAAATTCAACACCTACCCATCAAAAACAAGGGGTGTATAGGCTAGTGACGGAATATGAACAAGTCTTCAGTAAACACCCATTGGACTTCGGACGGATAGAAGGGGTAGAACACACAATCCCCACCGGTGACCATCCCCCAATAAAAGAAAGATATAGACCCATACCGCCCGCTCACTATCAGTGTGCAAAAGATATGCTGAGGGAGATTAAACAGGCCGGGGTAATAAGAGACAGCTGTAGCCCCTGGGCGGCCCCTCTAGTGATTGTCAAAAAAAAGGACGGAACCATGAGAATGTGCGTAGACTACCGGAAGATTAATAACATCACCCATAAAGATGCCTACCCCTTGCCTAGGATAGAAGAGTCCTTAACTGCTTTGAAATCTGCTAATTGTTTTTCCACCTTAGACTTAACAAGCGGGTATTGGCAAGTCCCTGTGGCTGAGAGAGATAAGGAAAAGACGGCATTCACCACACCAATGGGTCTATGTGAATTTAATCGCATGCCGTTCGGACTCTGCAACGCATCCGGTACCTTCCAGCGGCTGATGGAATGCTGCCTCGGACACAAGAACTTCGAGACCGTCCTCCTGTACCTAGATGATGTGATCGTCTACTCAAAGACTTACGAACAACACTTAATAGACCTGGCAGAAGTGTTCGAAGCCTTATCCAGGTATGGCATGAAAGTCAAGCCATCCAAATGTCACCTTCTCAAGCCAAAGGTACAGTACCTGGGACACATCGTGAGTTCGGAGGGAGTAGCACCAGATCCCGAGAAAATAAGCGCCATAAGGGATTGGCCAAGACCTACCAGCGCAAAAGAAGTGAGACAATTCCTGGGATTGGTGGGTTACTATCGCAGATTTATAAAAGGATTTACCAAGTTGGCAGCACCCTTGCAAGACACCTTGGTAGGGCAGACGAAGAAACCTTCAAACCGAAACCCTCCTTTTCAGTGGAACCACGAAAGGGAAGACTCCTTTGAACAACTAAAGAAGGCACTAACCGGAGAAGAGGTTCTGGCATACCCAGATTACCATCAACCTTTCATCCTCTACACCGATGCCAGTAATGTGGGACTAGGAGCGGTGCGGTCACAAAAGCAAGAAGGTCGGGAGAAAGTCATCGCCTTTGCAAGTAGAAAGCTCCGGCCTACTGAAAGAAATCCAGAAAATTATAGCTCCTTCAAATTGGAACTACTGGCAGTAGTTTGGGCTGTGACGGAACGTTTCAAACACTATCTGGCTGCTGCAGAATTTATTGTCTATACTGACAACAATCCGTTGACCCACCTGGACACAGCCAAATTAGGTGCATTAGAACAGCGATGGATAGCCCGGTTATCTAATTACAACTTCAAGATCAAGTATCGAGCAGGTCGCAAGAATGGAAATGCCGATGCCCTATCCCGGATGCCACACTTGAGAGATGTAGAAGAAGAAACGGGGGAGCTTGAAGAAATTGAACTACCAGCCTTCCATCATCCCAAGGCAAAACATCATCAGTCAAGTACCTATCAGAAACAACAAGAGGTGAATTTTAATCCGTTAGCACACCATAGATGGGCTGACACCCAAGACAGCAATCCGGCTGTGAAGTTGGTGAAGGAACTGTTAACTGAGCAAAGTGCATATCCCGATGAGGATGCCCCAGAAGAGACGCATCAACTCTGGAAAGAGAGAGGCAAAATGTTCCTGTATCAAGGGAAGCTCTGTAGAAGGTACACCAATCCGAAAACACATGAATTGGTTTGGCAGATTATCGTGCCTAAACAAGATGTCAAGATGGTCCTCGAAGCTTACCATAATGGTGCTGGTCACTTTGGTTGGAAAAAGTTAGAAGTACTTCTAAGAGAAAGATTTTATTGGGTCGGGATGAGAAAATCAATCGAACAGTGGTGCAGAAATTGTGGCCCGTGCAACCTCAGAAGAAACGATCAAAAGAACCAAAGAGCACCACTGCAGCCCATAATCACCAAACAACCACTTGAACTTGTAGCCATAGACCACGTGAAGTTGATACCAAGCCGGTCCGGCTATGTCTATGCCTTGACCATCGTGGACCATTATTCACGCTTCTTGGTAGTAGTACCCGTAAAAGATCTGACAGCAAAAACAGCAGCCAAAGCGTTCCAAACGTACTTTTGTAGACCCCATGGATATCCGGAACAGGTTCTCACCGACCAAGGTACAGCCTTTGAATCAGAGATCTTCAGAGAATTCTGTAATATGTATGGTTGCAAAAAGATCCGGACGACGGCCTATCATCCACAAACAAACGGCTTATGCGAGAAGATGAACCATATTGTAATAGACCTACTAAAGACTTTACCTGAGACAGAAAGGAATCAATGGCCAGAGAAATTGCCTGACTTGGTGGATCTGTATAATCATGTCCCGGTGAGCTCCACCAACTGCACCCCAGCTTACCTTATGCGTGCAAGACCCGGCCAATTACCAATCGATCTAGAAATGGGAATTCTGAAACCAGACGCAGAAATTCAAGACTCCAATTGGGATATCATACGGCAAAAGCAGTATCGCCAAGTGCAAGAGAGTGTGGAAAGAAGCCTTCAGCAAACTAGAGAAAGACAAGAGCGAACTTTCAACCAGAATGCTCTAGCGACCCCATTAAGACCGGGTGACCAAGTGCTCAAGAGAAATCGTCGAACCAATAAACTAGACAATCAGTGGGAAGCCGTACCCTACACAGTTTTACCAACAAGAATGGATAATCCTAAAATGTGTCTCATTAGCAAAAACGGAGGCTTAACATCTGTACTAGTGTCAAGAGACAATCTTAAATTATGTCCGGAAGCATTGAAAGAGCCAGAAGTTGTTCAGCCAGAACCAGAAGTTATTCAACCCATGCAGGTTCAACCAGTAAAGGAAAAAGAAGAGGAAATGTATCACACCTGTATAGGAGACTTTCCCAAAACTCTACTAACATACCATGGTGCAGTAGTGGTTCCCATGGTGGCCGTTTACCCATCACCGAACCCAGTACCAGAAGTCCCAAGACAGGAAGAGGCTGACCCCGTACTACGGGAGGTTCCAGGCCAGGAAGAACAGATTCCTGATCAGAGTAATCCCATTCACGGTGGACTTGCCAACTCCATAGTCGTGGAATTATCTTTAGCAGAGCGGGCAGATACTACATCCGCAGTAGACAGTAGTACACCACATGAAGAGACACCGCTATTACGTAGATCACAGCGTAGTACCCAGGGTCAATTACCGGCCAGGTATGCAGATTACCAATTATAAAACTATAGTCATTGTTATCATTCTGCAACGTTTAAGCCCAGTACCTACAGAGACTTGTCTGTATGAACTTCTTGCATATTCTTGAACTTGTTATCAGCCCGGAGGCACTAAATCAAAGCTCCGGAAAGACTGCTTTTTGAACTTTGCTTTTTGCTCTTTTTGAACTTTCTTTAGACTTTATATTGACAACTTCGTTGGAAAAATGGAACTAAATTCCTGGACACAAAGTGCAGTGCCTTTCCTAGTACCTTCAAGGATAGGACTGTATTAATGGACGCTATTTGAAGTGACTTTTTACAGAACTCTATTTTTGTTTCCTTGAGTGGTTTTTGTAACTTTTCATTTTTAAAACTCTGTACATATTAATTGTTATTTCAAAATGTTATCGTCCCACAGTCCCAGAGTACTGTTCTTAACTAAGGGGGAATGTGGCACCCCTAGGGGTATTTGCCACAAAAATAGTTACTGACAGTAAATGCAAATACTAAAATAGCAAGACTGCACTACCACCTCCGGCCAGAAGGGGGAGCTCCAGAGACTCCCCTTGATCCATTCTGGTCTGAGAGAAGAAATGGCAGTTGGGCTAAGGAGTTGAAAGTGAGAGGTCATACAGCTGAATTTCTAACAGCCCTATGACAGTTTCCAGGCCCAAATCACCGGCCTGAGGAGAAGAGGGACAGAGAAAAAGGACATTGTGAGAACCGGGTAGCATTAATCACTACCCAGAACAGGCGCAAAGACGGATACCGGATCCGCGGCTGTATTCATTATATATAATACAGCAACCGGAAAAACGTGAGGTGATATCAGCTTCACTAGGGCCGGACGCAGCAACAGACACAGAGTTCAGCGGTACTCCCGGAGGGGGTAAGCCGATAAAAGGACTCGGGTTGCCCGTCGAACCAGGGCCCGGAGGGGACAGATTGGGCCGGCAGCCAGTTCACATACAGCAGCAGGGCCACACAGAAACTGCGTACAATAAGAGGCGAAGACCCCGGCAGGGTCAAAGTAACTCAGAGTTCCCATACAGACTCCGGTGTCAGGACTGGTTGTAAATCCCTTTATGTTGAAGTAAACTGGTTAAATGTTTCAGTGCCTCAGTCTTTCATTTGGACAATAGCCATCTATCCAGGATCGGGATCATCACCGCTGGGAGAACATGCTGCTGATCGAGTAAGTGCCTGTTCCCTCACGATACCCTTACACTGTGCATTGCCTGAGGCCACAGCACCGGGTCAAGCCACCCGTGACATCCCCCTCAAGAGACAGACCCCATTGGTCCGGTGCTGGGTACCCCGGTCTCCTGGGCGTCACACATGGCTACCACAGCATCTTGCAGCGGCATGCTATTCCATCCGGTTTGCGTTTAGTTGGACAATCATTTATTTTTCAACAGTAGAATGACCCCAAACACACCTCCAGGCTGTATAAGGGCTATTTGACCAAGAAGGAGAGTGAACCCAAGACCTGAACCCAATCGAGATGGTTTGGGGTGAGCTGGACCGCAGAGTGAAGGCAAAAGGGCCAACAAGTGCTAAGCATCTCTGGGAACTTCTTCAAGATTGTTGGAAGACCATTCACGGTGACTACCTCTTGAAATTCAGCAAGAGAATGCCAAGAGTGTGCAAAGCAGTCATCAAAGGAAAAGGTGGCTACTTTGAAGAACCTAGAATACTACATACACATGGAGTAGACACAGGTGTTGTGTATGGATGTCAAACTGGACTAGTATAAAAAAAAAGTGTAAAAACAGACATGCAGAGTTAACTGTCGACATTTAAAAATAAATGTATTCCATTTAAAAAAATTTAACTCACTTCACAAAAATGACATAATATGACGTGCTAGTGTTGTAGCTGTTTTTGTTCTGACCCAAAGTCAGATATGCCGGATCACCAGTGAGGCTGAATTAAGAGATTAGGTCCTCAAATAATGAGCATTTGGAGAAAATCATGCACACCTGTGCCCTTACATTGTCTCTATATTAGAGTCTATAAGAAATATCGTGTTATATCTCTGGTGCCATGACTTGGCCATCACATCTTCTTTCCACACCATTCCCAAGTTATTTATCAGAATGTGAGAACCTTTGACTCATTCCTTAAATCTTTCATTGGGAACCATTTAACACTGTGAAAATTTCAATTTACAGTAATATATACAATCTCTAAAATTTAGAACATTCTAAAATGATATTGCATAGAGATCAAGAGTGCTTTAAATATTTATGCACATCACATATTCCTGCCTACATAATGCCAATAAAACCTGGGAGAACCCGCCTGTTAGGAGTCGAGTTCCCACCTCTGCACAGGGGGAATCTCGAGCCATCTCCGCTGCGGTCTCCCATTCCTCTCCTGCTGCAGTGGAGCCTAACCAGCGCAGGCATCGGTCCCAGCGTCTCACTCAGTCTGACACTGTGCAAAGGGTTACTGCTGCCTTTCCAGCTTCTGCCATTGTAGCCAGTACTGGTCAGCAGCGAGCAGACGTCTTTGGGACTAAGTCCTACCTTTCCCCTTCTGAGCATGCCCAGGGTAAGATCTCTCATTGGAGATCAAAGGTCACATGCTCAGGTACTGCAGCAACTCCCATTGGTCCTCTAGGAGGGTCCTGAAGTTGCTCAAGTTCTGTGGCAGCCTCCCATTGGTCCTTCTGGGAAGGTCCTGTAGTTGCTGCAGCTATAAAAGGTTCGCATGACCGCACGGCCATGCGCCAGTATCAATATATGTTGTATGCTTTGCGCCAGTGTGGTCTTGTGTGTATGTATTTAGGGCCCGGGCTGAAATAAGCCCCTGGAATACCATCACCTCCGGTGAGGAGTTTTGTGTGTATGTATTCAGGGTCTCGGCTGAAATAAGCCCTAGAATATCGGCACCTCCGGTGAGAAGTTTGTGTGTGTGCAAGACCACTGACTGCTATCAGCTCACCATTTAGCTGTGTATTCCTGTGAGTCTAACAGAGTACAGTGCTTTCTTTTGTCGGCGACTCTGTGAAGTAACAGAGTTCGCTTATACCGTCATATAGTGCCATTTGCTAGCAGCAGGTTCCTCCTGCACGGTAAACCCCAGGCTGCAAATGGACCAATAACTTCATCTATTTACTCAGCGCGTTCCGCTAGCCCTAACAGAATACTAGCGCCAGGGTCTGGCTAGTAAATTGCAGACGATCAGCATCTACAGCGGTACATCCAGCAGCTGGAGGGTAGGTTGATGGCTCTAGAACGCACAACCTCAGCTGTGAATGTTACCGCAGTCGCTGTTCAGGCTGCTAGTGTGGCTGCAGACAGTTTTTCCTTTGCCACCCCTGCTCCGACTTTATCCCATCTCCCGCTTCCAGACAAGTTTGCTGGTGACAGTAAGGAATGTCGGGGATTCGTGAGTCAGTGCTCCATACATCTAGAGCTTTTGGCTGCACGCTTTCCTACGGAACGGGTGATAGTAGGTTTTATCTTATCCCTTTTGTCGGGCAGGGCGTTGGAGTGGGCAACACCGCTGTGGGAGTGCAATGATCATGTGGTGCAGAGTGCTCCTCTCTTCCTGGACTCCCTGAAACAGGTCTTTCTAGGACCTCGTGTCACCCACGATACGGCGCTCCAACTGTTGGCAATAACAAATGGTTCGTCCATGGTCAGCCAATTCGCCATCCAGTTCCGGACTCTGGTTTCAGAGCTGGAGTGGCTGGATAAAGTCCTTATTCCGGTGTTCTGGAAAGGACTGGCAGACCATGTGAAGGACGCCTTGGCCACCAGGGAAATTCGCGCCACACTGGAGGAGCTCATTACAATATCTACCTGCATTGACCTCTGTTTTAACGAGTGGAGGTTAGAGCGGACTCAGTGTAGGCAGAGGTTATGGCTGGCTCCCACCTTCGTCAAACCTCTAGCATCTTCCTTTCAGGCGTCCGACTCCAATGAGGCTATGGAGGTTTCTCGAGCGGGACCCAAGTCCCGGGCCGCTCGAGTACCCGTGGTTTGTAATATTTGCCAACAGTTAGGACATTATGCTAATAAATGTCCACAGCGGTCGGGAAAACGATCGCGTCTAGTAACCGTTGGAGGAAGTTCACTAGACACAGCTGTATTTTCCTCCAAGCTGTCCTTTAAAGGGACAATCACTTTTAGGCTCATCCACTCTAACAGTCGAGCTTTGTGTGGACTCAGTAGCAGAGGGGAATTTCATGTCCGCACGCAAAACCTCTGGTGATGCTCGCCTAACCTGTGACTGTTCGAGTAGTGAATGGGTCTACACTGCCCTCACAAATCACACATCAGACTATCCCTTTCACATTATCCATGTCCCCTTCCCATCAGGAGATTATTTCCCTTCTTGTCATTCCCGAGGGAATGGACGGGATTCTGCTGGGAATACCCTGGCTCCTTTTCCACTCCCCACATACTGAGTGGACCTCTGGGAGGATATTAGGTTGGAGTGAATCGTGTAAGGGCAGATGTGTGAGAGAGTGCATTCAGGTTACCTCTACAGAGATACCCGCAGATCTTACTTCCCTTCACAAGTGCTATTGGTCCTATGTAGATGTGTTCTCCAAAAAGGCTGCGGAGACCCTTCCGCCTCACCGCCCCTATGACTGTCCTATTGATCTCATGCCTGGGGCAGAACCTCCTCGGGGACGGGTCTATCCCCTCTCTCTCCCAGAAACGGAGGCTATGTCCCAATACATCCTGGAGAATTTGGCAAGAGGGTTCATTAGGAAGTCAGTGTCACCTGCAGGGGCGGGGTTCTTCTTTGTACAGAAGAAGAACGGAGAATTATGTCCATTCATAGATTACAGGGGTCTTATCGCCATCACCATTAAGAATAAGTACCCATTGCCCCTGATTTCTGAGCTCTTTGATAGGCTACGGGGAGCAAGGGTATTTACCAAATTAGATCTGCGGGGTGCTTATAACCTGATTCGCATCCGTGAGGCGGACGAATGGAAGACAGCTTTTAATACCAGGGATGGGCACTGTGAATATCTGATGATGCACTTCGGGCTCTGTAATGCCCCAGCCGTTTTCCAAGACTTTGTTAACGATATTTTCCGGGATATACTCTCCGCCTCGGTCGTAGTCTATCTGGATGATATTCTCATCTTCTCTCCAGATATTGAGTCCCACCAGAGAGATGTTTGCAGAGTCTTCGACCTCTTCAAGGCAAATTCCCTTTATGCAAAGTTGGAGAAATGTATGTTTGAGCAGGAGTCTTTACCTTTCCTTGGCTATATCATCTCCACCCTGGGATTGGCTATGGATCCTGCCAAACAACAGGCTGTGATGAACTGGCAAGAACCCCATTCTCTTAAAGCGGTGCAGCGCTTTATGGGGTTCATTAATTACTATTGCCAGATCATTACCCACTTCTCAACTTTGGTAGCTCCCTTGGTAGCCCTCACCAAGAAGGGAGCAAATCCCAAATTGTGGTCTGAAAATGTCTCCAAGGCTTTCACTTCTATTATGTCTTATTTTGCTAGCACTCCCATCCTACATCGTCCTGATGTTGATAAGCCATTTATATTGGAGCTGGATACCTCATCCGTTGATGCTGGAGCAGTCCTCTTCCAAAAGGATGCTCGAGGTCGGAAGCATCCTTGCTTCTTCTTCTCCAAGACCTTCACACCAGCGGAGAGGAATTATTCCATCGGGGAAAGGGAGTTGCTAGCAATGAAGTTGGAGATTTAAATTGGCACTAAGTGGATCTACGTCACAGTTCTGTTACTTTGTCGTACATCTTCCAGCCACGTTCTGACACTTACATTGTGTAGTGTAATACACTGGGCCTGAGTTTTGTTGCAGTCTCCCCCCCAAAAAGGGAGATTTAAATTGGCACTAAGTGGATCTACATCTCAGTTCTGTTAGTTTGTCGTAAATCTTCCAGCCACGTTCTGCCACTTACATTGTGTAGTGTAATACACTGGGCCTGAGTTTTGTTGCAGTCTCCCCCCCAAAAAAGGGAGATTTAAATTGGCACTAAGTGGATCTACGTCACAGTTCTGTTGGTTTGTCGTACATCTTCCAGCCACGTTCTGCCACTTACATTGTATAGTGAAATACACTACGCCTGAATTTTGTTGCAGTCTCTCCCGCCCAAAAAAGGGAGATTTAAATTCTCCACAAGTTTATATACACCTTCTACCTTGTTTCACAGTACCATATACCGGTTGTTATTTTGGTTAGATTTTTCCAAAAATGAGGAAGTCTGGTGGAAGAGGCCGTGGGCGGTCGTTGCCAGCTGGTACTGATGGTGGTGGTGGTTGAGCATCTGGTAGTAGTGGGAAAAGCAAAATAGCACCAAAGGCTCGAGGTGTTGAGCCAGCATCATCATCTGGCTACACAAGGCCTCGAAGGCTCCCTTATCTGGGAGTAGGAAAACAGCTTTTAAAGCCGGAGAAGCAGGAAAAAGTTTTGGCTTTCCTTGCTGACTCAGCCTCTAGCTCTTTCGCCTCCTCTTCAGAAGGTTCAAAATCTAAAAGCAGTGAGCTGTCAGTGGATGCTCCCGGTCAGGAACAAGTCACTTCCTTGTGTCCTTCACCCAAACCAAAAGTGAAGGATGCGGCAGGCAAAACTACAGTTTACTCCATGGAGCTATTTACACATACCGTGCCTGGGTTAGAGAGGGAAATTGTTAAAAGCACATTACAAGATGAATCGGACATGGAGTGCACAGATGCACAGCCACAGCTAGATTATTATGCTGTTCCATTGACTCAGATCACTACATTGCCCTCGCAGTGTACTGAGCCAGAATCTGACCCTGATGAGACTATGGTGCCCCGTCACGAACGCTATAGCACCTTACACGGTGACATAGAGGAAGGTGCACATGACATTGAAGAGGAGGTGATAGATGATCCAGTTGTTGACCCAGATTGGCAGCCATTGGGGAAGAGGGTCCCACTGCCAGTAGCTCAGAAGTAGAGGAGGATGATCCGCAGCAGCCATCTACATTGCAACAGCTTTCATCTGGCAGGCCCGTATCTGGCCAAAAATGTTTGTCAAAACCAAAAACAGTTTTAGGACAGCGTGACCATCCGGTGAAAGTAGCACAGCGTGCAATGCCTGAAAAGGTAATCCATAGTAGGAATAGTGCAGTGTGGGAATTTTTTAACCAAGATCCGAATGATCAGTGCAAAGTTATCTGTAAGAAATGCTCAAAGACCTTTAGCAGAGGGAAGAATCTCCTAAATTTAAATACAACGTGCATGCGTAGACATTTAACCAGCATGCACTTGCAAGCCTGGACTAACTACCAAACATTCAGTACCGTTGGTGCACCTGCTCATAATGAATGTAGTCAGCAGCGCTACATTGCTTCCCTCACAGTAAGCCCACCAGTTAGGACACCACCAGCAGCAAATGTGGAGGTATCGTCGCAAGGCCAAAGCAGTCAGGGAATCACAAGGATCTTGGTAGGAAACACTGTAGGTAGGCCAACATCAAGAATACCATCACCAACACTCTCTCAATCTGCCATGTCCACCACAACCCCCGCTAGTTCCACCATATGCAGCTCCCAGTCCAGCTAACCCTACAAGAGACTCTCGTTAGGAAAAGAAAGTACTCATCCTGTCATCCGTGTACACAGAGTTTGAACGCCCACATTGCTAGACTAATCTCGTTAGAGATGATGCCCTACCGGTTGGTTGAAAAAAAAGCTTTCAAAACCCTGATGGCCTACACAGTACCACGCTATGACCTACCCAGTCGACACTTCTTTGCGAGAAAGCCATCCCAGCCCTCCACCAGCATGTCAAAGACCGCATTGTCCATGCACTGAGGCAATCTGTCAGTAGAAAGGTGCACCTCACAACAGATGCATGGACCAGTAGGCATGGCCAGGGATGTTACATGTCCATCACGGCGCACTGGGTTAATGTGGTGGATGCAGGGTCCACAAGGGACAGCCATAGTGGGACAGTTCTGCCTAGCCCACCGTCTAGGAAACAGTTTGCTGTAGGCATTTGCCACCCCTCCTCTTCCTCCTCCAGAAGCGAAAGCTCGTCCAGAGCGCAGTCGCACGACCACTCCATCCACAGCTGCCAGTGTTGCACACGAGGTGTCCCATTATGGAACAGCTAGTGGTAAGCGTCAGCAGGCTGTGCTACAAATGAAGTGTTTGGGCGACAACAGACACACCTCGGAAGTACTGGCCGAGTACTTGCAGCAAGAAACTCAGTCATGGCTGGGCAGTGTACATCTTGAGGCTGGCAAGGTAGTCAGTGATAATGGATGGAATTTTATGGCTGCCATAGCCCTTTCAGAACTGAAACACATTCCTTGCCTGGCTCACACCTTGAACCTGGTGGTGCAGTGCTTCCTGAAAAATTATCCGGAGTTACCAGCCCTGCTCATGAATGTTCGAAGACTTTGCTCGCACATCCGCTGGTCGCCCGTACACTCCAGCCTTCGCTGAATCGTCCCCAGCACTGCCTAGTAATCGATGTTGCAACAAGGGGGAACTCCACACTGCACATGCTTCGGAGGCTGTGTGAACAGAGGCGTGCTGTCATTTATTTGTGGGAAGATACACAAACACGGGCAGGCAGTTGGATGGCAGACAAGGAGTTGTCTGGTGTGCAGTGGTCGAAGCTCCAAGACCTCTGTCAAGTCCTTTAGTGTTTTGAGGAATGCACACGGCTGGTAAATGCACACGATGCCATCATAAGCATGAGCATCCCACTAATGCATCTGCTGATGGAAAGTTTGACGCGCATCAAGGAGCAGGTGTCTGCAGCCGAAGAGGAGGGAAGCCTTGATGACAGTCAGCCATTGTCTGGACAGGGAACTCTCCAGGACGAGGTAGCGGATGAAGAGGAGGAGGAGGAGGATGATGGGGTTGAACATTTATGGGAGGAGGATGCTTCTCAGGGGGTAATAGAAAGTGGTGGCGTTGCCAGGTCAGGTACAGGGTTTTTGCGGGCCACAAGTGATGTTGATTTGCAAGAAAGTGCTCCTCTACCCAGCACAAGCAGTGAATTGACACCTGGAACATTGGCCCACATGGCAGAGTATGCCTAGCGTATCCTAAAAAGAGACCCCCGCATTATCAAAATGATGACCGATGACGATTACTGGTTGGCCTGCCTCCTGGATCCACGATACAAAGGAAAATTACAAAATATCATGCCACATGAGAACCTTGAGCAAATATTGGCTACCAAACAAGCAACTCTTGTAGACCGTTTGGTTCAGGCATTCCCAGCACACAGCGGCAGTGATGGTTCTCACACGAGCTGTAGGGGGCAACATGGCAGAGGTGATAGAGGTGCACAACTCTGAAGTGGCGTTGGACAGATGGGTTTTATGACCAGGTTGTGGAGTGATTTCGCAATGACCGCAAACACGATAGGTACTGCTGTATCAATTCAAAGTGACAGGAGACAGCATTTGTCCAGTATGGTTACCAACTATTTTTCCTTCCTTATCGATGTTCTCCCTCATAGGTCATTCCCCTTTGATTAATGGGCATCTAAAATAGACACCTGGCCTGAATTGGCAGAATATGCATTACAGGAGCTCGCTTGCCCAGCTGCTAGTGTGCTATCAGAAAGAGTCTTCTGTGCTGCTGATTCAATACTGACCGAAAAAAGGACACTTCTGGCTACCCGAAATGTTGATGATCTAACCTTCATTAAAATGAACCAATCATGGATTTCAAATTATTTTGCCCCACCTTCCCCTGCTGACACATAGCTTGCCTTAAAAATGTCTTGCTTTTGGCCTCCTCTTCCTGACTGCTCCAATTCCTCCATTTGCAGCTGCTGAATGTCCCCCATAGGCCATTTTTATACCTCCCTAAATGGGCTGACTCCCCCCATAGGGCCGTGGTCACCACTTGGCGCAAGCACCCGTGCGAGTGCCATTTGCCTGGACAGGTGGGTGTGCCCACTCTTGGGTGACGGCACTGGCACAGCGTCCCTCATAGTACAATGAAGTGTCTCTAATGGTGGTGGTGCACAACCAACGTCAGACACACCGTCGTAATATGAGGGGCCCTGTGCCAGTATCGCCGCCCACGAGAGAGTGTTCCCCCCAACTCGAACAGTGCTCTACCACTTGCAAAACTTACCTCTCCCTGCTTCACCACTGTATAGTATGTGCTGTTAAATCCTTCAATGGCACTGCCAATACAAATTTGTTGAAATGATAGATGATAGTAAAAATATACAGGGGCCCTGGCCTCCATTTAGACCAGTTAATACTTTGCGCCAACTACCACTGTCTACTACTCAGGAGAGGAGCCCACCCCTGTACCTAGCTATGCCACCAGTTTATTTATGAACATTTTTTTGGCTGACATTTAGCCCACTTTATTATTTTGGCCTACTAAATGTGTCGGCCACTTATTACAGTTGTCCTCCACTGAACAAAGCAATGCCGCCTGTGTACTCCTCTTACCTATTTTGAACTGCATTTAGCCTAGTTTTTTATTTTAGGCCTACTAAGTCTGTGTGAGCCTCTCATAACAGTTGTCCTCCTCCGCTGAAAAAAGCTATGCCACCTGTGTACTCCTCTTACCTATTTTGAACTGCATTTAGCCTACTTTTTTATTTTAGACCTACTAAGTCTGTGTGAACCGCTCATAACAGTTGTCCTCCTCCGCTGAACAAAGCTATGCCGCCTGTGTACTCCTCTTACCAATTTTGAACTGCATTTAGCCTACTTTTTTATTTTGGGCATACTAACTGTGTCTGCGCCACTCATTACAGTTGTCCTCCACTGAACAAAGCTATGCCGCCTGTTTAGTCCTGTTACCAATTTTGAACTGCTTTTAGCCTACTTTTTTATTTTGGGCCTATATCTGTGTTTCCTCCTCATCCTGCCCATTGCCCAGCCACTGCTAGATGAGTCTGCTGGTACATTGACTCAGACCACTACATTCCCCTTGCACTCTACACAGCCAGAATCTGACCCTGCTGAAAGTCAGGTTCCCCTTCCTGCATACTATACCACCTTACACGGGGACAAAGAGGAAGGTGCAGATGAAAGTGCAGGTTCCTTCTTCAGGTGGGGGGGCATACTCGTTGGCACTGGCACAGGGCCCCTCATAGTACGCAAAAGTGTCTCTGGCAGTGGGAGGCGCCGCCTGCCGTCAAACACACCGCCGTACTATGAGGGGCCCTGTGCCAGTGCCAACTTGTGGGCCCCCCTGCTTGCTCAGGATCAGAGCACTTGCAAAGTTGAAATACTTACCTCTCCCTGCTCCACCGCCGTGACGTATTCCGCGTTTCCTGGGCCCACGAAAATCTTGAGCCAGCCCTACCCCCCCACAACTCTAGCCAAATGAGCCCCTGTTTTCAATGCCTAACTATTATTATAAAGTAAATTTAAGATTGACAAGCTTAAGAAATAAGAATTGATGTTTTTGGCATTAAAATGGACACTGTAGGTGTTTTCCTGTCTTCACCCACTGCCGACTTTGATTCCCCATTGACTTGCATTGGGTTTCGTGTTTCGATCGGCCCCCGACTTTTCGCAATAATCGGCCGATTTTACCCGACCCAACATTTGAGAAAGTCGGGTTTCGCGAAACCCGACTCGATCCTAAAAATGAAATAGTTGCTCAACTCTAGTTATCACCGATCATTTTTCTAAAATGGTGCACTTGGTGCCGCTTCCATGGCTACCTTCTGCACGGGCCTTGGCAGCGTTGTTTATAAAACACATCTTCCGCCTACACGGTATGCCGGACAAAATTGTCAGTGACCGGGGTCCCGTTTGCGTCTCGGTTCTGGAGAGAGCTTTGTCTTCTTCTCAGCATTGAGTTGAACCTCTCTTCTGCATATATTATCCCAAGACGAATGGGTTGGTAGAGAGGGCCAACCAGACCTTGGTCACATATCTGTGGCATTTTGTCTCAGCAAGGCAGGATGACTGGGCATCCTTGCTATCATGGGTGGAGTTTACGCTGAACAACGCTGTAGCTGACTCCCCTGGACAGACCCCATTCCTCCTTAACTATGGTCAGCATCCGCGGCTTTCTGTGTCTATGCCCGTGTCTTCCGCCGATTCCAGGGTGGCAGACTGAGCTGTGGAGGCACGGGACATTTGGGACCGCACTCAGGATGCCATTCAGGCCTCCAAGGAGAGAATGAGGTCCTCCGCCGATGCACATCGTGCGCCCTGCTCCGACCTTTGCACCTGGCGACTTAGTGTGGCTCTCCGCCCGTAATATCGGGCTGCGAGTTGAGTCCACTAAGTTTGCACCTCGCTACTTGGGCCCCTTCAAGGTCCTCGAACAGGTTAACCCTGTGGTCTACTGCTTGGGTATCACCGACACCTTTCATGTGTCCCTCTTGAAGCCCGTATATATGTCCCGATTTTCCGAGTCATCTGCCGGGACATCAGGTTCATCTACGGACGATTACGAGGTGAACACTATTTTGGGGTGCAAGGTGGTACGTGGCAAAAAATTTTATTTGGTGGACTGGAATGGTTATAGTCCTGAAGACAGGTCCTGGGAGCCTGCTGAGCACATTCAGGCTCCACCACACCTCATTGCTGCCTTCGAGCGTAGCGAGATCCAAGGAGGGGGGGGGCCATAGGAGGAGGGTAATGTTAGGGGTCGAGTTCCCGCCTCTGCACAGGGGGAATCTCGGGCCATCTCCACTGCAGTCTCCCATTCTTCTCCTGCCACAGTGGAGCCTGCTCAGCGGAGGCGACTGTCCCATCGTTTCGCTCATTCTGACACTGGTTACTGCTTTTATTTTTTTACATTTCAACCAAATACAGAAAAAAATTTTTACTCTACTTCTTGTCCTTTAATTCTTCTGAAAAGTCAAGAGGGTGATGAGATGTTGGGTGTTGATCACATTGTTCTCCTGTCTCCACCACCACGCACAATCTAATCCCATTTAATAGATTTTTATTTTTTTGTAACTGCATGCATTAAAGTGTTTGTCCGAATTTCCCCTCCTCCCAACTCTTCTTATGAATGAAGTCTTCTGCCCTCCCCTCTATTTCCCCGGTCACGGATTGCCCATGTGAAACTGGAAGGCTGAGCGTGTTCAAGAGGTCACTGTAAGTCACGGTCTTCCAGGTAGCGGTATTCGAACGTGAACCCTTCCTTCTTCCTTTGGCCCCATTTTTCATAGTCAAAGTAAATATATGTCCCCTGCTCGAATTCATCAGTTATTGTCTTGGGCTCCTCGTGTCTTTGGAACCACATCATGTATTTGGTGTGAAACCTCCACGACTGCTTTTTCAAAGCTTTAGCAGCTAAATACTGTGCTTTAGTGCCCTCCAAATAGTAAAAGATAAAGAAGAGTGACTCTGTGGAAAGTCACTGGTAGAATTCTACTTTGTCCGAATAAGGCGGGGGCATCTGGTGGTGATACTGCGGCGTTGGGCGTGGATTCCGGGGGAGGTATTGCCGTATCCTTTCTAAATCCGAGGGGTGAGGCATATGATGCCATGCTGCATCTTCCTTTGCTTGATGGTAAAGGTGATCTGTTGTAAGGGGAACAGGACCCAACGGGCACACACCCAGTGAAAGAGGGATGTTTACTTCTGAAACCTGGGTTGAAGGCTGAGTTGCGGGAGGCTGCGTTATGGTTGTAGTGAGAAGAATTTCTTTAGCTCGATCACCCATAAGAATAGTAGGCACTAGATCTTCCAAGTTCGTTCCAATAGCTGCACATTCTGCCATGGATTTAAGTATACTTAAAGGCTTGGGTGCCTTGATTTCTGGTGTGGAGCTGAACTGAGGAGGCCCGTTTAGTAGTGGCTGGCTGGGTTTGGGGTCACTGAAGCTCAGTGTTGGCGAACTAGGAGGGTTTACATTTAAGGGTAATAGTAAGCTGGGCCCAGTGCTGGTACTACTGTTGCTGGCTGGGAGCGATACACTGTTTGTATCCGCTGAATTTTCTGCTACAACCGAGCTATAACTTGTTGCTCCATTTTGCTTGCTTGTGTTTTGCTGGGTGCTGGGGGGCCTCGGCTGGGAGGTATTTGTACTATATGGAGGAGGAGCCACCGCCTGCGCATACGGTGTGGGTGTACCAGCCGTGTGTCCGCTGGACGGGCTGTTTTTGCTGTTGGTGCTGCTGTTGCTGCTCGTACTGCTGCTGTTTGTCATCTTCAGAGTTGGCAGGCTTTCGTCCTGTAGAAACACATGGGTCATCCCTATGCCGAATTCTCATGTGACTTGTTTTTCTATACTTCCAGCACAGGCGCTGGCAGCTACTTCCCCACCAACCCACATTCATATGGAGGATGAGATCTTCAACCAGTCTAGCAGCAGTCCCACCTCCACCACATCAAGTTCTCCGATTCCACCCAGTCCTGCTAATTGCACCACAGAAAACTCTGAAGATGACAAGAAAATCTGAGGCCGGTCTACAGACAGCAAGGTCAGCCAGTCACCAGCGAAGAACGGTTCTAAAAGTCTCCATAACAACCATCATCCGCAGTCCCACGCAGTGACGCCAAGTTACCAAATAGGAAGCAGTTCTAGCACATCATCTCTGGGAAACAGTCCGGGTACAAACAGCAACGGAGCGGTATAAACAAGAGGCGGTACGAGCAGCAACAGCAGCACCAACAGCAAAAACAACCCGTCCAGCGGACACACGGCTGGTACACCCACACCATACGCACAGGCGGTGGCTCCTCCTCCATCTAGTACAAATACCTTCCAGCCGAGGCCCCTCAGCACCCAGCAAAACACAAGCAAGCAAAATGGAGCAACAAGTTATAGCTCGGTTGTAGCAGAAAATTCAGCGGATACTGCACTAAGTAATAGCAGTCAGTCACAATCCAGCCAGTCTGTGATTCACAACCCACCGACCAACACTGTAAAAGAGACAAACAGTGTATCGCTCCCAGCCAGCAGCAGTAGTACCAGCACTGGGCCCAGCTTACTATTACCCTTAAATGTAAACCCTCCTAGTTCGCCAACACCGAGCTTCAGTGACCCCAAACCCAGCCAGCCACTACTATACAAGCCTCCTCAGTTCAGCTCCACACCAGAAATCAAGGCACCCGAGTCGTTAAGTACACTTAAATCCATGGCAGAACGTGCAGCTATTGGAACGAACATGGAAGATCCAGTGCCTACTATCCTTATGGGTGATCGAGCTAAAGAAATTCTTCTCACTACAACCATAACGCAGCCTCCTGCAACTCAGCCTTCAACCCAGGTTTCAGAAGCAAACATCCCTCTTTCACTGGGTGTGTGCCCGTTAGGTCCTGTTCCCCTTTCAACAGATCAGTTTTACCAGCAAGCAATGGAAGATGCAGCGTGGCATCATATGCCTCACCCCTCAGATTCAGAAAGGATACGGCAATACCTCCCCCGGAATCCATGCCTGACGCTGCAGTATCACCATCAGATTCCCCCTCCTCATTCGGACACAGTAGAATTCTACCAATGACTTTCCACAGAGACACTCTTCTTTATCTTTTACTATTTGGAGGGCACTAAAGCACAGTATTTAGCTGCTAAAGCTTTGAAAAAGCAGTCGTGGAGGTTTCACACCAAATACATGATGTGGTTCCAAAGACCCGAGGAGCCAAGACAATTATTATTTTTTATTATTAATAACAATATAATAATAACAATAACAGATGAATTTGAGCAGGGGACATATATTTACTTTGACTATGAAAAATGGGGCCAGAGGAAGAAGGAAGGGTTCACATTCAAATACCGCTACCTGGAAGACCGTGACTTACAGTGACCTCTTGAACACGCTCAGCCTTCCAGTTGCACATGGGCAATCCGTGATCAGGGAAATAGAGGGGAGGGCAGAAGACTTCAAGTCTCATCCCCAAGAAGAGATGGGAGGAGGGGAAATTCGGACAAACACTTCAATGCATGCAGTTACAAAAAAAAATCTATTAAATGGGATTAGATTGTGCGTGGTGGTGGAGACAGGAGAACGTGATCAACACCCAACATCTCAACACCCTCTTGACTTTTCAGAAGAATTAAAGGACAAGAAGTAGAGTAAAAAAGGGTTACTGCTGCCTTTCCAGCTTCTGCCATTGTAGCCAGTGTTGGTCAGCAGCGAGCAGACGTCTTTGGGACTAAGTTCTATTTTTCCCCTTCTGAGCATGCCCAGGGTAAGATCTCTCATTTGAGATCAAGGGTCACATGCTCAGGTACTGCAACAACTCCCATTGGTCCTCTAGGAAGGTCCTGAAGTTGCTCAAGTTCTGTGACAGCCTCCCATTGGTCCTTCTGGGAAGGTCCTGTAGTTGCCGCAGCTATAAAAGGTTTGCATTACCGCATGGCCATGCGCTAGTATCAATCTATGTTATGTGCTTTGCGCCAGTGTGGTCTTGTGTGTATGTATTCAGGGTCCCAGCTGAAATAAGCCCTAGAATACCGGCACATCCGGTGAGGAGTTTGTGTGTATGCAAGACCAGCTGCGAACGGACCAATAACTTCATCTATTTACTCAGTGTGTTCCGCTAGCCCTAACACCGCCCATACAAAATTACCTTTTTCTTCAAATCTCAGACATTTATTATTCAGATTGGAAAATCATTTGTTTTCCTTAAAAAAGCATTTTTAACTTCACTTTAACTATTTTACTTATTTTATTAAAATTATGCCTTGTTTTCAATGGTTAATTTTGTTTCCTGATATATGAACCTCCTGCATTAAGCATTCCTTTCATTTTAAGAGTTAATTTGTGCTAGATCTACCCTAGACTTCCATTTTTTTAAATTCTTTATCTGATAAAGACCAGACCTAATTTGACCTAATGCCCTTTTTTGTAAACAAAGATATATGAGGGCTTATTTTTTGTAGAACCAGTTGTATTTGTCAGTGTCACCATGTCCAAGTGCACACAATCTAACACCAAACTTTTATTAACTCTGTATGAGAAAAAAATGCAAAAGAAACAATAATTCTTCAATAGTTTTTTAACATTTTCTATTTCTTACTTTTTGCTGCACAATAAAGTATTTACTTTATTCTGCGGGTGAACACTAATATGGCGATATCAAATTTATATTTTGTTTTTGTATTCTTATTTTTTTACAATTAATATTCTGTTGTAAAAGATACGGCAGTTTGTTTTTCTATCACCATTTTATGACAGTCAGAATTGTAATACTTTTTCAGGAACAGAACTATGTGAGTTTTTTTTATGTGATAAGATTTATTTTTGATTGGTCCCATTTTCAGTTACATATGACTTTTTAATAATTTTTTATTACACTTTTTGTGAGGTGGAATTTTAAAAAAGTGCTGCATTTTTTTGTGTTTATATTTTTTAATATGACTTACCATTCAGTATAATTAATGTACCACTTTTTTCTGTCTGTCAATATGATCATTAGAATGACAAATTAATTTAGATGCTGTTTGTTTTCCACATTTGCTACACAAAAAAATATTTTTTTTGATCATCTTTATTTTTCTGCAGACAGTGTTGTGTGAGGGGTTTTTTTTTGCAGGGCAAGCTATAGTTTTCAGAGGTGCCAATTTAGGGTATAGGTTACTTTTTGATCATTTTTTATTTAATTTTTTGTGAAGGGAGATAAACCAAAAAATGCAATTCTGGCATTGTTTTCTGTATTTTATTTTTTGTATTCTCCATGCAGGATAAATATAGATGTAGCTTTATAGTATGGGTTTACATAGATACAGAGATGCCTAAGTAATACAATTTCTTCTCATATTTACTACTTTTGCACAATAAAATAATAATAATATAATAATAATAATTTTATTTATATAGCGCCAACATATTCCGCAGCGCTTTACAAATTATAGAGGGGACTTGTACAGACAATAGACATTACAGCATAACAGAAATACAGTTCAAAACAGATACCAGGAGGAGTGAGGGCCCTGCTCGCAAGCTTACAAACTATGAGGAAAAGGGGAGACACGAGAGGTGGATGGTAACAATTGCTTTAGTTATTCGGACCAGCTATAGTGTAAGGCTCAGGTGTTCATGTAAAGCTGCATGAACCAGTTACCTGCCTAAGTATGTAGCAGTACAGACACAGAGGGCTAATACTGCATAAAGTGTATGAGAACATGATGCGAGGAACCTTTTTTTTTTTTTTTTTTTTTTATTATAAATAGGCCACACAGGGATCGTTAGGTTAATGCATTGAGGCGGTAGGCCAGTCTGAACAAATGAGTTTTTAGGGCACGCTTAAAACTGTGGGGATTGGGGATTAATCGTATTAACCTAGGTAGTGCATTCCAAAGAATCGGCTCAGCACGTGTAAAGTCTTGGAGACGGGAGTGGGAGGTTCTGATTATTGAGGATGCTAACCTGAGGTCATTAGAAGAGCGGAGGGCACGGGTAGGGTGGTAGACTGATACCAGGGAGGAGATGTAGGGTGGTGCTGAGCCATGGAGTGCTTTGTGGATGAGGGTAGTAGTTTTGTACTGGATTCTGGAGTGGATGGGTAGCCAGTGTAATGACTGGCACAGGGTAGAGGCATCGGTGTAACGGTTGGTGAGGAATATGATCCTGGCTGCAGCATTCAGGACAGATTGGAGCGGGGAGAGTTTTGCAAGAGGGAGACCGATTAGTAGAGAGTTACAATAGTCCAGACGAGAATGAATAAGTGAAACAGTCAGAGTTTTTGCAGAGTCGAAAGTAAGAAAAGGGCGAATTCTAGAAATGTTTTTGAGATGCAGGTAAGAAGAGCGAGCCAGTGATCGGATGTAGGGGGTGAATGAAAGGTCAGAATCAAGGATGACCCCAAAGCAGCGGGCATGTTGCTTTGGAGTAATGGTGGAACCGCACACGGAGATGGCAATGTCAGGCAAAGGTAGGTTAGTAGAGGGAGAGAACACGAGGAGTTCAGTTTTTGACAGGTTTAGTTTCAGATAGAGGGAGGACATGATGTTAGAGACAGCGGTAAGACAATCACTGGTGTTTTCTAAAAAGGTCGGTGTGATATCGGGAGCAGAAGTGTATAATTGGGTGTCGTCAGCATAGAGATGGTACTGGAAACCAAATCTACTGATTGTTTGTCCAATAGGGGCAGTATACAACGAGAAGAGTAGGGGGCCTAGGACTGATCCTTGAGGAACCCCAACAGTAAGGGGAAGGTGAGAGGAGGAGGAACCAGCAAAACATACAGTGAAGGATCGGTCAGAGAGATAGGAGGAGAACCAGGAGAGAACGGTGTCCTTGAGGCCGATGGAGCGGAGCATAGTGAGGAGGAGCTGATGATCCACAGTGTCGAATGCTGCAGAGAGATCCAAGAGAATTAGCATGGAGTAGTGACCATTAGATTTAGCTGTTAGTAGGTCATTAGAGACTTTAATGAGGGCAGTTTCAGTAGAGTGTAAAGAGCGGAAGCCAGATTGAAGAGGGTCAAGAAGAGTTATCTGAGAGATAGCGGGTAAGACGGGAGTGGACCAGGCGTTCGAGGAGTTTAGAGATGAAGGGAAGATTAGAGACAGGTCTATAATTAGCGGCACAGTTTTGATCGAGGGATGGTTTTTTAAGTAATGGATGTATGATGGCATGCTTAAATGAGGAGGGAAAAATACCGGAAGTGAGGGAAAGGTTGAATATTTTTGTTAGGTGAGAGGTGATAGCCGGGGAAAGGGACTGGAGGAGATATGATGGAATGGGGTCACTGGTGCAAGTGGTCGGGCGAGAAGATGCAAGGAGCCTGCTTACTTCTTCTTCTGTAACTGCTTCAAAGTCAGAGAGTGAACTAGATGCAGTGGGGGAGGGAGGACAGTGCATGGTATGAAGAGATTGGGAGATGATTTCCTGTCGAATGTGGTCAATTTTTTCTTTGAAGTAATTGGCCAGATCGTCAGCACGGAGATCCGTGGTTGGGGCCTGCTCTCTTGGGTTGAGTAGGGACTGGAACGTGTCAAAGAGACGTTTAGGGTTATTGGACAGGGAGGTGATGAGGGTGTTGAAGTAGGTTTGTTTGGAGAGGTGAAGGGCAGAATTGTATGTCTTTAGCATGAACTTATAATGGATGAAATCTTCGGGTAGATTAGATTTTCTCCACAGACGTTCTGCGCACCTGGAGCACCGCTGCAGGAAACGTGTTTGCAGCGTGTGCCACGGTTGTTGCCGTCTGTGCCGAGTTGTTTTATGTATAGGAGGAGCAGCTTCATCCAGAGCACTTTGCAGGGTTTCATTGTAATGCTTCAATGCAGAATCAGGACATGAGATGGAGGAAATAGGGGCCAATGAGGACTGCAAGTTCTTCATAAGTTTCTGGGTGTTAATGGCCTGTATGTTTCTATAGGTGTGGAAAGTGGGGGTGACCTGAGCGGGATGGCAGTTCTTGATAGAGAATGAAAGAAGGTTGTGGTCAGAGAGCGGGAGAGGGGAGTTTGTGAAGTCATCCACTGAGCAAAGTCGGGAGAAGACCAAGTCAAGGGAGTTTCCATCTTCATGTGTTGGAGAGTTAGTATGCTGCGAGAGGCCAAAAGAGGAGGATAGAGATAAAAGGTGAGAAGCAGATGGGGAGAGGGGAGAGGCAATGGGGATGTTGAAATCACCCATGATAAGGGTGGGGGTGTCACAGGAGAGAAAGTGTGGAAGCCAGGTGGCAAAGTGATCCAGGAACTGATGAGAGGGGCCGGGAGGACGATACACCACCGCCACTCGCATGGAGAAGGGGACGTAGAGTCTGACCACATGGACCTCAAAGGAAGGGAAGACAAGTGAGGGTACTTGGGGGATAACTTGGAAAGTACATTTGGGTGAAAGGAGCAGACCAACGCCTCCACCTGCTCTGTTGTCTGATCTTGGGGTATGAGAAAAGTGTAGTCCACCATATGAAAGAGCAGCAGCAGCGGTGGTGTCTGACTGCTGGATCCAGGTTTCAGTAAGAGCCAGGAGATTAAGAGAATTAGAAAGGAAGAAGTCATGAATGAAGGAGAGTTTATTACACACAGAGCGAGAATTCCAAAGGGCACAATTGAAAGAGACAGCAGGCATGCAGGGAATATTAATAAGGTTAGAGGGGTTTCTGGGTGTAGCAATTGGGAGGTTTGACTGGCTCTAACATGGGGGGCCGGGGTTTGGAGATATGTCTCCAGCGACTAGGAGAAGGAGGATCGAAAGAGTGAGCAGATGGTTAAGTGATTTGTGAGAGCGTCTCTTGTGTTGGATGTTGGGACTGAATGGATCTGTGCTGTTAAGCAATGTGAATAGAGCATGAGTGCTATACATAGGAGAGGCAAGGACAGAGGGGCCGATATGGATGGAGTGTAGAGAGTTAATGCGAGGGCGGTGAATGTGAGTGAATGCAGCAGCCAGAATATAGATTATAGAAATAAATATGGTGAGTATTTGTGCTGTTTCAAGTGAATATGGATTAGATTTAGTTTTTCTTACCTGTCTCCTGCCCTGTCTAACTGCCATGTTATAACTGCCGAGTACTTAGAAAAAAAAAGTACTTTGAATAAAAAATACACGAATAACAGTGCACAAATGCACCCCTGCACGAATGCATCCCCAAGCTACATCTACATTTATAGAAGGCTAGCCCTTAGATCTCTTCTTTTTTTTTTTTTTTTTGTGTTAAAGCTCGTTAGCAATCAATCTAACTCAGTTGAGACAACAGGACACAATAAATGTAGTGATCAGATAAACAAATGTCCAGGTCTACATGGATCATAAAGCACTTTGAAACAGTTATGTGATCTCTCTGAGTAAGGACATGCAAAAGTGAGTTAAATATCTATAAACACAAACAAAGGCATAATAGGATGACTAACATATATAGATACATGCAGGATTCAATGCTGAAGATAGAATGACTCAGATACCATCCAAGCTGCTTGCTGTCAGGGACTGGAGCAATAGACATGCAGGATATTTCAGCTCAGAGAATGAATGATATGTTTACCTGTATGAAGAGAGAAGAGATGCTTGATTATATTCTGCCATGTTATAACTGCCGAGTACTTAGAAAAAAAAAGTACTTTGAATAAAAAATACACGAATAACAGTGCACGAATGCACCCCTGCACGAATGCATCCCCAAGCTACATCTACATTTATAGAAGGCTAGCCCTTAGATCTCTTCTTTTTTTTTTTTTTTTTTGTGTTAAAGCTCGTTAGCAATCAATCTAACTCAGTTGAGACAACAGGACACAATAAATGTAGTGATCAGATAAACAAATGTCCAGGTCTACATGGATCATAAAGCACTTTGAAACAGTTATGTGATCTCTCTGAGTAAGGACATGCAAAAGTGAGTTAAATATCTATAAACACAAACAAAGGCATAATAGGATGACTAACATATATAGATACATGCAGGATTCAATGCTGAAGATAGAATGACTCAGATACCATCCAAGCTGCTTGCTGTCAGGGACTGGAGCAATAGACATGCAGGATATTTCAGCTCAGAGAATGAATGATATGTTTACCTGTATGAAGAGAGAAGAGATGCTTGATTATATTCTGCCATGTTATAACTGCCGAGTACTTAGAAAAAAAAAGTACTTTGAATAAAAAATACACGAATAACAGTGCACGAATGCACCCCTGCACGAATGCATCCCCAAGCTACATCTACATTTATAGAAGGCTAGCCCTTAGATCTCTTTTTTTTTTTTTTTTTTTTGTGTTAAAGCTCGTTAGCAATCAATCTAACTCAGTTGAGACAACAGGACACAATAAATGTAGTGATCAGATAAACAAATGTCCAGGTCTACATGGATCATAAAGCACTTTGAAACACTTATGTGATCTCTCTGAGTAAGGACATGCAAAAGTGAGTTAAATATCTATAAACACAAACAAAGGCATAATAGGATGACTAACATATATAGATACATGCAGGATTCAATGCTGAAGATAGAATGACTCAGATACCATCCAAGCTGCTTGCTGTCAGGGACTGGAGCAATAGACATGCAGGATATTTCAGCTCAGAGAATGAATGATATGTTTACCATCCAAGCTGCTTGCTGTCAGGGACTGGAGCAATAGACATGCAGGATATTTCAGCTCAGAGAATGAATGATATGTTTACCATCCAAGCTGCTTGCTGTCAGGGACTGGAGCAATAGACATGCAGGATATTTCAGCTCAGAGAATGAATGATATGTTTACCATCCAAGCTGCTTGCTGTCAGGGACTGGAGCAATAGACATGCAGGATATTTCAGCTCAGAGAATGAATGATATGTTTACCTGTATGAAGAGAGAAGAGATGCTTGATTATATTCTGCCATGTTATAACTGCCGAGTACTTAGAAAAAAAAAAGTACTTTGAATAAAAAATACACGAATAACAGTGCACGAATGCACCCCTGCATAAAATCACTTTAAAAAAATAATCTTTTCTTTCTGTATCATATTCAGAAAGCCATATTTTTTTTTATTTTACTTTTCAGAGTACAGATTTCAATAGGTACTTGTTTTTTTGTGTAATAACTTGTATTTTGTTATTGGTACCGTTTTGGGGTACATAGGTCTTTACAATCATTTTTTATTTCTTTTTCTGTCTGACGGAATGCCCAAAAATAGCAATTCTGCCATAGATTTTAATTTTTTTTGTGCTGTTCACTGTGCAGGAAAAAAATAATGATATCTTTTTAATGTGCAGGTTGTTAAGGATGCAGAAATGTGTCTTTTTTAGGTGTATTTTTTATTAAAATAAATGACTTTCTGAAAAAATGTGTTTTCTGTCATATGTTGTGAAGGGGTTAAAAACACTTAATTTTTTTTATATTGGTAATAGTCTGTACTACTTGTGTAGTACAGAGCATTACGTAGCCTCTCCATGTTACAATACTTGGGCACCGTCTACTGGGCTTTAACCTTTGATGGACCTGTATGTCAACCTTTCATCTCCATTAGCCATAGCAATTATCGGCTTTCTGGGATTGCACTGCAGAAAGCCGATGGAGAAATAAGAGGTAACAACCTATTAACCACTAGATATGGTGTTAATCTGCAGGTTAAATGCATTACTAAACTGTCCGGAGCCTGCAGATAACCGAACGCTGCTGGGAGAAAATTAACTTTATTCTCCACGGCAGCATTTGGTGTTAGTCACGGGGACGGCACCAGTATTGGTTCAGTCATTGCTCTGAGTATCCAGAGCCGAAGCTGTAACCACGCCCCTTGCCATGATTGACATCCTTCGCCAATGCTGAGGGATTGTCAGTCAGAGCCGGGGGGTGAGGTTACCGCCGTCAAGATAAAAAAAGAGTGCTCACAGTCCTGGCCAATCTGTCTATATAATCTAATACTGGAATTACCAGGAGTTCTGAGGTAAGAAGGGGCTGCTCATACTGCTGGAATGCTGAGATAAGAAGAGGCTGCTCACAGTTCTGGCCAACCTGTCATTTAATTTTTTTAATTAACTTAATGTGTAGAGACTCCGGCAGGCAATCTTTCAGGGTGCAGAAACCATCCTCAACGTCCAGACAGAAGGGCTTCTGTCATTGGCTGCTGAATTCACATGTCTCTCTCCATATAAAAAGCAGACATGTTGTTTTGGTGGTGCCATTTTATCAGTGTAACAGCGTGGAGAGAGAGGCTGATCCTCCTGCTCCAGCAAGTGGTCAAATAGATAGGCGGTTTATTGTCAGCTACTTTAGCTACATATGATCCTGTCAGAAATTGAATTTCCAGCATCTAACTAGCTTGTGCTAATATTGAATAAACAAGATCACGAAATCAATCAGCATAGCTACCGGCTGTATAAATCAATTGGTAGAGGTAAAGATAAATATCCGCAGATATCAATATAGGATAAAGCTTAAAGACTAGTCGCTGATTAACAAGGAAAAAGAAGGGTAGGGTTAAGAAACCCACAAAAGCGACCATAATGTCCACATATATTGGTAAAATACAATTAATCTTTATTAAATATAATATAAAGGACAGGTGGGGACACAGTGCAACACTAAGCACAAATCACTGCACAAATGCACGGCTGCACTAGGAGCGCACAAAGCCATGAGGACCATAACCACTTAAACTTCAGTCATAATTATCAAAACCTTTCCCTCCCCATAGAGGGGTCTAATCAAGGTAAGTAACATCTATATATATAATTGCCTAAGGGTTTTTCCGTCTGTCTGTCCTGGAAATCCCGCGTCTCTGATTGGTCGAGGCTGCAAGGCCTCGACCAATCAGCGACGGGCACAGCATGGCGACGATGATGTCATAAAGGTTGCCTCGACCAATCAGCGACGGGCACAGTCTGCCGCGAATTCACCTCGACCAATCAGCGACGGGCACAGTATCGACGTAGATGTCATAATGGTTGCCATGGCGACGATGGTGTCATAAAGGTTGCCTCGACCAATCAGCGACGGGCACAGTCTGCTGCGAATTCTGGAATCATCATTGTCCATATACTACGGGGACATGCATATTCTAGAATACCCGATGCATTAGAATCGGGCCACAATCTAGTGTTATAATAAGTGGCTATGTCTGCAAAAATATTTACTGCAGTATAAAGGGACTCATGCCACAGAAGGCAAAATGTTTGCTACAAAGAAGTTGAAAACTATTACCTCTAGTGATATGCAGATGTGAAGGTTCCCAGGGTCCATGCGCTCACCCCGACGCACGTTTCGGAAGCACTCCTTCTTCAGGGAGTGCCCAAAATAAAAAAGTAGGTTAAATGCAGTTCAAAATTGGTAACAGGACTAAACAGGCGACCTAGCTTTGTTCAGTGGAGGACAACTGTAATGAGTGGCGCAGACACAGTTAGTAGGCCCAAATAATAAAGTAGGCTAAATGCAGTTCAAAATTGGTAACAGGACTAAACAGGCGGCATAGCTAGGTACTAGGGTGGGATCCTCTGCTGAGTAGCAGACAGTGGTAGTAGGCGCAAAGTATTAACTGGTCTAAATGGAGGCCAGGGCCCCTGTATATTTTAAGTATCATCTATAATTTCAACAAATTTGTATTGGCAGTGCCATTGAAGGATTTAACAGCACAGACTACAGTGGTGAAGCAGGAAGAGGTAAGTATTGCAAGTGGTAGAGCACTGTTCGAGCTGGGGGGGAACTGTTGTGAATTCTGCTCTTGGGCTCCCTCCGGTGGTTATGAGTGGTAGTGCTGCTGTCTTTGGATCGCAGCATTTATCAGGTGTGTCCACTTATTGCAATTTGGACTGGGCTATTTAGTCTTGCTTGATCCTTTAGTCTGTGCCAGTTGTCCATTGTTTTTGGAGGATTCACATCCCTACCTGGTCTCTCCTGTTTTGCTGTTCTTTTCAACAAAGATAAGTTCTGGCTTTGTTTTTGCTGTCCACATGTTGTGGGCCTTATAGTTCAGTGCATTTTCATGTTTTGTCTTGTCCAGCTTTGTCTGTGTAAGGATTTTTTGCAGCCAAGCTGTATCTCTGGAGATGCAGATATACCCTCCATGTCTTTAGTCAGATGTGGAGATTTGTATTTTCTGCGGTTGGATATTTTCTAGTGTTTTAATACTGACCGCATAGTACTCTGTCCTATTCTTTCTTTTTAGCTAGAAAAGCCTCCTTTGCTAAATCCTGATTTCAGTCTGCGTATGTCATTTCCCTCTCCTCTCACAGTCAATATTTGTGGGGGGCTGTCTATCCTTTGGGGATTTTCTCTGAGGCAAGATAGTTTTCCCGTTTCTATCTTTAGGGGAAGTTAGTCCTTAGGCTGTGTCGAGGTGTTTAGGGAGTGTTAGGTACATCCCACGGCTACTTCTAGGTGCGGTGCTAAGTTCAGGGTCTGCGGTCAGTACAGGTACCACCTGCTCCAGAGTACGTCTCATGCTGCTCCTAGGCCACCAGATCATAACACTACAACTGGCCAACAATGAGTTAAACGCATCTCAGAAGAAGGGAAGAAAAGTGCTGAGCCATTTTTTTTTCTGTAGTCTGTTTTGTCTTTTCTTCCCTCTTTTCTTCTGTGTGGCTCAGGAGTCTGGCGCTGGCATGGAGGTTCAGGAATTGGTTTCTCGTGTGGACCAACTTGCTGCTAGAGTACAGGGTATTTCCGATTATATCGTTCAGACTCCGGTTTTAGAGCCTAGAATTCCAACTCCTGATTTGTTTTTTGGGGACAGGTCCAAATTTTTGAGCTTTAAAAATAACTGTAAACTGTTTTTTGCTCTGAAACCCCGTTATTCTGGTGATTCCATTCAGCAGGTTAAAATTGTTATTTCCCTGCTGCGTGGTGATCCTCAGGATTGGGCATTTTCCCTGGAATCTGGGAATCCTGCTTTGCTTAATGTAGACACCTTTTTTCAGGCGCTAGGGTTATTGTATGATGAACCTAATTCAGTGGATCATGCAGAGAAGACCTTGTTGGCCCTGTGTCAGGGTCAAGAAGCGGCAGAATCGTATTGCCAGAAATTTAGAAAATGGTCTGTATTGACTAAATGGAATGAGGATGCCTTGGCGGCAATTTTCAGAAAGGGTCTTTCTGAATCTGTTAAAGATGTTATGGTGGGGTTCCCCACGCCTGCTGGTCTGAGTGATTCTATGTCTCTGGCCATTCAAATTGATCGGCGCTTGCGAGAGCGCAGAGTTGTGCACACTGTGGCGTTGTCCTCCGAGCGGAGCCCTGAGCCTATGCAGTGTGATAGGATTTTGTCTAGAGCTGAACGACAAAGATTCAAGCGTCAGAATAGGTTGTGTTTTTAATGCGGCGATTCTGCTCATGTTATTTCTGATTGCCCTAAGCGTACAAAGGGAATCGCTAGTTCTGTTACCATCAGTACTGTACAACCTAAATTTCTGTTATCTGTGACCTTGATCTGCTTATTATCGTCATTTTCTGTCATGGCGTTTGTGGATTCAGGCGCCGCTCTGAACTTAATGGACTTAGAATTTGCCAGACGTTGTGGTTTCCCCTTGCAGCCTTTGCAGAACCCTATTCCATTAAGGGGCATTGATGCTACACCGTTGGCTAAAAATGAACCTCAGTTTTGGACACAACTGACCATGTGCATGGCGCCAGCCCATCAGGAAGATTGTCGTTTTCTGGTGTTGCATAATTTGCATGATGCTATTGTGCTGGGTTTTCCATGGTTACAGGTACATAATCCGGTGATAGATTGGAAATCTATGTCTGTGACTAGTTGGGGTTGTCAGGGGGTTCATGGTCACGTTCCTTTGATGTTAATTTCCTCTTCCCCCTCTTCTGAAATTCCTGAGTTTTTGTCAGATTTCCAGGATGTATTCGATGAGCCCAAATCCAGTTCCCTTCCACCGCATAGGGACTGTGATTGTGCTATTGACTTGATTCCAGGTTGTAAGTTCCCTAAGGGCCGACTTTTCAACCTGTCTGTGCCAGAACATGCCGCCATGCGGAGCTATATTAAGGAGTCTTTGGAGAAGGGGCATATTCGGCCATCTTCTTCACCATTGGGAGCAGGTTTTTTTTCTGTTGCCAAGAAGGATGGCTCCTTGAGACCCTGTATTGATTATCGCCTCTTGAATAAGATCACGGTCAAATTTCAATACCCTTTGCCTTTGCTTACTGATTTGTTTGCTAGGATTAAGGGGGCTAGTTGGTTTACTAAGATTGACCTTCGAGGGGCATATAATCTTGTTCGTATTAAGCAGGGTGACGAATGGAAAACTGCATTTAATACGCCCGAAGGCCATTTTGAATACCTTGTGATGCCATTCGGACTCTCTAATGCCCCATCTGTGTTCCAGTCCTTCATGCATGATATCTTTCGGAGTTATCTTGATAAATTCATGATTGTATATTTGGATGATATTTTGATTTTTTCCGATGATTGGGAGTCTCATGTGAAACAGGTCAGGATGGTATTTCAAATCCTCCGTGATAATGCTTTATTTGTGAAGGGGTCTAAGTGCCTCTTTGGAGTGCAGAAGGTTTCTTTTTTGGGCTTCATTTTTTCTCCCTCATCTATAGAGATGGATCCGGTTAAGGTTCAGGCCATTCATGATTGGATTCAGCCCACATCTGTGAAGAGCCTTCAGAAATTCTTGGGCTTTGCTAATTTTTATCGTCGTTTCATTGCCAACTTCTCCAGTGTGGTTAAACCTCTGACCGATTTGACGAAGAAAGGCACTGATGTGACGAATTGGTCCTCCGTGGCTGTTTCTGCCTTTCAAGAGCTTAAACGCCGATTTACTTCTGCCCCTGTGTTGCATCAGCCGGATGTTTCTCTTCCATTTCAGGTTGAGGTTGATGCGTCTGAGATTGGGGCAGGGGTCGTTTTGTCTCAGAGGAATTCTGATGGTTCCTTGATGAAGCCGTGTGCCTTCTTTTCTCGGAAGTTTTCGCCTGCGGAACGCAATTATGATGTCGGCAATCGGGAGTTGTTGGCTATGAAGTGGGCATTTGAGGAGTGGCGACATTGTCATTGAGGGGGCCAAGCACCATATTGTAGTCCTGACCGATCATAAGAATCTGATTTACCTCGAGTCTGCCAAACGACTGAACCCTAGACAGGCTCGATGGTCCCTGTTTTTCTCCCATTTTGATTTTGTGGTCTCGTATCTTCCGGGTTCTAAGAATGTTAAGGCTGATGCCCTCTCTAGGAGTTTTTTGCCTGATTCTCCTGGGGTCCTTGAGCCGGTCGGCATTCTGAAGGAAGGGGTGATTCTTTCTGCCATCTCCCCTGATTTATGACGGGTTCTTCAGGAATTTCAGGCTGATAAACCTGACCGCTGTCCAGTGGGGAAACTGTTTGTTCCTGATAGATGGACTAGTAAAGTGATTTCTGAGGTTCATTGTTCTGTGTTGGCTGGCCATCCTGGGATTTTTGGCACCAGAGATTTGGTTGGTAGGTCCTTTTGGTGGCCTTCTTTGTCGCGGGATGTGCGTTCTTTTGTGCAGTCCTGTGGGACTTGTGCGTGGGCCAAGCCTTGTTGTTCCCGTGCTAGTGGGTTGCTTCTGCCTTTGCCGGTCCCTGAGAGGCCTTGGATGCATATTTCTATGGATTTTATTTCAGATCTTCCGGTTTCCCAGAGGATGTCTGTTATCTGGGTGGTTTGTGATCGGTTTTCTAAGATGGTTCATTTGGTACCTTTGCCTAAATTGCCTTCCTTTTCTGATTTGGTTCCATTGTTTTTTCAGCATGTGGTTCATTTGCATGGCATTCCGGAGAATATTGTGTCCGATAGAGGTTCCCAGTTTGTTTCTAGGTTTAGGCGGGCCTTTTGTGCTAGGCTGGGCATTGATTTCTATTTTTCTTCCGCATTTCATCCTCAGACAAATGGCCAAACCGAGCGAACTAATCAGACTTTGGAAACTTATTTGAAAAGATTTTGGATTCTCGTTTTTCGAGGCGGAAGCTTCAGTATCTTGTCAAATGGAAGGGTTATGGCCAGGAGGATAATTCTTGGGTTGTTGCCTCCGATGTTCATGCTGACAATTTGGTTCGTGCCTTTCATTTGGCTCGTCCTGATCGGCCTGGGGGCTCTGGTAAGGGTTCGGTGACCCCTCCTCAAGGGGGGGTACTGTTGTGAATTCTGCTCTTGGGCTCCCTCCGGTGGCTATGAAAGGTAGTGCTGCTGTCTTTGGATCGCAGCATTTATCAGGTGTGTCCACTTATTGCAATTTGGACTGGACTATTTAGTCTTGCTTGATCCTTTAGTCTGTGCCAGTTGTCCATTGTTTTTGGAGGATTCACATCCCTACCTGGTCTCTCTGTTTTGCTGTTCTTTTCAACAAAGATAAGTTCTGGCTTTGTTTTTGCTGTCCACATGTTGTGGGCCTTATAGTTCAGTGCATTTTCATGTTTTGTCTTGTCCAGCTTTGTCTGTGTAAGGATTTTTTGCAGCCAAGCTGTATCTCTGGAGATACAGATATACCCTCCATGTCTTTAGTCAGATGTGGAGATTTGTATTTTCTGCGGTGGATATTTTCTAGTGTTTTAATACTGACCGCATAGTACTCTGTCCTATTCTTTCTTTTTAGCTAGAAAAGCCTCCTTTGCTAAATCCTGATTTCAGTCTGCGTATGTCATTTCCCTCTCCTCTCACAGTCAATATTTGTGGGGGGCTGTCTATCCTTTGGGGATTTTCTCTGAGGCAAGATAGTTTTCCCGTTTCTATCTTTAGGGGAAGTTAGTCCTTAGGCTGTGTCGAGGTGTTTAGGGAGTGTTAGGTACATCCCACGGCTACTTCTAGGTGCGGTGCTAAGTTCAGGGTCTGCGGTCAGTACAGGTACCACCTGCTCCAGAGTACGTCTCATGCTGCTCCTAGGCCACCAGATCATAACAGGGAACACTCTCTCGTGGGCATCGGTACTGGCACAGGGCCCCTCATATTACGACGGTGTGTCTGACGTTGGTTGTGCACCACCACCGTCAGAGACACTTTATTGTACTATGAGGGACCCTGTACTAGTGCCGTCGCCCAAGAGTGGGCGCAACCACCTGTCCAGGCAAACGGCACTCGCACAGGTGCTTGCACCAGGTGGTGATCACGGCCCTGTGAGGGGAGTCAGCCCATTTAGGGAGGTATAAAATTGGCCTATGGTGGACATTCAGCGGCTGCAAATGGAGGAATTGGAGAAGTTAGTAGGAGGAGGCCAAAAGCAAGACATTTTTCAGGCAAGCTACGTGTCAGCATGAGAAGGTGGGGCAAAATAATTTGAAATCCATGATTGGTTCATTTTAATGAAGGTTAGATCATCAACATTTCGGGTAGCCAGACGTGTCCTTTTTTCAGTCAGTATTGAACCAGCAGCACTGAAGACTCTTTCTGATAGCACACTAGAAGCAGGGCAAGCGAGTTCCTGTAATGCATATTCTGCCAATTCAGGCCTGGTGTCTATTTTAGATGCCCAGTAATCAAAGGGGAATGACCTATGAGGGAGAACATCGATAAGGGAGTAGTTTGTAACCATACTGGACAAATGCTGTCTCCTGTCACTTTGAATCGATGCAGCAGTACCTGTCGTGTCAGCGTTCATTGCGAAATCACTCCACAACCTGGTCATAAAACCCCTCTGTCCAACGCCACTTCGGATTTGTGCACCTTTAACACCTCTGGCATGTTGCCCCCTACGGCTTGTGTGAGAACCATCACCGCCGCTGTGTGCTGGGAATGCCTGAACCAAACGGTCTACAAGAGTTGCTTGTTTGGTAGCCAATATTTGCTCAAGGTTCTCATGTGACATGATATTTTGTAATTTTCCTTTATATCGTGGATCCAGGAGGCAGGCCAACCAGTAATCGTCATTGGTCATCATTTTGATAATTCATGGGTCTTTTTTTAGGATACGCTAGGCATACTCAGCCATGTGGGCCAATGTTCCAGGTGTCAATTCACTGCTTGTGCTGGGCTGAGGAGCACTTTCTTGCAAATCAACATCACTTGTGTCCCACAAAAACCCTGCACCTGACCTTGCAATGCCACCAGTTTCTATTGCCCCCTGAGAAGCATCTTCCTCGCATAAATATTCATCCCCATCATCCTCCTCCTCCTCTTCGTCCGCCACCTCATCCAGGAGAGTTCCCTGAGCAGACAATGGCTCACTGTCAACAAGACTTCCCTCCTCCTCTGCTGCCAGTTCCTTAATGTGCGTCAAACTTTGCATCAGCAGACGCATTATTGGGATGCTCATGCTTATGATGCCGTCGTCTGCACTTACCAGCCATAAGCATTCCTCAAAACACTGAAGGACTTGACAGAGGTCTTGGAGCTTCGACCACTGCACACCAGACAACTCCATGTCTGAAATCCAACTGCCTGCCCGTGTATGTGTATCCTCCCACAAATTAATTACAGCACGCCTCTGTTCGCACAGCCTCTGAACCATGTGCAGTGTGGAGTTCCACCTTGTTGCAACGTCAATTATTAGGTGGTGCTGGGAAAGATTCAGCGATCGCTGATGGTTCAGCATACGGCTAGAGTGTACGGGCGACCGGCGGATGTGCGAGCAAAGTCTTCACACGTTCATGAGCAGGGCTGGTAACTCCGGATAATTTTTTAGGAAGCACTGCACCACCAGGTTCAAGGTGTGAGCCAGGCAAGGTGCGTGTTTACGTTCTGAAAGGGCTATGGCAGCCATAAAATTCCTTCCATTATCACTGACTACCTTGCCTGCCTCAAGATGTACACTGCCCAGCCATGACTGAGTTTGTTGCTGCAAGTACTCGGCCAGTACTTCCGCGGTGTGTCTGTTGTCGCCCAAACACTTCATTTGTAGCACAGCCTGCTGACACTTACCACTAGCTGTTCGATAATGGGACACCTCGTGTGCAACACTGGCAGCTGCGGATGGAGTGGTCGTGTGACTGTGCTCTGTGGACGAGCTTTCGTTTCTGGAGGAGGAGGAGCTGTAACTCAGGCAGCAGAAGGTCCACAGTAAAAGAAAAAAGAGCTAGGCCGTGAGCCGGCCGCAGTTACCGAAAACCAACAGTCCTACAGGGGGAGCTTGTCCTATTGGCACTACTGAACCAGCCTTGATTGCCACTTCCCTCAGCCCACATAGGAAGCACCTAAACTGCAGGCACCAAGGAGTCGGCTACCCCGACTGCAACATGACAGGACAACGTTTTCTAGGCTAAGTGACCTTGACACTACCCGGAAACAGCTGGCGTTCTGGAACCAGGCTGGGCAGGAGGGAGTACCCGTGCCAAAGACACTGCCGAGAACCAGCTGACGGTACTGGATCCCGGATGCGTTGCCCAAGGTGCAAGAGCCAATGGCACGACCGAGGACCAACTGATGGTACTGGAACCCGGTTACTAAGCAGGAGGTACCCGTGCCAGAAAGCACTACCAAGGACCGCCTGACATTCGTGGAACTCGGATACCCAGAAGGAGGCACCTAAGCCAACGGATGTGCCCGGAACCAGCTGACGGTGCTGGAACCAGGGGGACCTAGTCAAGATTGTGTTCCCAAGAACCAGCTAATGGTGCTGGAACTCAGGCAGCAGAAGGTCCACAGTAAAAGAAAAAATAGCTAGGCCGCGAGCCGGCCGCAGTTACCGAAAACCAACAATCCTACAGGGGGAGCTTGTCCTATTGGCACTACTGAACCAGCCTTGATTGCCACTTCCCGCAGCCCACAATAGAAGCACCTAAACTGCAGGCACCATGGAGTCAGCTAACCCGACCGCAACACGAGAGGACAACGTTTTCTAGGCTAAGTGACCTTGACACTACCCGGAAATAGCTGGTGTGCTGGAGCCAGGCTGGGAGTACCCGTGCCAAAGACACTTCTGAGCAGCAACTGGCGGTGTTGGAGTCCAAGGATTACATGACAGAGTGTAGGCTGAGGCCTAATTGGAGCAAGTTGAAAGGGAACCTTTAACCCCCCCAGACGTTAGCAACTTAAAATGCCACTAACACTGCACAAGGAAAAGGTGGCTCTTTTAGTTATGCTCCTTGCACACGCAGAACTAAACACTTATAAAATGTGTCCCCTGATACCAAGAAACCATCCCGGATGTTGGACTTTCCTTCGTAATGAGACGCAGCACAGCCGGCATTCAGGCCCCCTTGGCGTCAGGCACCGCCTCCTCAGCGTTGTTTGAATCTGTCACGGAGCCCGCACTGTTATGTTAAACCTTGGCCATGTGCTGTTAGCGCTGCCCATGAAGATATGCACTGCGCATGCCCATGAATCCCAGGCCCGCAGTGTGACTAAATCAGAAGACACTGCGGGGCGGGATCGCGGGCAGCGCGTACGCACAGGCGCAGTCAGCCTGACATCAAATGATGTCAGAAGAAGGACAGTGCTAACAGCACATGTCCAAGGTTAAACATAACAGCGCAGGCTCTGGGACAGATTCAAACAACGCTGAGGAGGCGCCATGGGGGCATGAATGCCGGCTGTGCTGCGTCTCATTCTGAAGGAAAGTCCCACCTCCGGGACGGTTTCATGGTATGAGGGGACACATATTTTATAAGTGTTAAGTGCAGCGTCTGCAAGGAGCATAACTAAAAGAGCCACCTGTTCCTTGTGCAGCATTAGTGGCTCTTTCAGTTACAAACGCCTGGGGGGGACCGGATCCCTTTAATTGCTGTTGTAGTGCCAGTGTGGTGGTCGCTGGACACGTTGCCGGATACACAGCAGGGGATCAGCTGACGTTACTGAAACCCAATATCACTGTTTCATTTGTGTAGACTGTGCAGCTGGCACTTCTGGGCAGCAACTGGCAGTATTGGAACCTAGGGAATCCAGGAGGAGCAGAGTGTAGGCCGAGGCCTGCACTGGAGGCAGTTTATTGTCTGTTATTGTGCCAGCATGGCTTTTGCTGGACACGTTGCCGGCTACACAGCAGGGGAACAGCTGGCGTTAATGAACCCCACTGACACATGAGCGAGTGTTTTTCTCTGTGCAGCCAGCACTTCCGAGCACTAACTGGCGGTATTGGAGACCAGGGACAGCAGGAGGAGCAGTGTGTAGGCCGAAGCCTGCACTGGATACATTTCAATGTCTGTTATTGTGCCAGCGTGGCTTTTGCTGGACACGTTGCCGGCTACACCGCAGGGGAACAGCTGACGTTGCTGAACCCCACTGACACATGAGGGAGTGTTTTTCTCTGTGCAGCCAGCACTTCCAAGCACCAACTGGCGGTATTGGATCCCAGGGACAGCAGGAGGAGCAGTGTGTAGGCCGAAGCCTGCACTGGAGGCAGTTTAATGTCTGTTATTGTGCCAGCGTGGCTTTTGCTGGACACGTTGCCGACTACACAGCAGAAGAAAAGCTGGCATTACTGAACCCCACTGACACATGAGCGAGTGCTTTTCTCTGTGCAGCCAGCACTTCCAAGCACCAACTGGCGGTATTGGATCCCAGGGACAGTAGGAGGAGCGGTGTGTAGGCCGAAGCCTGCACTGGAGGCAGTTTAATGTCTGTTATTGTGCCAGCGTGGCTTTTGCTGGACACGTTGCCGGCTACACAGCAGGGGAACAGCTGGCGTTACTGAACCCCACTGACACATGATCGAGTGTTTTTCTCTGTGCAGCCAGCACTTCCGAGCACCAACTGGCGGTATTGGAGCCCAGAGACAGCAGGAGGAGCAGTGTGTAGGCCGAAGCCTGCACTGGAGACATTTTAATGTCTGTTATTGTGCCAGCGTGGCTTTTGCTGGACACGTTGCCGGCTACACCGCAGGGGAACAGCTGACGTTACTGAACCCCACTGACACAAGAGCGAGTGTTTTTCTCTGTGCAGCCAGCACTTCCGAGCACCAACTGGCGGTATTGGAGCCCAGGGACAGCAGGAGGAGCAGTGTGTAGGCCGAAGCCTGCACTGGAGGCAGTTTAATGTCTGTTATTGTGCCAGCGTGGCTTTTGCTGGACACGTTGCCGACTACACAGCAGGGGAACAGCTGGCATTACTGAACCCCACTGACACATGAGCGAGTGTTTTTCTCTGTGCAGCCAGCACTTCCAAGCACCAACTGGCGGTATTGGATCCCAGGGACAGCAGGAGCAGTGTGTAGGCCGAAGCCTGCACTGGAGGCAGTTTAATGTCTGTTATTGTGCCAGCGTGGCTTTTGCTGGACACGTTGCCGACTACACAGCAGAAGAACAGCTGGCATTACTGAACCCCACTGACACATGAGCGAGTGTTTTTCTCTGTGCAGCCAGCACTTCCAAGCACCAACTGGCGGTATTGGATCCCAGGGACAGCAGGAGGAGACGTGTGTAGGCCGAAGCCTGCACTGGAGGGAGTTTAATGTCTGTTATTGTGCCAGCGTGGCTTTTGCTGGACACATTGCCGACTACACAGCAGGGGAACAGCTGACATTACTAAACCCCACTGACACATGAGCGAGTGTTTTTCTCTGTTCAGCCAGCACTTCCGAGCACCAACTGGCGGTATTGGAGCCCAGGGACAGCAGGAGGAGCAGTGTGTAGGCCGAAGCCTGCACTGGAGGCAGTTTAATGTCTGTTATTGTGCCAGCGTGGCTTTTGCTGGACACGTTGCCGGCTACACAGCAGAGGAACAGCTGGCGTTACTAAACCCCACTGACACATGAGCGAGTGTTTTTCTCTGTGCAGCCAGCACTTCCGGGCACCAAATGGCGGTGTTAGAGCCAAGGGACAGCAGGAGCAGCAGAGTGTAGGCCGAAGCCTGCACTCGAGACAGTTTAATATCTGTTGTTGTGTCAGCGTGATGGTCGCTGGACACATTGCCGGACACACAGCTAGGAATCAGCTGACGTTACTGAAACCCAATAACACGGCAGCAAGTGTTGACTGTGCAGCCAGCACTTCCGGGCAACAACTAGCGGTGTTAGAGCCCAGGGACAGCAGGAGGAGCAGATTTGAGGTATTGCCGCACACACAGCAGGGGATCAGCTGACGTTACTGAACCCCAATAACAGAGGAGCGACTGTTGACTGTGCGGACAGCACTTCCAGGCACCAACTGGCGGTGTTAGAGCCCAGGGACAGCAGGAGGAGCAGATTTGAGGTATTGCCGCACACAGCAGGGGAACAGCTGACGTTACTGAACCTCAATAACAGAGGAGCGACTGTTGACTGTGCGGACAGCACTTCCAGGCACCAACTTGCGGTGTTACAGCCAAGGGACAGCAGGAGGAGCAGATTTGAGGTATTGCCACACACAGCAGGGGAACAGGCGGCGTTACTGAACCCCAATAACAGAGGAGCGACTATTGACTGTGCGGACAGCACTTCTGGGCACCAACTCGCGGTGCTAGAGCCCAGGGACAGCAGGAGCAGATTTGAGGTATTGCCGCACACAGCAGGGGAACAGCTGACGTTACTGAACCCCAATAACAGAGGAGCGACTGTTGACTGTGCGGACAGCACTTCCGGGCACCAACTGGCGGTGTTAGAGCCCAGGGAATAAAGGAGAAGCAGAGTGTAACATACATAGTAACAAAGTTAGTAAGGCCGAAAAAAGACATTTGTCCATCCAGTTCAGCCTATATTCCATCATAATAAATTCCCAGATCTACGTCCTTCTACAGAACCTAATAATTGTATGATACAAAATTGTTCTGCTCCAGGAAGACATCCAGGCCTCTCTTGAACCCCTCGACTGAGTTCGCCATCACCACCTCCTCAGGCAAGCAATTCCAGATTCTCACTGCCATAACAGTAAAGAATCCTCTTCTATTTTGGTGGAAAAAGCTTCTCTCCTCCAGATGCAAAGAATGCCCCCTTGTGCCCGTCACCTTCCTTGGTATAAACAGATCCTCAGCGAGATATTTGTATTGTCCCCTTATATACTTATACATGGTTATTAGATCGCCACTCAGTCGTCTTTTTTCTAGACTAAATAATCCTAATTTCGCTAATCTATCTGGGTATTGTAGTTCTCCCATCCCCTTTATTAATTTTGTTGCCCTCCTTTGTACTCTCTCTCAGGCCGGCGTCACACTAGTGAGTTTTACGGACGTATGAGCGCATAAAATACGTCCGTAAAACTCGCCTAACAAACGTCCCAATTATTCTCTATGCCCCTGCTCCTATCTGCCGTATTTTACTGATCAGTATTCTATGGCTTTCTACAGCCGTAGAAAATCGCAGCATGCTGCGTTTGTCACTGTATTGCGCAAAAAAACGCCAATGAAAGTCTATGGAAGCCCCAAAAATACGGATTACACACGGACCAGCAGTGTGACTTGCGAGAAATACGCAGCGGTGTTAGAGAGAAAAGCCGGCAATTCAGTGCGGTGTACAGTAAAATCACACTGACAGCTTACAATAGAATAGGTAGAATAAATGTGTACACATAGAATAGGTATATATATATATATATATATATATATATATATGTCAGTGAGACACATATATGTATAAATATTATTATTTCATACAGCGCTAGATAGCTTTAAAGCCGGTAATTCAATTGCCGGCTTTTGCTATCTCCTTCCTAAACCCGACATGATATGAGACATGGTTTACATACAGTAAACCATCTCATATCCCCATTTTTTTGCATATTCCACACTACTAATGTTAGTAGTGTGTATATGCAAAATTTGGCCGTTCTAGCTATTAAATTAAAGGGTTAAGTGGCAGAAAAAAATTGGCGTGGGCTCCCGCGCAATTTTCTCCGCCAGAGTAGTAAAGCCAGTGACTGAGGGCAGATATTAATAGCCTGGAGAGGGTCCACGGTTATTGGCCCCCCCTGGGTAAAAATATCTGCCCCCAGCGACCCCAGAAAAGGCACATCTGGAAGATGCGCCTATTCTGGCACTTGGCCACTCTCTTCCCATTCCCGTGTAGCAGTGGGATATGGGGTAATGAAGGGTTAATGCCACCTTGCTATTGTAAGGTGACATTAAGCCAAATTACTAATGGAGAGGCGTCAATTATGACACCTATCCATTATTAATCCAATACTAGTAAAGGGTTAAAAAAACACACACACATTATTAAAAATTATTTTAATGAAATAAAAACAAAGGTTGTTGTAAAAATTTATTCTACGCTCAATCCTTCTGAAGACCCTCGCTCTGTAACAAAGTAAAAATAATAAACCAACAATATACATACCTTCCGAAGATCTGTAACGTCCCACGATGTAAATCCATCTGAAGGGGTTAAAAAAATTTGCAGCCAGGAGCTCTGCTAATGCAGCGCTGCTCCTTGCTGCAAAACCCCAGAGAATGAAGGTAAAGTAAGTCAATGACCTATATTTACCTTCATTTGCGGTGAGGGCGCCCTCTGCTGGCTGTTCCTGGAGCGTGGGAACTTTCCTAGAAAGCTCCCAGGCTCGAGTTCATATGAGGACAATGAGCAGAGGGCGCCCTCATATGAACTCGAGCCTACTAACATTAGTAGTGTGGAATATGCCAAAAAAATGGTGATATGAGATGGTTTACTGTATGTAAACCATGTCTCATATCATGTCGGGTTTAGGAAGGAGATAGCAAAAGCCGGCAATTGAATTACCGGCTTTAAAGCTATCTAGCGCTGTATGAAGTAATAATATATATACATACATGTCTAATGCTGCACAAGGAAAAGATGGTTCTTTTAATTATGCTCCTTGCACATGCTGAACTAAACACTTATAAAATGTTTCCCCTGATACCGTGATACCGACCCAGAGATGGGACTTTACGTCGTCATGCGACGCAGCACAGCCGGCATTCATACCCCCTTGGCACCGGGCGCCGCCTCCTCAGCGCTGTTTGAATCTGTCACGGAGCCCATGCTGTCATTTGGTGTCATGCTGACTGTACCTGTGCGGCCGCGCTGCCCGAGAACCCGCCTCGCAGTGTCTTCTGATTTAGTCCCACTGCGGGGCTAGGATTCCTGGGCATGCGCAGTGCATATCTTCGCCTCTCACTCCTCTCTATCCGCCTTCTTCAGAGTGTGCGGGTCACGGCTGTGGCATGTGATTTGGGATCAGCTGATGCCACACAGTCTGTAGAAGGCGGAGGGAGAAGAGTGAGAGGCGAAGATATGCACTGCGCATGCCCATGAATCCCAGCCCCACAGTGTGACTAAATCAGAAGACACTGCGGGGCGTGATCTCTGGCAGCGCGCCTGCACAGGCACAGTCAGCATGACATCAAATGATGTCAGAAGATGGGCAGCGCTAACTGCGCATGCCCAAGGTTAAACATAACAGCGCAGGCTCCAGGACACATGCAAACAACGCTTAAGAGGCGGCGCTCGGCGCCATGGGGGTATGAATGCTGGCTGTGCTGCGTCTCATTGCGAAGAAAAGTCCCACCTCCGGGACGGTTTCACAGTATGAGGGGACACATATTTTATAAGTGTTAAGTGCAGCGTGTGCAAGAAGCATAACTAAAAGAGCCACCTGTTCCTTGTGCAGCACTAGTGCTACACAAGGTGGCTCTTTCAGTTACAAACGCCTGGGGGGGACAGGTTCCCTTCAATTGCTGTTGTAGTGCCAGCGTGGCGGTCGCTGGACACGTTGCCGGATACACAGCAGGGGATCAGCTGACGTTACTGAAACCCAATAACACTGGGTCATGTGTTGACTGTGCAGCCGGCACTTCTGGGCAGCAACTGGTGGTGTTGGAGCCCAGGGATTAAAGTTCAAGTGGTTGAAACATGAACACAACAGGAGACCTGGATACTGTTGGCAACCAATTATTTAATCGGTAAGAGGAGTGGCAAATTCCTGTGAGATCCAGGCCTTGTTCATTTTCAAGAAAGTAAGCCAATCAACATTATCGGAGGATAGTCGCATGCGACGGTCTGTTAGTACACCACCTGCGGCACTAAAGACGCGTTCTGATAATACACTGGCAGCAGGGCAAGCCAGCACCTCCAATGCATACTGGCTAAGCTCTGGCCATGTATTCAGCTTAGAGACCCAAAACTTGAAGGGAGTACGCTGAGAGAGCAAGACATGTAGTCTGTCGCCATCTGATGGAAACGTGGCCTCCTGTTGACTGGATCCGTCTGTGATGGTGTAGACATTTGTGGCGAGCACACAAAACTTTGCCACTGTTGGGCCAGACTGGTCTTGCCTTGTGCAGTGGCACTGCTTCTGCTCCCTCTTTGTGCAGAGATTTCTCCACTGCCTCGACGCATAGAGCTGCTTTGTAAAGCACTAGCAGTAGCAGGCGCAGCACTTCTCTCGATTGGACTGGAGAAGATGATGGACTGCACCAGTGTGTCTTGGTACAGCCGCATTTTACGCTCCCGCTGCAACGGTGGTATGAGGGCTTGTAACTTCTCCCTGTAGCGTGGATCGAGGAGGGTGTACACCCAATAATCAGCCGTGGTAAGAATGTGGGCGATGCGGCGGTCGTTTCTCAGGCACTGCAGCATGAAATCAACAATGTGCTGCAGACTGCCAACTGGCCAAGAAACGCTGCCCCCTGCTTGAGGCGTGATGTCTGCCTGCTCTGCATCACCCCACCCTCGCTCTACATACTGACTACTGGAGATTTGTGTAACTCCCTCCTCTGGAAAGATGTCTTCCTCCTCCATTGACTCCTCCTCATCCTCCTCACAAAATGTCCCCTGCCTAGGCCTTTGTGAGGAACCACGTTGCGCAGACTGTCCAGAAGCAGATGGCATTTCTGACTCCTCATCCTCAACCTCATCCACCACCTCATCCCTTAGCGCTTGCAGTGTTCTTTCAAGCAGGCAGATAAGGGGGACAGTCATGCTGACTAGTGCATCATCTGCACTTGCCATCCACGTGGAATCATTGAAGGCACACAAAACCTGGCAGATGTCCTTCATAGTGGCCCACTCAGTGGTTGTGAAGTCTGAATGGTGCGCAGTGGGACTTTTTTGCGCCTGATGCAGCTGGTACTCTATTACTGCTGGTTGCTGCTCACACAACCGCTCCAACATATGTAACGTTGAATTCCAGCTGGTGGGGAGGTCACATATGATGCAATGTTCCAGAAGGCAGAATCGGCGCTGCAGAGTTACAATGCGCGATCTTGCCATGCTGGAACGCTGCAAGTGAGCACACTCTAGGCGGACCTTGTGCAGCAGTGCATCAAGATCTGGATAGTCCCTCAGAAAACTCTGCACAGCCAAGTTGAGCACATGTGCCAGACATGGGATGTGAGTGAGGTTGCCAAGGCCCAGAGCTGCCACCAAATTTAGGCCATTGTCACACACTACCATACCTGGCTGGAGATTCGCTGGCACAAACCACATGTCGCTCTCCTGATTGATGGCATTCCAGAGCACCTGTGCTGTGTGGCTTCGATTCCCCAAAGAAATTAATTTAAGTACGGCCTGTTGACGTTTGGCCACAGCTGTGCTCATATTGGTCGTAACAGGTAAGCGTTCATGGGTCAAGGCGGAGGTAGACCGTGACGGCTCCTGCAGCGATGATTCTGAGGAACTGGAGTATGAGGAGTCAATGTGGACAGACTGGATTCCTGCAATCCTTGGAGTTGGCAGAACATGTACAGCACCACTCGCCAGATCTGTACCCGGCTCCACAACATTGACCCAATGGGCAGTGAGGGAAAAGTATTGTCCCTGGCCATGGTGAATGGTCCATGCATCGGTGGTGAGGTGGACCTTGCTACTAACGGCGTTTAGTAGCACATGTTTAATGTTTCCCTCCACATGCTTTTGCAGGGCAGGGACAGCTTGCCTGCTGAAATAAAAGCGGCTGGGCACATTGTATTGTGAGACTGCCAATGCCATCATGTTACGGAAGCTGTCAGTCTCCACCAGCCTGAATGAGAGCATTTCAAGGGACAGAAGTTTTGCAATGCCTGCATTCAGAGCCTGTGCTCGTGGGTGGTTTGCCGAGAATGGCCGCCTTTTCTCCCATACCTGTGCTACTGATGGCTGTAGACTGAGCTGGGAGTGTGAGGATGACTGGGAACGTGGTGCTGTGGGTGGAATTACACTGGGTCTCTGGACAACAGTGCCAGTGGTTCTTCCATGGCGATCCTGTGAGGAAGCCGAACCAACAGTGTGTGAGCTGGAGGAAGAGGCTCCAACACGAGCTGAAGAGGTGGTAGGTGCCGCTGTAGGTTGGCCTAGGTCTTCAGTGTGTTTTTGTAACTCCACCGTGTGCTTGATCTGCACGTTTCCACATATTTGAGGTTGCTGACATTTCTCCCTCGTTTGATTTTCTGACGACACAGCTTGCATTTGACAAAGCAAATGTCATCTGCGGCTGTGGCAGCAGAACAGACTACAGAGCGAGCTGCACTCACACACACAGACCTTGCAGACAGCTGTGAACAGCGCGGCAAGACAAAAGCAAGGTTGCTAAATTAGCCTCGGTAAAGCACAATGAAGCAAATCGTTATCTCAAAACTGGCCCTCAGTCAGAACACAGCATCCTGTCCCTAACTGAATTCACAGCAGAGTGAGCCCAAGATGGCGGCGGCGACTTTTATAGGGCGTCAGGACAACATTTCAGCAGCCAATCACAGCCATGCCAGTAGTTACATGGTACCATGCAGAACAGGATGTGCCCACACTTCTAATCATTCCTCATTGGCTGATTTAAATAAAACCGGGAGTTTGCATGATGGGAATTTCCGATTCTGGTTTCCGATATACTGAGAGTATCGGAACTTGGTATCGGAATTCCGATACCGCAAATATCGGCCGATACCCGATACTTGCGGTATCGGAATGCTCAACACTAGCCAGTATGCATAACTTTTAAAGAACAATAGAGTCCCATGCAGTTTGGGAATGGCTGTATCAGTTTTAGCTAGTATTAGCCGGGAGAGGGATGAGGGGTTTAGGGAGAGACAGGCTTTCGCAGCACAGAGCCATAAAAATTCCTCTTGTTGGCACACTGGTCTCCCATTACCACTATATAGCAGAGGGGAAGGAGTTGCCTGCAGGCTAACAGAGCAGAAGAGCTTTTTAGGCAAAGTGAAGGGGGGGGGGGCAGAAAAATCAACAGTGTGTCTGAAAAGCCATGGACCTTTTAGGTATATACTCAAAACATGGCATATTCATATTATCGTGACACTGGCGATCAAACGATCATATCTGCACTAAATTGGTATAATTAAAAACGTCAGCTCGGCATGCAAGAAATAAGCCCTCACCCTACCCGAGATCACGAAAAATTACGCTAGCTACGGGTATCGGAAAATGGCACAATTTTTATTTATTTTTTTAACAAAGTTTGAAATTTTTTTTTACCTCTTAGATAAAAATGAACCTAGACATGTTTGGTGTCTATGAACTCGAAATGACCTGGAGAATCATAATGGCAGATCAGTTTTAGCATGTAGTGAACATAGTAAAAATGGAAAACAAAAAACTCTGGGATTGCACATTTTTTGCAATTTCACTGCACTTGGATTACTTTTCCTGTTTTCCAGTTCAAGATGTGTTAAAACCAATGGTGTCATTCAAAAGTACCACTCGTCCCACAAAAAACAAGCCCTCACATGACCAAAAAATAAAAAAGTTATGGCTCTGGGAAGAAGGAGAGCAAAAAATGAAAATGCAAAACTAAAACTACATCTGGTCGTTAAGGGGTTAAAGTTACCAATGTTAATCCCCTCCAAATAAAATGGAACCTAAGTGTTCCTATCAAAACTAATAATGTCCTAATTTATAATAAATAATGTCCTCTGAGTGCCCACACAGCTCTGTATATACAGATTGGTCCTACAGCCCCCAAAACACAATATGATGGTCCCCAAAGCCCTTTATTATACACTAAGGACACCAGAGCTCCCTATATACAGTAAAATGGCTACATAACCCCTATATACAATATGATGTACCCACTGCCCCTATATACAGTATGATGGCTACACAGCCCGGTCATATAAACCAGGGCTGGTGAAACTTTTTCCAGCCCGGGGGGCCATTTGGAAATTTCTACCATCATTCGGGGGCCACACAAAAATGATCACCTTGAAAATTACCCCAGTATATTTAGTCAAACAATTAATTACGGTAACTCACCCTTAATGTGACGGATGGAGCTGCTTCTCTTTGGTCCAGCTGTGATGTTAGCTGATACTGATCATGTTGCTTCTCACAGCTGCTTTTCCAGGTTTGTTTCGGCCAGGAGAACAGTCAACTTTTTATCATAAGTATTGTAAATCATATACATCACCATAGGAGACGCTGGGACTAATGTATATACATCACATAGGAGACCCCGAGACTGCTGTATATTCACCACATAGGAGACGATGGGACTGCTGTATAAGCATCATATAGGAGACACTGTGACTCCTGCCTATACATCACATAGGAGACACTGAGACTGCTGTATTTATATCACATAGAGGACACGGAGATAGCTGTATATACATCACACAGGAGATGCTGGGACTGCTGAATATACATAACATAGGAGACGCAGGGACTGCTGTATATACATCACATAGACACAGGGACTGCTGTATATACATCACACAGGAGATGCTGGGACTACTGAATATACATCACATGGAGAGGCTGGGACTGCTGTAAATACATCACATAGGAGATGCTGGGACTGCTGTATACACATCAGATGAGACACTGGGACTGCTGTACATACATAACATAGGAAATATTGACACTGCTGTATATACATCACATAGTAGACGCTGGGACTGCTGTATCTATATCACATAAAGGACACGGAGACAGCTGTATATACATCACACAGCATATGCTGGGACTGCTGAATATACATTACATAGGAGACACAGGGACTGCTGTATATACATCACATAGACAGGGACTGCTGTATATACATCACATAGACACAGGGACTGCTGTATATACATCACACAGGAGATGCTGGAACTACTGAATATACATCACATGGAGAAATCAATATCTGAGGTTGGATCACAACAGAAGAAATCCCGTTGCTGACACACGGAGAGAGCTTTTTTTTCTCTATTAATGAAGTAATATATGAAGTCTAATCTGTAGGGAGTGTAAAATACTGCAGGATAAAAAAAAAAGATTTACGAAATTATTGTAAATTTGGTGAAATTGTTTTTGAACAGAACTAAACAGAAACAAAATCAGTTACAAGAGGAAAAGAGCATTATCCTTCAAGCTGTATGATCATGTAAGAGAGAATATGATACAATGTTATGTCCTAAATTATTACTAGAGGCATCTCGTAAAAGCCTTTCTGAAAATCCAATGTTTCTTTCTATTACCTCAAAGTCTTATACTGTCACAAAACAGCAAATATAATTCTGAAGGCAGCCTAAAAATAAAAAAAATCTCCCAAAATACTTCTTACTTCCCCTCTTATGTACCATATATTACTTGTATATTTCACACGATTTAACATGCTTTCTTGAATAAGAGTTAAAAAAGTGACACTTTCTTCTAATCTTGGAAAACTCCTTGAAATTATACCTTAAATTATACTTGAAATTAGTGAGCGGGAATATAAACTTATACACAATGTATCACAAAAGTGAGTACACCCCTCACAGTTTTGTAAATGTTTATTACCGTATTTTTCTGACTATAAGACACACCGGACCATAAGACACACCCCAAATTTTGGGGTGGAAAATAGCAGAAAAAAGATTTTCCTAAGATAGGGGTCGATCTTATTATCTGAATTTAAGGTATCTTACCTGAGGGCCGGCAGTAGTAGAGTGGGGTCACAGGAGGCATGGTCCCTTCCTCAGGAAGTGGGGCAGTGCTGCAGTCCCGGGGTGCAATGCTGTGGGACCGGTGTCGGCGGTGAGGCAGAGCATGGAGCAGGGTCCCTTCCTCAGGATGCCGGGGGCAGAAATGTGGCGACGCCACGGCTCGGTGTCCACAGCGAGCAGAGCTGAGTGCAGGACCGGTTTCTCGGTGGCTATCTTCCTGAGGCCGCGCATGCGCAGATTGGATGGCCGCAGGGAAACCAATGATGCACTCTGCACCGCCCACCACCCACATCGAGCCTCAGTATCGCCACACCTCTGCCACCGCTGGTTCCACTGCTACACTACTGCCACAACCCCCCCAGTAAGCCTGTGTTCGGACTATAAGACACCTCCCCATTTTCCCCCCAAATGTCTTTTGGGAAAAAGTGCGTCTTAGGTCCCTTTCACACATCAGTTTTTTGCTATCAGTCGCAATCAGTCGAATTTTGAAAAAACGGATCTGGCGACTGATGCTGCCGGATCCCTTTTTTTCTCATAGACTTATATTAGTGACGGATTGCGACGGATGGCCTCACGTTTCGTCCATCGTTCGCCGGATCCGTTAGAAAACACGAGCAACGAGTACACTCGCTCATCACTAGCCCTCTCACTTTAATACATTTACTAATGACCTTGTGGAGCAGAGGAGGGAAACCTCTGGTCCATTGGCCCTTTGCTGCCTGCGGAATCCTTGTCTGCGGACCCCCGAGATTCCCGGGAACCACAGTGCTCGGGCCAGCAGCCATGTTTTGCCGGCCGTGGGCCCTTTAATTGCTCTTGAGACTGCAAGTATGCACACGCAGAGTTAAGAATGCTGAGACGCATGCACTGAATACGCTGATGTACCTTGGAGTCAGCACACTTCGTGTTCCAGTTGCCCCAACGACAGTAGCTGGAGCCCCAGTCCATTCTGTGATCTCTATAAGCCCCCAGCCAGTCCTGTGATGCAGGGACGGACTGGGAACAAAATTTAGCCATGGCATTTGAAAGCACACAGGCCCATGCTGTCTCTGTCGTTCCACTCAACTTTCCATTAATATGCTTGCATACCACACTCTGAACAGCCAGCTTCTTTAGCAATGATCTTTTGTGGCTTACCCTCCATGTGGAGTGTGTCAATGACTGCCTTCTGGATATCTGTCAAGTCAGCAGTCTTCCCCATGATTGTTGAGCCTACTGAAACAGACTAAGGGAACTTTTTAAATGCTTAGGAAGCCTTTGCAGGTGTTTTCTGTTAATTATTCTAATTTACTGAGATAATGACTTTTAGGTTTTCATTGGCTGTGAGCCATAATCATTAACATTAACAGAAATAAACACTTGAAATAGATCACCTTGTTTGTAATGACTATATATAGGAGTTTCACTTTTTGTATTGAACTGAAATAAATTAACTTTTTGATTATATTCTAATTTTGTCAGAAGCACCTGTATATGCTCCAAGGGTATTTTTTTTACAGCTCGCGAATGATGGTATAAATATCCACATGGCCCCCCCAGCAGAAAAAAGGTTCCCCAACCCTGCTGTAGAGGATATAGAGAGTAGAATCTCAATTTTTTCAAGTGACACTGAGCTCTGCAAGCTAATCAATACTGAGGATTATTTAATATTACAGATGGATTTATGTAAGCTGGAGGCTTGGGTGGAGACACAGCAAATTACGTTTAATATACATGAGGGTATGTTCACACCAGTGTACAGCATCCGATGATTCTCTCATGTGAAAAACTGTGCTGCGAGCGTGAGCAGAGTGTGCTACTGTGATCTTATTCTCTCACATGCAAAAATAGGGTCACAGGTGATGAGAAGATGAATAACTTTATTTCTCCATCTTCTCCATTGTGTGAGTTGGTTCTATTGAACTGCACTCGGATGACATTCCAGTGCAGTCCGATGTGTTGCATGCACCCACAAACTTGCATGGGTGCCCGTGATCTGATATACGCTGTCAATCGCAGCATGCAGCGATTTCTTTTCCTTATGCCGACTCACTAGTCGGCACTGCTCCATTGTACGCCACTCACCAGGGTGACCGTACCCTAAATGTAAGGTCATGCATTTAGGCCAAAAGATACAAAGGCCTAACGAATGGATTCATCATTGCCTTTGCGCATTTTTTGCCTAATTGTGTTTTGAGCCTTTTTTTTATTTGCTCCAAATTGATTATTCTATTTGTGCCTCTGTTTATGTCTATCTTACGAGGGGCGATCCAAAAGTAATGATAATCGGTTATTTCTATTGCACACAGAAATTAAAATAAAATGTTTTCTTCTCTCTTAGGTACCCACTATTCCAGGAAAAAAAAATTACTTAAATAGACCACGATTCCCGGGAGCTACATCCATTTGAATATGAACTGCCGAGGAGTGAACATCAAAATGGAAAAAAACGAGCTCAGAGCTGTCATCAAATACCTCTGCTTGAAAAAAATGACTACCAAAGACATACACAGCGACTTGGTGGAAACATTGGGGGAATCTTCTCCTCCATATTCCACAGTTGCACGCTGGGCCAAGGAATTTAAACTGGGAAGAACATCGACGGAAAATGAACATCGTGAAGGACGCCCATCCACGTCCCTCAATGAAGAAAACGTGAAAAAAGATGAAGTTGTATTGGCAGATCGAAGAGTGACTATCAGGCATGTAGCTGAGGTCACAGGGATCTCATATGGCAGTATTCAAAGAATCCTTGCAAAAGAATTGCATATGAGAAAGGTCTCCGCGCGTTGGGTGCCAAAAATGTTAACCGACGAACAAAAGAAGAAACGAGTTGACATTTCAATAGCAAATCTCGAAAAGTTCCAAGCAGACAAGGAAAATTTTTTGTCACGTTTTATGACCATGGACGAGACCTGGATCCACCACTTTGATCCCAAAACTAAACAACAATCGATGACATGGAAACGAGCCGACACCGAAGAAATTCAGTGTCAAGCTCAGCAGGGAAGGTTATGGCGTCCGTTTTTTTGGGACGCTGAAGAATTATTATGGTGGACTATTTGGAGAAGGGAGCCACTATTATGGGCTCCTACTACGCCGAACAAATAAGAAGATTGCGGGAGGCTATCAAGGAGAAAAGGCGCGGCAAACTGCGGGCTGGAGTGTTGTTTCACCAAGATAACGCGCCGGCTCACAAAGCTGCTGTTGCCATGGCTACCATTCAAGAAGCGGGCTTTGAACTGGTGGAACACCCCCCCTATTTACCAGATCTAGCCCCCAGTGACTTCTTTCTCTTTCCTCGGCTCAAGGAACACCCCCGGGGCAAGAAATTTGACGACAATAGCGACGTGATAACCGCTGTTGGGGATTTTTTTGAGGGTCAAGATCAAGAATTTTTTTCGAAGGGAATTCTAAGTTTAGAAAAGAGATGGACTAAATGTATAGACTTGTTAGGAGACTATGTAGAAAAAAAATTATTTTTTGACTATATTCATTGTGTTTAGTATTGATTATCATTACTTTTGGATCGCCCCTCGTATGTGTGTTCGCCAGTTTGTTTTTCATTTTGCGGGTGGAGTTTAGAGATTCAATTAGTTTTAGCTGGATTCATCAATTGCTACTTTTTTAAAAGTTGCAAAATTTGGTGCAGTTTTCCTGCGTGTTGTATTATCGAGTATGCCAAAAATTTAAAACAATTTTTACGACTTGACAATAACAGTTTTGCCTTTATCAGTAGTTCGGTGACTATGAGGCTGGCTACTTAGCCATTAAATGTTTTATACTGTATATGCTTTATAAATTTTGCATGCACTGTTTATTTGTCAGTGTCCAAACCTCTACCTTCATATTTGGAAGGGTTTTTCTACTATAATTGATGCACTTACTTGATCTACCCGTTTATTTATTTATTTGACTCATTAATATGTATACATAGTTTTACCTTATTATCTACCAAACTAGATGTTCATTATTTTGTACTTTGTTTTGGCGATATCTCCAATTTTTTTATGTGTCTTTCATTCTTATATGTGGTGTTTTCTTATTGTATTTTAGTTTATTAATGATTGAATTAATTTTATTGACTTGCATTATTCTATATTGGTGGTTTAAGTCACTAGTCGACCACACTTAGAATACAGTGTACAATTTTGTTCTCTGGTGTATAAAAAGGACATAGAGGAACTAGAGCGGGTGCGGAGAAGAGAGAACAAGGTTCTGATAGGAATGGGTGAATTACGGAAGACAGATGACCAAACTTGGTGTCATTCAATTTGGAAAAAAGGTTGGAACACGACGCGAGTTCAGCTAGAGTTGGACTATTTTCAAATTATACACATTTTAATAGCAGGTACTAAAAATTTGCAATGTCTTCTCTAGTCAGAACACCTACGATCGGCTGAATGCTGAAGACTTGTCCTTTTTGGCAAACTGATAGAAACAAAGCTTCCCCTGCTTATTGTCATCTTCAGAAGTTTTGTTGTGATGGTCATTGTTTTTATAGAAGTAAATACATTAAATTAAAGTAATTAAATTTTTCCGGAGATGAAAAAGTTCCCTTGCAGCCAAGAAAATAACATTTTACAACATGTTTTGTGTAAGGATTGCACATTTTGGGCGGCAATATCATGTCATGTGCTCCTTCCTGCTCTCTGTGCTATGTTGTACTTCCTCTTAAAACACAGAAATCTTTTGACACCTCACAACGATACTAAATGTTGGGCCATGGTCCTGTAGTGTGAATATAAAAATGGATATTTCTTGGCAACAATGGTCCTTTGCTTGTACAAGTTGCCCAGAATGTTCTAATCATAAAACATCTTACTTACACATGTGGTAAAAGAACTTGGCAAGAGTCCGCTATACTTGGCCAGCATTTGGTCATTCAACAGAAGAATACATTTTGGAGAAAGATGTGCTTTATTTTTAAAAGGTTTCCATTTTCAGAGAGATGAATCTTTGGATTTTAGAGATTTTGGACTGGTATATCTAGAAATCCATGTGTCCATCATGTACCCACATATGCTGAACTATTCTATGCTTCTAGGGTGGGAATATGGTGGAGAACAGAAGCACTAGATGGCATTACACAGAACTGCAGGGACGTGATGAACTAATGTTCAGTATTCAGTTTTGTCATGTACATTAAAAGGAATCTGTCACCAGGTTGTTGCCTCCTAATCTGAAACCAGAATAATGTAGCAACAGAGATCCTGATTCCAGTGGTGTATCATTTACAGGACTGCTTGCTGTCGTTTTGATAAAATCACTGTTTTACCAGCAGGAGATTATCACTAGTAAACCTGCTGCCATGTAGTCCTCCATATTCATGAGCTCTGTATAATCAGGCCCCCCATCAAAGATTGGCAGATTTCAGCCTACACAGATGATGCCTTTTATCTTCATCATCCTGGTAGATGGAAGCAGATTTTTATCAAGAATGTCTTGGTACATTTGTCCACTCATACTATCTTTTATAACACGAAGGTTGCCAGTACGGTATGGTGAAAAATGGTCCCACACCATGATGTTCCCACCTCCAAACTTGTTTGGTATTGTGTTTTTGGGATGATATGCAGTCCCTTTTGGCCTCCAAATATGGTATAATGGCATCCAAAGAGTTCAATTTTGGTCTCATCTGACCAGACTATATTCTCCCAGTATTTCAAAGGTTTGCCTAAATGTTGCTGAGCAAACTTTAGAAGTCCTTGAACATGCTTTTTGTTCAGCAATGGAGTTTTGCATGATGAGCGTGCCTACAGGCCATGGAATTTGAGTGCATTATAGCTTTCTATGAAACAATTGTAACAGCTAATTCCATGTCTTTCTGTGGCTCTCCATAGGTGGTCCTTGGCACTTGGACAACTCTTCTGATAATTCTTTGCACTCTTCTGTCGAAATCTTGCAGGAAGCACCTAGTTGTGGTCGGTTTTTGGTGAATCAGTATGTTTTACAACAATAAGGTTGTAAGGGTCATGAGATAGCTCACTTGCTTTACCCATCACGAGATGTTTCTTGTGTGACACCTTGGTAATTAGACATCTTTTTGTAGGTCATCAGTTGAGCCAGATATTATTTTTCACTGATTTCAGCTGGTGTCATGACTTTCAATGGTTTTTTACACCTCTCTTACTTCATGTATTCAATACTTTTCCCTGTTTAATTTGTCATTATTACACATAATTTATGGTTTGATTTCTTTGCCTGTGTGGATTGGATGGGTTGTTACCAACATCTGGTGAGAATTTAATGTTAATTGCACCTTAATATAGAACTATATTTGCTTACAAAATTGGTGATGTGTTCAATACTTATTTACCCTGCTATATATCTTCCTCTTATTCACGCTCATGATTTAGCCTTTCTTGAAATTCCAAAAATATCACAATGCATAAAAGTTTAATTTGACACCTAACTATACAAATTCCATTTCTTTATGTGTTAATTATTTTGCATTGTGATATCTTTCTTGTGTGTTATGATAAGAAGGTCTGCATATGATGCAAAAATAAAGTTATGGGTCTTGGAAAAATGGTACAAATAAATAGGAAAAAAATTGGCAGCGGAAGGAAAAAGTTGACATAAAAAGCAGATTTAAACAATAAGTCATTTTCTGATGACAAATTCCCGTAAAAACTAGGTGCCCCCATAGCTAAATGGAGCAATTCTGATAACAGCATTGTTAGTGAACTGCAATTTTTACAGTTCTGCAGTTATATTCTCTAAGGCGGCTTCCAAGGTTTTTGGCAGAGAACAATGTCTAACTCTCAGGTCTGGGCTTTAAGTTTCCCTGTTGCTTTCCTTCCAATTACATTGACTGGATCAATTTAATCATGAATGAAATTATTGGCAGGGCAAAGAACATTTAAGCCTTTTTATTTAGTAAAGTTAATTAAGAAATTACAGATTTAGCCACATGTATTAATTCAGGATTTTAGATATGGCCAGGGTTTAATGGGATTTTGATTAGGTTTAAAATATGATCTGTGTGCTTTGTGCCCAAAATAATTAGTAAATAGCCACAAGCCCACAGACAGCACAATGGATCCCAAATGGTCAGAATTTCCATTATCACAAATTTTATGTGGGGAGCAATGACCCAGCCATCAGTGTGGGCTTATAAAATGTAGTGAATGTCAATTATTTGAGAGTTAGGAGAAACTGGATACAGAGGGCAAGATATATATATTATTGGCTGCAAAATACAGGCTTTTGATCCCCCTCAGGTTTCATCTTCGGGCAAGACTGGTTCATAGTGATGAGCGAACGTGCTTGGAAAAGCCGTTATCTGAGCATGCTCGTGTGCTAACCAAGTGTCTACAGGGTGCTCGAAAAATATGTTCGAGTCCTTGCATCTGCATGTCTGTTAGACAGCAGTAACACATGCAGGGATTTCCTAACAAACAGGCAATTCCTGCATGTGGTGCATCTGTTGAACAACTGCGGGGACTCAAACATATTTTTCTCTCCGCAGCATTCGACACTGTGGATCATCAGCTCCTCCTCACTATGCTCCGCTCCATCGGCCTCAAGGACACCGTTCTCTCCTGGTTCTCCTCCTTTCTCTCTGACCGCTCCTTCACTGTATCTTTTGCTGGTTCCTCCTCTCACCTTTCCCTTACTGTTGGGGTTCCTCAAGGTTCAGTCCTAGGCCCCCTCCTCTTCTCTTTGTATACTGCCCCTATTGGACAAACAATCAGTAGATTTGGTTTCCAGTACCATCTCTATGCTGACGACACCCAATTATACACTTCTTCTCCTGATATCACACCGACCTTTTTAGAAAACACCAGTGATTGTCTTACCGCTGTCTCTAACATCATGTCCTCCCTCTATCTGAAACTGAACCTGTCTAAAACTGAACTCCTCGTGTTCTCTCCCTCTACTAACCTACCTTTGCCTGACATTGCCATCTCCGTGTGTGGTTCCACCATTACTCCAAAGCAACATGCCCGCTGCCTTGGGGTCATACTTGATTCTGAGCTTTCATTCACCCCCCACATCCGATCACTGGCTCGCTCTTCTTATCTGCATCTCAAAAACATTTCTAGAATTCGCCCTTTTCTTACTTTCGACTCTGCAAAAACTCTTACTGTTTCACTTATTCATTCTCGTCTGGACTATTTTAACTCTACTAATCGGCCTCCCTCTTACCAAACTCTCCCTGCTCCAATCTGTCCTGAATGCTGCAGCCAGGATCATATTCCTCACCAACCGTTACACCGATGCCTCTACCTTGTGCCAGTCATTACACTGGTTACCCATCCACTCAAGAATCCAGTACAAAACTACTACCCTCATTCACAAAGCACTCCATGGCTCAGCACCACCCTACATCTCCTCTCTGGTCTTAGTCTACCACCCTACCCGTGCCCTCCGCTCTGCTAATGACCTCAGGTTAGCATCCCCAATAATCAGAACCTCCCACTCCCGTCTCCAAGACTTTACACGTGCTGCGACGATTCTTTGGAATGCACTACCTAGGTTAATACGATTAATCCCCAATCCCCACAGTTTTAAGCGTGCCCTAAAAACTCATTTGCTCAGATTGGCCTACCGCCTCAACGCATTAACCTAACTATCCCTGTGTGGCCCATTCAAAAATCCGACTAACTAAAGCAATTGTTACCATCCACCTCTCGTGTCTCCCCTCTTCCTCATAGTTTGTAAGCATGCGAGCAAGGCCCTCATTCTTCATGGTATCTGTTTTGAACTGTGTTTTTTGTTTTGCTGTAACGTCTATTGTTTGTACAAGTCCTCTCTATAATTTGTAAAGCGCTGCGGAATATGTTGGCCCTATATAAATAAAATTATTATGTTAGGGCTAGCGGAACGCACCGAGTAAATAGAGATGTTTTTAATTATATTGATGCGTTCGCAGCCCGGGGTCCACCGTGCAGGAGTACCTGCTGCTAGCCAACGGTGGAACTATATGGCGGTATGGACTAACTCAGTTAATTCACCGAGTAGCCGTGAAAGAAAAGCACTGTGCCCTCTTAGATTCCACAGAGGCACAGGCTAACTGCCCAAACAGAGAGCAGTCAGTGGTCACGCATGTACACAAAACTCCTCGCCGGAAGTGCCAGCATTCTAGGGGCTTATTTCAGCCAGGTCCCTGAATACATTCAAACACAAACTCCTCGCCAGAGGTGCCAGCATTCTAGGGGCTTATTTCAGCCGGGTCCCTGAACACACTCTAACGTGACCACACTGGCACAAAGCACATAACAAAAGACAATACTAGCGCATGGCCGTGCGGCCATGCGAGCCTTAAATAGCTGCAGCAAGTAAAAGACCTTCCTACAAGGACCAATGAGAGACTGCCATACCTGAGCATGTGACCCTAGATCTCCACTGATAGATCTTGCCCTGGGCATGCTCAGTGTGTGCAAAGCAGGACTTAGTCCTAGCACCTACAGGACCTTCCTGAAAGGACCAATGGACTTAGCTGCAGTATCTGACCATGTGACCCTCGATCTCCACTGAGAGATCTTACTCTAGGCATGCTCAGAACGTGAAAAGCAGGACTTAGTCCCAGAAGCGTCTGCTCGCTGCTGTCCAGCACTGACTTCAATAGCAGAAGCAGGAAATGAAGCAGTAACTCTTTGCACAGAGTCAGACTGAGCGAGACGCTGGGACCGACGTGTCTGCTGAGCAGGCTCCACTGCGGCAGGAGAATGGGAGACCGCAGCGGAGATGGCCCGAGATTCCCCCTGTGCAGAAGCAGGAACTCGACCCCTAACATATTATTATTATTATTTTTGAGCACGTCGCCCAAAGACAATCAGCACACGAGTATGCTCGATAACACCTTATCAGAGCATGTTCGCTCATCACTACCAGTGGCTCATGTTCGAGCAAAAGGGGTTTTCATCACCTAAGACCTCCTCCTCCCTTCAGTGCTTCTCACAAAATAATAGACGTTTTATCGTAATGTGAATATATTGCTTCTCTAGTGTATAAGGTTAAACACACCATTCTCCTAGTTCTAAGCTCTGATTTCCAATATTCCTGCATTAACTACCAAAAATTGGTGGACCAATGTGCATGTCTCTTTGACAGGTGGTGACTGTCTGCTGTAGCTGGGTACCGTACATATGATGTGAACTCATTGGATATATTAAAGTGTCCCTTGTGAAAGCTGCGGCAAAACGTGCGTTGGGCACAGCGGTCTGAGCTGTAAGCAGTCCTCTTTATCATCAGGCACTTTATATTGTTCCTATTTTGGAACTAAGCACTTTATTTTCAAACACCATCAATTTTGTGTGTCCTGTATATGAATTTTGCCAATTGCCACCTTTTTCATCTTTGCACTTTAATATATCCAATGTGGATTTATATTTACATTTAAGGGCATAGGTGCCATAATATCTTATGTGGTACTACTTTATTCATTATTTCTTGTTATCCTGTTTTTTACTTATATTTACTTCAGTACCCGGTACTATGCATTAATTCCCTTTTGTGCAATACTCATTCTGCTGGCTGCTAATGTAACCGTGTATTTTACGCTGATTTTTAAATTCTTTCCGCTGACCGCATTTACTTTCTGTTGAGAGATTTTATGTTATTGTATATTATTTCTATTACATTAATAAATATGTATGAAATTTACCACAGTCGTGTCTAATTCTATATAGGTTTTTCAGTCCTTCTATAGGTTTCACGACATTTGTTTGATATTTTTGCATATATATACTGATTAAAAGGAATCTAACAGCTAATATACTGTACAGTATGCGAGCAAAAATGAGAAGAATAGTATATACAGTATATTATATCATACAAGTGTATAAGGAAATACTGATAGGAAATAGTGAGGGTGGAATCTAGTAACGGGTGCAAACTCAGAACAATTATATTAACCTAATAAGAATTAAATTCAAAAGCACTTGCATAAAAAAAAATTATTAGATAACAGATACGTTGATGTAATAAAATATATATTTTTATTTAAATGCTTTTGAAGCAATTCTTAATAGGTTAATATACGGTTTACGAGCAACATGTATAGACACTGGCTGCATACATTCCGCCAGATATATTTCTCTCCATCCGCTACCAGTGACTGACTGGTCTCTCCCTATTCACACATGCAGGAGACCTGTCAGTCACTGGCAGCGGGTAGGGAGAAGCCGCCAGGGACCGCGATGCACAGGAGATGCAGAGTTTCAGAGTTAAACATATATGGCTGAATTCATCCATTCAGTGCCTGATAATGCCCGGTTCCCTTTAAAGAGGATTTCCCAAAATATCAAGTTATCCCATACAGTGCACATAGATTGCATCTTTGAGCAAGGTTGAAATAGGCATAGCAATATGGGCCCAGGGTCTTTCACCACCTAAGATGTCCTCCATCGTATGATTACCATACTGAATATAAAGTTTTATTAGGAGGTGAACATAGTGTTTAAAAGAAGGAATGTAAAAAAGGACAATCACACAAAAGTGATCGGTCGTTGAGTGAGACAGATAAAAGTCCCTTAGGAGCTGCTTCTTATAAGAAAAAAGGACTGCAAAAAAAGTCTGGATCGTAGATGAATATATTCCGTAACAAGACATCAAAATAGGGACACATATCCCTCTTTGAATATGGCTGTGAGGTCGTTGAGTGCCTCTGTATGCGTGTGCCTGGCTCGCTTCTTGATTTTGCTTCATGAACTGACTCACTTTGCACATTAGTGATGTGCGCCCGGTCGCTGACATAGAGGCTGTGCCAAGCACACTCCAGTGCCCGGCAATGTGACGACCCTGATTATTACAGCTGTTGGTGCCCGATTTATACCAGACACTTCACTCCCCGATGAACCCTGAAGCGAAACGCGCATTGGAATGGTGTGAGGGAGTTCTGGTGTCTTTCTCTGGTCAGTATCACTCTTTAAAGGCTTCATTGAAACTTCTCGGTTCCCCTTTAAATAGGTTGTCCACTACATTCTATAATTCCCCCACCAATGTAAACCTTGTATAGAGGTACTTTTGTAAATACTTCATGTTGTCCTCTCCACCTGTGAGCGGTGCTATCATAAACGCTCACTCGGCATCATGTGACCCAGACTGCATGTCATGTCAAGTTCCAGAGTTCCTAGCTTCACCCGGGCGTGACCCTTCCTGATTGATGGGGCTGTGGGCGGAATTCCACAGCACATCACAGCCCAGTATCCAGCGTGCGCTTTCCCTTTCTCCTCTGCTTTTATTAGCTGCAAGCTCGTCGGATACTGGTCTGTGACATGCGGTAGAACTCTGCCCATAGCCCAATCAAGATGGATGCCCGGTGATGCAAGGCGTTCTGGAATTCTACATGACATCAGCGGCGGCTACAGCCGGGATCACATGATGCCAAGTGAGCGGTCAGTGATAGCGACGCTCACAGGCACAGATGGCAACAAGAGGTATTTACAAAAATACTTCTATACAATGTATAAATCGGTGGGGACATTATACAATGTAGTGGACAACCCCTTTAATATTGTTTCGGCAATGTACATTATATGTACGTATATTTTCCTTGTCACTGGACACTGTACTTTATATTTATAATATTTTATATATATGAATTTTCATGCACTTTACGTACCTGAACTGATGATGTATTATACTATCTTTTTTCATCATGGTACACCTTCCCCCCTCTTATTAAACCTCATTTTTATTTTGTCTCTTGTGTTCTATGTTTTTTTAATATGTCATTCTTTTTTTTAATCAATAAAGTGACTTATTTGACATTATTGTGTGGTTTTGAACCCATTTTGTTAGTTCACCTCTTATTGGTATTTGTAGGCTGTCGTAATTATATATTTTTGTATTTCCTTCTGATGTAGGTTTTGAATTCTCATTTATGTTGGAGGAAAGCTTTAACCTATAGATACACCTACCGTATGACAGAGGCATTCTGCCCCCCTTTATTGCAGATTATCTAGATTTCATACGAACAGCTGAAGATACTGTCCCTCTGTTGCTGTCTCTCATGTGCCTACCTGGGGACCGTGTTGCAGAATAGTCTAAAAAAGTAGACACGGATTCTAGGAGTTTTTGGTTTTTTATTGTTTTCAGGATTACATAAAAGCAAATATTTTAACACATAACACATAGAAACAACAAGAAACGTGATAACATAGTACATACAACACATTGAATATCAGTAGATATGCCTACTGCTTAAGGCACTCTGTTCCGTAATGGGAGTAAGGGTGCTTTCACTTTGTGTTTAGGCACCCGTTCAGTGGTCCCTTCAGGGCTTACTTATGAACCTTTTGCAAAACTGAATTTGAACGTGTGCGCCGAAAGAGCAATAGAATATACTGGTACTGAAGGAGCAAACGTGAGCTCTGCTGTGCATCATTTTCAGGCATATCCTGTTTGCCAAGGCAAACAGGATCATGGGGTGCATTAAAAGAAGTCTGGCTACACATGATGAGAACATTATACTGCCTCTGCACAAATCCTGGTTAGACCGCACATGGAGTACTGTGTACAGTTTTGGGCACCGGTGATCAGGAAGGATATATTGGAACTAGAGCGAGTACAAAGGAGGGCAACAAAATTAATAAAGGAGAATGGGGGAACTACAATACCCAGAGAGATTAGCAAAATTAGAATTAGTCTCGAAAAAGACGACTGTGGGGTGATCTAATAACCATGTATAAGTATATAAGGGGACAATACAAATATCTCTCCGAGGATCTGTTTACACCAAGGAAGGCGACGTCACAATGGGGCATTCTCTGCGTCTGAAGGAGAGAAGGTTTTTCCACCAACATAGAAGAGGATTCTTTACTGATATGGTAGTGAGAATCTGGAATTCCTTGCCTGAGGAGGTGGTGATGGAGAACTCAGTCGTAGGGTTCAAGAGAAGCCTGGATGTCTTACTGGAGCGTAACAATATTGTATCTTACATTTATTAGGTTCTTTAGAAGGACGTAGATCTGGGGATTTATTCTGATGAAATACAGGCTGAACTGGATGGACAAATGCCTTTTTTCGGCCTTGCTAACTATGTTAATATGCTATGCATATGCCTACTGGAGGAGGACACCCAGATGCAGTCTACTATGTGAGTGTCCGCCTCCAGTAGGCGTACATGCCCAAAAATGATGTACGGCAGAGGACACGTTCGCTCTGTTGGCACCATTATGGTCTATGGCCCGGCTGGCTCATATTTTCGTAGGGATTCTGACGTAAGCCCCGATGGGGCCACTGAACGAGTGCCTAAATGCAATGTGAAAGTACTCTAACAGATTTGTAAATGGTCTTTGACAGTCGTGAAGTAGTGGTCAGGAATTCACAGCGAGAAATATCGTCCATTCATGTACTAATATAAATGGATGACCCATTGTATTCTTTACACCATCTTCCCTGAGTGTGGTCTGTAGCAATGTTTATCTGTAAACATATATTGCCTTCCTCGGTTTCAGAATGAAGAACAAATTATGCAATACTGTACAGTATATGGAAACATAGAAACATAATAAAAATAGATGTGATTAAAAAAAATTAAACCAAAACATAAAATTTTCCATACAAGTAAAATTCATAATCGTAATAAGTATATAATATGAATGGTTTCCAGGTACATAATGAATCAAAAAATTCTAATATAACTGTATTTAAAGGGATATTCCCATCTTGAAAATTGATTTAATTTATGCCATCAATTTATCTTAGATGTAGATTCCATCAATGGGACCTTGAGACGGTGCTCCGCCGCCGCTGCTGTCAGTAACATAGTAACATAGTAACATAGTTAGTAAGGCCGAAAAAAGACATTTGTCCATCCAGTTCAGCCTATATTCCATCATAATAAATCCCCAGATCTACGTCCTTCTACAGAACCTAATAATTGTATGATACAATATTGTTCTGCTCCAGGAAGACATCCAGGCCTCTCTTGAACCCCTCGACTGAGTTCGCCATCACCACCTCCTCAGGCAAGCAATTCCAGATTCTCACTGCCCTAACAGTAAAGAATCCTCTTCTATGTTGGTGGAAAAACCTCCAGTGTGGAGGTAGTTGGAATTCTCATTCATGTGTAAGGGAATTATGACCACCTTTCCATTGACAGCAGAGCGAGATCATGTCCAGTTCTCCAGATAGATGCGAATCTCATTAGTAGGACTTGTATCTACTATATATTTGTCATATTCTATAGATATGCCATAAATGTACAAGATAGGAATGTACCCCTTTAACACCAATATTTCAATTCTCTGTTCACCACGTCAAAATTTGAGAAAACCAATATACAAGGAGTCATTTTCATTAGTCCTCATAATGCAGAGCCAGCAATTCTACTGACTAGAGGAAATTACATGTAGCAGCACATGGCAGCTGAAAGATGCACCTAATTCCTTAAGAGTCATATAAACTAACTCCAATATATTGTCCATCAATGAATAGGAGCTTTAATGTTCAAATGAATACAAGTCCATTGAAAAGTTTATTTTATTCCTAGACAAACCCTTCAAATGGAGATTTTGTGGCAGCTGCTTTAAGATATCCAATAGATGCAAAAGTAATTCTAAGTCATATATGCCAGTAGTCCTACCCCAAAAGTGCTTGAGTGAAAAACTCTGCATATTCTAGTAGGTTTCACTATCAGCAATCAACCACTAAGAATCCAAGGCAGGGAATTAGCTAAATGTTGTGGCCGGTTTATGGTGAAATGATGTTCCTTCCACTTCTGGATTATGTTCCCAACACTGCTCATTGGAACTATCAGTAGTTTAGAAAATCTTCTGTAACCAGTGCCATCAGTATGTTTTTCAACAATAAGGGTGCAAAGGTCTTGAGACAGTGTACTGGTTTTACCCATCATGAGATGTTTGTAATGACACACTTTTTTATAGCTCATCAGTTGAATCAGCTGATATCATTTTTCCCTAAGTGTCAGGATTGTTTTCTAATTACTGATAGATTTCAGTTTGTGTCATGACTTTCCATGGCTTTTTGAATCTCTCCTTCTTCATGTGTTCAATACGGTTTATCTGTAATTTCTCATTATTACAAATAATTATTTTATTAACAATTATTACTATGAATTAATGAATATCTATAGTTTGATTTCTTTGCCTGTGTGGGCTGGATGGGTTGTTACCGATATCTGGTGAGAATTTTATGTCAGTAGCAGCTTTAGAAATATATTTACACAGAAAATTGGTGACGTGTTCAAAACTTATTTCACCCCTTGTATAACACACAGTAATTTTATGTTATCATTCTAGTCCTGATAATCCACTCCTCAATATTGATACTGCAAAACCAAGAAGTAAAAGTTGTGGAATTTTGGAAATCACAGGATGAATAGACATGTTAGGTAAGCTGCAAAAGATGACAAAATGGAAACAAAATTTTCGAAACATCTCAATTTAGGCTATGTTCATAAGTTGTGCTTTTAATGCATTTTTATTCAAGTTAAAAGCTGTTTTTGACAGTACCAGCAAAAGCTGAGATTTCAGAAATTTCATGCACATACATTGTTTTTTTTTCCTGACTGAAGTGGAAAACTACTGCTTTTTTTTAAAACTGCAACATGTCAATTCTTTCAGCGTTTTTGCAGATTTTGTCACCAATAGAAAGCAATGAGTAAGTGCAAAAAAGCAGCAAAAATGTTGCCATCAGTTTGTGCAGCTTTTGTAGTGAAAATAAGCAGGTATAGCAGGATATGAAACCCATTTACTTTTGTGATTTTTTCCCAAGTTTAAACCATAATGTCTTGGTCTCCTCCCAGGAGCATGGATCTTCTTAAGGTACCGTCACACTAAGCGACGCTGCAGCGATACTGACAACGATGTCGATCGCTGCAGCGTCGCTGTTTGGTCGCTGGAGAGCTGTCACACAGACAGCTCTCCAGCGACCAACGATCCCAAAGTCCCCGGGTAACCAGGGTAAACATCGGGTTACTAAGCGCAGGGCCGCGCTTAGTAACCCGATGTTTATCCTGGTTACCGTTGTAAATGTAAAAAAACAAACACTACATACTTACATTCCCAGTGTCTGGAAATGTCCCTCGCCTTCAGCTTCCCGCACTGACTGAGCGCCGACCATAAAGTACAGCGGTGACATCACCGCTGTGCTGTGCTTTACGGCCGGCCGGCGCTCACCAGTCAGTGCGGGAAGCTGACGGCGAGGGACATGACCAGACACCGGGAATGTAAGTATGTAGTGTTTGTTTTTTTACATTTACAACGGTAACCAGGGTAAACATCGGGTTACTAAGCGCGGCCCTGCGCTTAGTAACCCGATATTTACCCTGGTTACCAGTGAAGACATCGCTGAATCGGCGTCACACACGCCGATTCAGCGATGTCAGCGGGAGATCCAGCGACAAAATAAAGTGCTGGACTTTCCCCAGCGACCAACGATCTCCCAGCAGGGGCCTGATCATTGGTCGCTGTCACACAACGATTTCGTTAACGATATCGTTGCTACATCACAAAAAGCAACGATATCGTTAACAATATCGTTATGTGTGACGATACCTTTAGTATTAGAAGAGTTTAATTAAATTAGTGTTGTGTGAGAAAATCAACATTGCCTGACCATCTCAGTGCCCTTATCAATGTGTGAAAGTATACAGTGTCACATATGTCTTGCATTGGTGGCCTAACACCTTGCATTGTTCATGCTTGTATAGTGGAAGCAAAGCTGAACTATGGGATCTTGAAAAACACATCAAGATAACCAGCAAAAAAGCCAACAAAACTTGCTTTTTGTTGGCAGATTTTTTTTCTTACTGCCAAGAGATCAGGTTTTGGCTGCAGAAAAAAGTACAAAAAAAAACTATGTGAACATAGGCTTGTTCAGTATTTAGTATGAGTGCCAAGTGCAGGAGTCCCGGCGCTTACAACCTTGGCTGCTATCAATTAAGCTATTAATAGTTGTCTGAGGAATGTTCTGCCATGCTGATTGTACTTGGGCAAATCATCAAGATCCGCTGCTGGCAGCTCCTTTGCTGACCAATGACAACCCAGATGTGCTTGATGGTAGACAAGTCCAGAGACGCTACAGATCATATTGGCACATTTAGGCCATGCAAGCTGCTTAAAGTTGCATGAGCGACATACCGGCTTGGCGTTGTCGTGGTGAAAAAACAGCTTCTGGGCAACTCTGGTGAAATGGCTGTACCGAAGACATCATGCAAGGTGTGTAAAGGTACCGTCACACATAACGATATCGTTGCTTTTTGTGACGTAGCAACGATATCATTACCGAAATCGTTATGCGTGACAGCGACCAACGATCAGGCCCCTGCTGGGAGATCGTTGGTCGCTGGGGAATGATCAGAACTTTATTTTGGTCGCTGATCTCCCGCTGACATCGCTGAATCGGCGTGTGTGACACCGATTCAGCGATGTCTTCACTGGTAACCAGGGTAAATATCGGGTTACTAAGCGCAGGGCCGCGCTTAGTAACCCGATGTTTACCCTGGTTACCGTTGTAAATGTAAAAAAAAAAAAACACTACATACAGTGGGGCAAAAAAGTATTTAGTCAGTCAGCAATAGTGCAAGTTCCACCACTTAAAAAGATGAGAGGCGTCTGTAATTTACATCATAGGTAGACCTCAACTATGGGAGACAAACTGAGAAAAGAAAATCCGGAAAATCACATTGTCAGTTTTTTTATCATTTTATTTGCATATTATGGTGGAAAATAAGTATTTGGTCAGAAACAAACAATCAAGCTTTCTGGCTCTCACAGACCTGTAACTTCTTCTTTAAGAGTCTCCTCTTTCCTCCACTCATTACCTGTAGTAATGGCACCTGTTTAAACTTGTTATCAGTATAAAAAGACACCTGTGCACACCCTCAAACAGTCTGACTCCAAACTCCACTATGGTGAAGACCAAAGAGCTGTCAAAGGACACCAGAAACAAAATTGTAGCCCTGCACCAGGCTGGGAAGACTGAATCTGCAATAGCCAACCAGCTTGGAGTGAAGAAATCAACAGTGGGAGCAATAATTAGAAAATGGAAGACATACAAGACCACTGATAATCTCCCTTGATCTGGGGCTCCACGCAAAATCCCACCCCGTGGGGTCAGAATGATCACAAGAACGGTGAGCAAAAATCCCAGAACCACGCGGGGGGACCTAGTGAATGAACTGCAGAGAGCTGGGACCAAGGTAACAAGGCCTACCATAAGTAACACACTATGCCACCATGGACTCAGATCCTGCAGTGCCAGACGTGTTCCACTGCTTAAGCCAGTACATGTCCGGGCCCGTCTGAAGTTTGCTAGAGAGCATTTGGATGATCCAGAGGAGTTTTGGGAGAATGTCCTATGGTCTGATGAAACCAAACTGGAACTGTTTGGTAGAAACACAACTTGTCGTGTTTGGAGGAAAAAGAATACTGAGTTGCATCCATCAAACACCATACCTACTGTAAAGCATGGTGGTGGAAACATCATGCTTTGGGGCTGTTTCTCTGCAAAGGGGCCAGGACGACTGATCCGGGTACATGAAAGAATGAATGGGGCCATGCATCGTGAGATTTTGAGTGCAAACCTCCTTCCATCAGCAAGGGCATTGAAGATGAAACGTGGCTGGGTCTTTCAACATGACAATAATTCAAAGCACACCGCCAGGGCAACGAAAGAGTGGCTTCGTAAGAAGCATTTCAAGGTCCTGGAGTGGCCTAGCCAGTCTCCAGATCTCAACCCTATAGAAAACCTTTGGAGGGAGTTGAAAGTCCGTGTTGCCAAGCGAAAAGCCAAAAACATCACTGCTCTAGAGGAGATCTGCATGGAGGAATGGGCCAACATACCAACAACAGTGTGTGGCAACCTTGTGAAGACTTACAGAAAACGTTTGACCTCTGTCATTGCCAACAAAGGATATATTACAAAGTATTGAGATGAAATTTTGTTTCTGACCAAATACTTATTTTCCACCATAATATGCAAATAAAATGTTAAAAAAACAGACAATGTGATTTTCTGGATTTTTTTTTCTCAGTTTGTCTCCCATAGTTGAGGTCTACCTATGATGTAAATTACAGACGCCTCTCATCTTTTTAAGTGGTGGAACTTGCACTATTGCTGACTGACTAAATACTTTTTTGCCCCACTGTACTTACATTCCGGTGTCAGGTCACGTCCCTCGCCTTCAGCTTCCCGCATTGACTGTGAGCGCCGGCCGGCCGTAAAGCAGAGCACAGTGGTGACGTCACCGCTCTGCTTTACGGCCGGCCGGCACGCCGTTCACAGTCAGTGCGGGAAGCTGAAGGCGAGGGACGTGACCAGACACCGGAATGTAAGTATGTAGTGTTTTTTTTTTTTACATTTACAATGGTAACCAGGGTAAACATTGGGTTACTAAGCGCGGCCCTGCGCTTAGTAACCCGATGTTTACCCTGGTTTACCCGGGGACTTCGGCATCGTTGGTCGCTGGAGAGCTGTCTGTGTGACAGCTCTCCAGTGACCAAACAGCGACGCTGCAGCGATCGGCATCGTTGTCTATATCGCTGCAGCGTCGCTTAATGTGACGGTACCTTTAGTGTCTGTATTCCTGCATGAGGTGCTGGTAGCAAATACATTGAGACGTTTTGAAAATTTTGTTACCAGTTGAATTTCATTAACATGTCTACACATCCTGGGATTTCATTAAACCATGTCTTTTTCTTAGTGTTGCGATTTTAATGTTGAGGAATGTACTGTAGATTATCTTTAATATTCGCCTAACACTATAATTAAAAAAGTAAATAAAGTTTTTCGTAAACTATGTTTTATGCTGTTTAGAGGATAAGTGATTTGGTCACTGGAGCCTTGATGCTGAGAACAGGACAGAGAAAGAGCTGTGCAGCGACGTCCAATTGACGTATCCCAAGTCAAACAGATTAACAGATTAAGGAAACTCATGGTCATTGCCCATTATAATAATCCAACAAATGAAACATAAAATACACATGGGGTAAGATCATGCATATTAACAATTAAATTACAGCTTGGTTCCATTATTCGGTATTAGGCTGGTACTGATTGCAAACATTGGGCCAATTGTTAGGTCTCTGGCTGCCAGAATAACCTGTGGTAGATAGCAATCCAAAGCCCGTTATTCTGCCAAACATCTGTAGCTGCAGGGGGAAAGGCTGGATGTGTATTACACCACAACTGCATGAGTACAGTGGACAATACTCATAATATAATTATGTCAGATACATCCATCATGTTGCGAGAATAGATATATCCATCATTCAGCATTAAAGGGAACCAGACATCGGGCAGCATGAATCAGAGCCTGGCTGCACGTTTCCAGAAAGGGAAGTCTTTCTCTGAAAATGCCCAAACCAGGGAAAACTCTGGCTACGGTTCCCTGAAAGATCCTTAAAGTATATTTTCTCTCAGATGTTGGGGCATTCCAGAGAAGGTTACACATGGCTGATTTCATCCAGGCTCTTATTTATGCTGCTCACGGTTTGATCAGAATGAATCAAGGGACAGGTTACCTTTAAAGGGTTGAAATGAAAAAGCCATTAGACAAAATTTGTGTGGTTTCCAAAAACGAGAAGATCCTTGTTTTGTAATCTCACACAACCTCTGTAACGCTGCCTAGAACTACGTAGTCTTGATTGGTAACAGACATCTGTCTATGGAAAAGGTTCTTAGAAATTACTAAATATAATGGAAAAAATGACAAATAACTTGTGAAGCACAGAAAAGGATAAATATTGAGTCATCTGCTCATTACTGGAGGTTTCAAACCTTTCTCTATGGTTGGACCCTAAAGAACATCCTTTGAGCCTTTGTACTCATCTGTGAGGATGACCCTTCGGTTTGGACCCACAAGAACATGCTATGTGTTCGCCACCTCTTTTGTAAAGACATTACGTCCTCTCATGACTCAGTATGAAAATCACTAATGGCTGACGGGAAGCAGAGTCTTAAAACATGCCAGTCATTGGAAAAACCACGAGGAGAATCTCCAGAACTGCCATTTACCTAAGGCTAGTTTCACACTAGCGTTCAGCAGGGCTGCGGATGAAAGCCTTCTTCCTCCGTGAAGCCCTGCCTACTGCCACGCCTCTTCCTTCAGCTCCACCTACGTCTGCATGCGTCCTGCGTACCCTATCTTTAACATTGGGTACGCAGGTCATGCAGATGCCTCCGCATGCGTCGTTTTGAAGCTGCGCCGACCGCAACAAAAAGCAACATGTTGTGTTTGACGCAGGTCAGCGTACCGTCAAGGCGACACATGCGGAGGCATCCGCATGGCCTGCGTACCCAATGTTAAAGAAAGGTACGCAGGACGCATGCAGACGTAGGCGGAGCTGAAGGAAGAGGTGCGACAATAGGCAGGGCTTCACAGAGGAAGAAGGCTTCATCCGCAGTCCTGCCGAACGCTAGTGTGAAACTAGCCTTAAACACGTCATTAATATTAACTGGTTCTTCACCATTGCCAATTCTAAACATCTAGATGTAAACGATCAGTTCTTTGGATACTTTTATGGCTTTGTTTTTATGCTGTGGCTCCTTCAGACAGCATAAGCTTGAAAGGATTGCTGCAATTTTTTTCCTCACATCGAATACAGATGAGAAAAAAATACTCCGATCTGCACCGCCTCACTAAATAACATCGGTGCGAATGCAGTCCCTTCTTTAATCGGATTGCACTGGTCTGAGTTATACGCTCGTGTGAGCGAGACCTAATAGAAAATAACACCATGAGACCATCACTTGAAGAAATACTAAAAGAACGACCTTGACTCTCTTGAAAAATATTACAAGTGCCTATTAGATTTCTGATGGGACATCGATCCAGGAATGTATTCAGATATTTGGAATCTGGAATTTATTTAATCAAAACTACAGAACCAACTAAAGTAAGTGATACATTAATGGAATGGGGGTCCCTACCCCAACTTCATGCTGCTCTCGGATCGGGTAGGAAAAACCTGGTTACAGAGTTCCTTTAAAATTGAAATTTCGGTTTTAGTTATAGAGTTGTTGCAGTCATTTTTTGCCAAAATTTGACAAAATTCTTAGGGAAAAAAAAACAATAGACCTTTCATTGTTAAGATGCACTCTTGGTAAATTCTGCCCCACAATGCGATGCTCAACGATCTGATGGCTACACGTTTGTAGTCCATTTAAAGAAGGTGGATCTAAGACTTCACGACTATGTTCTTTGTCACAAACTGTTGCTCACTATGATCGACCAGACGAGAGCTAGAAAGGGCAGGACCCTCTGCAAATTTTCACAGATGTTAACTCCAAGATGACACTACTTTGGTTGAATATTTTCTAAAAGGTTCAACAAGAAAATTTGTAGTTTTTGTAGGTCTCTTAAAGGGACTAGAATAAAGATCTTATCCATTGGTTGTGCCTAATAGATAAGTTCTATTTGCTTAAATGACAATGAATTGCAATATCAGACCCTGCCAATGGACAACAGCGGCGCTGTTTCCTAATCCAAGTTAACCCCTTTATTAAAATGTATGTTATTAGCATCATCCATCTTACCAATTTGTACACAACAATTACGCAGGATGACTATGGCCATGTCAAGTCCAGAACCCCTATTTCATAGATTACCATTAAGATTACTGAAGCACGGACGTCCATTAATAGTTCCATAGGAACGATGGGGAGGCTCAATCTCACAAATACGGCTTCTTCCCGCAGCTTGGTCAACTCTGAAAGTGGTGTACCTAAAAAACCATTCGTATTTCTTGTGCAGTTTATGGCATGTTGTGATCTCACAGTTCTTCTTTTACACGTTTTCTCTTTTTTGGTTCTTCACTTTTATCTTGTGCCAGCCAGGAGTTGTACACTTTGACGGGATCAATATTCCAGTGCTTGTGAAATGATACGGGAACTTGGTGGGAAAGGTAATCTTTAGAATAGTCGTTTGGTCTTGCCTAAAAATAAAAAACTAATAAGTAAGGCAATCTTTTTGAAGTCAACTATAAAACTAGAACAGATTTACTTAGAACATTTTTTTTCATGCCACCATACAAGAAATATTTATCCACTGGGCAACTAAGCCAGGTCGTTATTGTCTCCTTTCAGATACAAACAATTTAAGGCCCCCTTTACATGTCCGTTAGAGAATTCCATCTTCAACTTGCTTAACTGTTCACAATAACAGTCATTTTGACCAGGGGTGCCCAAACTTTTACCTGTCACTGTGTATGCCCTTTTTTCTTCTCTTTTTTTTTTCCTCTTGCTTTTCTCCTTACATCGCTATTTAATTTTTTTTGCGCCCACTTGATTTTATGAAAGCTCAAATACAAATGTATAGTAATAGGGCTGATTTTCTGCATTGTGAATTACTGCAATCTTTGAACAACTGCTCTCAGATGAGTAACTTGAAGCATATGGGCCTCGATACAAAATCTGTAGCAGAGTCCAGTTACCTTTCATGTGCCATTTAATATACTGGCTTCCTCATTTGGGACATATTGGTCTTCTTAGCTTCAGGGCCTGGGTGCAACTGCTATAGCTACTTTATTGACACTTTTATAGAAGTAAGGTCCCAAACCAACTATCTGGTCACGAAGGGTGTGGGATTCCAAATATGAAATATACATGTGTATATATAGACATCTATATATGAATATATACTGTATATATGTATACATATTACACATAGACAGACATAGCTATAGATATACACATCTCTATATATACACTGCTAAAAAAATAAAGGGAATACTTAAACAATACAATGTACAGATGCATCTCACAAAATTAGAATATCATCAAAAGGTTCATTTATTTCAGCTCTTCAATACAAAAAGTGAAACTCGTTATATAGAGTAATTACAGAGTGATCTATTTCAAATTATTATTACTTTTAATGTTGATTATTATGGCTTACAGCCAATGAAAACCCAAATGTCATTATTTCAGTAAATTAGAATACTTTATAACACCAGCTTGAAAAATGATTTTAAAATCCGAAATGTTGGCCTACTGAAATGTATGTTCAGTAAATGCACTCAGTACTTGGTCGGGGCTCCTTTTGCATCAATTACTGCATCAATGCGGCGTGGCATGGAGGCGATCAGCCTGTGGCACTGCTGAGGTGCTATGGAAGCCCAGGTTACTGTGATAGCAGCCTTCAGCTCATTTGCATTGTGGGGTCTGGTGTTTCTCATCTTCCTCTTGGCAATTCACCATAGATTCTCTATGAGGTTAAGGTCAGGCAAGTTTGCTGGCCAATCAAGCACAGTGATACTGTTGTTTTTAAACCAGGTATTGGTACTTTTGACAGTGTGGACAAGTGCCAAGTCCTGCTGGAGAATGGAATTTACTGTACATCTCAAAAAAGCTTGAGGAAAGTATGAAATGCTCTAAAATTTCCTGGTAGACGGCTGTACCGTCTTTTGTCTTGATAAAACACAGTGGACCTTCATCAGCACATGACTTGGCTCACACTATACCTCAAGCAACTTGGATTGTGCGCCTCTCCACTCTTCCTCCAGACTCTGGGACCTTGGTTTCCAAATGAAATGCAAAATTTACTTTCATCTGAAAACAACACCTTGGACCACTGAGCAACAGTCCAGTTCTTTTTCTCCTTGGCCCAGGTAAGACGCTTTTTGTGTTGTCCATTGGTCATGAGTCGCTTGACACAATTAATGCGACACTTGTAGCCCATGTCCTGGATACATCTGTGTGTGGTGGCTCTTGAAGCAATGACTCCAGCAGCAGTCCACTCCTTGTGAATCTCCAACAAATTTTTGAAGGGCCTTTTCTTAACCATCCTTTCAAGGCTGCGGTTATCCTTGTAGCTTGTGCACCTTTTTCTATCACACTTTTTCCTTCCACTCAACTTTCCATTAATATGCTTGGATACTGCATTCTGTGAACAGCCAGCTTCTTTAGCAATGACCTTTTGTGGCTTACCCTCCTTGTGAAGTGTGCCAATGACTGCCTTCTGGGCATCTGTCAAGTCAGCAGTCTTCCCCATGATTGTGGAGCCTACTGAAACAGACTAAGAGACCTTTTTAAACACTTAGGAAGCCTTTGCAGGTGTTTTATGTTAATAATTCTAATTTACTGATATAATGACTTTTGGGTTTTCATTGGCTATAAGCCATAATCATCAACATTAACAGAAATAAATACTTGAAATAGATCACTCTGTTTGAATTGACTATATATGAGTTTCACTTTTTGTATTGAAGAACTGAAATAAATTAACTTTATGATGATTTTCTAATTTTGTGAGAAGCACCTGTGTGTGTGTGTGTGTGTGTATATATATATATATACATATATATATATATATATAAACACGCAGTGACCGAGCAAATGCTCGTACTCCCCTTTCTCTGACTTTTCTTCATATTATTTATTCTGTCACATCCATTCTTCATTTACTTGGTTTCAGCAATTGTAATGGAGAAAACAGCCTGAATCTCTGCTACCAACAATGGCTAAATAAAGCCAAACTCAATTGTGATCTTAGTGTCCAACACTAGATTTATTATGATGTGTATTACGGTCAGTACAACATGTTCTCAGCTGTAGATAACAGCGTCTCTAACAGAACAACCATTATTGTGTATTAAATGATGAGAACGCCTCAAAAATACATAAATAAATGTGATTATTGCATTTACACGCACCGGAAATTGAATGTAATTAGATTAAAGAGAAGCCAATTTTTTCACTGTGATCAGAGCATTCATGTAATGTTTAGAAAACCGCCCAGCGTCCTCTGCACTTTTTCTCATCTCCAAATTTTTGGTATCAGATGACCAACTTTTAATTAAAAAAAACAACTAAACACAACAAACTGATATTGCGATACATTGTCAGGAGTTGTTCATGCTCCATGTACCCATATGTGTATATCCATCCACAGTGGTTGTGATGTTTGTTGCAGCCTACTGAGGTTTTGCTACTGTCATGATCGTATTACATTAGTATGAGAAATGAAAAATATTTAGAATTGAGAGTCCTCAGTGGTTGATACCTTTTACTGGCTAACTGAAAAGATGGTAAAAAATTGCAAGCTTTTGAGACTACTCAGGTCTCTTCATCAGGCAAAGACAAAGAAATTCTGAAGAATCACATATTTATGCACAGCATAGAGAAAAAAAAACCATCGATAAGACAGGTGACATGAAGCAGAATCACCATGAGTGATAAACAGTTATGTCCATGAATATTGGACCAGTTCTTAGATAAGGAATGTTATATTGTCGTCTGATTGAGGTCTGGTTCTGTTGTGATGACCCCACATAGTCTGAGGGGCAAGTTCCTTAGTTGATGTAAAAAGACATAAATCCATGCGACACATTCATTTCTGCACTTAGACTGTCAAAGGTCGTCATCAGATTATATTCCCATACTCTTCTGTCTCTCTTAGATTTGAAGCTACCTTTTAATACAAGTAATTTCATGTCCATAATGTTATGATTTGGGAGACAAAAATGTATTGCCACAGGTAGATCCATTCTTTTTTCTCTCATTGTGTGGCGGTGAGAATTCATTCATGTTCTAAGCTTTTGCCCTGTCTCCCCCACATACAGACCCCCAGTTGGACATTTAGTACAAATAATTAGGTACACCACATTAGAAGTGTTGCAGCTAAAAGTACCTGGTATCTTGTAGTCCTGATATGAATTGGGGATCTTTATCTTGTCTGTGTTCATTATAAATGGACAGGTTTTACATTTTTTCTGATTGCAAGGAAAGGTACCTGCAGCTGTTGGAGAGGACAGGGAGCTCTTGACAATGATGCTTCTTAGATTTGGGGGCTGGGAGCTCCCCATGCACGGAAAGTACAACCTTACTACTGCATTCAATATCAGGAGCTCTGCGCTTGTTTTCTATTCAATCTGGGATTGAGAGTCCAGTGGTCTGTCCTAATTAGTGATTAAAAATTATCTCTACAAACATGCTCAATGAAAAGGTTGTCAATCGAAATAGGACTGGCCAGTAGACTCATAAAACCACCATGGAAAAGGAATTAAAAAAATGCACAAACAGGTTATACTGCATATTTCCCTATAAAAGTATACATCAATCTGCTCATCTCCTCCTGATTTATAACATACGGTCTGCAGCAGTTCAACGTGACAGGTTGAACTGCTGCATAGTTTTGTGGAAAAAGATTCAGTATCACTTGTAAACGTTCTTGTTTCCTTTGTGGTACTAAGTCCCTGCTCATTCTGTGCTTAGGAGTCATGTGGGCTGACACACTTTTCCCTGTATGAGTGTGCATACATATAGAACTGTCAATCAATAAGTAGGACAACCCACATGACTCCAAAGTGTAAAAAGGACAAGGATACAACAAAGAATTAGGATAATGCAGGCTCCATCACAGACATACATGACTGATTTTCTAGCAATTTTTCAGACCTTCCTGTTCAAGTACATACTGTGGCTTGAAAAAGAATTCACCCCTTGACATTTTTGTGTTCTGCTACCTCACAAATTTCACTGTCTTTATTTTGAGGGTTTGCATCAGTTCATGTAAAAACATGCCTACAACTGTGAACATTTGGTTTTCTTTTTTTTTTGTGAAACCATTAACAAATAGGACAAAATAGCTGAAAACTTCAATGTGCATAACTATTCAACCCCTAAAGCCAGTACTCTGTAGAGCGTCCTTTTGCAGCAATTACAGCTGCAAGTCACTATGGATAAGTATCTATGATCTTTCCACGTCAAGTTAGATAATTTCCTCTGGTGAACAGCAATCTTAAAGTCTGACCACAGATTCTCAATTAGTTTAAGGACTGGGCTTTGATTAGGCCACTCCAAAGCATTTACACATTTCTCCTTTAACCACTCGAGTACTGCTTTAGCAGTATGCTTTGGGTCATTGTCTTGATTGTAGGCGAACCTTCGTCCCAGTCTCAAATCACTGACAGACAAACAGATTTTGGTCAACAATATTTCCCCCGGGATCAATAAAGAGTATAGTATCGTATATCCCTGTATTTCGCGACATCCATCTTTCCCTTGACACGGACCATTTTCCCTGTCCCTGCTGCCGAAAAACATCCCCAAAGCATGATTCTTTCACCACCATGTTTCACTGTGAGGATGGAGTTATAGGGGTGATGTACTATGTTGGTTTGTTGCCAGACATAACATTTGTCTTGGTGGCCAAAAAGTGACATTTTAGTCTCATCTGACCACAGAACCTTCCCTCCATGCAATTAGGAAGCCTTACAATTTTTGTGTGTAAACAAAGACTTTTTTCTGCCACTGTTCCTTAAAGGCCACCTCTACGGAGTGTACGGTTTATTGTGGTTGTATTGACAGATACTCCAGTCTCGGCTTGGACACTACCCAGGTCCTTCAGAGTTACCTTTGGTCCCTAGGTTGCGAGTTTGGTAGAGTGGTCCTCTCTTGGCAGGTTTGTTGTGGTATCATGTTCTTTCCATTTGTTGATAATGGATTTGGCGGTGTTCTGGGGATCATCAGAAATTGAGATTTTTTTTAAATTTTTTTTTATAACCCAACCCTGACTTGTACTTTTCAGCAAAATTGTCCCTGACTTGTTTGGAGATCTACTTGGTCTTCATGGTGTTTGGTTAGTATTACCTCTTGCTTAATGGTGTTTCATCCCATAAATTTAATTTATACCTATGTTTTTCTCATTTCACTTCACTAACTGAGAATATTTAGTGCTGGTGCATTACACACAAATCGGATTACAAAAATTTTTAAACACGGGTTGTAATGTAATAAAATAAATGAAAACCAAAGGGGGTGAAAACTTTCGCTAGGCACTCTATAATAATAATAATCTTTATTTTTATATAGCGCTAACATATTCCGCAGCGCTTTACATTTTGCACACATTATCACTCTATGGTTTGGTGTGGCCATGGCATAACACAGGATCCTCTGTATGGCCATCACAGATAAACAATTCAGTGAAGGCGGAACTAGACAACAAAACTGTTAGGCCATATGCAAGCGTTCAGTATTTGGTCAGTATTTTACCTCAGTATTTATAAGCCAAAACCAGGCGTGGAACAATCAGAGAAGTATAATAGAAACACGTCACCACTACTGCATGTTTCATCAACTAAGTTTTGGCTTACAAATACTGATGTAAAATGCTAGCCAAATACTGAACGCGTGAACAAGGCCTTAGAGGATGTGTCATGCTCACAGAAGGGCCCCACGCATTGTGTTACCGCCACCTCATTGGCATTTGAACCTAAAGAAGGTTTTCCACAAATCGAACTCACGGATTTTTAAACTAAAAAGATGTCTCTTCCCGATGCAAGGCCCTCTACTAGGACCTGTGTTGAAATTGAAATAGAATTTAACAGACTCCTTTTAAAAACATTCCCCTCTTACCTGATGGAATAGGGGGCTGTGGGTGACTGAGATCCCCAGGCCACTGGCGCACATCCCGAGAACCATATCATCGGGGGCATCATTGCTGTAACACCGACATTTACTGCCAACGAAGTCCTTGACAGCCGGTCTGCTGAAAACCATACTAGGGAAAACCGCAGAAAGATTCTCAGATTACATTCTGTGCTGGAAACAACCAAAGGATTACTGTATAATATACCTTTTTTATTTTACTGATTAAACCTTTATTGTACTGATGTGTATTTTTATGTACATGATAAAGGGGGCTGCCATTTTGCTTAAGCTGCTACTCCTATTTGCATTTACAGCAGCCACATGGAAATGTTAGAAAATGCTCTCTTGGTCTCCATATAAGAGTGTTATGTGCATGTGCTGTGTCTTGTGCAAAGGTGACCATGCAATAACGGAAAAAAGGAGCTATTCTCATGATCTATTGCTGATGGCGGATTCGGCATTGTCTGCCTCTAGTTTTATGATAGAGGTGTTCACTTTCATGATAATTCCCTTGATGAACATGCTTGCTTAACTCACATAAGTGGTTGTAGACACACCAATGCTTGGCTACTTTTTTGTTCGTGCTGAGCCGGCGTGTGCTGACAGAGGCCACCAACCTGAGATGATGTGGGTGTCAGGAAATCACCATTTTGGGGATGGCTGCTGACCCCAGAAATGGAACCCATCTCTATTAGACATTCATTGAAAAACATGTAGATTATTCCATGAACGTCTAAAATCGGAATTCCCATTTTAGGCTAAGTGCACATGAAGTTTGTGGCCAATGTCAGGTGTCTACACTCAAAGATATGAGCCCGACAGTAAATACGGACTGGAAGGACGCCATGGCATATGTCCACCATAGGGATCCACTGCAAAATTATGTATACTATGTGGTTTACATTTTAGGCAGTGTATCTCTACATAAGGAAGTGTAAGTCTGTAGCATTTTTCTATACAGGTGTCACACACAGTGTGGGAAGACTAAATGCAATACGAGGGGAAAAGTGGTAGGAAACCCAAATGCTAGGGAAAGGGGAAGTGGAGACCCCTAGGCAGATCTAATAGCACCCTGCCTCCTCTACTGTCCATATATTGGTTCCACACCAATCGCAGAGCATGAACCTAATTCCTGTATATCCCTACAGCTAGGCCCTGAATAGGGAAGGGGGGGTGTCATCGGCACTGGTCAGTCCCACTGTACACTAAAGAGAAGAAGGGAGACAAACTGGGGGAAGAAACTTAGCTTGAGCAGACTCAGAGATGTAACACAAAATGTCCTAGAACACCATCAGAGAGGAAGTTAGCCGATTGCTATAGCTCCAAGCCTTCACAAGGGAAAATATGAATATCACTGGCGACTCCCTGAAGCAGACTGGGAGTCTATAAACACCCAGGTCTAGGTGTCTCGATTAAAGACGGCGGGAGGTTGCCATTGGATCCAAAAGTCAGAAGGATTAAGAAGGCATCTGCAATGCCAAACGCAGAGACCTTCTGCAGCCAGATTCAGAGCGACTGTCTGTAGCATCTGACGCACCCGTGACAACAGGGAATGAAATTATATGCAAACTCCTACCAGGCAAAAAGTGGCCAAAATAACACACTTTTAGCCTCTGCTTGGTAAATTAGAGTTTACCATAATGCTTTTTTCGGCATATAATTTTGGCTACGTGCATAAATATAGCACACCTAGTGTAAAAGTCACATATACTTATATGTACGTGTTTTTATTTTATCATTTCAGCGTTGGAGTTGTGCCTCTAATGTAAGTTCCCTGAGCCTAGTAATATATTTACCAGTCTGTTTTTCCTAGCGTCACTCCGGTCCCTCATCGCCATCTTGCATCCTCAAGTTCTGAGTGATCAGAAATCAGAGGTAACGATCACAAGCTCTCAATGTAATTCTGCGATAACCTTGTTCTGGCACTTATAGATTTGTATTGAGTTGTGATTTACAGAGCCGATACAACATGTCACAAACTGCTGAAGACCAACTGGAGCGGCGCCGATAAAAGTTAGAGTAAGTATAAGACTTGGTGCAGGGAAATTAGATTAGTAGCATCACTCCAGCACTGCAATAAAATAAAAAACAATGCAGTAGAGGTGCTTTAACCCCTTTACCCCCAAGGGTGGTTTGCACGTTAATGACCGGGCCAATTTTTACAATTCTGACCACTGTCCCTTTATGAGGTTATAACTCTGGAACGCTTCAACGGATCCCAGTGAATCTGACATTGTTTTCTCGTGACATATTGTACTTCATGAGAATGGTAAAAATTCTTTGATAGTACCTGCGTTTATTTGTGAAAAAAAACGGAAATTTGGCGAAAATTATGAAAATTTCGCAATTTTCCAACTTTGAATTTTTATGCAATTAAATCACAGAGATATGTCACACAAACTACTTAATAAGTAACATTTCCCATATGTCTACTTTACATCAGCACAATTTTGGAACCAACATTTTTTTTTGTTAGGGAGTTATAAGGGTTAAAAGTTGACCAGCAATTTCTCATTTCTACAACACCATTTTTTTTTAAGGAACCACATCTCATTTGAAGTCATTTTGAGGGGTCTATATGATAGAAAATACCCAAGTGTGACACCATTCTAAAAACTACACCCCTCAAGGTGCTCAAAACCATATTCAAGAAGTTTATTAACCCTTCTGGTGCTTCACAGGAATTTTTTGAATGTTTAAATAAAAATGAACATTTAACTTTTTTTCACAAAAAATTTAATTCAGCTCCAATTTGTTTTATTTTACCAAGGGTAACAGGAGAAAATGGACCCCAAACATTGTTGTACAATTTGTCCTGAGTACACCAATACCCCACATGTGGGGGTAAACCACTGTTTGGGGGCATGGCAGAGCTCGGAAGCGAAGGAGCGCCATTTGACTTTTCAATGCAAAATTGACTGGAATTGAGATGGGACGCCATGTTTCGTTTGGAGAGCCCCTGATGTGCCTAAACATTGAAACCCCCCACAAGTGACACCATTTTGGAAAGTAGACCCCCTAAGGAACTTATCTAGAGGTGTGATGAGCACTTTGACCCACCAAGTGCTTCACAGAAGTTTATAATGTAGAACCGTAAAAATAAAAAATCATATTTTTTCACAAAAATTATCTTTTCACCCCCAATTTTTTATTTTCCCAAGGGTAAGAGAAGAAATTGGACCCCAAAAGTTGTTGTACAATTTGTCCTGAGTACGCTGATAACCCATATGTGGGGGTAAACCACTGTTTGGGCAGATGGGAGAGCTCGGAAGGGAAGAAGTGCCGTTTGTAGAGTTGAGCGACCTTGACCTTTTTAGAGTCGAGCCGGGTTTTGCGAAACCCGACTATGTCCAAAGTCGGGTCGAGTGAAATCGGCCGATTATGACGTAAAGTCGGGATCGACCGAAACACGAAACCCAATGCAAGTCAATGGGGCAGCATAGTCGGCAGTGAGTGGGGGCCAGGAAAACACCTAGAGTGCCCATTTTAATGTCAAAACCATCCATTCTTCTTAATGAAGCTTGTCAAGCGTAATTTACCTTATAATAATTGGAAGGCATTTGAAATTGGGGGTCATTTGGCTAAAGTTGTGGGGGGTAGGGCTGGTTCAAGTAATTAGTGGGCCCAGGAAATCTGGACCACGTCACGGCAGTGGAGCAGGGAGAGGTAAGTATTTCAACTTTGCAAGTGCTGTGAACCTGAGCAAGCAGGGGGGGCCCACTCGTTGGCATTGGCACTGGCACAGGGCCCCTCAAAGTACAGCGGTGTGTTTGCACGGCGGGGGCGCCTCCCACCGGCAGCAACACTTTTGCGTACTATGAGAGGCCCTGTGCCAGTGACGTCGCCAACTAGTATTCCTCCCCCCACCTGATGAAGGAACCTGCACTTTCATCTGCACCTTCCTCTTTGTCCCCGTGTAAGGTGGTATGGTATGCGGGAAGAGCAACCTGACTTTCAGCAGGGTCACAATGTTGTTGTGTAGCGTGCACGGGGAATGTTGCGTTATGGGTCAATGTACCAGCAGACTCATCTATCACTGGCTGGGCAATGGGCACGATGAAGTGGAAACACAGATATAGGCCCAAAGAAGAAAGTGGGCTAAATGCAGTTCAAAATTGGTAACACAGGAATAACCAGGGGGCATTGCAGTGGAGGACAACTGGAATGAGAGGCTGACACAGAGAGTAGGGCCAAATCAGTAAGTAGTCGAAATGCAGTTCAAAATTGGCAACCGTAGTAAACAGGCGGCACAGCTTTGTTCAGTGGAGGAGAACAGCAAGGAGTGGCAGACACCGATAGTAGGCCCCAAACCAACTAGTACGCCAAATGCAGTTGTTCCATTTAACCACAATTTAATGAGAGCCTGAAGATAGAAGCTCAGGAAAGGCAACCTGGGGAACACCTTGGAGTGTAACACACCATCTCTCTCCACCCCATACCCATTTTGTATGGCCTAATGCAGTGTACTTTTCTACAACTACTAAACGAGAGTCGGAAGACCGAAGCAATGGCAAGGAAACCTGGGGAACACCTTAGAGTGTAACACACCCTCTCTCTACACCCCATACCCAATTTGAAGGTCTAATGCAGTGTAGTTTCCAAGAACTACTAAACGAGAGCCGGAAGATCGAAGCTCAGGAAAGGCAACCTGGGGAACACCTTGGAGTGTAACACACCCTCTCGCTACACCCCATACCCAATTTGAAGGCCTAATGCAGCGTAGTTTCCAACAACTACTAAACGAGAGCCGGAAGATCGAAGCTCAGGAAAGGCAACCTGGGGAACACCTTGGAGTGTAACAAACCCTCTCTCTACACCCCATACCCAATTTGTAGGCCTAATGCAGCGTAGTTTCCGACAACTACTAAACGAGAGCATGAAGATCGAAGCTCAGGAAAGGCAACCTGGGGAACACCTTGGAGTGTAACACACCCTCTCTCTACACCCCATACCCAATTTGTAGGCCTAATGCAGCGTAGTTTCCGACAACTACTAAACGAGAGCCGGAATATCGAAGCTCAGGAAAGGCAACCTGGGGAACACCTTGGAGTGTAACACACCCTCTCTCTACACCCCATACCCAATTTGAAGGCCTAATGCAGTGTAGTTTCCAAGAACTACTAAACGAGAGCCGGAAGATCGAAGCTCAGGAAAGGCAACCTGGGGAACACCTTGGAGTGGAACACACCATCTCTCTACACCCCATACCCAATTTGAAGGCCTAATGCAGCGTAGTTTCCAACAACTACTAAACGAGAGCCGGTAGATCGAAGCTCAGGAAAGGCAACCTGGGGAACACCTTGGAGTGTAACACAACGTCTCTCTACACCACGGAAGGGATGATTCTTAGGAAGGAAGGCTGTTGGAAATAAGCATTGCGCGTCCGAGGGTGATTAGATTCTTATTAGGTATATACTCACCCTCGGACGCGCCCTGCTTCTTTATTTGGAATGAATGTTTATTTGCAATGTGGTGTTGACTTTCTCTATTATTTTGGTAATTAATGATTTTATTATTTTCATTATTTTGCATCTTCTCGGCAATAATATAAAGAAGACGCGACAGGACAACACTCGGTGGATGCCATATGTGTGTTTTCAATTTAAAAAAACTTTCAGTTAACTACTTGCAGGAGAAAGTAATTGTAGCTGGTGGCCATTTTTAGTACTGTACCAGATTTTAGTTGTGTGTTTGTTTTTAATGTTAAAATGTCTGCATTTGATATCTCACCAGTATTTTCTTTTTTATAAGCAAAATACTTATTTTTATATTTTCTGATGTTGGTTCCAGGGGTACACGGCCAGCAGTGCCCTGGTCAGTGTAGTAGTAGTTGAAAGAATGGACCGCAGACAGGCATCGAAGGCCTAAAATAAAAACACATGGCTGTAGGCAATTTTAAATTGGTTCCAGGGGTACACGGACAGCAGTGGTGTGGTCAGTGGAGGCCTAGTGGAAGGAGTGACCGCAGACAGGCATCGAAGGCCTAAAATAATAACACATGGCTGTAGGCAATTTTAAATTGGTTCCAGGGGTACACGGGCAGCAGTGACCTGGTCAGTGTAGTAGTAGTTGAAAGAATGGACCGCAGACAGGCATCGAAGGCCTAAAATAAAAAAATTGGGCTGGCTGTAGGCAATTTTAAATTGGTTCCAGGGGTACACGGACAGCAGTGGTGTGGTCAGTGGAGGCCTAGTGGAAGGAGTGACCGCAGACAGGCATCGAAGGCCTAAAATAATAACACATGGCTGTAGGCAATTTTAAATTGGTTCCAGGGGTACACGGACAGCAGTGGTGTGGTCAGTGGAGGCCTAGTGGAAGGAGTGACCGCAGACAGGCATCGAAGGCCTAAAATAATAACACATGGCTGTAGGCAATTTTAAATTGGTTCCAGGGGTAGACGGGCAGCAGTGACCTGGTCAGTGTAGTAGTAGTTGAAAGAATGGACCGCAGACAGGCATCGAAGGCCTAAAATAAAAAAATTGGGCTGGCTGTAGGCAATTTTAAATTGGTTCCAGGGGTACACGGGCAGCAGTGACCTGGTCAGTGTAGTAGTAGTTGAAAGAATGGACCGCAGACAGGCATCGAAGGCCTAAAATAAAAAAATTGGGCTGGCTGTAGGCAATTTTAAATTGGTTCCAGGGGTACACGGGCAGCAGTGGTCTGGTCAGTGGAAGTCTAGTGGAAGGAGTGACCGCAGACAGGCTTCCAAGGCCTAACATAACAAACTTGGGCTGGCTGTAGGCACTTTTAAATTGGTTCCAGGGGTACACGGGCAGCAGTGACCTGGTCAGTGTAGTTGTAGTTGAAAGAATGGACCGCAGACAGGCATCGAAGGCCTAAAATAAAAAAATTGGGCTGGCTGTAGGCAATTTTAAATTGGTTCCAGGGGTACACGGGCAGCAGTGGTGTGGTCAGTGGAGGCCTAGTGGAAGGAGTGACCGCAGACAGGCATCGAAGGCCTAAAATAATAACACATGGCTGTAGGCAATTTTAAATTGGTTCCAGGGGTACACGGGCAGCAGTGACCTGGTCAGTGTAGTAGTAGTTGAAAGAATGGACCGCAGACAGGCATCGAAGGCCTAAAATAAAAAAATTGGGCTGGCTGTAGGCAATTTTAAATTGGTTCCAGGGGTACACGGGCAGCAGTGACCTGGTCAGTGTAGTAGTAGTTGAAAGAATGGACCGCAGACAGGCATCGAAGGCCTAAAATAAAAAAATTGGGCTGGCTGTAGGCAATTTTAAATTGGTTCCAGGGGTACACGGGCAGCAGTGGTGTGGTCAGTGGAGGCCTAGTGGAAGGAGTGACCGCAGACAGGCATCGAAGGCCTAAAATAATAACACATGGCTGTAGGCAATTTTAAATTGGTTCCAGGGGTACACGGACAGCAGTGGTGTGGTCAGTGGAGGCCTAGTGGAAGGAGTGACCGCAGACAGGCATCGAAGGCCTAAAATAATAACACATGGCTGTAGGCAATTTTAAATTGGTTCCAGGGGTACACGGGCAGCAGTGACCTGGTCAGTGTAGTAGTAGTTGAAAGAATGGACCGCAGACAGGCATCGAAGGCCTAAAATAAAAAAATTGGGCTGGCTGTAGGCAATTTTAAATTGGTTCCAGGGGTACACGGACAGCAGTGGTGTGGTCAGTGGAGGCCTAGTGGAAGGAGTGACCGCAGACAGGCATCGAAGGCCTAAAATAATAACACATGGCTGTAGGCAATTTTAAATTGGTTCCAGGGGTACACGGACAGCAGTGGTGTGGTCAGTGGAGGCCTAGTGGAAGGAGTGACCGCAGACAGGCTTCCAAGGCCTAACATAACAAACTTGGGCTGGCTGTAGGCACTTTTAAATTGGTTCCAGGGGTACACGGGCAGCAGTGGTCTGGTCAGTGGAAGTCTAGTGGAAGGAGTGACCGCAGACAGGCTTCCAAGGCCTAACATAACAAACTTGGGCTGGCTGTAGGCACTTTTAAATTGGTTCCAGGGGTACACGGGCAGCAGTGACCTGGTCAGTGTAGTAGTAGTTGAAAGAATGGACCGCAGACAGGCTTCGAAGGCCTAACATAACAAACTTGGGCTGGCTGTAGGCACTTTTAAATTGGTTCCAGGGGTACACGGGCAGCAGTGGTCTGGTCAGTGGAAGTCTAGTGGAAGGAGTGACCGCAGACAGGCTTCCAAGGCCTAACATAACAAACTTGGGCTGGCTGTAGGCACTTTTAAATTGGTTCCAGGGGTACACGGGCAGCAGTGATCTGGTCAGTGGAAGTCTAGTGGAAGGAGTGACCGCAGACAGGCTTCGAAGGCCTAACATAACAAAATTGGGCTGGCTGTAGGCACTTTAAATTGGTTCCAGGGGTACATGGGCAGCAGTGTATGGTCAGTGGAAGTCTAGTGGAAGGAGTGACGGCAGACAGTCTTCGAAGGCCTAACATAACAAAATTGGGCTGACTGTAGGCACTTTTAAATTGGTTCCAGGGTAACACGGCCAGCAGTGGCCTGGTCAGTGTAGTAGTTGTAGAAAGAAGGGACCGCAGACAGGCTTCGAAGGCCTAACATAACTAAAATGTCAAAACAATGGTATTGTCAGTGCCAGGCATTGAAGGATGTCAGCGCCTAGACTACACATTGGTGAAGCTGTGAGAGATAATTTTGCTAGTGGTAGAGCACTGTTTGAGCTGGGGGGGGAACTGTCTTGTGGCCGGCGTTACAGGCACAGGGCCCCTCATATTACAACGGTGTGTCTGACGTTGGGTGCGCACCACCACCGCCAGAGACACTTTATTGTACTATGAGGGACCCAGTGGCAGTGCCGTCGACCAAAAGCGGCCACACCCACCTCTTCAGACAAACAGCACTCTCAAGGGTCCAAGCGCAAAGTGGCGATAGCACGGCCCTGTGTGGGGAGTTTGGCCATTTCGTGAGGTGGAAACATGTCGTATGCTGGACAATCAGGTGAAGAAAATTACGAGATTGGAAAAGTCATTCAGAATAGTCCACAGGCAAGACCTTTTCATAGGAAAGCTAGGTGTCAGCCGGGCAGGGTGGGGCAAAAGATTTTGAAATCCAGTTGTGGTTCATTTTAATGAAGGTTAGATCATCTACATTTTGGGTAGCCAGACGAGTCCTTTTTTCTGTTAGTATTGAACCTGCAGCACTGAATACTCTTTCTGATAGGACACTAGCTGCCGGGCAAGCAAGCTCCTGCAATGCATATTCTGCCAATTCTGGCCAGGTGTCTAATTTGGATGCCCAGTAATCAAATGGGAATGACGGTTGAGGGAGAACGTCGATAAGGGATGAAAAATAGTTTGTAACCATACTGGACAAATGTTGTCTCCTGTCACTTTGAATTGATGCTGCAGTACCTGTCCTGTCTGCGGTCATAGAAAAATCACTCCACAACCTGGTCAGAAAACCCCTCTGGCCAACGCCACTTCTGATTTCTGCCCCTCTAACACCTCTGGTCTGCTGGCCCCTGGAGCTCGTGTGAGAACGATCACGGGCGCTGTGTGCAGGGAATGCCAGAAGCAAACGGTCAACAAGAGTTGATTGTTTTGTTGCTAATATTAGTTCCAAGTTCTCATGTGGCATAATATTTTGCAATTTGCCTTTATAGCGAGGATCAAGGAGGCAGGCCAACCAGTAATCGTCATCGTTCATCATTTTTGTAATGCGTGTGTCCCTTTTGAGGATACGCAAGGCATAATCCGCCATGTGGGCCAAAGTTCCCGTTGTCAAATCTGCGGTTGTGCTTGGTTGAGGGGCAGTTGCAGGCAAATCTACGTCACTTGTGTCCCTCAAAAAACCAGAACCCGGCCTTGCCACGCCACCAATTTCCCGTGCCCCCGGGAAAGCTTCCTCATTAAAAATATACTCATCCCCATCATCCTCCTCATCCTCCACCTCCTCTTCGCCCGGTACCTCGTCATGTACACTGCCCTGACCAGACAATCGCTGACTGTCATCAAGGCTTTCCTCTTCCTCTGGTGCAGACGCCTGATCCTTTATGTGCGTCAAACTTTGCATCAGCAGACGCATTAGGGGGATGCTCATGCTTATTATGGCGTTGTCTGCACTAACCAGCCGTGTGCATTCCTCAAAACACTGAAGGACTTGACACATGTCTTGAATCTTCGACCACTGCACACCTGACAACTCCATGTCTGCCATCCTACTGCCTGCCCGTGTATGTGTATCCTCCCACAAAAACATAACAGCCCGCCTCTGTTCGCACAGTCTCTGAAGCATGTGCAGTGTTGAGTTCCACCTTGTTGCAACGTCTATGATTAGGCGATGCTGGGGAAGGTTCAAAGAACGCTGATAGGTCTGCATACGGCTGGAGTGTACAGGCGAACGGCGGATATGTGCGCAAAGTCCACGCACTTTGAGGAGCAGGTCGGATAACCCCGGATAACTTTTCAGGAAGCACTGCACCACCAGGTTTAAGGTGTGAGCCAGGCAAGGAATGTGTTTCAGTTGGGAAAGGGAGATGGCAGCCATGAAATTCCTTCCGTTATCACTCACTACCTTGCCTGCCTCAAGATCTACAGTGCCCAGCCACGACTGCGTTTCTTGCTGCAAGAACTCGGACAGAACTTCCGCGGTGTGTCTATTGTCGCCCAAACACTTCATAGCCAATACAGCCTGCTGACGTATGCCAGTAGCTGCCCCATAATGGGAGACCTGGTGTGCAACAGTGGCAGGTGCGGATGGAGTGTTTGTGCGACTGCGGTCTGTGGACGAGCTCTTGCTTCTGCAGGAGGACGAGGAGGAGGAGGAGGAGGAGGAGGGGGTGCGAACGGCTACAGACAACTGTTTACTAGACCGTGGGCTAGGCAGAACTGTCCCAAACTTGCTGTCCCCTGTGGACCCTGAATCCACCACATTTACCCAGTGTGCCGTGATGGACACGTAACGTCCCTGGCCATGCCTACTGGTCCATGCATCTGTTGTCAGGTGCACCTTTGTGCTCACAGATTGCCTGAGTGCATGGACGATGCGCTCTTTAACATGCTGGTGGAGGGCTGGGATGGCTTTTCTGGAAAAAAAGTGTCGACTGGGTAGCTCGTAGCGTGGTACAGCGTAGTCCATCAGGTCTTTGAAAGCTTCGCTTTCAACTAACCGGTAGGGCATCATCTCTAACGAGATTAGTCTAGCTATGTGGGCGTTCAAACCCTGTGTACGCGGATGCGAGGCTAAGTATTTCCTTTTTCTAACCATAGTCTCATGTAGGGTGAGCTGGACTGGAGAGCTGGAGATCGTGGAACTAGCGGGGGTGCCGGTGGACATGGCAGACTGAGAGACGGTGGGAGATGGTATTGTTGCCGCCGGTGCCCTAGATGCAGTGTTTCCTACTACGAAACTGGTGATTCCCTGACCCTGACTGCTTTGGCCTGGCAAAGATACCTGCACAGATACAGCAGGTGGTGCGCTAAATGGTGGTCCTACACTGCCGGAAGGGATGTTGCGTTGATGACTAGCTTCATTGGCCGAGGGTGCAACAACCTTAAGGGACGTTTGGTAGTTAGTCCAAGCTTTCAAATGCATGGTGGTTAAATGTCTATGCATGCAACTAGTATTGAGACTTTTCAGATTCTGACCTCTGCTTAAGGAAGTAGAACATTTTTGACAGATGACTTTGCGCTGATCAATTGGATGTTGTTTAAAAAAATGCCAGACTGCACTCTTTCTAGCATCGGATACCTTTTCAGGCATTGCAGACTGAGCTTTAACCGGATGGCCACGCTGTCCTCCACCAGGTTTTGGCTTTGCCACGCGTTTTGGGCAAGATACGGGCCCGGCAGATGGAACCTGTGGCGATGTTGATGCCTGCTGCGGCCCCTCCTCCTCCTCTGCTTCAGAACTGCTGCCGCCTGCACCCTGTTCCCCCAATGGCTGCCAATCGGGGTCAAGAACTGGGTCATCTAATAACTCTTCTTGTACCTCCTGCGCAACTTCGTCTGTGTCACCGTGTCGTTCGGTGGTATAGCGTTCGTGATGGGGCAACATAGTCTCATCAGGGTCTGATTCTTGATCAGCACCCTGCGAGGGCAATGTTGTGGTCTGAGTCAAAGGACCAGCATAGTAGTCTGGCTGTGGCTGTGCGTCAGTGCACTCCATGTCAGATTCAATTTGTAATGGGCATGGACTGTTAACTGCTTCACTTTCTAAGCCAGGGACGGTATGTGTAAAGAGCTCCATGGAGTAACCCGTTGTGTCGCCTGCTGCATTCTTCTCTGTTGTTGTTTTTGCTGAAGAGGACAAGGAAGTGACTTGTCCCTGACCGTGAACATCCACTAACGACGCGCTGCTTTTACTTTTACCAGTTTCACGAGATGAGGCAAAAGAGCTAGAGGCTGAGTCAGCAAGATAAGCCAAAACTTGCTCTTGCTGCTCCGGCTTTAAAAGCGGTTTTCCTAATCCCAGAAAAGGGAGCGTTCGAGGCCTTGTGTAGCCGGACGACGAACCTGGCTCCACAGCTCCAGACTTAGGTGCAATATTTTTTCCCCCACGACCACCTGATGCTCCACCACTACCACTACCCTCATTACCAGCTGACAATGAACGCCCCCGGCCACGACCTCTTCCACTAGACTTCCTCATTGTTTTAAAAACGTAACCAAACTAACGTTATTTGTTGCAGTCACACAACTTACACGGTGAGCTATAACTTCAGTATGATTTAGCTACCCCTTTACAGGTTGGTGAGACCACAGCGAAAATCAGGCCCAATGTTACACACTCTTTTTTTGGTGGCTGCAAATTAGAGAGATGCCCCACACGCAGGACTGTCACTGAAGCACAAATGTTAATATTAATGTCACACTATTATTTTTTTTTTATTTTTATTTTTTTCAGGAACACTTTAGAAACCCCCCAAAAAAAAAAAAAAAGATTTTTGCAGGGAGAATTTAGAAAACAAATGTAACAAACTATATGCTTTCTATGGGCCACTGAGTGAGAGATGACGCACACAGGAATCAGGAGTGGCACACAAGCCCAGAGGCCAATATTTTTCTACCAATGATTGATGGAGTTATTTTCTCTGGTAGATTTTGGAACCCAAATCAAGGAAAAAAAATGTAGGCTTTCTATGGACCACAATTGGAGAGAGAGAGAGAGAGAGAGATGGCACACCCAGGAGTCAAGACTGGCACACAAGCAGAAAGGCCAATATTAATCTCCCACTGTTTTTTTTTTTTTTTTTTTTTTTTTTTTTTTTTCAGGGAGACTTTAGAAAAAAAAATAATAAAAAAAATATGATTTTATCAGGAAGAATTTAGAAACCAAATAAAATAAAATGATTTTTTCAGGGAGAATTTATAAAACAAATAAAAACAAAAATAGGCGTTCTATGGCCCACTGACTGAGAGATGACGCACACAGGAGTCAGGAGTGGCACACAAACCCAGAGGCCAATATTTTTCTACCAATGATTGATGTAGTTATTTTCTCTGGTAGATTTTAGAACCCAAATCAAGGAAAAAAAATATAGGCTTTCTATGGACCACAATTGGAGAGAGAGAGAGAGAGAGAGAGAGAGAGAGAGAGAGATGGCACACCCAGGAGTCAAGACTGGCACACAAGCAGAAAGGCCAATATTAATCTCCCACTGTTTTTTTTTTTTTTTTTTTTTTTTTTTTTTTTTCAGGGAGACTTTAGAAAAAAAAATAATAAAAAAAATATGATTTTATCAGGAAGAATTTAGAAACCAAATAAAATAAAATGATATTTTCAGGGAGAATTTATAAAACAAATAAAACCAAAAATAGGCGTTCTATGGCCCACTGACTGAGAGATGACGCACCCAGGAGTCAAGACTGGCACACAAGCAGAAAGGCCAATATTAATCTCCCACTGTTTTTTTTTTTTTTTTTCAGGGAAACTTTAGAAAAAAAAATAATAAAAAAAATGTGATTTTATCAGGAAGAATTTAGAAACCAAATAAAATAAAATGATTTTTTCAGGGAGAATTTAGAAAACAAATAAAACCAAAAATAGGCGTTCTATGGCCCACTGACTGAGAGATGACGCACCCAGGAGTCAAGACTGGCACACAAGCAGAAAGGCCAATATTAATCTCCCACTGTTTTTTTTTTTTTTTTTCAGGGAGACTTTAGAAAAAAAAATAATAAAAAAAATGTGATTTTATCAGGAAGAATTTAGAAACCAAATAAAATAAAATGATTTTTTCAGGGAGAATTTAGAAAACAAATAAAACCAAAAATAGGCGTTCTATGGCCCACTGACTGAGAGATGACGCACCCAGGAGTCAAGACTGGCACACAAGCAGAAAGGCCAATATTAATCTCCCACTGTTTTTTTTTTTTTTTTTTCAGGGAGACTTTAGAAAAAAAAATAATAAAAAAAATGTGATTTTATCAGGAAGAATTTAGAAACCAAATAAAATAAAATGATTTTTTCAGGGAGAATTTAGAAAACAAATAAAACCAAAAATAGGCGTTCTATGGCCCACTGACTGAGAGATGACGCACCCAGGAGTCAAGACTGGCACACAAGCAGAAAGGCCAATATTAATCTCCCACTGTTTTTTTTTTTTTTTTTCAGGGAGACTTTAGAAAAAAAAATAATAAAAAAAATGTGATTTTATCAGGAAGAATTTAGAAACCAAATAAAATAAAATGATTTTTTCAGGGAGAATTTAGAAAACAAATAAAACCAAAAATAGGCGTTCTATGGCCCACTGACTGAGAGATGACGCACCCAGGAGTCAAGACTGGCACACAAGCAGAAAGGCCAATATTAATCTCCCACTGTTTTTTTTTTTTTTTTTCAGGGAGACTTTAGAAAAAAAAATAATAAAAAAAATATGATTTTATCAGGAAGAATTTAGAAACCAAATAAAATAAAATGATTTTTTCAGGGAGAATTTATAAAACAAATAAAAACAAAAATAGGCGTTCTATGGCCCACTGACTGAGAGATGACGCACACAGGAGTCAGGAGTGGCACACAAACCCAGAGGCCAATATTTTTCTACCAATGATTGATGTAGTTATTTTCTCTGGTAGATTTTAGAACCCAAATCAAGGAAAAAAAATATAGGCTTTCTATGGACCACAATTGGAGAGAGAGAGAGAGAGAGAGAGAGAGAGAGAGAGATGGCACACCCAGGAGTCAAGACTGGCACACAAGCAGAAAGGCCAATATTAATCTCCCACTGTTTTTTTTTTTTTTTTTCAGGGAGACTTTAGAAAAAAAAATAATAAAAAAAAAAAGATTTTATCAGGAAGAATTTAGAAACCAAATAAAATAAAATGATTTTTTCAGGGAGAATTTATAAAACAAATAAAACCAAAAATAGGCGTTCTATGGCCCACTGACTGAGAGAGAGAGAGAGAGAGATGGAACGCTTAGTACTGGCACACAAGCCCAAAGGGCAATATTAATCTCCCTTTTTTTTTCCAGGGAGAATTTCTAAAACCCAAAAAAAAAATAAAATAGGCTTTCTATGGCCCACTATTTGTGAGAGAGATGGGACGCTCAGGACTGGCACAGATGGCACGCTCAGGACTGGCACAGAAGCCCAGAGGCCAATATTAATCTCCCTTTTTTTCTGGGAGAATTTATAAAACCAAAAAAATATTTAAATAGGCTTTCTATGGCCCACTATTTGTGAGAGAGATGGCACGCTCAGGACTGGCACAGATGGCACGCTCACAACTGGCACACAAGCCCAGAGGCCAATATTAATCTCCCTTTTTTCAGGGAAAATTTATAAAACAAAAAAAAAAAATAAATAGGCTTTCTATGGCCCACTATTTGTGAGAGAGATGGCACGCTCAGGGCTGGCACAGATGGCACGCTCAGGACTGGCACACAAGCCCAGAGGCCAATATTAATCTCCCTTTTTTTCAGGGAGAAATTATAAAACCCCCAAAAAAAATAAAATAGGCTTTCTATGGCCCACTATTTGTGAGAGAGATGGGACGCTCAGGACTGGCACAGATGGCACGCTCAGGACTGGCACAGAAGCCCAGAGGCCAATATTAATCTCCCTTTTTTTCTGGGAGAATTTATAAAACCAAAAAAAAATTTAAATAGGCTTTCTATGGCCCACTATTTGTGAGAGAGATGGCACGCTCAGGACTGGCACAGATGGCACGCTCACAACTGGCACACAAGCCCAGAGGCCAATATTAATCTCCCTTTTTTCAGGGAAAATTTATAAAACAAAAAAAAAAATTAAATAGGCTTTCTATGGCCCACTATTTGTGAGAGAGATGGCACGCTCAGGGCTGGCACAGATGGCACGCTCAGGACTGGCACACAAGCCCAGAGGCCAATATTAATCTCCCTTTTTTTCAGGGAGAATTTATAAAACCAAAAAAAAAAATAAATAGGCTTTCTATGGCCCACTATTTGTGAGAGAGATGGCACGCTCAGGGCTGGCACAGATGGCACGCTCAGGACTGGCACACAAGCCCAGAGGCCAATATTAATCTCCCTTTTTTTCAGGGAGAATTTATAAAACCCCAAAAAAAAAAAAATAGGCTTTCTATGGCCCACTATTTGTGAGAGAGATGGCACACTCAGGACTGGCACACAAGCCCAAAGGCCAATATTAATCTCCCACTGTATTTTTATCAGGGAGAATTTATACACCCCACAAAAAAAATACAGAAAAATGAAAAGGCTTTCTATGGCCCACTATGTGAGAGAGATGGCACACACAGGGATGGCACTCTAGCAGAAATGCCAAATTGCCAATCTTAATCTCCCACCAAAAAAAAACAAAAAAAAAAAACAGGGAATGTCCTACAATTACTATCTCCCTGCCTGCAGTAATCTCAGCCAGGTATGGCAGGCAGCTACTATCTCCCTGCCTGCAGTAATCTCAGCCAGGTATGGCAGGCAGCAATAAGGAGTGGACTGATGCACAAATGAAATAAAAAGTGTGGACAAACAAAAAAGATAGCTGTGCAGAAAGGAAGGAACAAGAGGATTTGTGCTTTGAAAAAAGCAGTTGGTTTGCACAGCGGCGTACACACAGCAATGCAGCTATCAGGGAGCCTTCTAGGGCAGCCCAATGAGCTACAGCGCTGAGGGGAAAAAAAAAAAAAAAAAAACTTCCACTGTCCCTGCACACCGAGGGTGGTGTTGGACAGTGCAAATCGCTGCAGCACAAGCGGTTTTGTGGTTAATGGACCCTGCCTAACGCTATCCCTGCTTCTGACAAAGCGGCAGCAACCTCTCCCTAAGCTCAGATCAGCAGCAGTAAGATGGCGGTCGGCGGGAACGCCTCTTTATAGCCCCTGTGACGTCGCAGACAGCAAGCCAATCACTGCAATGCCCTTCTCTAAGATGGTGGGGACCAGGACCTATGTCATCACGCTGCCCACACTCTGCGTTTACCTTCATTGGCTGAGAAATGGCGCTTTTCGCGTCATTGAAACGCGACTTTGGCGCGAAAGTCGCGTACCGCATGGCCGACCCCGCACAGGGGTCGGATCGGGTTTCATGAAACCCCGACTTAGCCAAAAGTCGGCGACTTTTGAAAATGTTCGACCCGTTTCGCTCAACCCTAGCCGTTTGACTTTTCAATGCAAAATTGACAGGAATTGAGATGGGATGCCATGTTGCGTTTGAAGAGCCACTGATGTGCCTAAACATTGAAACCACCCACAAGTGACACCATTTTGGAAAGTAGACCCCCTAAGGAACTTATCTAGAGGTGTGTTGAGCGCTTTGACCCACCAAGGGCTTCACAGAAGTTTATAATGCAGAGCCGTAAAAATAAAACAAAATTTTTTTCCCACAAAAATTATTTTTTAGCCCCCAGTTTTGTATTTTCCCGAGGGTAACATGAGAAATTGGGCCCAACAATTTGTTGTCCAATTTGTCCTGAGTGCGCTGATACCCCATATGTGGGGGGAACCACTGTTTGGGCGCATGGGAGGGCTCGGAAGGGAAGAAGCTTTATTTGGAATGAGGACTTAGATGGAATGGTCTGCAGGTGTCACCTTGCATTTGCAGAGCCCCTAATGTACCTAAACAGTAGAAACCCCCCACAAGTGACACCATTTTGGAAACTAGACACCCTAAGGAACTCATCTAGATGTGTTGTGATAGCTTTGAACCCCCAAGTGTTTCACTACAGTTTACGTGAAAAAAAAAAAAAAAATCTTTCCCCCCAAAATTATTTTTTAGCCCCCAGTTTTGTATTTTCCCAAGTGTAACAGGAGAAATTGGACTCCAAAAGTTGTTGTCCTATTTGTCCTGAGTACGCTGATACCCCATATGTTGGGGTAAACCCCTGTTTGGGCACACGGGAGAGCTCGGAAGGGAAGAAGCACTGTTTTACTTTTTCAACGCAGAATTGGCTGGAATTGAGATCGGACGCCATGTCGCGTTTGGAGAGTCCCTGATGTGCCTAAACAGTGGAAACCCCACAATTATAACTGAAACCCTAATCCAACACACCCCTAACCCTAATCCCAACAGTAACCCTAACCACACTTCTAACCCTGACACACCCCTAACCCTAATCCCAACCCTATTCCCAACTGTAAATGTAATCTAAACCCTAACTGTAACTTTAGCCCCAACCCGAACCCTAACTTTAGCCCCAACCCAAACTGTAGCCCTAACCCTAACCCTAGCCCTAACCCTAGCTCTAGCCCTAACCCTAGCTCTAACCCTAGCCCTAATGGGAAAATGGAAATAAATACATTTTTTTAATTTTTCCCTAACTAAGGGGGTGATGAAGGGGGGTTTGATTTACTTTTATAGCGGGTTATTTAGCGGATTTTTCAGCCGTCACACACTGAAAGACGCTTTTTATTGCAAAAAATATTTTTTGCGTTACCACATTTTGAGAGCTATAATTTTTCCATATTTTGGTCCACAGAGTCATGTGAGGTCTTGTTTTTTGCGGGACAAGTTGACGTTTTTATTGGTAACATTTTCGGGCACGTGACATTTTTTTATCGCTTTTTATTCCGATTTTTGTGAGGCAGAATGACCAAAAACCAGCTTTTCATGAATTTCTTTTGGGGGAGGCGTTTATACCGTTCCGCGTTTGGTAAAATTGATAAAGCAGTTTTATTCTTCGGGTCAGTACGATTACAGCGACACCTCATTTATATCATTTTTTTTGTGTTTTGGCGCTTTTATACGATAAAAACTATTTTATAGAAAAAATAATTATTTTTGCATCGCTTTATTCTCAGGACTATAACTTTTTTATTTTTTTGCTGATGATGCTGTATCACGGCTCGTTTTTTGCGCGACAAGATGACGTTTTCAGCGGTACCATGGTTATTTATATCTGTCTTTTTGATCGCGTGTTATTCCACTTTTTGTTCGGCGGTATGATAATAAAGCGTTGTTTTTTGCCTCTTTTTTTTTCTTACGGTGTTTACTGAAGGGGTTAACTAGTGGGCCAGTTTTATAGGTCGGGCCGTTACGGACGCAGCGATACTAAATATATGTACTTTTATTGTTTTTTTTTTATTTAGATAAAGAAATGTATTTATGGGAATAATATTTTTTATTTTTTTCATTATTTTGGAATATTTTTTTTTATTTTTTTTTTTACACATTTGAAAATTTTTTTTTAAACTTTTTTACTTTGTCCCAGGGGGGGACATCACAGATCGGTGATCTGACAGTTTGCACAGCACTCTGTCAGATCACCGATCTGAGAGCAGTGCAGACTGCTTCACAGTGCCTGCTCTGAGCAGGCTCTGTGAAGCCACCTCCCTCCCTGCAGGACCCGGATCCGCGGCCATCTTGGTTCCGGGGCTCGAGCAGGCAGTGAGGGAGGTAAGACCCTCGCAGCAACGCGATCACATAGCGTTGCTGCGGTGGGCTCAGGGAAGCCCGCAGGGAGCCCCCTCCCTGCGCGATGCTTCCCTGCCCCGCCGGCACATCGCGATCATCTTTGATCGCGGTGTGCCAGGGGTTAATGTGCGGGGGGCGGTCCGTGACCGCTCCTGGCACATCGTGCCGGATGTCAGCTGCGATAGGCAGCTGACACCCGGCCGCGATCGGCGGCGCTCCCCCCGTGAGCGCCGCCGATCGCGCTGGACGTACTATCCCGTCTATGGTCATGGGGGCCCACCCCACCTCGACGGGATAGTACGTCCGATGTCAGAAAGGGGTTAATGAGTTGCTGTTGTAGAAGCTAACGAAAAATTAATTCTCTACTGTGCTTTGTCCTCCTCCTCATCTCAGAGACAGCTGATGTTATGTCTTGTGATGGAGAATAATTGGACACTTGCCTTTTTTTTATTGTTCTCCATTCACTAGACATGACAGAAGGTTGAAAAGTTGTTGCTTAAAAACTTCAACAACACGAAACTAAAGTATTGTTCCCAGTCGTATTCCTCCCACTGATCCATTTGATTAATGCACAAAATGATAAGGATTAATCCGTACAATTGTTCTCTTTTCAACATGTGCCACGGTATGAAGCCAAATGCTACAACACGGAGGAAAATGCATTACAGACAGCATGCTGAAAAAGAGGCTTTTTATTTGCTTCTCTACAATTGAGGCAGCCGCGGCAGTGGTCAACATAATCATGGTAGTTAGTACTCTATGCACCCACATACTATATGTACGTGTTCTAAGTGGGAATGCTACATTTTTAAGAACAAACTATTTATTCCAAAGTCTTTATTATTTCCAGAACTAATGTTGTTGACCATGTTTGGTTAAACTTTTGGCCAATTACAATGACTAATAATAACATAATATTCCCCAGCACATTACATATATAAAAGTGGGAACCTGAGAAAAAGAAAATGAGTCCCTTTAAATACATGGGTAAAGCTGGAGAATGTGAAAATCCAACAGAAACATTTGGTTAAAGCCTAGGTGTGCCGCAGGAATGTTTCCTGCATTGGATATGGAGAAGCGGGACAGTAGTCACACAGTGGTCTTCTACTTGTCATTCATTAGCTACAGCACATATGTACAATACATACAGTTGCAATCAAAATTATTAACCCTTCATTGCAAATTAGGTTTATTAGCAAAATGTACAAACTTTCAAACAAGAAAATGATAAATATATTAACACAACTTATATAACAAGAGGCATCTCCAAACTGACTCAGAATTATTCACTACCTTCATACAAACTCGTAACAAACTTTTTTGTACTTATTAGAACACCATTTGACTATTATGACCTGCTGCATACTTAATGCATACGCGGATACTAGCTTCTGACAGCGTTCCTGAGAAATTTCTTATGGCTTTCAGTTCACGAAATACTCTTGTTTTAGCATGCTGCAATGAAGTCTTCAATGCACCCAAACATTTTCTATGGTGTTCAAGTCTGTGACAACCATTTCAGAATCTTTTAGGGCTTCTTCTGAAATCAAATCTTGGTGGACTTTTGGTTATGCTTGGAGTCATTGTAATGTTCTAAGATACAATGATGTCCGAGCTTGGGATTCCTCACCAAAAAGAGGCAATTTGCATATTACATTTCCCAGAGGAGCATGGCAAATAAGCCTCCTTACCTTGACAAGCCAAAGCTGGTATGTCACTCTCCCCAAGGATAAACATTACCCCTTAGACCTCAGTCCAGAGCCTCTCACCTAGCCAAATCAGTTCTCATGCTTCGCACTGACGATGGCCAACAGCCCGAAACACCGTGTCTGAGAATTGAGATACTGATTTGGCTTTAATCCTAAGTCGGATTGCAAGACTCGTTAAAGGGTTGATTGTGACTTGTAGGATCGCTACTTCCAACAGGTGGCGCTATAGATTTCAAGTCCACTTTTTCTCTGAAGAGACAATTTGTGCATTACCAAAGACATGATTTTCCTGACACTTGATTGAATCCATCTTGCCCTCCACATGCTGCAGATTTTTAGTGCCAGATGAAATGAAAAGCTACCGCCATGCTCCAAAGTAGTCACCAGGAAGCCCCCACCATGCTTCACTGTAGGCATCAGCGAGCCTCACCATGCTCCACTGTAGACAAGGTGATCTTTTTCTCGCGTGCTTCTTTTTTTTTACTCTAAATATACCTCTGATCTATTGGACCGAAAAGTTTTAGTTTTGTTTCATGGCTCTAAAGAACAGAATCACAACACTTCTGTGGATGATTTATATGGTTTTGAGCATACTTAAGACAACGTTCCTTGAACTTTTGGGTCAGTAAAGGTAAATGTCTTCTTGGACTTAGGGAATAGGAACCTTCAGGATTTTCTATGCTCTTTTCTGTACAAATAGAAACCTTAGTGTCTGCTGTCACCAAGTCTTGCTGTAGGTCTTCTGCAGATACTTAATGGTTTTTGATGACCTGCCTGCTCAAGTATCTGGTTTCAGATGGTGACCACTTCATCTTTCTGCCACATTCGGGTAGTGTTGCCAGTGTTCCTATAACTATGAACCACCTATATCTTTAGAAATATTAAATGCCTTTATCGTCTTTTTAGTTTCCTTTTCCTTGTTTGTACAAGGCAATCATCTCATCTCTTCATTTTTTTGACAAATCAAAAATATTACCGTAGTTAACTAAAGGTCATTGCTCATGAGGAAATGGGCTAAGCTTCCTCAGTAACTCTGCCAGAAGTTGCTGTCTGACTATACATAATTTTTGCAGTAAGGATTATCTTCCAATATGTATTGAACACCCATTGTACATTGTGGCTTTTTGTAGGCTCCTAGCCACATAAACAACACCTCACTGTTCACCATATTGTCTGCAATTATCACACAGATTCAATTACTGTATTAATTACTACAACTTCCAAATGTCCAAGTGCTTTTCTATACTGTGCTCCTAGAACAAATGTTTCATATAATGTGTAGAATATATTGGAAACTAAAAATGTTCCTACAACATAACAAAACTTGGGAAAAAAGCAGAAATCTTTTCATGAAGGACACAAGGAGGACAAGCGCCAACAAAACTCTAATAAACTTTTTAGCAATATTGTTATCTGGATAACTGATGTATCGAGATGGGACAGGAAAGAGACAATTGGGGACCAGCAATTAATTTTATTTTTTATACTAATTTAAGCCATTTGGAAAATATATATTTTCATCCAACCTGTGGCTCCGGAGCCATATGTGGCTCGCGGGTCCATGATCTGTGGCTCGTGGCTGTCTGCCAGCTTGTTGCATTAGTACCAGGTGTAACAGACAGCTATGAAGGGAAGGTCACCAGATGGTGACTTTTGAGAGCAGTCCTGCACAGAAGAGCAAATCTAGATGCACATTTGAATAAGGTGGGGACCTCTGAATGTAAGTAAAATGCCTATAAAGGAGGGAGCACAAGGTTTCTGTGTTTTATAGGGAATTTGTGGCCGTCATTATACCAGTAAGGGGGGCTTTGGGTGTCACTAATGTATGGGGGTGAGGGGGGGGGCGGTCCTGGATGTGGCTCGTGCCCATCCCTTCAGAGCTGAATGTGACTCTCAAGGTAAGGAAGGTTGGGGTCCACTGCCTTAGACAACGTCATTAATGGCAATTTATATAACAGCTGCAGCCATCGACTGAGCTAGGCCAGCAGAGTTGCCAAGCTCAATGATTGGATTCAGCAAAACTAGGAACACAGCTATAGTAGGAATTAAAACATAACCTTTATTAGGTACGAAGTAAAATACTCAAAAACAACAAATAATGTCACCCCAAAACAAACGAAAATATAATGGTATTAAATGATGTAACCTGTCAGGTAAGACATCACTTATGGGTGATACCAATATAGACTAATAGTGAGGACAGTCATAATAAATTGTAAAATATACTGCCCCACATTCTCAAGATACCTCTAGTGAATGACAAAAGCACGTAAATGCAAAAAATGTTCAGCCAGGTAACCTTGTGTGTATAGGTATTGGCAGGTATCAGAAAAATAAATGCGCGGGAGGGGGGTAAGACAAATACGGTAGAAATCATATACAGTACCAATATTTAAAACAGGAATGATCTCACCAATTGCCGTGACTCAGGTCAGTGTAGCCCATGGTTCGCTGAGAAGGAAAAATCCATGAAGCAGCGATGTAAGGAGACAATACCCTGTCGATCCCTAAGAGGGCTAACCAAAAGCCTATATCCCCAAACTCCCGCCCTTACAAGGGCAGTCCACAGCTACCCCTGAGCAAAAATCATGCCCTGCACTCTCCCTGTAAGAATGTCCCATGTTAATTTTTGCTCAGGGGTAGCTGTGGACTGCCCTTGTAAGGGCGGGAGTTTGGGGATATAGGCTTTTGGTTAGCCCTCTTAGGGATCGACAGGGTATTGTCTCCTTACATCGCTGCTTCATGGATTTTTCCTTCTCAGCGAACCATGGGCTACACTGACCTGAGTCACGGCAATTGGTGAGATCATTCCTGTTTTAAATATTGGTACTGTATATGATTTCTACCGTATTTGTCTTACCCCCCTCCCGCGCATTTATTTTTCTGATACCTGCCAATACCTATACACACAAGGTTACCTGGCTGAACATTTTTTGCATTTACGTGCTTTTGTCATTCACTAGAGGTATCTTGAGAATGTGGGGCAGTATATTTTACAATTTATTATGACTGTCCTCACTATTAGTCTATATTGGTATCACCCATAAGTGATGTCTTACCTGACAGGTTACATCATTTAATACCATTATATTTTCGTTTGTTTTGGGGTGACATTATTTGTTGTTTTTGAGTATTTTACTTCGTACCTAATAAAGGTTATGTTTTAATTCCTACTATAGCTGTGTTCCTATTACATTGGTGGGATTCTGTCGGATTTTTCCAAATAGACTGATTTAGTTTTGCTTTTTTCACATTCAGCAAAACTAGAAAAATAGAGCAGCAGTGGAGAGCCAATACTGATTGAGAACTATATGAGTTTGTTTATTTACAAATCTGCAAACCACTTGGGGATTACTTTTCTTAAAGAAGCACTCCCATTCAAATTTTTATCCTCTTAATATATTGCAATCGTATTATATGGCACGGTGTACTTACAATTGCTCATTTTGCCTTTCTACCCAGTTAATTTCTCGCTTTTCCATTGGGTCTATGACATCACGTGATTAAAAACTGACCGGAAGAATCCTTCTGAGCTCTATGTAGAAACAGGAGGTCAATTTTCCCTATATGAGTCATGAGTCACTGCAAAAGTCCCTGGCAAAGGGGATGAGCAGAGCAGCTGGGTCAGGAGTTGAAGAGGGGATTAATTTATTGCAGGGAAAAGAGACTTCCTGTCTCTAGAAATAACAGAGAAAAGAGAAGGATTTGGGTTTGTGGAGAACTTGGCCGACTTCTCTGTCGGATATAGGCTCTACAGTAGGGACAAGCTGTACCTCAATGGGTAGGGTGATGCTGTTCTTGGGGGAAAATGGTCAGATGGATGGAGGAGCTTTTTAACTAGGATCTGGGGAGGGAGGGTAGTTGTGCTAATAAGGGGATAGAGTACATCGAGAGAATGAGACAGTAGGGGTTAATGAGGATTTAAGGGGGCAGAGATGCAAGTAAAGTAGGGAGCTGAGTAGGAAGTAAAGTAGGGAGATGAGTAAGAGTAACAAATGTGCTAATAGTATTAAATGTCTGCTGGCAAATGCAAGAAGTCTAGCAATCAAAATGAAATGGAGTACTGTGTCCAGTTTTGGGCACCGGTGCTCAGGAAGGATATAATGGAACTAGAGAGAGTACAAAGGAGGGCAACAAAATTAATAAAGGGGATGGGAGAACTACAATACCCAGATAGATTAGCGAAATTAGGATTATTTAGTCTAGAAAAAAGACGACTGAGGGGCGATCTAATAACCATGTATAAGTATATAAGGGGACAATACAAATATCTCGCTGAGGATCTGTTTATACCAAGGAAGGTGACGGGCACAAGGGGGCATTCTTTGCGTCTGGAGGAGAGAAGGTTTTTCCACCAACATAGAAGAGGATTCTTTACTGTTAGGGCAGTGAGAATCTGGAATTGCTTGCCTGAGGAGGTGGTGATGGCGAACTCAGTCGAGGGGTTCAAGAGAGGCCTGGATGTCTTCCTGGAGCAGAACAATATTGTATCATACAATTATTAGGTTCTGTAGAAGGACGTAGATCTGGGTATTTATTATGATGGAATATAGGCTGAACTGGATGGACAAATGTCTTTTTTCGGCCTTACTAACTATGTTACTATGTTACTATGTAATTACCTGGAGACTCTTATGTCAGTCACAGAATATGATATGGTGACCATTACAAAAACGTGGCTGGATGAAAGCCATGACTGGGTAAAAAATGTAGAGGGATACACAAAATTTAGAAAGGACAGGAAAGACAAAAAAAAGCTGAAGGAGTGTATATTTTCGTTAAATCCAACTTAGGACCTGTGTTCAATGAAGACATTGGGGGGAGCTGCGACAATGTAGAGTCACTATGGGTAAATGTACATGGGGATGGCAATAATGGAAAGCTGCTAACTGGAGTTTGCTACAAGCCTCCTAATATAGCTGAACAGGTACAGGAGCAAATTAAAAAGGCAGCAAATAATAAGATCCTTTTTATGGGGGATTTTAACTATCCAGACATTCAATGGGATATAGAATATTCTGGTTGTGCTAACAGCTGCAAGTTCTTATCAATAGTTCAGGACAATTACCTCTCTCAGCTGGTAGATGAACCAACCAGGGGAGGTAATCTGCTGGATCTGGTGTTGTCAAATAGACCAGATACAATTTCAGATCTACAGGTCTGGGAACATTTGGGATGCAGTGACCATAATATGGTAAGTTTCAATGTAATTTTCAATCAAACATTCAAAAGGGTAAACGCAAAAACCTGGAACTTTAAGAAAGCTGATTTCAACAAATTAAGGGAAGAGCTTAATCGAGTAGACTGGGACCATGTCATGGTAACTTGGGATACCAAACATAAATTGGGCATGTTTAAGGATATAGTACAATAATCCCATAGAAAACTTATTCCTTCTGGTAATAAAATGTCCAGGAGTAAAAAAAAAAATATCATGGATAAATAAAGCAGTAAAAAGTTTAATTAGACAAAAACAAATGGTATTCAGGATTCTCGAGGCCGAGAATACAAAAATAGCATTTCAGGAGTATAAAAATCTAAATAAGAAATGTAAAAAAGAAATCAAGCTAGCAAAGTTATCTACAGAGAAACAAATCACCAGAGACATTAAAATATATCCCCAAAAATTGTATAAATACATCAATGCCAAAGAGAAAAAAACAGATGTTATCAGCCCCTTAAAAAACGATAATAACAAGATAATTATAGAGGACAAAGAAAAGCCTGATATCAAACAGGCACTTTTCAACCGTGTTCACGAATGAACCGACTGTTCCAGGGATCTTTCCATTAGGCAAAAATCAAAGTTCACTACTTGATATAACTAGTTTAACACAAGAAGTACACCTACGTCTGAGCAAATTAAACATTGAGAAATCCCTCGGCCCAGATGGCATTCATCTATGGATATTCAGTAAACTGAGCTCAGTAATTGACAAACCGCTGTATCTTATATTCTTAGACTCTCTTGTAACAGGATTGGTGCCACAAAATTGAAGGATGGCTCATGTGATGCCGATATATAAGAAAGGTAAGAAGATGGATCCAGGCAGCTACCCTCCGGTAAGCCTGACATCAGTAGTATACAAAGTTTTTGAGGGCATTATAAGAGATGACCTGCACAGATATAATGCAGATAATAATATATTAACTGACAACGAGCATGGATTCATGAAAGATAGGTCATGTCTAACCAACATGTTGAGTTTCTATGATGAGGTAAGTGCAAATATGGATGTTGGTAAAGTGGCTGATGTGATTTATCTGGACTTTGCAAAGGAATTTGATACTGTACCACATAACAGCCTTATACTGAAGAAACCGAAGCAAGGACTGGGGAAACTATATGCAGATGGGTAAGGAATTGGCTAAAAGACAGGAAACAAAGTCATCATAAATGGTACTTTCTCTAAATGTGATATAGTCAGCAGTGGGGACCACAGGGATCTGTGCTAGCACCGATTCTGTTTAACCTCTTTATTAATGACTCTGTGGATGGGATTAAAAGTGTCAATCTTTGCGGATGACACCAAACTGTGTAGGATATTAAAATCTGACCTTGACATTACAATATTGCAAAATGATCTGAATAAGATGTCTGAATGGGCTAACACTTGTCAAATAAGGTTTATTGTAGGTAAATGTAGAGTAATGCACCTAGGTCAGAGTAATCCTATTGCTGCATATACATTAAATGGGAGTATACTCGGGACTACAGAACAAGAACAGGAGAAGGATTTGGGTGTTCTGGTTACAAGTAAGCTGAGCATCAATGTAAAGCAACAACCGCAAAAGATTTTAGGATGTCTAAAGAGAGAGATAAAATCCTGCGATCTCAACATATTTTTACCTCTTTATAAATCACTGGTGAAGCCACATCTAGAATACGGGATCCAGTTTTGGGCTCCACATTTTAAAAAGAATATTCAGAAGTTAATGTCAGTTCAAAGGTGGGCAACTAGATTATTACAAGGAAGAATAGGTAGGCCTCTCATATGATGAGAGGTTGGAAAAGTTGTGCTTGTTTAGCTTAGAAATGTGGTAAGTACAAAGGAATGGCACATGACTTATTTCTTCCAAAAGGCATACTAAGGGGGTAGTCATCACGGGTGGAAGAAAGGTTATTCCAACAGCTAAATAGGAAAGGGCTCTTTACAGTTAGAGCTGTAGACTGTGGAATTACCGACCACCGTAGGTAGTAATGGCAGACTCTATTATAGCTTTTAAAAAGGGCTGGATAATTTCCTCAGTACACATAACACTGCGGGATATAGTTAAATGAGTGACAAAATGAACAATTGATGGAGAAAGGTTGTGTCATGGGGTTACCGTGACAGTGTGGAGCTAAAAGTGCTCACAGCTGAGCTCGGTTAGCCACTCCTTTCCCCTTTATAATTTGGACTCTATTACAAATCCTTGTCACAGCTAGCATTTGCTCCATGGCTAACGGAACGAAAGGAGTTCATATGAGAAGGAGAGTTGGAGGAGTTATCAGAGACTGTTGCCTGGTATGTATGTGTGGCAATTCCCTATCCTTCTCTATTTTGGGTTATTCCCCTACCTCCATGCTCCGAAGCATTCCTCTGTTATATGTGAGTGAATATTTTCTATACCTAGAATTTCTGTTAACTCTTGTTTGTGTTGCCCTGTTTGTCAGGTTGGTGTATTACGGTGCTCAGTAGTGCTCCAATTCCCTGGTTGGGGGAAGAGAACAGAAAGAGGGCTAACTCAGCAGATAAGGCAAGGGTGGAGGCCCAGGCATCTTCACCTTCAGAAGAGAGTCGGCGAGTAGGGCAAGCTAGGGGGCCCCCTAGTGTTAGGGACAGGGAAGGAGCCCCTGGTCTTGGGTCACCCGACAGCTGTGTCATGACATTAGCTCTGACCGTAACCATTTTTTCTGATCCATTATGGATCCAATGGCTGCTCTGACAGATCAACTGCAGCAGCTCAGTCTGGAGGAGGCAGATTTACACATGGTGGTTTTGCAGTACCTTGCTACATCTGGTGTGGGACTCCCATCTCCCCAGCAAACCATAGTGGAGCCCAAGATCGCTTTACCTGACAGGTTCTCTGGGGGGCGTGACAAGGGGAACCCCAAGCAATGGCATTTTCTCTCTCGTCTGACTCTCAGTTGCTTCAGACGGTGAAGGGATTTTTTCTGGCACTGGGCCTAATATATCATGACCTCGATCGTGTCTCCTGAGCTGAGTCCACAATGCGTCAACTTCAGCAAAGAGACCAGTTGATGGAGGAATATTGCTCTGAGTTCCGGAGGTGGACCACAGACACCAAGTGAAATGACCCCGCACTCCGTAGTCATTTCTGTGAGGGGCTCACAGTAAAGGTGAAGGATGCTTTATCTCTGTATGAGACTGACTTCCTTGAGGCAGCTGTTGTGAATTCTGCTCTTGGGTTCCCTCCAGTGGTTGTAGGTGGGAATGCAGTTGTCTATGAGTCGCAGTTCTGGCCAGGTGTATCTGCTGATTACAATTCTGACTGGGATATTTAGGTGTGCAGGATTCATTAGCCCTTGCCAGTTGCCAATGTTCCTTGTGAAGTGTCGGATCACTTTCTGGCTTCTCCTGCTAGCTGCCAAATTCAGCAAAGATAAGTGCTTGGATTTTTGTGTCTGTGGCACACTGCTGTGTGCTTGTTTTTGTTTGTATTCCTGCTCTGATTGTAGGATTCGCTGGAGTTGCAGATATACGCTCCTACATCTATAGTTAGATGTAGGAAGTTTTTGTATATTCTGCTGTGGATATTTTTGAAGGGTTTTAATACTGACCACACAGAACTCTGTCCTATCCTGTCCTATTTAGCTAGAGTGGCCTCCTGTGCTAAATCCTGTTTTTCTGCCTGTGTATGTTTTTTCCTCTCCGACTCACCGCCAATATTTGTGGGGGGCTGGCTATCCTTTGGGGATCTGCTCTGAGGCAAGATAGTATTCCTATTTCCATCTTTAGGGGTATTTAGTCCTCCGGCTGTGACGAGGTGTCTAGGATTGTTAGGTACACTCCACGGCTACTTCTAGTTGCGGTGTTAAGTTCAGGATTGCGGTCAGTATAGTGACCACCTTCTCCAGTGAAAGTTCTCATGCTGCTCCAAGGTCACCGGATCATAACAGGCAGCCATGTCTCTGGCGATCCGGGTTGATCGCCGTCTTCTCCAGAGACACAGGGAGTCACCTGTGTGCGGGAGGTCCGGGGTCAAGGAAGGTCAGCACTGAGCCTACTGAGGAACCCATGCAGGTGGGTGCGGCACCTCACTCTGGCAAACTACTTCTTGTCCGGCTTAAAGGGAGAGTGTGTTTTCAATTGTGGAAAAAAGGGCCATTTCGTGGGAACATGTCCCTCATGATCACATAGTAGACAACTGCAAGGATAACTTGGTGGCCCGGGTTGTGGGGAGGTTAGCAACCTGGGTGTCTTCATCACCTCCGTGGGTAGGACACCATTTTTCCTACCAGCTGTAGTCCACCTGGGTGGGTTTAAGGTGGACATGTTTGCATTTCTGGACAGTACGGCAGGGTTTAATTTGATCAATGTTAGGTCCATCTAGGTCCAAGGCCTCACCCCACATACTCTGTCCAGACTCATATCCATAATCGCTATCTACTCTGCTCCCTTGAGACAGGGGAATTTTATTCAATTTGTCCGAGACTTACAGCTTCAGGTGGGGGCCTTGCACACTGAGGTGTTAGACTGTTATGTGCTAGAGGGTCTACCCTCGCCTGTGGTACTGGGACTTCCTTGGCTCGCTCTACACAATCCTGTAGTAAACTGACAGACTCAGGAAATAGTAAAATGAAGTGGGTATTGTCAAGGACACTGCTTGGGTAACCGGTTTGCTAGGGTGGATACCCAGTCTGTGCCTAGTTACCTGTCAGATTTTGGGGATGTGTTCTCGGAGCAGGGGTGCCAAAAACTCCCTCCCCATTGTCCTTATGATTGCGCCATTAATCTCGTTCCTGGTGCCAAGCTTCCCAAGAGCAGACTCTATAATATCTCTGGCCCACAGAGACAGGCCATGAAGGACTACATCGCGGAAAGCCTGGCTAAAGGTCATATCAGACCATCCTCATCCCCCATTGCTGCGCGGCTCTTTTTTTGTAAAGAAAAAAGATGGGGGGGTTACGCCCTTGCCTGGATTTCCGCGAACTCAATACGATCACTGTGCGTGATGCTTATCCACTCCCTCTCATTCCAGACCTCTATAATCAAATTGTTCTCTAAGATGGGCCTCAGGGGGCATATAACCGCATCTGCCTTAAAGAAGGGGATGAGTGGAAAACAACATTCAATACGCCTGAGGGACATTATGAGAATCTGGTGATGCCTTTTGAGTTGACGAATGTGCCCACCATCTTTCGACACTTTCTAAATTACATTTTTAGTCACCTGGTAGGCAAATTCGTGGTTATCTATCTGCATGACATATCAGTTTATTCACCTGACCTTGAGTCACACCAGGTACATGTCAGGCAGGTCTTATGTACAGTTGTGCTCAAAAGTTTACATACCCCAGCAGAATTTTTGCTTTCTTGGCCTTTTTTCAAAGAATATGAATGATAACATCAAAACTTTTTCTCCACTAATGGTTAGTGGTTGGGTGAAGCCATTTATTGTCAAACTATTATGTTTTCTCTTTTTAAATCATAATGACAAACCAAAACATCCAAATGACCCTAATCAAAAGTTCATATGCCCCATTTCATAATACCATGTATTGCCCCCTCTAACATCAATAACAGCTTGAAGTCTTTTGTTGTAGTTGTAGATTATGTTCTTTATATTCTCAGATGGTAAAGCTGCCCACTCTTGCCTACAAAAAGCCTCCAGTTCCTGTAAATTCCTGGGCTGTCTAGCATGAACTGCACGCTTGAGATCTCCCCAGAGTGGCTCAATGATATTGAGGTCAGGAGACTGGGATGGCTACTCCAGAACCTTCACTTTGTTCTGCTGTAGCTAATGACAGGTTGACTTAGCCTTGTGTTTTGGATCGTTGTCATGTTGGAATGTCCAAGTACGTCCCATGCGCAGTTTCCGGGCTGATGATTCCAAATTTGCCTCTAGTACTTGCGAATAACGTGCTGCATTCATCTTTCCTTCAACTTTGACCAAGTTTCCTGTGTCTTTGTAGCTCACACAACCCCAAAACATCAGCGAACCTCAATGCTTTACAGTAGAAATGGCGTTCCTTCGATCATAGGCCTTGTTGACCTCTCTCCAAATGTAACATTTATGGTTGTGGCCAAAAAGTTCAATTTTGGTCTCATCACTCCAAAATACCTTATTGTTCCTGAAGTTTTGAAGCTGGTCTCTGTGCTGTTTTGCATATTGTAGGTGTATTGTGGCATTTGTGCAGTAATGGGTTTCTTCTGGCGACTCGACCATGCAGCCCATTTTTCGTCAAGTGCCTCCTTATTGTGCATCTTGAAACAGCCACACCAATAGTTTTCAGAGAGTCCAATATTTCAGCTGATGTTATTTGTGGGTTTTTCTTTGCATCCCGAACAATTTTCCTGTCAGTTGTGGACAACATTTTTGTTCTTCTACCTGACCATGGTCTTTGTTTTTTTACAGAGCCCCTGATTTTACATTTGTTAATCACAGTTTGAACGCTGCCGACTGGCATTATCAATTCCTTGGACATCTTTTTGTATCCCTTTCCTGCTTTATACAGTTCAACTAACTTTTCCCGTAGATCTGTTGACAATTCTTTTGCTTTCCCCATGACTCACAACCCAGAAACGTCAGTGGCTGGATGAAAGATGCAAGAGTCTGTCTGTATCCCAGAAAATCACTCAGCTTTTATGCATACACACTGAATACAAGCAAACAGGTCACAGGTGAGGATGTTACCTTTAGTAGCAATTCTAACCCATTTGTTTCAACTTCTGTGCATGTTATCAGGCCAAATTCTCCAGGGTATGGGAGCTTTTGATCAGGGTCATTTGGATGTTTTGGGTTGTTGTTATGATTTAAAAAGAGAAAACACAGTAGTTTGACAATAAATGGCTTCACACCCAACTACTAAACATGAGTGGAGAAAAAGTTTTGCTGTTCTCGTTCAAATTCTCTGAAAAAAGGCCAAGAAAGCAAAAATTCTGCTGGGGTATGTAAACTTTTGAGCACAACCATATACTCTGAGACAATAAATTATATGTCAAACCCGAGAAGTGTATGTTCTCGGTTGAGGAGATCCCTTTCCTAGGATTTGTGTTGTCTTCTAACGTTTTTTGCATGGATCCGGTGAAAGTCCGAGCAGTATTGGATTGGGATCGTCCTGAGAATATGAAGGCGTCACAAGATTGCCTTGTGCAGGCATGTACTACCGAGGACAGAGAATGAACTTCAATCCAATATTGCAGCCAGCATGCAGCCAGCGGGTAAGGAAAGGGTGAATCAAACACCCGAAAACCCCGCCTCTATGGCTGAAAATTGTTTCCTCCAAATTCAGGTGACAGAGTCCCTTTAAGTGGGCACTTAAGCATTATTTCTATAGGGGCACTCAGAGTATCGTGGCCATCAAAGGGGCAAAATGTGGACACTGTTTTCTAGGGCATTTGTACTGTACATTAATATTTTCTAGAGGGCAATTTTACCATCTATAGGGCACATAGGAGGCATTATAATAATAATAATAATTTTATTTATACAGCGCCAACATATTCCGCAGCACTTTACAAATTATAGAGGGGACTTGTACAGACAATAGACATTACAGCATAACAGAAATACAGTTCAAAACAGATACCAGGAGGAGTGAGGGCCCTGCTCGCAAGATTACAAACTATGAGGAAAAAAGGAGACAAGAGAGGTGGATTCGGACCAGCCATAGTGTAAGGCTCGGGGTGTTCATGTAAAGCTGCATGAACCAGTTAACTGCCTCAGTATGTAATAGTACAGACACAGAGGGCTATTAACTGTATAAAGTGTATGAGACCATGATGCGAGGAACCTGATTATGGTTTAAGTTTTGTTTTTTGAATGGGCCACACAGGGATAGTTAGGTTAATGCGTTGAGGCGGTAGGCCAATCTGAAAAAATGAGTTTTAGGGCACGCTTAACCCCTTTACCCCCAAGGGTGGTTTGCACGTTATGGACCGGGCCAATTTTTACAATTCTGACCACTGTCCCTTTATGAGGTTATAACTCTGGAACGCTTCAACGGATCCCGGTGATTCTGACATTGTTTTCTCGTGACATATTGTACTTCATGATAGTGGTAAAATTTCTTTGATATTACCTGCGTTTATTTGTGAAAAAAACGGAAACATGGCAAAAATTTTGAAAATTTCGCAATTTTCCAACTTTGAATTTTTATGCAATTAAATCACAGAGATATGTCACACAAAATACTTAATAAGTAACATTTCCCACATGTCTACTTTACATCAGCACAATTTTGGAATCAAAATTTTTTTTTGTTAGGGAGTTATAAGGGTTAAAAGTTGACCAGCAAATTCTCATTTTTACAACACCATTTTATTTTAGGGACCACATCTCATTTGAAGTCATTTTGAGGGGTCTATATGATAGAAAATACCCAAGTGTGACACCATTCTAAAAGCTGCACCCCTCAAGGTTCTCAAAACCACATTCAAGAAGTTTATTAACCCTTCAGGTGTTTCACAGGAATTTTTGGAATGTTTAAATAAAAATTAACATTTAACTTTTTTTCACAAAAAATTTACTTCAGCTCCAATTTGTTTTATTATGCCAAGAGTTACAGGAGAAAATGGACCCCAAAACTTGTTGTACAATTTGTCCTGAGTACTCTGATACCTCATATGTGGGGGTAAACCACTGTTTGGGCGCATGGGAGACCTCGGAAGGGAAGGAGGCCCGTTTGACCTTTCAATGCAAAATTGATAGGAATTGAGATGGGACGCCATGTTGCGTTTGAAGAGCCACTGATGTGCCTAAACATTGAAACCCCCCACAAGTGACACCATTTTGGAAAGTAGACCCCCTAAGGAACTTATCTAGAGGTGTGGTGAGCACTTTGACCCACCAAGTGCTTCACAGAGGTTTATAATGCAGAACCGTAAAAATAAAAAATAATTTTTGTGGAAAAAAATGATCTTTTCGCCCCCAATTTTTTATTTTCTCAATGGTAAGAGAAGAAATTGGAACCAAAAAGTTGTTGTACAATTTGCCCTGAGTACGCTGATACCCCATATGTGGGGGTAAACCACTGTTTGGGCGCATGGGAGAGCTCGGAAAGGAAGGAGCGCCGTTTGACTTTTCAATGCAAAATTCACAGGAATTGAGATGAGACACCATGTTGCGTTTGGAGAGCCACTGATGTGCCTAAATATTGAAACCCCCCACAAGTGACACCATTTTGGAAAGTAGACCCCCTAAGGAGCTTATCTAGATGTGTGGTGAGCACTTTGACCCACCAAGAGCTTCACAGAAGTTTATAATGCAGAGCCGTAAAAATAAAACAAAATTTTTTTCCCACAAATATTATTTTTTAGCCCCCACTTTTGTATTTTCCCGAGGGTAACAGGAGAAATTGGACCCCAAAATTTGTTGTGCAATTTGTCCTGAGTGCGCTGATACCCCATATGTGGGGGGGAACCACCGTTTGGGCGCATGGGAGGGCTTGGAAGGGAAGGAGCGCCATTTGAAATACAGACTTAGATGGAATGGTCTGCAGGCGTCACATTGCGTTTGCAGAGCCCCTAATGTACCTAAACAGTAGAAACCCCCCACAAGTGACCCCATATTGGAAACTAGACCCCCCAAGGAACTTATCTAGATGTGTTGTGAGAACTTTGAGCCCCCAAGTGTTTCACTACAGTTTCTAACGCAGAGCCGTGGAAATAAAAAAAAAATTTCCCCCCAAAATTAATTTTTAGGCCCCAGTTTTGTATTTTCTCGAGGGTAACAGGAGAAATTGGACCCCAAAATTTGTTGTCCAATTTGTCCTGAGTGCGCTGATGCCCCATATGTGGGGGGGAACCACCATTTGGGCGCATGGGAGGGCTCGGAAGGGAAGGAGCGCCATTTGAAATACAGACTTAGATGGAATGGTCTGCAGGTGTCACATTGCGTTTGCAGAGCCCCTAATGTACCTAAACAGTAGAAACCCCCCACAAGTGACCCCATATTGGAAACTAGACCCCCCCACGAACTTATCTAGATGTGTTGTGAGAACTTTGAGCCCCCAAGTGTTTCACTACAGTTTATAACGCAGAGCCGTGAAAATTAAAAAATCTTTTTTTTCCCACAAAACTTATTTTTTAGCCCTCAGTTTTGTATTTTCCCAAGGGTAACAGGAGAAATTGGACCCCAAAAGTTGTTGTCCAATTTGTCCTGAGTACACTGATACCCCATATGTTGGGGTAAACTCCTGTTTGGGCACACGGGAGAGCTCGGAAGGGAAGGAGCACTGTTTTACTTTTTCAACGCAGAATTGGCTGGAATTGAGATCGGACGCCATGTCGCGCTTGGAGAGCCCCTGATGTGCCTAAACAGTGGAAACCCCCCAATTATAACTGAAACCCTAATCCAAACACACCCCTAACCCTAATTCCAATGGTAACCCTAACCACACCTCTAACCCAGACACACCCCTAACCCTAATCCCAACCCTATTCCCAACCGCAAATGTAATCCAAACCCTAACCCTAACTTTAGCCCCAACCCTAACTGTAGCCTTAACCCTAACTGTAGCCTTAACCCTAACTGTAGCCTTAACCCTAACTGTAGCCTTTACCCTAACTGTAGCCTTAACCCTAACCCTAGCCCTAACCATAACCCTAGCCCTAACCCTAGCTTTAACCCTAGCCCTAATCCTAGCCCTAACCCTAGTCCTAACCCTAGCCCTAACCCTAGCCCTAACCCTAGCCCTAACCCTAACGGGAAAATGGATATAAATACATTTTTAAATTTTTTTTTATTTTTCCCTAACTAAGGGGGTAATGAAGGGGTGTTTGATTTACTTTTATAGCGGGTTTTTTAGCGGATTTTTATGATTGGCAGTCGTCACTCACTGAAAGACGCTTTTTATTGCAAAAAATATTTTTTGCGTTACCACATTTTGAGAGCTATAATTTTTCCATATTTGAGTCCACAGAGTCATGTGAGGTCTTGTTTTTTGCGGGACGAGTTGACGTTTTTACTGATAACACTTTCGGGCATGTGAAATTTTTTGATCGCTTTTTATTCCGATTTTTGTGAGGCAGAATTAGCAAAAACCAGCTATTCATGAATTTCTTTTGGGGGAGGCGCTTATACCGTTCCGCGTTTGGTAAAATTTATAAAGCAGTTTTATTCTTCGGGTCAGTACGATTAGAGCGACACCTCATTTATATAATTTTTTTATGTTTTGGCACTTTTATACGATAAAAACTATTTTATAGAAAAAATAATTATTTTTGCATCTCTTTATTCTGAGGACTATAACTTTTTTATTTTTTTGCTGATGTTGCTGTATGGCGGCTCGTTTTTTGCGGGACAAGATGACGCTTTCAGCGGTACCATGGTTATTTATATGTCTTTTTGATCGCGTGTTATTCCACTTTTTGTTCGGCGGTATGATAATAAAGCGTTGTTTTTTGCCTCGTTTTTTTTTTTTTTTTTCTTACGGTGTTAATTTAGATAAAGAAATGTATTTATGGGAATAATATATTTTTTTTTTCATTATTTAGGATTTTTTTTTTATTTTTTTTTTTACACACTTGTAAATTTTTTTTTAAACTTTTTTACTTTGTCCCAGGGGGGACAATACAGATCGGTGATCTGCCAGTTTGCACAGCACTCTGACAGATCACCGATCTGTCAAACAGCGCTGCAGCGTTACCAAGTGCTTGCTCTGAGCAGGCACTTGGTAAGCCACCTCCCTCCCTGCAGGACCCAGATCCGCAGCCATCTTAGATCCGGGATTTGCTGCAGGGAGGAAGGTAGGAGACCCCTGGAGCAACGCGATCACATCGCGTTGCTGTGGGGTCTCAGGGAAGCCCGCAGGGAGCCCCCTCACTGCGCGATGCTTCCCTGCACCACCGGCACATCGCGATCATGTTTGATCGCGGTGTGCCGGCGGTTAATGTGCCGGGGGCGGTCCGTGACCGCTCCTGGCACATAGTGCCGGATGTCAGCTGCGATAAGCAGCTGACACCCGGCCGCGATCGCCTATGACGTACTATTCCATCCTTGGGAAGTAAAGCCCACCCCACATGGACGGAATAGTACGTCTAATGGAAGAAAGGGGTTAAAACTGTGGGGATTAATCGTATTAACCTGGGTAGTGCATTCCAAAGAATCGGCGCAGCACGTGTAAAGTCTTGGAGACGGAAGTGGGAGGTTCTGATTATTGAGGATGCTAACCTCAGGTCATTAGCAGAGAGGAGGTCACGGGTAGGGTGGTATACTGAGACCAGAGAGGAGATGTAGGGTGGTGCTGAGCCATGGAGAGCTTTGTGGATAAGAGTAATAGTTTTGTACTGGATTCTGGAGTGGATGGGTAGCAAGTATAATGACTGGCACAACCTATGCTTGGCATAGGTGGTTTTCCTTTATTGGATGCTGCCCTTCCCGTGGTTGTTCCTTCCCGGGGAAAGGCCTGGCTATTCATTGCTTGCGTTGAGAAACACGTGATGGTGTCTCCGCAGCTTACTTTACATGCATTTGCATATTTCCCATAAGGGATGGGGGCAGTGTTCTGGATCACTGCGTTGAGAAACACGTGATGGTGTCTCCGCGGTGTTGGATGTTTTGGTCTCCCCGAGGTCATTCATCTGTACCTTCACAGCCTTTTACTAGGCACTGCTCCTAATAGCCAGTTTCCTACTCCACACTGATGAGGGGCAAAAACCCCGAAACAGCTGTCTGTGGATGGATACCATGCTTGGCATAGGTGGTTTTCCTTTATTGGATGCTGCCCTGCCCGTGGTTGTTCCTTCCCGGGGAAAGGCCTGGCTATTCATTGCTTGCGTTGAGAAACACGTGATGGTGTCTCCGCAGCTTACTTTACATGCATTGGCACACGGTAGAGGCATCTCTGTAATGGTTGGTGAGGAATATGATCCTGGCAGCAGCATTCAGGACTGATTGGAGCGGGGAGAGTTTGGTAAGAGGGAGGCCGATTAGTAGAGAGTTACAATAGTCCAGACGAGAATGAATAAGTGAAACAGTAAGAGTTTTTGCAGAGTCGAAAATAAGAAAAGGGCGAATTGTAGAAATGTTTTTGAGATGCAGATAAGAAGAGCGAGCCAGTGATCGGATGTGGGGGGTGAATGAAAGCTCGGAATCAAGTTTGAACCCCAAGGCAGCGGGCATGTTGCTTTGGAGTAATGGTGGAACCGCACACAGAGATGGCAATGTCAGGCAAAGGTAGGTTAGTAGAGGGAGAGAACACGAGGAGCTCAGTTTTTGACAGGTTCAGTTTCAGATATAGGGAGGACATGATGTTAGAGACAGCGGTAAGACAATCACTGGTGTTTTCTAAAATGGTCGGCGTGATATCAGGAGAAGTGTATAATTCGGTGTCGTCAGCATAGAGATAGTATTGGAAACCAAATCTACTGATTGTTTGTCCAATAGGGGCAGTGTTGTGAATTCTGTGGTCAAGCTCCCTCCTGTGGTCATGAGTGGTACTTCGGCGGGTTCTGTCTATGAGCTTCCTCTGGTGGATGTGAGTGGGGCTGCGGCTTCTGAGTTTCCTTCCTCAGTTGACGAGGTTAAGTCGTTAGGTGCTGCTCTATTTCACGCCACCTAGTTCTTTGTTCCTGGCCTCCAGTCAATGTTCCAGTATTGGTCTTGCTCTCTCCTGGATCGTTCCTGTGGCCGGTCTGCCCTGCATAAGCTAAGTTCTGCTTATGTTACCTTTGTTTGCTATTTTTTCTGTCCAGCTTGCTATATTGGTTTTTCTTGCTTGCTGGAAGCTCTGGGACGCAGAGGGAGCACCTCCGTGCCGTTAGTCGGTACGGAGGGTCTTTTTGCGCCCTCTGCGTGGTTGTTTGTAGGTTTTTGTGCTGACCGCAAAGCTATCTTTCCTATCCTCGGTCTATTCAGTAAGTCGGGCCTCACTTTGCTAAAACCTATTTCATCTCTGTGTTTGTATTTTCATCTTTACTCACAGTCATTATATATGGGGGGCTGCCTTTTCCTTTGGGGAATTTCTCTGAGGCAAGGTAGGCTTATCTTTCTATCTTCAGGGCTAGCTAGTTTCTCAGGCTGTGCCCGAGGCGCCTAGGTCTGGTCAGGAGTGCTCCACGGCTACCTCTAGTGTGGTGTGATAGGATTAGGGATTGCGGTCAGCAGAGTTCCCACGTCTCAGAGCTCGTCCTATGTTATTAGTAACTCTCAGGTCACTTTGTGTGCTCTTAACCACCAGGTCCATTGTGGTTCTGAATCACCAGTTCATAACAGGGCAGTATACAAAGAGAAGAGGAGGGGGCGTAGGACTGATCCTTGAGGAAACCCTACAGTAAGGGGAAGGTGAGAGGAGAAGGAACCAGCAAAAGATACAGTGAAGGAGCGGTCAGAGAGATAGGAGGAGAACCAGGAGAGAACAGTGTCCTTGAGGCCGATGGAGCGGAGCATTACTATGTGGGACAGTAAGAAGAGAACTGTTAGTGTGCCAAACAGCAGGTGCAGTAATAGGGACACATATGGCAGCAGCAACTCAGTATTTGCGTACTGGGAGGATGAGGAGTTTGTGAAGGTTGGGAATAGATGGCGATAGGGCTAGAAATGTGAGAAGTCAGATGTGTCTTTGTTGCAATCTCTGCAGATGAGTCCTGGTTGGAAAAAGTCTTCATGTCGGTCTGGGTCAGATGGAAAAGATGGGAAAAGTGAACGACTAACAGAAGGAACGTTAGCCACCAGCAATACATCAATAATTGTACTGTGATCTGTAGGACTGGTATCTACCACTATATGTCATCATATGGTGGTAATATCAATGTGCCAGTATAGGTGTAATAAGGGTTATCGGCACTCAGATGTTTCGCTTCCCCCCCTACCTAAACTGAACCCCTAGCTACGCCTCAGCCAACCACACTCTATTTTGTTGCTTTCTTAATGGTAGGACTATCACAGTGAGATCCATAAATCACTAAACTGCACATTAGGAGATTTTCACTACTCGCAATCCCTAACAGTTCACGTCTTGCTTTCCCATAACCTCTGCTGTTATTTGCAACTACTGAAAAGTAAATGTAATTAAAATACTATGTGATTTCAATTTGTCGTGTGTCTGGATTATTCAGTAAGTAAAGCATGAGAAAATTAAACCAAAATAGTTTTGCAGATTTATATTGCAAACACATCAAATAGATGTCATTAATCTCTTACCCGCCTCCGCCGGTGATATAACTGTAACCTCTCGCTCCTAATCCATAACCGTATCGTTCTCCCAAAAACACAGGCTCATTACAATCATAGCAACTTAGCAATTTCTGTAATCTTGGGAGGCTAAGCAAGAAAGAGAAGAAAGATTAAAAATGACATATAACAACCATCTCCGACTCCTCCATACACAGAAGCTCAGCCAAGTACTCCTGTGTTCTCTATAAGGGAGCTGTTGTCAGACCTCTTATACTCTAGAAAACAAAAGGATTGGTTGTTGGGAATCCTAAGTGCCGGATGCTTCTCTTCTCCTGCTTCATCTGTTGGGGGAGAGTTGGAAAGCCCCCATACACATGACACTGTCAACTGACCCCGCTGATATTGATTGTTTCATCCAACTTTAAAGGGATTATCCAGGACTATTTTATTTTACTATGGCCCTGAAAATAGACAAGCAGATAGTTGCTACCTACCTGCCTGTTGTGCCCACCGCCATCTTCTACCTGCCTCTCCTGCCAGCGATTCTGCAGTTTCCACTGACATCACATTGACAGAGCAGCAATTTCTCTTCCGATTTGCTCTGTTGCTGGGGTATGACTGTCGACGTCATGCCTAGCTGTGGCAAGCTGTCTGTGAATCTGCATGATGTCGGCAGTCACACCCCATCCACAGAGCAGCCCGGAAGAGGTAGAGCAGTTCTGTTGACAGGCAGCAGCGGAATCACTGGCAGGAACGGTCAATGACTGATCTTTGCCAGCACCGGGAAATTGAAACTACCTGCCTGTTAGTTTTTAGGACCATAGCAAATAAATAAATAAATAGTAAGACACAGATAAACCCTTTAATCTGATGTGAATGGGGGACTTTATTGAAACTATTTTCCCCAAAAACATTGTTGGGAGTTAAGTGCATACCGGCAGCAGTTACAATTAAAGTGCACCGCAAGAATCCAGGGCCAGCCTTGAATTTCTCTGAAAAATGCAGTGTCTATTTTTAAAAAAAATTCTCAGTGTGAAGTCAAATTTTTCCCACATATGAATAAAATGGGTTTGCTTTCCCCTTGAAACAGCACCACTGGCCTAATCATGAGCTTACCTTTTCTGGTATCCAATGTTCTTTATAAGCGAGCATGAGTCTGAGTTGCAATGCCAAAAACATCCAACAGACAAGAGTCACTGTTGCTGTGACGAACAAACCCATTTTCTATTTTTGTATGCGTTTTATGCATGCACTTTTGTACAGCAATGAAGGCTTTTTTGAGCTAAATAAAGATATTTGAAAACAATTTTGTGATGTCATTTCTTGCTTCAACGCCACCTTATTCAGGCTGATGCAGTGGCATCAGTGTAATGGGATTAGGGCTTGGTGTCAGCCCGGCCCGACACCCTCTTTACTAAGCCGATAAGTAAAACACAAACACACACACACAAGCACACACACATTGTCACCAGCTTATGTAGGAGCGTTAACAGAACTAACTTACATAGGCTGTAACCAAACAGCAACTGCTAATTTTAAAGAAAAGATGAAAAAAAAAAAAATTGCGTGGGTTCCTGCGTAATTTTAATAACCAGCAGAAGAAAAGCCAATGGTTGAGGGCTCATGTTAATATTCTGGGAAGGAGCCAATAGCCATAAAGGTTCCCAGGCTATTAATATCAGCTCATAGCTATTTGCTTAGCCTTTACTGGCTAGTTTACAGGGGAACCCCAGAAAAAAATTGACATAAGGTTCCCCTATAAAATCTAATCAGCAAAGGCTAGGCAGACAGCTGTGTGCTGATATAAATAGCCTAGGAAGGAGCCATGGATATTGGCCCACAACTAGACTAAAAACATCAGCTCTCAGCTGCCCCAGAATAGGCGCATCTATAAGATGTGAAAATTCTGGCACGTAGCCTTGCTTTTTCCACTTGTCCTGTAGCGGTGACAAATGGGGTTCATATTTGTGGGGTGGATGTCACCTTTATATTGTCAGGTGACACCAAGCCCACTGGTTAGTAATGGAGAGGTATCTATAAGACTCCTATCTATTACTAACCCCGTAGAGATACTGTATAAAAAACACACACCCAGAATAAAGTCTTTTATTTGAAATGACACAGACTCCTTTAATGAATCTTAATTAAACCATACTTACAGAACGCCTAATCCACTGACACCAACGTCTCCTGCAACTAAAATAAAATAATAAACCATAATATTCCTCACCTGTCCGCAGAGAAGATAATCCATAATATTCCACGATAATCCTGATCACTTTGAGAGCAGTCACTGATGAGAGGTAATCGCTACAGCAATGCACAGCACTGAGCTGCCGTGAGAGAGCTCACCGGAGTTCATCAGCTGATCAACTACGGTGATCTCCCTTACGGCACCACTGCTGCGTGAGAAAATTCTCATGCCACGGTGGTGCCGCAAGTGAGAGCATGTGAGCTGATCAGCTGATGAACTCCGGTGACCTCTCTCACGGCAGCTCAGTGATACACTGCAGGAGCGATTACCTCCTATCAGTGTATCACCGGCGGCTGGGTAGAGCAGTCACATCTCCCGATGTGACTGTTCTACATGTGGGATCGCCGTGGGACATTTGGAATTACGTGGAGTACGGCGGACAGGAGAGTATATGGTGGTTTATTATTTTTCATTTTTTTCTAGAAGAGGGCATCGGAGATTTGGTGTTAGGTGAGTATGTTTTTGTTTTTTTTGTTTGAACATGTATGTAATTTTACTTTTTTTCCCCCTCTTTTAACCCCTTACCGGCATCAGACGTACTATACTGTCCGATGCCGGCTCCCCTGCTTTGATGCAGGGCTCCGCGGTGAGCCCGCATCAAAGCCGGGACATGTCAGCTGTTTTGAACAGCTGACATGTGCCCGTAATAGGCGCGGGCAGAATCGCGATCTGCCCGCACCTATTAACTAGTTAAATGCCGCTGTCAAACGCAGACAGCGGCATTTAACTACCGCTTCCGGCCGGGCGGCCGGAAATGACGTCATCGCCGACCCCCGTCACATGATCGGGGGTCGGCGATGCTTGTATATTGTAACCATAGAGGTCCCAGAGACCTCTATGGTTACTGATCGCCGGTGGCTGTGAGCGCCACCCTGTGGTCGGCGCTCACAGCACACCTCCATTTCTGCTACATAGCAGCGATCAGCAGATCGCTGCTATGTTGCAGAGCCGATCGAGTTGTGCCTGCTTCTAGCCTCCCATGGAGGCTATTGAAGCATGGCAAAAGTTACAAAAAAAAGTTTAAAAAAATGTGAAAAAAATAAAAAAAACATAAAAGTTTAAATCACCCCCCTTTCGCCCCAATCAAAATAAATCAATAAAAAAATATCAAATCTACGCATATTTGGTATCGCCGCGCTCAGAATCGCCCGATCTATCAATTAAAAAAAAGTATTAACCTGATCGCTAAACAGCGTAGCGGGAAAAAAATTCGAAACGCCAGAATTACGTTTTTTTGGTCGCCGCGACATTGCATTAAAATGCAATAACGGGCGATCAAAAGAACGTATCTGCACCGAAATGCTATCATTAAAAACGTCATCTCGGCACGCAAAAAATAAGCCCTCAAACGACCCAAGATCATGAAAAATGGAGACGCTACGAGTATCGGAAAATGGCACAATTTTTTTTTTTTTTAGCAAAGTTTGGAATTTTTTTTTCACCACTTAGATAAAAAATAACCTAGTCATGTTAGGTGTCTATGAACTCGTACTGACCTGGAGAATCATAATGGCAGGTCATTTTTAGCATTTAGTGAACCTAAAAAAGCCAAACAAAAAACAAGTGTGGGATTGCACTTTTTTTGCAATTTCACCGCACTTGGAATTTTTTTCCCGTTTTCTAGTACACGACATGCTAAAACCAATGATGTCGTTCAAAAGTACAACTCGTCCCGCAAAAAATAAGCCCTCACATGGCCAAATTGACGGAAAAATAAAAAAGTTATGGCTCTGGGAAGGAGGGGAGCGAAAAACGAACACGGAAAAACGAAAAATCCCCCGGTCATGAAGGGGTTAATTGTGATCACAAGCGCTGGCTGATGAGACTATATCTCCCATCAGCGGCACCTGCTGTCACTGTTATCAGTGACAGCAGACTTAGCCCCATAGGAGCAGCCCATGCCTGCTGACCTATGGTAAGCTTTTTACTGCTGGTCACCGTTGGGGGTCACAGTCACAGCTGCGGGGAAACGCTGACAACTGACAGCATGATCCCGCAGCGCTCTGACACGTTGTGTTACCGGCGGCAGCGTTACCGCTGATAAGAACCTCCACGCCGGTGTTTCCCAAACTGACACACAGATGATAGCATGGGAAACACCAAAGGAAGTACATGAAAACGCAAACAAAAACTCTGCAAATTTGCAGCAAGTCCGCAAACCATTTTACACCTTCGTTTTTGTTGCGGATTTGAGTGACTCAATTGAAGTCAAAGGGTATAAAACGCTGCAGAAACACACAAAGAATTGACATGCTGCAGAAAAAAACGCACTGCAAGTACTCATAGGAAAATTACTGATCATGTGCACAACACTTCAGGATTGTCATTGCATTAGCTTGCATAGGGATTCCATAGCGTTTTTGGCCCATTTCCATGAGGAAGAAAAAAATTTATCACCACATTTGACCTATCTAAACTATTGATATGAGCATACAGGTTATAGAATGGTGAAAAGAGTCCTCCCTGTGTGCCTCATATCAGATGCCTTATTGTTGCTTAGAAATTATCTTCTAACATTTTATATAAATGACCTCTTCCAGGCTTTGGGTAGGATGGTGTCTGGAAGATAACTCTACCTCCAGAGCTTATTTTACATGAAGGGAGAATTATCAGTATGACGTATAATGGCCGCTCTCTGCTCTCCTGATCTCACTGCAGAGCTGTGGGTGATTATTACTGACACATCGGCTGGTTCCTCTGAGCTTCAGCTTCCATCTATCAGGCAAACAGGGTTAAAGTATTGTTGCAGCAGAGCTCAGAGAGCTGCACAAAATGTGTTTGCAAGCAAAAAACTTCATTTCTTCTGTTTTGTGTAGGACACTTGTCTCACACTGGTATCTTCCCCTTCATTCTAAAACAAGCTCTGGAGGCAGAGTTATCTTCCAGCTAATGAATACTGATGTAGTAGCTGAACCAAGGGTTCGGAAAATCAATTTGCTCATCACTTGTCACCATTTATCAAGTTCTTGGCAGTTAGGTACCTAGTAATCGCAGTATGCTCACCCAGAGATTTCTGACTAGAACTGAATCAGACCTGTTTCAAAATTCACATCTAAAATCGCATCGAAAAATTGTGATATGGATCCACTTCAATTCCACATTAAAATAAAATACAATAGAAAACACAAACAGTTCTCCAACACACCATACAGAAGGCCTATGGATTCTTTGCATAGAGAGACTAAAATTATTAATGGGGCAAATAAAAAAATATATATACCGTATATATTTATATATAGGGATGAGAGAAGACGAACTTAAAAGTTCTAAACGCCGAAAAGGAAGGAAGAGAGAGGAAGAGGGGAAGAAAGAAAGAGAGGGGGAGATGGAGAGAGAGGGGGAGAGAGATATGGATAATAGGGAGGACAACACTTCTAACCACCGAAAAGGAAGGAGGAGAGAGAGAGAGAGAGAGAGAGAGAGAGAGGGGGGGGGGAAAGACAGAGGGGGAGACAGTGCCTGAGAAGGGGAGAGAGAATGAGACAGAGATGGGGAGGGAGAGAGAGAGATGGAGACGGACAGCAGTTCAAAATGCTGAAAAGGAAGGAAGAGGGGGACAGAGAGGGAGAGAGAGTGAGAGATAGAGGGAGCAGAGAGATGGAGAGGGAGAAAGGCAGCAGTTCTGAATGTCAAAAAATAAGGAAAAGAGAGGCAGAAGGGGAGAGGGAGAGAGAGACTGGGAGGTGATGAGAGAGAGGGGGAGGTGAGAGATAGAGGGAAAGGGATAGAGGGGAAGAGTGTGAATGAGGAGGGAGAGAGAAGGCTCAGTCTATACATGCCTTTTCCTCACTTCATACATTATGAAGCTCCGAATACTGATCATTCGATCTGTTTTATGGAATCTGGTTCCCGGTTACAAAATTTATATAACACTAGTTAACAGTCCTCTAGACAAGAGAAAGTAGTATTTCTGTCATTGTTCACAAGTTCTCATACTATTCAATTTATATTAATCAGGTTATCAAAATGCATAAAATTGAGATCTAGGATAGGATCTACAGAGTTATTATAAATATCAGACTGTTCTAATGATAAGCTCTAAAGGACGTTTTCTTCCTAGGATATCTCTATTCATTCAGCTACAGAAACAATGCTTGGAATTGCATCAATATACGGAATGCCCAATTAGTTGCTGAACCTAATTTAGATCATGGAAATAAAAAAACAAAGACACTTTTTACATTGGTTCTTGTGCTTCAAGTTGCAGCCCACAGATGGCACCGCATTAGCACGAAGTGACGTCATCAAACATCACATGACACTTACCAACAATATTGTAATCTCCTAATTGCTAAATTGGTGTCTGCTCTGACTCCAGTCTTTTAAAGGGAATCTGTCAACAGTTTTTTTTACCCCCATCTGAATGATTTAGGACGAGAGATTCCAGTGATGTGTCACTCACAGGGTGTTACCTCGGCTCCTGTTTCTGGAGCTCCGCCTGCTGCCGCCGGGTCCAGGTCGGTAGCTGTCCCCGCTGCATCCTCCTCACTCCGGGGCTCGGTGCTGACATCCCGGCGCGCGTCCTCCCTGCACTCGGTTGCGCGCTCCTGTGGGTTGCACAGGCGCAGTAGGTTCTGACCGCGTGCGCTCCCTTTGCTCTTCTCTTCCTGCGTGACCTGACCCGGCAGAACATCCTGGCCAATCGGTGACGGGCATCAGGTATTTCAGGCCCTCCTCCCTTAGAGGAGGCGCCTGATTATCATGTTTTCCCTGCCATAGTTAGGCCGCATTATTTCCTTGTGCTTTGCAAGTCTAGTTGTTGTTTAATCCCTTGTTTTTCTTCCTCTCTTTCAGTACCTGCTCCCATGTTCCTCAGTTCCAGTGTTCTCCTTTCCTCAGTCCGGTTCTCATCTCATCAGTCTCTACCTTCAGTTTTCTGGCTCTCCTTGTCCTCAGCTCCATTACTTCTATCCCAGGTTTTCCTCTGTCTCTTCCTTCCTGTTTTCCTTGCCTGGCTTCCCTCCGTTCCTTCCATCTTAGTTCTTCTGCCCGGTCCTCCCTGTTGCTTTTTCTATGAGCCAATCCCTGCTCCTGGCCTCCGTGGTACTTGAGAACCCTGTGCTTGCCTCCTAACAGTCCCTGTATAGGGGTTGGTCCCACTCTGGAGTGCTCGCTCGGGGGAAGTTCGGTTCCACGGTCCAGTGGGTCCACTCTTGTACCTGTCGCCTTTGGCGTAACACAGGGCTGTTTGCTGTCAGTCTGATGTAATCACTGTTTTCTCTACCAGCACTTTGAATGTTGAGCTCTGTATATCTCCCACACCACTGATTAGAAGCTTTCTGTATACACTGTGCATTGGCTGCCAATCACTGCTGAGGGTGTGGTAATACACAGCTCATTATTATCAAAGACTACATTGCAGCAAGTTTACTTGTCCTCAAGTGATAATCTCATGCTGATAAAACACTGATTTTGTAAATAATTTCACTTCAAATTCATTCAAAATTTTATCAAAACTACAGTAAGCAGCCCAGTAAGTGACACATCGCTGGAATCTGTCCTTATATTATGCTGCTCTCAGATTAAATGGCAAAAACCTTATGACAATTTCCCTTTAAATTATCGTACAATATTGAAGTATTTATGGTTAGCACATAAGTAGTTATTTTCATTTTATTTATTTTGCATATTATACACAGCTCAACACAACGCAAAAATTAAGTTTTAAAATTAAATGAGTGATATGCTCAGCATGACTTTTTTTTAAAAATACCCTTGTGAATAAATAAAGCCAAACCTGATCAGTGTATCATCATCCACTACCACCAGCCACCGTGTATGTAATAAATCCGATTTTAGAAACCTCTCCAGAATAGCAAAGGTTTTCCCGCAGTGTCCTAAAATTACAAAAAGAAATACTTGTTTAAAAAAGAAGCGCTCTACAACAAAAGTACCGGGAGAGGCCAAGCATTAAAAAAAAAATCAAATAATTAGTATAAAATATTATTACTATTTATTTTTATAGCACCATTAATTCCATGGTGCTGTACATGAGAAGGGGTTGCATAGAAATTTATAGATATCGTTTACAGCAAACAAATTTACGCTGACAGACTGGTACAGAGGGAAGAGGACACTGTCCTTGCGGACTTACATTCTACGGGATAATGGGGAAGAGACAGAAGGTCGGGGGTGCAGCAACTCTGGTGGTGGTGAGGCGGCAGCTCGGGTGGTGGTGAGGCGGCAGCTCGGGTGGTGGTGAGGCGGCAGCTCGGGTGGTGGTGAGGCGGCAGCTCGGATGGTTGGTGAGGCGGCAGAATGGTTATTGCAGGCTGTTGGCTTTCCTGAAGAGATGGGTTTTCAGGTTCCGTCTGAAGGATCTGAGGGTGGTGGATAGTCGGACGTGTTGAGGCATGGATTTCCAGAGGATGAGGGATATTTGGGAGAAATCTTGGAGGCGGTTGTGTGAGGAATGAATAAGTGTGGAGGAGAGTAGGAGGTCTTGGGAGGATCAAAGATTACGTGAGGGAAGATATTGGGAGATTAGTTCTGAGATATAGGGAGGGGACAGGTTGTGGATGGCTTTGTAGATCAGTGTTAGTAGTTTTAACTGGATTTATTGGGGAATTGGGAGGCAGTGAAGGGATTTGCAGAGGGGAGAAACAGGGGAGTAGCGAGGAGAGTGGTGGATTAGTTGGGCAGCAGAGTTGAGGACAGACTGGAGTGGTGCAAGAGAGTTAGCAGTGAGACCACAGAGGAGGGTGTTGCAGTAATCGAGGCGGGAGATGAGGGCATGCACAAGAGCTTTAGTAGATTTAGGGCTGAGGAAGGAACGGATTCTGGAAATATTATTGAGTTGGAGGTGACAGGAGATGGCAAGAGTTTGAACGTGTGGTTTGAAGGACAGGGCAGAGTCTAGAGTTATTCCGAGGCAGCAGATTTCAGGTGCAGGAGAGAGCATGATGTCGTTTACCATAATAGAAAGTTAGGGTAGGGGAGATACACGAGATGGAGGAAAGATGATGAGTTTGGTTTTGTCTACATTGAGTTTTAGGAAGCAAGAGGTGAAGAAGGAGGATAAGGCTGATAGACACTCCAGGATTCTGGACAGCAGAGAGAGAGGTAGATCTGAGTGTAGTCCGCATACAGGTGGTACTAGAAGCTATGGGACTTTATGAGTTGTCCTAGGCCAAGGGTATAGATGGAAAAGCGTAGGGGCCCCAGGACAGAGCCTTGAGGGCCTCCAACAGAGAGAGGGCGGATGAGGAGGTAGTGTGGGAGTGGGAAATGCTAAATGTGTGGTCGGAAAGGTATGAGGCAAACCAGCACACGGCAAGGTTTTTGATGCCAAGGGAAGAATGAATCTGTAGCAGTAGGCAGTGGTCGACTGTGTCGAAGGCAGAGGACAGGTCGAGAAGGAGGAGGATGGAGAACTGTCTGTTAGCTTTGTCTGAGAGTAAGTCATTAGTAATTTTGGTCAGGGAAGTTTCGGTGGAGTGGTGGGGACGGAAGCCAGATTGGAGGTTGTCAAGGAGAGTGTTAGATGAGAGGTGGGAGGAAAGTTGAACATGGGCATGATGCTCAAGGAGTTTGGAAGCAAACGGGAGCAGGGATATGGGGCGATAACTGGATATAGCAGTTGGGTCAAGGTTAGGTTTTTTGAGGATGGGTGTGATGGTGGCATGTTTGAAGGCAGAGGGGAAGGTACCAGAAGATAGCAATAGGTTGAAGAGATGGGTTAGGGCTGGAATGAGCATGTTAGTGAGGTTGGGGAGCAGGTGAGAAGGGATGGGGTCAAGTGCGCAGGTGGTGAGGTATGATTTGGAAAGTAGGTGAGTAAGCTCTCCTTCAGTGATACATATAAATATTTTATACTAATTATTTGTTTTTTTAAACTTGGTCTCTCCCGGTAATCAGACTCAGGAACTCTAGCATGACCATCAGAAACTTTACCGAATCTCCACCCTAATGTCGGACCGGGGTGTCAAAGGCCCACCAGTAACCAACTCCATGGCCCAAATTTTCAACTACATGCAAATGTGGCATTATCCTCAATCACATGTGTATGTGACAATGAGCTGGGCAGCTTGTTTAATGAATAAGATGCCACCTTTACTTGTACATAGTGATTCAAGTATATCGTACCAAGTACTGCTCATATGATAGGGTGGCGGTCCAATGTAGGATTCTCCTGTGGGCCAGTCCAAGCCTGTCCCACCCTCACTCCCAACCCTCCCATGTACTGTAATATACATATATGTTTAGTTACTGTTAAAGTATGATTATGATTGAATGAAGGATGAAATGAATGAAAAAAGTTCTGAACGCACAGTAGTACATTACATTATATGAACATACAATAAACTGCAGAAGAACGCAAACTTAAAAAGAAAGTCTCAGGTTTCATAAACACCACACCAAGAAGTCCACCCTGATGACAAATGGCATTTGGCCCGACAAAAAAGAACACTACCTCCGTTACCTGAAGCCTAGAGATGATGTTTGCAGAATTGGCGGGTTAGTAAGAAATAAGGTAATATATGGACAGTGGACATCACAGTGCAACGCCGTGCATCAGAGTCTTCGTATTCAATCACTCTCTTAGTTATTGACCAAACGCTGACTCCAGAGTCTCCCTTGGGAGGAAAAACTGCCGTTCTAAGTGATTAACACTACACTTTCATGTAAAAGATGTAATCCTTTTCACACAAAGGATTATAGATAGCCTGCTCTACCTGAAATCTTGAGAAATGTTGCAGTTCTAGCTTTTGAAAGATATTGCGTGATTAATGTCTGTTCAAAGCTGGCAAATTAGCTCTCTCGTAAAATGAAAAAAGTATCTTGACAGTACCACCTAGAAAAGACAGCTACACTATAAGTGTGACGTTGGATACTAGAGTAGCCCACTGATGAAGCTTGATGAGTGCTGGGTGCACTTTCTTTGATAGGTAAAATGTACTTAACGCGACTGTGCATTATTGTCATTATGCAAACTTCCATGTGATATCGCTCTCTCACTGTCCACCTGTATGTTCCTTAAAAGTCCATAAAGAGAATCTGTTAGCAGGTGTTTTCTACGTAATCTGTGGACAGCATGAGGTAAGGGTTAAAACACAGCATTCAACAATGTGTTACTAATCAGGCTATGTGCTGTTCTTTCCTTACAGAGAAGGTTTTATCACTAGGACATTATCTTTGCTGTGACTAGCTGAGGTGTAGGCACTCGCCCAACTACATCCCCCCCATGATAAGCAGCTCACTGTCAATAGACAATGTACACAGAAAGCCTGGTGTGGGCGGGGTCAGCAGTGGTGTGGGCGGGGTCAGCAGTGGTGCGGGCAGCTTTCTCAGCTCTGCTTCATACTAAATCTAACAGTTCTGATTGTGTGAGAACAGCAACACACAGTAATCTAAATGATACATCATTGGATTCAGGGTCTCTTTGCCTACAACATGCTACTTTCAGATGAAATAGCAAAAAACTGCTGACAGATTCCCTTTAATTTACACAGCACTTGCTATTTTGCCTTGTACCTTTTGAGTATTCGTCCTGAATATAGTGATTGCACAGAGGGCAACTCCCTGGCATTTATCCGTGTTCTGCTCATTAATGGGTTAGACACTGACATGTGGGGTAGCTACTAGTGATGTGTGAACATGCTTAGAGGCTAACCGAGTGCCTATGGTGCGTTTGAAAAATATGTTTGAGTCCTAGCGGCTGTCTGTTAGACAATCCCTGCATGAGTCGCGGCTGTCAAACAGCAGCGAGACAAGTAGCCGCAGGGACTTGAACATATTCTTTCAGCACGCCGAAGACACTCTGTTAGCACCATGCTCAGATAACACCTTGTTCCAGCATGTTCGCTCATCACTAGTAGCTACCTCTCCTAGGTGGTGTATTGCAATAAACTGCACTTTGTCATTCTGCACAATTACTTATTTGGATACTTTTCTCCTATTGTGCATCGCCTGTAAGACTCCACACTCCGCTGATTTCTTTCCGTGCCAATACTTCCTCTATGTTGTACAAAGCTTATTTTGGTGATTTGCCATGTGTGAAGCATGCTCGTAATCTGATGTAGCGTAAGCTATTTTTTCCAAAATGCAGGACATAAGAAAACATTGCCTTATCGTCTGAAGGATTTCTCAAGGAAACGTGCAGATCTACAATAAAAATGGAAAAATTGGGACTACCACATCATAAAACAAAAATCATTGCTTTGGTTGTTACTCAATTTTTCATAAAACCTCATATGAAATGTACACTGTGATATATAAAATGTGAAATAATTAAGGGTTCACCTATAAATATTTTTTACATTGATTTAATGCCTTTTCACATTCATAACTTACATGACTAGGATTGTATAAAAAAAAAAAAAATTGGAGAAGAAAAAAAAACACAGCTCACTAACAAAAGTAAATCGCTCAGGAATAGGAATTAAACAGAACGTCCACTTGTTATTCACAAAGAGTTGCAGAAATGTAACTTTGCAATCGATGAAAGGTTTATAAGTACAATAAAAGAGTAAAAAGGACAACATAAGTCCTGGTAAGTAACCGTGTCAGCGAATCGCTGGCTCAGATCATTGACCATAATAAACCCAATGAAGGACAAATACCAGGTTCCCAGAAAAACGTGTTACACATAACTAGAATGTCTACAAGAAATGCAATAAAATACTGGAATTATAGGGGTCGGCCATCTTTGGGGACAATTTTAATTTTACTCAGTTGAGTATTTGGGGGTAAATATCACTTTTGCAATTGGACTTCATTAAACATTTTGCACTGTTTTGCTTTTACAGATGTTTTTTTTGTTCCCGGAACATTCAAATTTGATGTAACCTGTAGTCATAAATCAGGTGAGAGGAGCTCAGAAAAAAAACTATAAACTTTCCTTCAGACCTTCACAGAGGACTGACTGATGGATTCGCAGTGAACTAATTTTACAACCAGTGATATACACTGCAGCACAGCGGATATAGAAAGCAAAGGATGCACATTTTTCTATTTCACCCAATTGCAAATATTATTTTTAGCCTCGATTACATGCATTTAAGTGAAGAGAAAAAGAAAACAATGGCCCACAAAGGTGCACAACCCTTTTAATTATTGCACACAGCCACTATGCAGTGACGTTCCATACTTGACCTGTACATGCGATCATGGGACATGAGTTCATTAAACAAGTGCTTGTAAACAGGTTTGGTCTCAAAAATTATATTATTGAAAATTAATTCTAGGGGAAAATAATTTGTACTAATCTGTCAGTTCCGTAGATCTTCTCATCTCCCCACAGTTTTGATTAGGTTCTGTAGAAGGACGTAGATCTGGGGATTTATTATGATGGAATATAGGCTGAACTGGATGGACAAATGTCTTTTTTCGGCCTTACTAACTATGTTACTATGATTACCTCGACTGCACTGTTGGCGAGAGCCTTCACTATGCTCTACTAGGCAGAAGCACAAGAATGTGGAGGACATGACAACCAAGAGGTGCTGGCCAAGACACTCGTCAGGGAGCATAGGAAATGTTATCAAACCATCGAAAACCAAATGCTAAAACATGATGGGGCCTTTTCAGAATACCCTTCAAAGAAGTTTTTTCAAACCACGATTCCTTCTCTTTAGCATCTGTTCCAGCTATTTGCTAACTCCGACAGTCCAGATCTCAAAAGCATTCTGCTGGTGGAGGAGTACGTAACATAGTAACATAGTAACATAGTAACATAGTTAGTAAGGCCGAAAAAAGACATTTGTCCATCCAGTTCAGCCTATATTCCATCATAATAAATCCCCAGATCTACGTCCTTCTACAGAACCTAATAATTCAAATCATATAAGAAAAAAGCACTAATAAATACCAAATATAAAAGCAACAAAGTTTATTAAATATATTTAGAGTAAGAACACAAAATAAACAAAAAAGGGAATGTGACAGGGTGAGCCAGAAGCAGGTGGCACCAAACAGAGACAGGTTCCCTCAGGTATGTACATACACATCAGTAAATTATGCTCAGGACTAGATAAACCGATACAATGTGCAGAGATACATATATGCACAAAGAGAGTGTGGGGGGCTGTATACCACCTGTACACCGAGAGCGAAAAAAGACCCACAAAAGGATCAAGTAATGAAAGTACGTACCTAGGCGAACACTGGAGCTCTGAGGTGCCACCCACACTCTCTTTGTGCATATATGTATCTCTGCACATTGTATCGGTTTATCTAGTCCTGAGCATAATTTACTGATGTGTATGTACATACCTGAGGGAACCTGTCTCTGTTTGGTGCCACCTGCTTCTGGCTCACCCTGTCACATTCCCTTTTTTGTTTATTTTGTGTTCTTACTCTAAATATATTTAATAAACTTTGTTGCTTTTATATTTGGTATTTATTAGTGCTTTTTTCTTATATGATTTGTGTTATTAGTGGCACTTACCTCTATACTTTTGCACCATTCCTGACGTGGTAGTGGGTGCAGACCTTATCTTTTTTGCTCTAGAACCTAATAATTGTATGATACAATATTGTTCTGCTCCAGGAAGACATCCAGGCCTCTCTTGAACCCCTCGACTGAGTTCGCCATCACCACCTCCTCAGGCAAGCAATTCCAGATTCTCACTGTCCTAACAGTAAAGAATCCTCTTCTATGTTGGTGGAAAAACCTTCTCTCCTCCAGACGCAAAGAATGCCCCCTTGTGCCCATCACCTTCCTTGGTATAAACAGATCCTCAGCGAGATATTTGTATTGTCCCCTTATATACTTATACATGGTTATTAGATCGCCCCTCAGTCGTCTTTTTTCTAGACTAAATAATCCTAATTTCGCTAATCTATCTGGGTATTGTAGTTCTCCCATCCCCTTTATTAATTTTGTTGCCCTCCTTTGTACTCTCTCTAGTTCCATTATATCCTTCCTGAGCACCGGTGCCCAAAACTGGACACAGTACTCCATGTGCGGTCTAACTAGGGATTTGTACAGAGGCAGTATAATGCTCTCATCATGTGTATCCAGACCTCTTTTAATGCACCCCATGATCCTGTTTGCCTTGGCAGCTGCTGCCTGGCACTGGCTGCTCCAGGTAAGTTTATCATTAACTAGGATCCCCAAGTCCTTCTCCCTGTCAGATTTACCCAGTGGTTTCCCATTCAGTGTGTAATGGTGATATTGATTCCTTCTTCCCATGTGTATAACCTTACATTTATCATTGTTAAACCTCATCTGCCACCTTTCAGCCCAAGTTTCCAACTTATCCAGATCCATCTGTAGCAGAATATTATCTTCTCTTGTATTAACTGCTTTAGATAGTTTTGTATCATCTGCAAATATCGATATTTTACTGTGTAAACCTTCTACCAGATCATTAATGAATATGTTGAAGAAAACAGGTCCCAATACCGAACCCTGCGGTACCCCACTGGTCATAGCGACCCAGTTAGAGACTATACCATTTATAACCACCCTCTGCTTTCTATCACTAAGCCAGTTACTAACCCATTTACACGCATTTTCCCCCAGACCAAGCATTCTCATTTTGTGTACCAACCTCTTGTGCGGCACGGTATCAAACGCTTTGGAAAAATCGAGATATACCACGTCCAATGACTCACCGTGGTCCAGCCTATAGCTTACCTCTTCATAAAAACTGATTAGATTGGTTTGACAGGAGCGATTTCTCATAAACCCATGCTGATATGGAGTTAAACAGTTATTCTCATTGAGATAATCCAGAATAACATCCCTCAGAAACCCTTCAAATATTTTACCAACAATAGAGGTTAGAATTACTGGCCTATAATTTCCAGGTTCACTTTTAGAGCCCTTTTTCAATATTGGCACCAGATTTGCTATGCGCCAGTCCTGCGGAACAGACCCTGTCGCTATAGAGTCCCTAAAAATAAGAAATAATGGTTTATCTATTACATTACTTAGTTCTCTTAGTACTCGTGGGTGTATGCCATCCGGACCCGGAGATTTATCTATTTTAATCTTATTTAGCCGGTTTCGCACCTCTTCTTGGGTTAGATTGGTGACCCTTAATATAGGGTTTTCATTGTTTCTTGGGATTTCACCTAGCATTTCATTTTCCACCGTGAATACTGTGGAGAAGACGGTGTTTAATATGTTAGCTTTTTCCTCGTCATCTACAACCATTCTTTCCTCACTATTTTTTAAGGGGCCTACATTTTCAGTTTTTATTCTTTTACTATTGATATAGTTGAAGAACAGTTTGGGATTAGTTTTACTCTCCTTAGCAATGTGCTTCTCTGTTTCCTTTTTGGCAGCTTTAATTAGTTTTTTAGATAAAGTATTTTTCTCCCTATAGTTTTTTAGAGCTTCAATGGTGCCATCCTGCTTTAGTAACTGGGACTGTCCATCACTTTCTTTCAATTAAAAAAAAACTTTTCTCATGTGAAGTGTTTCTATATTAAAGGGAACCTGTCACCCCCAAAATAGAAGATGAGCTAAGCCCACGGCATCAGGGGCTTATCTACAGCATTCTGTAATGCTGTAGATAAGCCCCCGATGTATCCTGAAAGATGAGAAAAACAGGTTAGATTATACTCACCTGGGGGGGTCCGATCCGATGGGCATAGCGGTCCAGTCCGGGGACTCCCATCTTCTTACGATGACGTCCTCTTCTTGTCTTCACGCTGTGGCTCCGGTGTACTTTTTCTGCCCTGTTGAGGGCAGAGCAAAGTACTGCAGAGTGCAGGAGCCAGGCCTCTCTGACCTTTCCCAGCGCCTTCGCACTGCAGTACTTTGCTCTGCCCTCAACAGGGAAGACAAAGTACGCCTGCACCGGAGCTGCGGCGTGAAGACAAGAAGAGGACGTGATCGTAAGAAGATGGGAGGCCCCGGACCGGACCACGACACCCACCGCAGCAGGACTGCCCCTGGGTGAGTATAATCTAACCTCTTTTTCTCATCTTTCAGGTTACATCGGGGGCTTATCTACAGCATTACAAAATTCTGTAGATAAGCCCCTGATGTCGGTGGGCTTAGCTCATCTTCCATTTTGGGGGTGACAGGTTCCTTTTAGAGGGAACCTGTCACGTCATTTCAAGCATCTAAACTGTCAGTAGTGTGTTGTTAGTGATGCAATGTGCATCACTAACATGTTTTTTCATTAAAAATGGCGCTGTAATGATGTCCAAAAAGCACTTTATATACTTATATACCGTATATACTCGAGTATAAGCCGACCCGAGTATAAGCCGACCCCCCTAATTTTGCCACAAAAAACTAGGAAAACTTATTGACTCGAGTATAAGCCTAGGGTGGAAAATGCAGCAGCTACCGGTGAATTTCAAAAATAAAAATAGATGCTCCATACTGTTCATTATGGCCCCATAGCTGTGCCATATAGTGCTCTGCACCGTTCTTTCTTGCCCCATAGCTGTGCCATATAGTGCTCTGCACCGTTCATTATTGCCCCATATATGCTCCTTATAAATCTGTGCCATTGCTGCTGCTGCTGCAATAATAATAAAAAAAAAAAAACACATACTCACCTCTCTTGATTGCAAAAGGAGGATCTACTAAATATTAATGTCACTTTTCTGGTGGGGTTCAAAGCTCAATGAGGTTAGAAAACCAAAAAAAAGTGCTTTAGTAAGTCAGTAAAAAGTAGGTAGGAGTATTTAAAACAAGAAAATGATAAGGGTGCCCATACAGTTAGGTCCATATATATTTGGACAGAGACAACATTTTTTCTAATTTTGGTTATAGACATTACCACAATGAATGTTAAACAAAACAATTCAGATGCAGTTGAAGTTCAGACTTTCAGCTTTCATTTGAGGGAATCCACATTAAAATTGGATGAAGGGTTTAATCATGGAGAAATCACCAACCACACAACTGAAGAACCGATATCAAATCTTTGTAGAGGATGAAGATGGCACACCTAAGAATGAAGCAATACCAGCAAGCAAAAAAGAAAAGGGCACACAGCAACAAGTGACAGCAAAAAGTACAGCCAAGAAGCAACGAAGAGTGGTGGTGGTGGGAGACTCACTACTGAGAGGCACAGAAGCAGCCATCTGCAGACCGGACATAACTGCAAGAGAAGTATGCTGCCTTCCAGGTGCGATGATCAAGGATGTGACCGATAGGATACCAAAGCTCTTCAGCTCCAAGGACGTCCACCCATTTCTTCTGATACATGTTGGCACCAATGACACGGCAAGGAAGGACCTACCGACAATCTGCAAGGACTTTGAAGAGTTGGGGAAGAAAGTAAAGGAACTGGATGCACAGGTAGTTTTTTCTTCTATCCTTCCAGTAGACGGGCATGGCACCAGGAGATGGAACAGGATCCTTGATGCAAACAACTGGCTAAGACGATGGTGCAGACAACAAGGATTCGGATTCCTGGACCACGGTGTGAATTACTGGTATGATGGACTCCTCGCCAGAGACGGACTACACCTCAATAAACCTGGGAAACACACATTCGCCAGAAGACTCGCTACACTCATCAGGAGGGCGTTAAACTAGAAGAAGAGGGGACGGGAAGAAAAACATTAGACTCAAACAAAGACGACCCAGGAAAACATACTCTGAAGGGAGGTAAGAACATTTCTAAAACAATCCACAGTGAGGAGATTGGAACAAAACAAAATCCTCTAAACTGCATGCTCGCAAACGCCAGAAGCCTGACAAACAAGATGGAAAAACTAGAAACAGAAATATCTACAGGTAACTTTGACATAGTGGGAATAACCGAGACATGGTTAGATGAAAGCTATGACTGGGCAGTCAACTTACAGGGTTACAGTCTGTTTAGAAAGGATCGTAAAAATCGGAGAGGAGGAGGGGTTTGTCTCTATGTAAAGTCTTGTCTAAAGTCCACTTTAAGGGAGGATATTAGCGAAGGGAATGAGGATGTCGAGTCCATATGGGTTGAAATTCATGGAGGGAAAAATGGTAACAAAATTCTCATTGGGGTCTGTTACAAAGCCCCAAATATAACAGAAAGCATGGAAAGTCTACTTCTAAAGCAGATAGATGAAGCTGCAACCCATAATGAGGTCCTGGTTATGGGGGACTTTAACTACCCGGATATTAACTGGGAAACAGAAACCTGTGAAACCCATAAAGGCAACAGGTTTCTGCTAATAACCAAGAAAAATTATCTTTCACAATTGGTGCAGAATCCAACCAGAGGAGCAGCACTTTTAGACCTAATACTATCTAATAGACCTGACAGAATAACAAATCTGCAGGTGGTCGGGCATTTAGGAAATAGCGACCACAATATTGTGCAGTTTCACCTGTCTTTCACTAGGGGGACTTGTCAGGGAGTCACAAAAACATTGAACTTTAGGAAGGCAAAGTTTGAACAGCTTAGAGATGCCCTTAATCTGGTAGACTGGGACAATATCCTCAGAAATAAGAATACAGATAATAAATGGGAAATGTTTAAGAACATCCTAAATAGGCAGTGTAAGCGGTTTATACCTTGTGGGAATAAAAGGACTAGAAATAGGAAAAACCCAATGTGGCTAAACAAAGAAGTAAGACAGGCAATTAACAGTAAAAAGAAAGCATTTGCACTACTAAAGCAGGATGGCACCATTGAAGCTCTAAAAAACTATAGGGAGAAAAATACTTTATCTAAAAAACTAATTAAAGCTGCCAAAAAGGAAACAGAGAAGCACATTGCTAAGGAGAGTAAAACTAATCCCAAACTGTTCTTCAACTATATCAATAGTAAAAGAATAAAAACTGAAAATGTAGGCCCCTTAAAAAATAGTGAGGAAAGAATGGTTGTAGATGACGAGGAAAAAGCTAACATATTAAACACCTTCTTCTCCACGGTATTCACGGTGGAAAATGAAATGCTAGGTGAAATCCCAAGAAACAATGAAAACCCTATATTAAGGGTCACCAATCTAACCCAAGAAGAGGTGCGAAACCGGCTAAATAAGATTAAAATAGATAAATCTCCGGGTCCGGATGGCATACACCCACGAGTACTAAGAGAACTAAGTAATGTAATAGATAAACCATTATTTCTTATTTTTAGGGACTCTATAGCGACAGGGTCTGTTCCGCAGGACTGGCGCATAGCAAATGTGGTGCCAATATTCAAAAAGGGCTCTAAAAGTGAACCTGGAAATTATAGGCCAGTAAGTCTAACCTCTATTGTTGGTAAAATATTTGAAGGGTTTCTGAGGGATGTTATTCTGGATTATCTCAATGAGAATAACTGTTTAACTCCATATCAGCATGGGTTTATGAGAAATCGCTCCTGTCAAACCAATCTAATCAGTTTTTATGAAGAGGTAAGCTATAGGCTGGACCACGGTGAGTCATTGGACGTGGTATATCTCGATTTTTCCAAAGCGTTTGATACCGTGCCGCACAAGAGGTTGGTACACAAAATAAGAATGCTTGGTCTGGGGGAAAATGTGTGTAAATGGGTTAGTAACTGGCTTAGTGATAGAAAGCAGAGGGTGGTTATAAATGGTATAGTCTCTAACTGGGTCGCTGTGACCAGTGGGGTACCGCAGGGGTCAGTATTGGGACCTGTTCTCTTCAACATATTCATTAATGATCTGGTAAAATGTTTACACAGTAAAATATCGATATTTGCAGATGATACAAAACTATGTAAAGCAGTTAATACAAGAGAAGATAGTATTCTGCTACAGATGGATCTGGATAAGTTGGAAACTTGGGCTGAAAGGTGGCAGATGAGGTTTAACAATGATAAATGTAAGGTTATACACATGGGAAGAGGGAATCAATATCACCATTACACACTGAACGGGAAACCACTGGGTAAATCTGACAGGGAGAAGGACTTGGGGATCCTAGTTAATGATAAACTTACCTGGAGCAGCCAGTGCCAGGCAGCAGCTGCCAAGGCAAACAGGATCATGGGGTGCATTAAAAGAGGTCTGGATACACATGATGAGAGCATTATACTGCCTCTGTACAAATCCCTAGTTAGACCGCACATGGAGTACTGTGTCCAGTTTTGGGCACCGGTGCTCAGGAAGGATATAATGGAACTAGAGAGAGTACAAAGGAGGGCAACAAAATTAATAAAGGGGATGGGAGAACTACAATACTCAGATAGATTAGCGAAATTAGGATTATTTAGTCTAGAAAAAAGACGACTGAGGGGCGATCTAATAACCATGTATAAGTATATAAGGGGACAATACAAATATCTCGCTGAGGATCTGTTTATACCAAGGAAGGTGACGGGCACAAGGGGGCATTCTTTGCGTCTGGAGGAGAGAAGGTTTTTCCACCAACATAGAAGAGGATTCTTTACTGTTAGGGCAGTGAGAATCTGGAATTGCTTGCCTGAGGAGGTGGTGATGGCGAACTCAGTCGAGGGGTTCAAGAGAGGCCTGGATGTCTTCCTGGAGCAGAACAATATTGTATCATACAATTATTAGGTTCTGTGGAAGGACGTAGATCTGGGTATTTATCATGATGGAATATAGGCTGAACTGGATGGACAAATGTCTTTTTTCGGCCTTACTAACTATGTTACTATGTTACTATGTTTAGGAGTTTCAGCTCCTTAACATGTGCCACCCTGTTTTTAAAGGGACCAAAAGTAATTGGACAATTGACTCCAAGGCTATTTTATGGACAGGTGTGGGCAATCCCTTCGTTATGTCATTCTCAATGAAACAGATAAAAGGCTTGGAGTTGATTTGAGGTGTGGTGCTTGCATTTGGAAGGTTTTGCTGTGACGTAAACATGTGGTCAAAGGAGCTCTCCATGCAGGTGAAACAAGCCATCCTTAAGCTGCGAAAACAGAAAAAAACCCATCCGAGAAATTGCTGCAATTTTAGGAGTGGCAAAATCTACAGTTTCGTTCTTCCTGAGAAAGAAAGAAAGCACTGGTGAACTCATCAATGCAAAAAGACCTGGGCGCCCACGGAAGACAACAGTGGTGGATGATCGCAGAATAATCTCCATGGTGAAGAGAAACCCCTTCACAACAGCCAACCAAGTGAACAACACTCTCCAGGAGGTCGGCGTATCAATATCCAAATCTACCATAAAGAGAAGACTGCATGAAAGTAAATACGGAGGGTTCACTGCACGGTGCAAGCCACTCATAAGCATCAAGAATAAAAAGGCTAGACTGGACTTTGCTAAAAAACATCTAAAAAAGCCAGCACAGTTCTGGAAGAACATTCTTTGGACAGATGAAACCAACATCAACCTCTACCAGAATGATGGAAAGAGAAAAGTATGGCGAAGGCGTGGTACAGCTCATGATCCAAAGCATACCACATCATCTGTAAACCACGGCGGAGGCAGTGTGATGCTTGGGCATGCATGGCTGCCAGTGGCACTGGGTCACTTGTGTTTATTGATGATGTGACACAGGACAGAAGCAGCGGAATGAATTCTGAGGTATTCAGAGCCATACTGTGTGCTCAGATCCAGCCAAATGCAGCCAAACTGATTGGTCGTCGTTTCATACTACAGATGGACAATGACCCAAAACATAAAGCCAAAGCAACCCAGGAGTTTATTAAAGCAAAGAAGTGGAATATTCTTGAATGGCCAAGTCAGTCACCTGATCTCAACCCAATTGAGCATGCATTTCACTTGTTAAAGACTAAACTTCAGACAGAAAGGCCCACGAACAAACAGCAACTGAAAACCACTGCAGTGAAGGCGTGGCAGAGCATCAAAAAGGAGGAAACACAGCGTCTGGTGATGTACATGAGTTCAAAACTTCAGGCAGTCATTGCCAACAAAGGGTTTTCAACCCAAGTACTAAAAATGAACATTTTATTTAAAATTATTGAATCTGTCCAACAACTTTTGGTCCCTTTAAAAACAGGGTGGCACATATTAAGGATCTGAAACTCCTAAACCCTTCATCCAATTTTAATGTGGATACCCTCAAATGAAAGCTGAAAGTCTGAACTTCAACTGCATCTGAATTGTTTTGTTTAAAACTCATTGTGGTAATGTCTATAACCAAAATTAGAAAAATGTTGTCTCTGTCCAAATATATATGGACCTAACTGTACTTATGCACCTGTCAAATTTAGTTTGAATGCAGATTGCACATTTTCTGTTAGTACAATAAACCTCATTTCAAGGCAGAAACATTACTGTGTCCAACAGTTATTAGATCTATGAAACTGAAATAGCTGTTGCAAAAAAACTATTTTTTTTTATAAAACATTAAGCTTAAGATTAATAGGGGTGCCCAAACTTTCATACAACTGTATGTGCTCATTTAGTCATAGGGGTGTGCTTCATTTTCTGTTCAGTCACTGGTTGCTCCAAAGTCACTGGAATCCTGCACTTGCGCAGTGTGGTGCTTGGAGACGCGCTTGCGCAGTGTGTAGCTGGTCACGCTTGTGCAGTGTGTAGCTGGCCACGCTTGCGCAGTGTGTAGCTGGCCACGCTTGCGCAGTGTGTAGCTGGCCGTGATTGTGCAGTGTGTAGTTGGCCATGCTTGTGCAGTGTGTAGCTGGCCATGCCTGTGCAGTGTGTAGCTGGCCATGCTTGTGCAGGATGTAGCTGGCCATGCTTGTGCAGTGTGTAGCTGGCCACTCTTGTGCAGTGTGTAGCTGGCCACGCTTGTGCAGTATGTAGCTGGCCACGCTTGTGCAGTGTGTAGCTGGCCACGCTTGTGTAGCTGGCCATGCTTGTGCAGTGTGTAGCTGGCCACGCTTGTGCAGTGTGTAGCTGGCCATGCTTGCGCAGTGTGTAGCTGGCCATGCTTGTGCAGTTTCAAGCAGGGAGCCATGCTTGCGCAGTGTGTAGCTGGCCACAATCACGGCAGCCTCCACACTGCACACTGCGAACGAGCCCCTGCCGGCTCGACACTGTGCAAGAGCGTCTCCAAGCGCCGCACTGCGCAAGCGCAAGATTCCAGTGATGTCTGTGGAACCAGGGAAATGAAATATGATAAAGTAAGAATTAAGTGGACAACCTCTTTAACCTAGAATATAAATTAATCAGCTCTTTATAACATATACGAGTGATTTTACATAAGCGTCGATTAATGAACGTGTAATTTTACCTCTTTCAACATTGGGAATTCCCAGATCGATGGTAGGGATTGTGGGATCGGCATAGTCACTGTAGTATTCGAGGTGTACCGCACTCTTTTCCCATGTCTGTTTGACAACAGGTACTGTAAAAAACAAAGAATGATGAAGTTTTATACAGCTAAAAATTATACAACATGTACAAAAAAGTGACATACTGTAGGTTAACATACAATGTAACTGTAAAGTAGAACACTGTATTCTGGAAGGAATCGGTCAGCTGAATTTTAACCCCAAACTATTTATATGTGCACTTAGTTTTTCTAAAGAAAAGTCCAACAATACCTTTACATGGCCAGTCCATTCCTCCGTTACTGAGAAATCAGCACTTGAATTCATATGCAAAGGAGGCTAAAGAGCTATGATAGATTTGAAGCCTCTGTCACTAAAGCTCTATTCTACTTCCAGCACTACCACCTCCTGCTTCACTATATTGTGTGACTTCAAGCAAAAAAAAAAAAAAATCACTGAAGCAGATGGAAGTGGTGCTGGAATAGAGCTGCAGTGACAGAGGTTTTAGATCTACAAACAGTTGTTCGAACTTACTTTTGTATAAATGCAAACTTTGATTTCTCAGTAACGGAACAACGGACTGGCCAAGTAAAGATATTGCTGGACTTGTCTATGAAAGAGCAAAAATGGACATTTAGTTTGGAGGCTGAAATCCTGCTGATAGATTCCCTTTAAAGTGAACCTTCTTAATTTTACACTATGTAGTTTAGAGGCCTCAAATTCAGTGCAAAATAATTTCAGAATGTATTTACGTAGCAATTGAAGTGCCGTTTGTCTTCTGCAAAGTTCCAAAATCTGTACATAGGTACACAGTAAAAATGGTACAATTCTCACTCCCCCAGAAAGACATCAGCAGCTTATTATATACTATACACAATAAAGCAAATGGAGTCAAAGAGGCTCATTCATGAATACAAAAGTATAACATTTATTAAGTACATCGTCATAAAACAATCTAAGCATAATAATACAAAAGTTAGTTATACAAAAAAAGGATTTCTCACTATTTGTACAAGGATCCAGGTAAAGATGTTCCTACACCCACACAAACATAAAGTGTATCGGCCAGAGGTTCAAGTTCTCAATGCTCATAAGCTTATTATATACTGTACAATTCAATTTAGAAAGCGACCGCATACAGTAAGATACTGAGCCCCAGATAGTGGTGGCTGCAGGAAACCGGAAAAGTAACACAAAGTCTATGCACAAATTATTAAAATATATTAAACTATTAGTCTGCAGCAAAAAAAATGTTTACATAATTTTATATACAAATGAAAACAATTTTATCTAACCCTTTCCCACCCCATGACTTACTATTATGTCATGGAGCAGGCTCAGGATCTGACCCTGATTCAACAAGTTAGGCGCTGGCTGTGTTCTACATCCCCTGTCTTTACAGCTTTCTGCTAGCTCTGATTGCTGCTGTTAACACCTTATCTCCGACAATTGCATTTAGGATGTGTGGGGTCATTCTGTACCCCTAACACTCCTTCCCCCATGCTGGATGATTGCCCTCTTACTTCTCCTGTGAAGCCCAAAGACAGTGAAAAATAAGTGAGTTAAAGCCAGTTATTTCCATTGTATTTCTCAATGGAAAGGTATTTATATTAAGCAATGGGTGTTGGATATGTATATAATTTTGGTCTCATGGGAATCACGAAATAAAGGAAAAAAAAACAAATTCTGGCTTAAAAATATGAAATATAGGGCATTTCTTCCTCTTTCCTCAAATTTAAAATGAAGAAATATTATTTATTTAGTATTATCTGAAACAGTAATAATTTCACCCATAAGGTATATGTCGCAAATGTAAAAACTGTCATTTTGGGGGGTAAACATACTAGTCCACCTCAACATATTTTTTTCTTTTTTTTTTTCCAAAAAACTGAACAAAATGATGTTAAAAAATGTCCTCTCACCACGTAAATAATAACCCTTCACACAGCTCCATTTACAAAAAAAAATGTGTTATGGGTCTTGGAAAATGGTGATACCAAGCAATGGCTTGCGAAAGTATTCACCCCTTTGACTTTGGACCTATTTTGCTACATTATAACCTGGGTTTAAATATTTTTGTAATCCGAGTTGTGTGTGATGGATCAGCACTAAATAGTCTAAGTTGGTGACGTGAAGTGAGAAAAATATAGGCATAAATAAGATTTATGGAATCAAGTAACTAAATAGCGTCATGTGCATATGTATTCACCGCTTTTGCGACGAAGCCCATAAAAATTCTGGTGCAAGCAATTCCCTTCATAAGTCACATGCTTAGTGGCAGGAAGTCCTACTCTGCGCAATCTAAGTGTCAACTGACTGTCAGAATATACTCTTTACCTTCACTGAAAGGCCACAGAGGCTGCAACATCATTAACCCCTTACCGGCATCGGACATACTATACCGTCCGATGCCGGCTCCCCTGCTTTGATGCAGGGCTCCGCGGTGAGCCCGCACCAAAGCCGGGACATGTCAGCTGTTTTGAACAGCTGACATGTGCCCGTAATAGGCGCGGGCAGAATCGCGATCTGCCCGCACCTATTAACTAGTTAAATGCCGCTGTCAAACGCAGACAGCAGCATTTAACTACCGCTTCCGGCCGGGCGGCCGGAAATGACGTCATCGCCGACCCCCGTCACATGATCAGGGGTCGGCGATGCTTGTATATTGTAACCATAGAAGTCCTTGAGACCTCTATGGTTACTGATTGCCCGTCGCTGTGAGCGCCACCCTGTGGTCGGCGCTCACAGCACACCTCCATTTCTGCTACATAGCAGCGATCAGCAGATCGCTGCTATGTAGCAGAGCCGATCGGGTTGTGCCTGCTTCTAGCCTCTCATGGAGGGTATTGAAGCATGGCAAAAGTTACAAAAAAAAGTTTAAAAAAATGTGAAAAAAATAAAAAAAACATAAAAGTTTAAATCACCCCCCTTTCGCCCCAATCAAAATAAATCAATAAAAAAAATATCAAATGTACGCATATTTGGTATCGCCGCGCTCAGAATCGCCCGATCTATCAAATAAAAAAAAGTATTAACCTGATCGCTAAACAGCGTAGCGGGAAAAAAACTCGAAACGCCAGAATTACGTTTTTTTGGTCGCCGCGACATTGCATTAAAATGCAATAACGGGCGATCAAAAGAACGTATCTGCACCGAAATGCTATCATTAAAAACGTCATCTCGGCACGCAAAAAATAAGCCCTCAACCAACCCCAGAGCACGAAAAATTGAGACGCTACGAGTATCGGAAAATGGCGCAAATTTTTTTTTTTTTTTTTTTTTTAGCAAAGTTTGGAATTTTTTTTCACCACTTAGATAAAAAATAACCTAGTCATGTTTGGTGTCTATGAACTCGTACTGACCTGGAGAATCATAATGGCAGGTCAGTTTTAGCATTTATTGAACCTAGCAAAAAAGCCAAACAAAAAACCAATGTGGGATTGCACTTTTTTTGCAATTTCACCGCACTTGGAATTTTTTTCCCGTTTTCTAGTACACGACATGCTAAAACCAATGATGTCGTTCAAAAGTACAACTCGTCCCGCAAAAAATAAGCCCTCACATGGCCAAATTGACGGAAAAATAAAAAAGTTATGGCTCTGGGAAGGAGGGGAGTGAAAAACGAACACGGAAAAATGAAAAATCCCCCGGTCATGAAGGGGTTAAGCAAGAGACACCACTAACCAAATAACATGAGGACCAACAAGATCTCCAAATAAGTCAGGGACAAAGTTATTGAGAAGAACAAGTCAAGGTTGGGTTATATAAAAATATCGCAATCTCTGATGATCTCCCGGAGCACCATCAAATCCATTATCATCAAATAGAAAGAACATTGTACCACAACAAACCAGCCAAGAGAGGGCCGCCGCCAAAACTGTCAGCCCAGGCAAGGAAGGCATTCATTAGAGAGTTTCATATATGGGAAAAAATCCAGCTCGACGGACATTCATATCGCATATTATGTAACTCACATCGCTGATTCTGTTTTACCCTCTACTGAGCACTTTGGTCACGAAAGAAAAAGTTTGTTAAGAAGTCCGTTGAGATGGATTTTCTCCTGTTTATGTGACCGCCCTATGCTCTGAGGCAGAGTTTACTGTGCTCCGAACACTAAAGGATCACTTTTACAGTGAGCTGGACTTATATATATCTATCTATCAGAGACGCAGCACAGAGACCAAAGGTAATCCTTAAGGAGCTGCAGAGTTCCCAAGCAGAGACTGGAGAATCTGTCCATATGGCCACAATAAGCCATATACTCCATAGAGGTGGCCTTTATGGAAGAGTGGGCAGAAAAAAAGCCTTTACTTACAAGGCTCATTTTGTGGTTGCCAAGAAGAATGTGGGAGAACCCAAAAATGAATGGAGGAAGGTGCTGTGGTCAGATGAGACAAAAATTGAACTTTTTGTCCACCATGGTAAATGCTATGTCTGGCGCTAAATCAACACATCTCATCAACCCAAGAAAAAGATCGCCACAGTGAAATAGGGTGGTGGCAGCATCATGCTGTGGGGATGTTTTTCAGCAGCAGGGAAAATGGTCCGAGTCGAGGGGAAGATGGATGGTGCAAAATACAGGGATATTCTTGAGCAAAACCTGCTTCAGTCCATCAGAGATTTGAGACTGGGACGGAGGTTTATCTTCCAACAAGACAATGACCCAAAGCTGAAGCAACATTCAAGTGGTTTAAGAGGAAACATGTAAATGTTTTGGAGTGGCCTAGTCAAAGGCTAGATCTTAATCCAATTGAGAATCTGTGGTCAGACTTGAAGACAGATGGTTTCTTCTGGTGAGCAGTTTTGCCTTGAGGAATAGGATAAAATCCCAGGGGCAAGATGTGGAAAGCTCATAGAGACTTATGCAAAGCAACTTGCAGCTGTAATTTCCGCAAGAGATGGCTCTACAAAGTACTGACTGTAGGGGGGTGAATAGTTATGGACATTGAAGTTTTCAGTAATATTGTCCTATTTGTTTGCTTTACAATAAAAAGAAAGGCAAATGTTCACAGTTGTAAACATGCTCTACAGAACTGATGCAAACCCTTAGGCTATGTGCACACGTTGCGGATTAGGCTTAGGAATTTCTGGTGCGGATTCTGCCTCTCCTGGCAGAAAACGTACCTGCAGATTTGTCTCGTTTTTTGTGCTGTTCCGCAGCGCTTTTTGTGCATTTTTGCTGCGGTTTTCTTGCGGATTTGCTGCGTTTTTTACCCCTGCGGTTTTCTATAATGGAATGGGTACAAAAACGCTGTAGATTCACAAAAAAGAAGTGACATGCTACTTCTTTTAAACGGCAGCGTTTCCGCAGCGGATTTTCCGCAAAGTGTGCACAGCATTTTTTTTTTCTCATTGATTGTACTGTAAATCAATTGCGGATCTGCAGCGTTTCTGCACCTCAAAAATGCTGCGGATCCGCAGAGAATCCGCAACGTGTGCACAGCATTTTTTTTTCTCATTGATTGTACTGTAAATCAATTGCGGATCTGCAGCGTTTCTGCACCTCAAAAATGCTGCGGATCTGCAGAGAATCCGCAACGTGTGCACATACCCTTAAAAAAAAAAAAGAAACCAATGAAGTTCCAGGTGGTGAAAAAACAGAAAAAATGCTAAAGGGAGCAAGCACTTTTACAAGCCACTGTATCTCTGATTCCCGTTGTTACAGGTACATGCTAGCTATGTTACATAGCCGGGTATGCTATCTTCTGAGCCTGTTACATTCACCTGAACCCATCAAGTGCCATACAAGTACGGCAGGTGTTAAGAAGGGGTAAAATAATGCCTTTCAAAACCAGCAAGACAACTAGGGAAAGCATCAAGTACATACGGTATACATATTTGGAGAACTTCCCTATTGTATGATGTGCCCTCAAAATGCATAATGTGGATTCATCTCTGTCCTTCACTCCATGGCATGATAAACTGTAATTCGGATAGATCAAGTTGTAGATCCAGCATACGTCTAAACAGAATAGTTTATCCTAAAGGCCGATTAATTTAAGAATATTGCCGCCATGAGTGATCATCATCTTTTTGGTGGAGTTCAACTATCACATGTGCAAACCGAAAAAAGGACCTGCACCGTGAATATTTTATAGCCAAGGAACTGCCCCTAAGCAAATATGAATCACTTCAGCTTTAGCCAATGAGCTAAAAATCAAGGATATTAGAAATCATATAAGAGTAAGATGCAAATGTGGGAATAATAATATGATCATAAGATTAGAAATTAAATTTGATAACTACAATGTATGTAGATTACAACTACAATGTATTCATAACAAACCATGACTACAATCTGTATTCTTGCGCCCATTTTACTCTATTCATATTGCAGCTTCAAGTCTCCTAAGGGAACTATTGAAGACAGAAATAAGTTTAAAAAGATAAGTTTTTAAAAATATGAAAAAAAAAATAAAAAGAACACAACTGTTCAAATCGACCCCTCCTTTTGCCCCATTAAAAATAAAACAATTTAAAAAATATGCACATATTTGGCAGCGGTGCACTCAGAAATGTCCGATCTATCAAAATCTAAAATACAATAATCAATTTGGTAAACAACATAATGACAAAAAAAATCTAAATGCTAGAATTACTGTATTTTTCGGATTATAAAACATACTTTTTTCCCTCAAATTTGGAGGAAAAAGGGGGTGCAACTTATAATGCGGATATACCTTACCGGCCGCGGTGGAGCAGGGTCCCAGGGTAACTGCTGGAGGAGGCAAGAATGGAGCGTTGCTGCAGGCCACAGGCTGGGATGAGGGGGTGTTCGGATGTGCGATGCTGCGGGTGTTCGCTAGTGCGGGGGCTCTGCTGACTTTTTGTGAAAGCCCGGAGCCCCCGTGGTTACATGGTTTACTATGCGGTGGACTCCGGGAAAATGGCTGCCGAGGGTGGCATATGCGCAGATGGAGATCTTGGTATGAAGAACTCGGGAGATGAGATCTCAGTGGGAAGATCTCCATCTGCGCTGCCCCCGGCAGCCATTTTCCCGGAGTCCACCGCATAGTAAACCATGTAACCACGGGGGCTCCGGGCTTTCACAAAATGTCAGCAGAGCCCCCGCACTAGCGAACACCCCTTTCTCCCAATCTGGGTCCACAGCATCGCCCCACTCCTGCCTCCTCCAGTAGTTACCCTGGGACACCGCTTCACCGCAGCCACAACCCTCGATAAGCAATAAGACGCATGGATTATAAAAAGCACCACCATTTTATTTTAAAAGGATTTTTTTTCCTATTTTTCTCCTCAAAATTTGGGGGTGCGTCTTAAAATCCAGTGTGTCTTATGAACCGCAAAACACGGTATATTTTTTGGGGGGCTGCAGCAACAGTGCAATAAAATGAAATAAGAGGCCGTGTTTTGTCACCACCTAAATAAAAATATATATACACATATACATGTATCTATGTATACATACAGTTAGGGCCAGAAATATTTGGACAGTGACACAAGTTTTGTTATTTTAGCTGTTTACAAAAACATGTTCAGAAATACAATTATATATATAATATGGGCTGAAAGTGCACACTCCCAGCTTCAATATGATAGTTTCCACATCCAAATCGGAGAAAGGGTTTAGGAATCATAGCTCTGTAATGCATAGCGTCCTCTTTTTCAAGGGACCAAAAGTAATTGGACAATGGACTCTAAGGGCTGCAATTAACTCTGAAGGCGTCTCCCTCGTTAACCTGTAATCAATGAAGTAGTTAAAAGGTCAGGGGTGGATTCCAGGTGTGTGGTTTTGCATTTGGAAGCTGTTGCTGTGAGCAGACAACATGCGGTCAAAGGAACTCTCAATTGAGGTGAAGCAGAACATCCTGAGGCTGAAAAAAAAGAAAAAATCCATCAGAGAGATAGCAGACATGCTTGGAGTAGCAAAATCAACAGTTGGGTACATTCTGAGAAAAAAGGAATTGACTGGTGAGCTTGGGAACTCAAAAAGGCCTGGGCGTCCACGGATGACATCAGTGGTGGATGATCGCCGCATACTTAATTTGGTGAAGAAGAACCCGTTCACAACATCAACTGAAGTCCAGAACACTCTCAGTGAAGTAGGTGTATCTGTCTCTAAGTCAACAGTAAAGAGAAGACTCCATGACAGTAAATACAAAGGGTTCACATCTAGATGCAAACCATTCATCAATACCAAAAATAGACAGGCCAGAGTTAAATTTGCAGAAAAACACCTCAAGAAGCCAGCTCAGTTCTGGAAAAGTATTCTATGGACAGATGAGACAAAGATCAACCTGTACCAGAATTTTGGGAAGAAAAAAGTTTGGAGAAGAAAGGGAACGGCACATGATCCAAGGCACACCACATCCTCTGTAAAACATGGTGGAGGCAACGTGATGGCATGGGCATGCATGGCTTTCAATGGCACTGGGTCACTTGTGTTTATTGATGACATAAGAGCAGACAAGAGTAGCCGGATGAATTCTGAAGTGTACCGGGATATACTTTCAGCCCAGATTCAGCCAAATGCTGCAAAGTTGATTGGACGGCGCTTCATAGTACAGATGGACAATGACCCCAAGCATACAGCCAAAGCTACCCAGGAGTTCATGAGTGCCAAAAAGTGGAACATTCTGCAATGGCCAAGTCAATCTCCAGATCTAAACCCAATTGAGCATGCATTTCACTTGCTCAAATCCAGACTTAAGACGGAAAGACCCACAAACAAGCAAGACCTTAAGGCTGCGGCTGTAAAGGCCTGGCAAAGCATTAAGAAGGAGGAAACCCAGCGTTTGGTGATGTCCATGGGTTCCAGACTTAAGGCAGTGATTGCCTCCAAAGGATTTGCAACAAAATATTGAAAATAAAAATATTTTGTTTGGGTTATGTTTATTTGTCCAATTACTTTTGACCTCCTAAAATGTGGAGTGTTTGTAAAGAAATGTGTACAATTCCTACATTTTCTATCAGATATTTTTGTTCAACCCTTCAAATTAAACGTTACAATCTGCACTTGAATTCTGTTGTAGAGGTTTCATTTCAAATCCAATGTGGTGGCATGCAGAGCCCAACTCGCGAAAATTGTGTCACTGTCCAAATATTTCTGGCCCTAACTGTACATACATACATACATATATATACATGGTCAGTACGAGTACGCAGATACTAAAAATATATATACATGTTTAGTATCTGCGTACTCGTACTGACTGGAAATAATAGTACCAGGTAGGTTTTATCATATATTGAACATAGTAAATAAAAATAAAAAACAATTGGGAATTGCACTTTTTTAAAAAATTTCAACACACCAAGAATTTTTTCCCCGTTTTCTTGTACACTGTCTGGTAAAATGAATGTCGTTCAAAAGTTCAAGTCGTCCCGCAAAAAAACAAACCCTCATATGGCTGTAGTGCCAGAAAAATAAAATAGTGATGGCTTTTAATCGTTAAGGGCAAAAAAAACTAAATACAAAACGGAAAATCGCTGGGTAGTGAAGGAATTACTATAAATATAAAGACTGTAGATTGGAAGGGGTTAAAATACAAAAAACGACTTTTGTAGGAATATTTATTGCTGCATTTTTATTTGTTTTGTTGTTTTACAAGATTTCCTGTATTCAGCTATAAACTGTCTATAAGGAATAGTGATACAGTAATTTGACATATGAATGCACAGAATTATCGCTCGTACTGTTCTCTGCTTTCATTATTCTTCTAAAGATAAAACATAAGACCAGAACAAACCACCTTTTTTTCAGCAATAATAAAAATGCATGAGTTCAATTATCCCAAGAATATAGTATATCAGATGAGAATAACATACTTCTATCTTTGTGAAACTTTTTGCATGTTTTCACAGCAACAAATATCTCTTCTGCCTTCACTGGTTTGCCCTAAAAAGAGAAAACAAACAAATACTGTAAAAACAAAGTGCACATTAAGATAAAATTATGTTTCAATGGGTTATCCAACTTTAACATAAAATAAAAGAAAGTAAAAAAGAAAAAGACAAACACTAGCAGGTAGTAAATAAAAATGATACAGCAAACAGTAAACACAAAGCAAAAAAATGAAATGCTACTCTCCAACGCTGATGTCGTGACGGCATTCACTGTTATTTGCTACAATAAACACCTATATACAATAGTGAATGCATGGAGGGCACTCAGCCAAATTTCAATAAAATAATCTATGTAAGGAATGGAAGCAACAAGCCCAATAAAAGGGCAACCTTTATTTATTAATTAATTGACAAACAAAAAATGTAATGCAGAGATCGATACCGCTCGGGACAAACCCAATCCAGAATACAAGTAAACCGTGCACAGAACAATATAGCTGCACAAAGTACAGATGGCCCAATGGCCACACAGCTACTAAACAAGTATAATGAAGGAACATAAACAAAAATTAAGTAGTAGAAAATGGATATGGAAAGAATCCCCTGAAGAAGCTAATGCGAAACACGTGTTGAGGTTGATCTATTCTCATTGTAGCATGGCTAAAGGTCGAATAGTCGACGGGAGATATGTGTCACATAGGTGGCTTGTCGCTGTGATATAACCATGCCTATCTATGTGTGTTTCAGGACCTGTGGTGATGTCATAACCACATGTCTAATCATGTGATGGGTTCCTGGGTGTGGTTATACCTATAAAAGAATGGCTAATATTTAACACAGGAGGTATATGTGTGGAGGTGAAACCCTCCAGAGTGTGTTAAGGCTCCAGGACTGAGCCTGAAGGACTGGACACTTGTTTTTCTTTTCCTGAGCTAAAGGCTATTTGCTTTCTGTTATTTTGCCATGTGGTTTATGGAGCAATAAACCCTGTGAACTTTTAATGGAACGTGCCTCCTGAGTGTCAGCCGTCGCACCTGAGTGAGTGAAACCCCTACAATTGGTGGAGAATGTGGGCAGCGTTCCCAGCTGAGACGTAAGTCTATTATTGGATGTCCTGGGTCAAGTCTGTTGCAAGCCAGCAAGCACTGCCGGGGAAAATGGAGGACCTACTGAAACACTTGGTCCAGTTGCAGTCACATCAGGAGCAACGGCAGCAGATACAGCAAGAGACCAACAGGCTGTTGATGCAGCAGATACAACAGAGCCAGCAGGAGCAACGGCAGCAGATGCAGCTTCTGGCAACCGCCATCCAGGGCAAGATGAGCGCCCCAACCCCAGGTCTGGCTGATGACACCCATGTCCGGAAGACGGTAAGATGCGCATTGCAGAAAATGACCGCCAGGGATGATGTTGAGGCCTTCCTGACGGTGTTTGAGAGGGTCGCTGAGAGGGAAAAACTTCCGCCAGAGCAGTGGGCAGAGGTACTGGCACCATACCTGACGGGAGAACCCCAAAAGGCGTACTATGACTTGACCTTGCAGGATGCCAAGGAGTATCACAAATTGAAAGCCGAGATTCTCGCACGTTTGGGGGTGACACTGACTGTCAGGGCACAGCGAATTCACTGCTGGGCCTATCACTGGGACAAACCGCCTCGCTCCCAAATGTTTGATCTGTTGAACCTGGTCCAGAAATGGCTGCAGCCAGAGTCATCTACACCTGTACAGATGGTAGAACGAGTGATGATGGATCGGTTTGTGCATTCCCTCCCGAGGCCCATACAGACTTGGGTTGCCCAGGGTGATCCCCAGAATGCCGACGAGCTGATCGGACTGGTTGAGAGATACCAATGGTTGGAAGGCTCCTTCGGGAGGCAGCCTATTCCGTACTGGGGGGTCCCAGAAGGGGGCTGAGTCCCAAAAAGGGGTGGGGGGTCCAAGGTCACAAAAGGCGGGGAGGTGGTGCCCAAGGTCCCTACGGGTGATATTATTTGTTGGAGGTGCCACAGGCCAGGTCATATAGCTGCCCGTTGTTCTCAGAACACTGAGCAGATGGACTGCAGCATGGGACGCCATAGTTCATACTATGCATATCCAGCCTGCAGTGTGAACTCTCCGCCCAACGAGGGGCCTCAAGCGTGTCCCGTAAAGGTGAACGGTCGAGCAGTAATGGCACTGTTAGACTCGGGGAGCTTAGTGACCCTGGTGAGGGCCACTTTTCCTCTCCACCTGCTCCCGGGAAAGAAGGTCAGCGTGCGGTGCATACATGGTAATGCAAAGGACTACCCTATGGCCAGGGTGGATATTGAAACGGCGTGTGGCACTGAGTCCCATGAAGTCGGCGTCGTTCGGGACTTGTTGCACCCTATAATTATTGGCCAGGATTTCTGTTTGTTTTGGGATCTGTGGGGAAAGGGTTCTGAGGTCCCTAGCAAGAGTAGGGAACCAATGAACCCTTAAAAGGTATCACCACACCCAGAGACAGACAGGTTTCCTTTTTGTGTTCTGGTTGGGGATGAGGAGGAATTGTCCCCTGCATCTGACATTCTGGAGTTAGAGGTAACTGGTGAAAATTTTGGGACTGCCCAACATAGGGACCCCACTCTGAGGGAAGCCTTTAATAATGTCACAGTTATTAATGGGGTTGTACAGGAGCCGGGGGCAGACACAAGATTTCCCTATTTTCTGATGAGTGGGGAGATGTTGTACTGGGTCAAAAAAATAAGGGAGAAGTTGGTAGAGCAGTTGGTAGTGCCGGGTCCATATAGACGGAAGGTGTTGGACATGGCCTATTCACACACATTTTGGGTGGACACCTAGGGGTGGAAAAAACGCAGGAACGGGTTGTGCAGAGGTTCTATTGGCCTGGGTGTCACCGGGAAATAGTGAACTATTGCAGGTCCTGCCCTACATGTCAGCTAACTGCTCCCACTCCTCATTTCCGGAGCCACTTTGTGCCATTGCCCATTATTGAGGTGCCATTTGGGAGAATTGCCATGGACTTGGTCGGTCCCTTAGTTAAATCAGCTCGGGGCCATCAGTATATATTAGTCATCCTGGACTATGCCACACGCTATCCTGAGGCAATTCCGCTGAGAAATTCTTCCTCGAAGAGTATAGGCCGTGAGTTGGTCCATGTGTTTTCCTGGACAGGTCTGCCGAAGGAGATCCTGACTGACCAGGGGACACCTTTCATGAGCAAGGTGATGAGGGAGTTATGCAAAGTCCTGAAAATCTCCCATTTGAGGACCTCGGTGTACCATCCCCATTCAGATGGCCTTGTTGAGAGATTTAACAAGACACTGAAGAGCATGCTGAGAAAAGCTATAGAGAAAGACGGTAGAGACTGGGACTGTCTCTTACCATATCTGATGTTTTCCATTCGTGAAGTTCCACAGGCCTCCACAGGGTTCTCACCGTTTGAGCTTCTATATGGCCGACATCCGCGAGGACCCCTGGATATAGCCAAGGAAACCTGGGAAGCCGAAGTCACGCCCCACAGAAGCGTCATTGAGCATGTGGGCCTGATGCAGCAGAGGATTGCAAAGGTGATGCCTATCGTGAAAGAACACCTCCTCCAGGCACAAGAAGCTCAGGCCTGGGTCTACAACCGGTCTGCAAGAGTGAGGCAGTTCAATCCGGGAGACCGAGTTCTTGAGTTAGTTCCGACGGTGGAAAGCAAGTTCTTGGCCAAATGGCAAGGGCCATATGAGGTCGTCGAGAAGCTTGGTGAGGTAAACTATAAAATTTATCAACCAGGAAGACGGAAGCCAATCCAAGTCTACCATGTCAACCTCATCAAGCCATGGCAAGATAGAGAGCCGGCAGCAACTCCATCTTTGCTAAGCAACCCAGAAGAGATGAGGTTGGAGGGGTTACTATAGCGGAGACGCTATCGAAGACCCAGAAACAGCAGTGCCGGGAGTTACTGCAGAAGAACAGGGACCTGTTTTCAGAGTTGCCAGGATACACGAAGGTCATAGAGCACGAGGTTCTGACAGAGCCACATGTGCAGGTGAACGTGAAGCCCTACCGAATTCCTGAGGCCCGTCGAGAAGTAATCTCCAAGGAGGTGGAGCGTATGTTGAAGATTGGAGTCATTGAGGAATCCAAGAGCGGTTGGTCGAGCCCAATTGTCCTGGTCCCAAAACCTGATGGGGAGTGGAGATTTTGCAACGACTATCGGAAGTTGAATGAGGTCTCCAAGTTCGACGCATATCCCATGCCCCGCGTTGATGAGCTCATCGAAATACTTGGGCCCGCCAGGTATATAACCACCTTGGATTTGATGAAGGGGTATTGGCAGATTCCCATGGCACAGGAAGCCAAGGAGAAGACGGCATTTTTTACACCAGATGGATGCTTCCAGTATGTCCGGATGCCGTTTGGCCTACTGGGAGCTCCGGCGACCTTCCAGAGGGCTATGGATAGAATCCTTGCACCCCATAAGCCATATGCTGCTGCGTGCCTGGATGATATCGTCATCTTTAGCCCGGACTGGGAGAGTCATCTGAAAAAAGTCCAAGCGGTGTTTGATGCTCTAAGGGAGGCGGGGTTTACAATAAACCCGAAGAAGTGTGCCTTGGGTAAGGAAGAAGCGAAGTACCTAGGATATGTAGTGGGCCGTGGAGAAATAAAACCCCAAATCAGTAAAGTGGAGGCAATTCAAACATGGTGAAAGCCACTTTCCAAAAAGCAAGTTAAAGCCTTTCTGGGGATTGTGGGATATTACAGGAGGTTCATCCCAAACTTCACCACGGTGGCTGTGCCTCTGACTGATCTGCTAAAGGGGACGAAATCAGTAATGGTCAAATGGTCCGAAGAGACAGAGTCAGCCTTCCAAGAAATTAAAGAGGCTCTGTGTAAGCAACCCGTTCTGATGGCCCCAAACTTTAACCCCTTCACGACATGCGCCGTACATCTACTGCGCATGCCGTGAATCCCCCTTTGATGTGGGCTCCGGCGGTGAGCCCACATCAAAGTCGCGACATGTCAGCTGTTTTGTACAGCTGACATGTGCGCGCAATAGCGGCGGGTGAAATCGCTATTCACCCGCCGCTATTAACCTGTTAAATGCCGCTGTCAAACACAGACAGCGGCATTTAACTACCGCATCCGGCCGGGCGGCCGGATATGACGTCATCGCTGACCCCCGTCACATGATCGGGGGTCGGTGATGCATCAGGAAGGTAACCATAGAGGTCCTTGAGACCTCTATGGTTACTGATGCAGGTCTGCTGTGAGCGCCCTCCTGTGGTCGGCGCTCACAGCACACCTGCATTTCTGCTACATAGCAGCGATCTGATGATCGCTGCTATGTAGCAGAGCCGATCAGGCTCTGCCAGCTTCTAGCCTCCCATGGAGGCTATTGAAGCATGGCACAAGTAAAAAAAAAATGTTTTTAAAAATATGAAAAAAATATAAAAAATATAAAAGTTTAAATCACCCCCCTTTCGCCCCATCCTAAATAAAACAATAAAAAAAAAACCAAACCTACACGTATTTGGTATCGCCGTGTTCACAATCGCCCGATCTATCAATTAAAAAAAAGCATTAACCTGATCGCTAAACGGCGTAGCGAGAAAAAAATCCGAAACGCCAGAATTACGTTTTTTTGGTCGCCGCGACATTGCATTAAAATGCAATAACGGGCGATCAAAAGAACGTATCTGCGCAAAAATGGTATCATTAAAAACATCAGCTCGGCACGCAAAAAATAAGCCCTCACCCGACCCCAGATCACGAAAAATGGAGACGCTACGGGTATCGGAAAATGGCCCTTTTTTTATTTTTTTTTTTTTTAGCAAAGTTTGGAATTTTTTTTCACCACTTAGATAAAAAATAACCTAGTCATGTTAGGTGTCTATAAACTCGTAATGACATGGAGAATCATAATGGCAGGTCAGTTTTTGCATTTAGTGAACCTAGCAAAAAAGCCAAACAAAAAACAAGTGTGGGATTGCACTTTTTTTGCAATTTCACCGCACTTGGAATTTTTTTCCCGTTTTCTAGTTAAAGACATGGTAAAACCAATGGTGTCGTTCAAAAGTACAACTTGTCCCGCAAAAAATAAGCCCTCACATGACCATATTGACGGAAAAATAAAAAAGTTATGGCTCTGGGAACGAGGGAAGCGAAAAACGAACACGCAAAAATGAAAAAGGGCCGTGACTTGAAGGGGTTAAGAGAGTTTATTCTTCAAACAGATGCCTCAGATGTTGGTGTAGGAGCAGTCCTTTCCCAAGAGCTACATGGGGAGGAGCATCCTGTTCTCTGAGTAGGAAACTGTCCTCGTCTGAGAAGAATTACTCAGTCGTAGAGAAGGAGTATTTGGCCATAAAGTGGGTGGTGGACACGTTACGGTACTATCTGCTGGGATGTATATTTAGACTGATATCCCACCATGTCCCACTTAGATGGATGAGGGAAACGAAGGGTAGAAGTGCTAGGGTCACCTGTTGGTTCTTAGCCCTGCAGGACTTCAGTCTCCATGTGGAACATAGGGCCGGGAAGTTGCACGGTAATGCTGATGCCCTATCAAGAATCCCTTGTCTAGTGGGGGAAAGAGCCAAGCCTCACGGCTTTAGGCAGGGGGGAGGTATGTAGCGTGGCTAAAGGTCGAATAGGCGACTGGAGATATGTGTCACATAGGTGGCTTGTCGCTGTGACATAACCATGCCTATCTGTGTGTGTTTCAGGACCTGTGGTGATGTCATAACCACATGTCTAATCATGTGATGGGTTCCTGGGTGTGGTTATACCTATAAAAGAATGGCTAATGTTTAACACAGGAGGTATATGTGTGGAGGTGAAACCCTCCAGAGTGTGTTAAGGCTCCAGGACTGAGCCTGAAGGACTGGACACTTGTTTTTCTTTTCCTGAGCTAAAGGCTATTTGCTTTCTGTTATTTTGCCATGTGGTTTATGGAGCAATAATCCCTGTGAACTTTTAATGGAACGTGCCTCCTGAGTGTCAGCCGTCGCACCTGAGTGAGTGAAACCCCTACACCATCCAAATTCTTAATACTGATCCCAACCAGATGAGCTGATGATACAACACACAATAAAATTCATATTTGCACCCACAGACCATGCATGCATTATAAATTTACCTTGATACATAGCAATACATGTGTGTTATTGTATTTTATATCTGGCATTATGTGAATGAACCAGGCATAAAATCTGAATCTCTCTCACAGGCACAAAGAAAGTGGGCTACAAGCTACTTTCAAGTTGGTACAAAGTTCTCTTTAAAAATTTACATTAGTTTAAAAACAAATCACAGTGTGGTCTAATAATAATGTACACTTACATTTATTATTTTGTGCCACTATGACTCAGTTTTATATTTATCCTGATTTGCACATATCACCCTCAAAGGATGCCCCTCCAGGTTCTAATGTAGTGTTCCTGGTCGATCATGAATCTCTTTCGGGTGGCTTCCTGCCAGCATAGATCTGCTTTGGGGCTTGTCTGGAACGGAGCTGCTACTGTGAAAGATGATGTCATGGAAAAGATCTCCAACAGTACAGAACAGAGCTCATACCAGGAAGCATCGGTGTGGTGGTAATTAAGGAGAGCGATGTACTGCAGGATGGAGCTGTATATCGAGATGCTGAGAGGCCTGATGTACTGCAGGTTCAGGATGTGTATAGTGGGACTGACAGGAGTATGTACAGCAGGATAGGCCTGTGTATAGAGGGGGATGAAATGAAAGGAGTGATATAAAGCAGTTTAGTAATGTGGAGAGGGTTTGAAAGGAGAGATTTACTACAGGATAGGGTCAGATAAAGATGTATATATAGAGATGAGATTAGTGATATATTGAAGGATAGAGCCGAGTATAAAGGGGCTGAAAGGAGTGATCTAGTGCAGAATAGGGTTCTGTATATCGGGTTTGACAGGAGAAATATACTGCAGGATAGGGTAGTGTACATAGTAGAGTGATAGGAAAGATATACTACAGTATAGGGCTGTGTATAGAGGGGTTTGAAATGAGTGACATACTGCAAGACGAAGCTGTACATAGAGGGGCTCTGAGGAGAGATATAATGCAAGATTAGGGCTGTGTATGGAAAGGTTAAAAGGAGTGATTTACTTCCAGATGGCATTTTGTTAGGAGGAGCTGAGATGAGAGATATACTGCAGCATACAGCTGTAAATAAAGGGGCAGAAAGGAGTGACATATTAAATGATGGGGCTGTGTATACAGGGGCATAGAGTAAAGTACTGCAAGATGGAGCTGTATAATGATGGACTGAATCGTGAACTATACGGCCGATTTTGGGTTGTAAATAAAGGTGTATAAAAAGGTGCTAAAAAAAGGGTACTAAACTCCCCAGCCTAAAAATAGCAGCCGCCCAGAAAAGGCACATCTATTAGATTCGTCAATTATGGAGCTTTATCAGGCTCTTCCCATTTACCCTGTGACAGTGGCAAGGGGTAATATTTGTGGGGCTGATGTCCCCTTTGTATTGTCTGGTGATATCAAGACCACAGATTAGTAATGAAGAAGTCTACATAGTAAAAAGTTATTGTCAATTAAAGTGACCATGTTAGGTAACTTACTAAAAAAATGGTTCCCTCTGATGCTTTTAAAAACATGCAAAATAAAAAAAGGTTCAACAAAAAACAGAAAAGTTACGTTGAAAAAAAAGTTTGTGAGGGAACACAGTTTGCGAATAATTAAAGTTATTTTTGCATTTTTTGTAAATCTCTTACACATTTACCATGTGAATGTAATAAATGCATGAGGGAGTTTTCAGATTATTTCCATACCAGCCTAGTCTTTACAATTTAACTTTTAAATGAGCAAAAATTATTAAAAATTTAGCGGCTGTCTTATGTCATCATTTATTTTAATAAATCAAAACAGTTACCTAGGGTTTTCTAGGCTATTTTAACAGTCAAAAAAACACAACATAAAAGCAATCGAAAAAGTAATTAAAAAAATAACAAATAGGGATCAGGCTATTTTAACAGTCAAAAAAACACAACATAAAAGCAATCGAAAAAGTAATTAAAAAAATAACAAATAGGGATTGCCTTTGAGCAGCGGAGACAGGAATCATGCTGGAATGACAATGGAAAGCTTACATTTATTTATTTTAATTAAAATCGCCAATTTTAGTTGCCTCACACAAACATAAGATAATTTCCAAGACATAAATGGATACTTTGGGATAACTGGGAGGGCATCAGAATGATGAGAAGAAAGGTTGCGTAACAACTATGCACGCAGAAGTTTCAACAGTCAGAAGAAAGAACTGCTTAAAATAAATATTACAAGACAAAGAAGTATGAAAAAAATAACTGCAAGAGTCAAAAGGAGGTCAAAAGTGGCAGAAAACTTCTGGAATGGATTTAAAATACATAATCGTATGTATGGACACAATTTGCTGTGTTTTGCCCTGTGGTACCAGTCACACGTGTATGATCTTCAACGAGGACCATATTGCCCTTCATTCTAATCATCAGGTGTGGTAACCCTCACCAATCATACAGTGATGGCATGTTCCAAAAATCTTGAAGGTTTCTTCAACCCATTCATGACCAAAGCAGTGGTAGCTAAATGTCTACAGTACATCAAAATGATACCTTTTATATTTTTCAACTTCTATAAGGTATCAAATCAGGATCCATATCTTTTAATTTTAGATTTTATATGGAGAAAAATGGAAATGCAAATAGTAAAAAAAAATCTATTTTTTTTCCATCTGACACTTAATGTAATATATTTAGCAAATACAAATTTATACTAAAACAAATAAATCTTCATGCCTTTGTCTTTAAAATCCTACAAATGAGTGCATTTTGTTTTATCTTCTTCATTTCGGTAATACCTTAAAAACTGTCCTCATTTACTTCTTGAAATTTTGCTAGTTTTGTTGCGCTTAAAATTTTTTGTAATGCAGAGCTAACCAGTTTTACTTCCTGTCACTTTTGCAGCATAAGAATGACAGAAACACCTCTTCTTTGGTAGAGAGAAACACAACGAGATCTGGCAAAAATAATGGTGAACAACAAGTGAAATACAGCGAGTAAAATAAGTATTGAACACATCAACAATTATCTAACATATTTCTAAAGGTGATCTTGACATGAAATTATCACCAGATATCTGTAACAAGCTATGCAATCCACACAAGCCAAGAAATCAATCCATAGATGTCCATAAATTAAGTTGCATGCAATAATGAGAAATGACACATGGAACATGTACTTAACACGCTTACTGAAATGTATTTAATACTTTGTTCAAAAGCCGTTGTTGGTGATGACAGCTTTGAGATGTATGGAGAAACTAGTTGCATGCATTGCTCAGATGTGACTTTGGCCCATGTTTCCATAAAAACGCTCTTTAAATACTGAAGGTTAAATGGGCTCCTTCTATAAAACTCTGAGCTTTAGTTCCTTCCATAACGTTTCTACTAGATTCAGGTCAGGTGATTGGCTGGGCCATTCTAGCAACTTTATTTTCTTTCTTTGAAACCAATGAAGAGTTTCCTTGGCTGTATGTTTGGGATCATTGCCTTGCTGAAATGTCAAACCTCGTTTCATCTTCATCATCTTGGTAGATGGCAGCAGATTTGTATCCAGAACGTCTCGGAACATTTGTCCATTCAGAATGTCTTAGAACATTTGTCCATTCATCTTTCAATTATATGAAGTTTGTGCTAGACTCACCAGGTGAGGTGGATCTTTCAAGCCCAAGGTCCAGGTGGCAAGTGGGCCACGGGCATCGGTGCAGAAGGTTGGTCAGTAGAGGGACTGGAAACTGACATCAAGAAACCACAGGCAGGTAACAGATAACATTCCAAAATAACAGTAAAGTCAGCACCCAAAAAAGACACACACAGCCAGAAAGACGTCCTGAAAACTGCAGGTGGACACAGAAAAGAGGTCCATCAGACCTGGGGACAGGCAGCCGACAGAACTCAGCATTTACTAGATGCTGCAGACAAGTAGGAAGAAGCACTAGATCAGGGGTGGGCAATTAATTTTGCCATGGGGCCGCATGAGAAATTTGGATGGTTTTAGAGGGCCGGACTAATATAATTAACTCATTTTTACCCAATACTGTAGTATACATATATATAATAAGGCCATCTGCATGGGGCATTACAGCTGGCGGGTTCCATGATACATATGATGGGCAATGCCCCATACAGACACTTGCACCATATAGTGCTGCACAAACATTATGGCCCCATATACTGCAGCACAAACATTATGGCCCCATATACTGCAGCACAAACATTATGGGCCCCATATACTGCAGCACAAACAGTATGGGCCCCATATACTACAGCACAAACATTATGGCCCCATATACTGCAGCACAAACAGTATGGGCCCCATATACTGCAGCACAAACAGTATGGCCCCATATAGTGCTGCACAAACAGTATGGGCCCCATATACAGCAGCACAAACAGTATGGCCCCATATACAGCAGCACAAACAGTATGGGCCCCATATAGTGCTGCACAAACAGTATGGGCCCCATATACAGCAGCACAAACAGTATGGGCCCCATATACAGCAGCACAAACAGTATGGGCCCCATATACAGCAGCACAAACAGTATGGCCCCATATAGTGCTGCACAAACAGTATGGGCCCCGTATACAGCAGCACAAACAGTATGGCCCCCATATACAGCAGCACAAACAGTATGGCCCTCATATACAGCAGCACAAACAGTATGGGCCCCATATACAGCAGCACAAACAGTATGGCCCCCATATACAGCAGCACAAACAGTATGGCCCCCATATACAGCAGCACAAACAGTATGGGCCCCATATACAGCAGCACAAACAGTATGGCCCCATATAGTGCTGCACAAACAGTATGGGCCCCATATACAGCAGCACAAACAGTATGGGCCCCATATACAGCAGCACAAACAGTATGGCTCCCATATACAGCAGCACAAACAGTATGGGCCCCATATACAGCAGCACAAACAGTATGGCCCCATATACAGCAGCACAAACAGTATGGGCCCCATATACAGCAGCCCAAACAGTATGGGCCCCATATACATCAGCACAAACAGTATGGGCCCCATATACAGCAGCACAAACAGTATGGCCCCCATATACAGCAGCACAAACAGTATGGGCCCCATATACAGCAGTACAAATGTTATGGCCCCATATACAGCAGCACAAACAGTTTGGCCCCCATATAGTGCTGAACAAATGTTATGGCCCCCATATAGTGCTGCACTGTCGGCTGCGCCCGGGGGCCCCCTGGATACGCCACTGCTGAGACCACCGCTGATACTCACCCGAAGGATGGAGACCATCAGCCAGCAACTTTCTTCACCGCAGCATCCCGCGCGGCCGTGGAGTGACGTACGCACGTGACGTACAGGGCCGATGCGGAGCGCAGCCTCTTGTGACCGGTGGCATAATGCTGCCTCCGGAAACAAGAATGATTGACACAGCCAGGAGCCAATGGCTCCTGATGCTGTGTCAATCACATCCTGACCCTGGAGGACTCCCGTATGGAGGAACTGTATGCGCTGCAATGCGCAGCGTGTGGATGACCTCGGGGCCTTCACTCCAGCCGCCAGCCCTCATAAGCATCTGGCGGCTGGCCGAGCGGTGCCGGCGGCGGCTGTCAGAACTGACAGCTAGCTGGCGGGCCGTTAAAAATCATCAGGCGGGCCGGATGCGGCCCGCGGGCCGCATCTTGCCCAGGTCTGCACTAGATGCTGATGGTCTACAGAAGACGTCCTGCAGGCCACATCCAGGCTGCTGTGCACAAACTGCAAGCAAGGCACAGATTCAATAGCAAGGCCTGTGTGTATGTCTTAAAAGCCCTTAATGTCACAGCTCCCGAGTAATACTGCTGTGGGGAGAGCTGCACGAAGCAACAAGGGAGCTGAGCAAAACACCAGATTACTAACCAGGTACAACCAGGACCTGAACCATGTGACAGAGTTGGAGGTGGTCGAGGGTTGAGCCAGACGCCGGGGTGCAGAGAAGAGATAAACACTAGACAGTAGTTAAACAAGCTAAGATCGGAGCCAGGAGATCACGAGGTACCAAAGGGGTGAGACAGGAGATTGTCAGAAGTGAAGCCAGAGGTCAGAAATCCAGAACAACAAACAAACCGAGTACAGCACGGACAGCAAGCAAAGCAATTGCAAACCGGGCACACATTCCAGGGGTCATGCACACAGACTAGAACAGAAAGTATAGCTGACAGTGAATCCTAGTCTGGAGTGAGTATAAATACCCCTCCCAGATCAAAAGGGAGGCCAGCAAAATTAACCCTAAGAGATCAGGACATTAACCATGTCCTAACCATGACACTTAAATAGGCCCAGGCAGTTCATCACATGGAAGCACGCCAGGACTTGTGGTATGGCGTTTTTTGGTACGGCGTTTTTTTGGATGATATGCAGTGCATTTTGGCCTCCAAACATGCTATGTATTAATGTATCCAAATAGTTACAATTTTACTTAGTAGCATAGTGCATAAAAAGTTGCCAGCGCTCTGCTGACTCCACAACTGCAGAGCTCTGAGCCATCTCTGGTCTAAATATCAGCACTCAAACTGTCAGCTGAGAGTTTCATAGGTTTCGAAAGCCAAGCAGCTGCATGTAAGCCTTATATCACTAAGCACAATATCAAGCATTGAATAGACTGGTCTAACAGATGTTCTCATTGGAATGATAGATCAAGCTTCTCTATTTACCAGTCTTATCCACAAGTCTGGGAATGTGAATGTCAGAAAAATGTCACCCGCCTGACTGCATTGTGCCAACTGTAAAGTTTGATGGAGAGGGTTTATGCTATGGTGTTGTTATTCAGGGGTTATCATAGATCCCTAAGTTCCACTGAAGGTAAAAAAAATGTAAGTAAAATGTTTTTATTAACCGCTTTCTGACATTAGATGTACTATGCTGTCGAGGTGGTATGGGCCCGTATGACCACAGACAGGGTGGTACGTCTAATGCGATCAGCAGCACTCACGGGGGGAGCGTGGCCAGTTGCGGCCGGGTGTCAGCTGACTATCACAGCTGACATCCGGCACTATGTGCCAGGAGCGGTCACGCACCGCTGCTGGCACATTAACCCCCGGAACACTGCAAACAAACATGATTGCAGTGCTCCGGCGGCATAGGGAAGCATCCCCCCTCCCTGCGCGCTTCCCTGAGACCCTCGGAGCAACACGATGTGATCGTGTTGCTTTGAGCGTCTCCTCCGTCCTCCTCCTTGCAGGCCCCGTATCCAAGATGGCTGCGGGGCTCATTCCAGGTCCTGCAGGGAGGTGGCTTGCAGGCGCCTGCTCAGAGCAGGCGCCGGCAAGCCTCTTGCAGTGTCTGTCAGATCACTGATCTGACACAGTGCATTGCAGATCAAAGCAATCAAAGAGGGAATTCCCTCTTTGAGAAAGCCTACGCGAAATGTGCATTAGGGGGTGGACTGGCATCCTAGGCATCAAGTCACTCTGATCATGGGTAAGCAACTTTGCAATTAGTGGCACTTTGTCTCTTTTATATATTTTCCTTGCGGGGATGGCACTTTGCCATTATGGAGACTTAATATGATGAGTGCAGATTTGTGTGGTGTTTCACATTATGGGATTTAATTTAAGGCCGGTTACTAATACATAGGGCTGACACCATAATTAATTACACAAATGAGTAGTGCCTTTGCATTAGTACGATGATGATATTTATGATGAATATATCTGTATATACCTTGGACCTATGTGTAGTTTACTAGGGTCTTTTTTCCTTGTTGCATTCTATTTATATAATTTTGAATTACTTTGTATTTTTTTCATGCACAATAAAGTATTTTTCTATTGATTTTACTATAATGTATGGAACTCCATTTTTTAGCTATTTGTAATTGTATTGCGAGTATACATTTATTGTCCTGCAACATACGTGGGTGAATTTGAATATTTCATAGGATCTAGAATTTTGGCATATGGGACCCATGCGGTCTCTGTGAGTTTGATTAAATCATTATGTATGGTAAGATTACAATGTCCAATCTTCCCTCTCGCCTATCTGAACTCACATTTTAATATTATATTGGGTAAAATATCTAAATAAAAATTTAAACAAGAAAACCATACTGTAAGGTGTTTCATATCTGAAATGTTAGGTCGCTTTTAAAAAAGTTTAATATCACAGCTCTTGCCAGTATTTCTGACACCACTGCTATACTTCTAATCCGTACCCCCCACTGTTTACCAAATTTTGCAATAGCACCCATGCATATCTTTTTTTCCATCGGAATGGTGGTATTTAAGCAGCTCACAACCTGATGGAGCAGTTCTTGCCAGCCAGTGTTTAGCTATGGTCTTTCTGGTTTGATACAGTATATTGGCTATAGCTAGCTGCAGAGGGGTTGAATTTCCAAGGTCTCCCACATAGCCCAATACACACCCTTTAGGGCTAAGAGATAGAGTTAGGTCCATATATATTTGGACAGAGACAACATTTTTCTAATTTTGGTTAAAGACATTACCACAATGAGTTTTAAACAAAACAATTCACATGCAGTTGAAGTTCAGACTTTCAGCTTTCATTTGAGGGTATCCACATTAAAATTGGATGAAGGGTTTAGGAGTTTCAGCTCCTTAACATGTGCCACCCTGTTTTTAAAGGGACCAAAAGTAATTGGACAATTGACTCCAAGGCTATTTCATGGACAGGTGTGGGCAATCCCTTCGTTATGTCATTATCAATTGAGCAGATAAAAGGCCTGGAGTTGATTAGAGGTGTGGTGCTTGCATTTGGAAGGTTTTGCTGTGAAGTAAACATGCGGTCAAAGGAGCTCTCCATGCAGGTGAAACAAGCCATCCTTAACCCCTTCCCGACCTGTGACACAGCGTATGCGTCATGAAAGTCGGTGCCAATCCGACCTGTGACGCATATGCTGTGTCACAGAAAGATCGCGTCCCTGCAGATCGGGTGAAAGGGTTAACTCCCATTTCACCCGATCTGCAGGGACAGGGGGAGTGGTAGTTTAGCCCAGGGGGGGTGGCTTCACCCCCCCGTGGCTACGATCGCTCTGATTGGCTGTTGAAAGTGAAACTGCCAATCAGAGCGATTTGTAATATTTCACCTAAAAAACTGGTGAAATATTACAATCCAGCCATGGCCGATGCTGCAATATCATCGGCCATGGCTGGAAATACTAATGTGCCCCCACCCCACTCCACCGATCGCCCCCCCCAGCCCCCCGATCTGTGCAGCGCTCCCCTCCGTCCTGTGCTCCGCTCCCCCGTCCTCCTGTCCGCTCCCCCCGTGCTCCAGTCAACCCCCCCGCACTCCGATCACCCCCCCGCACAGCGATCCCCCCCGTGCTCCGATCACCCCCCCCTGCACAGCGATCCCCCAACCCGTGCTTCAATCCACCCGGACGCACACCGATCCTCATCCGTGCTCCGACGCCCCCCACCCCGTGCTCCGACGCCTCCCCCCCGTGCTCCGACGCCCCCCCCTGTGCTCCGACGCCCTCCCGTGCCCTGATCTCCCCCCCCCCTTATACTTACCGAGCCTGCCGGTGTCCGTCTTCTTTCCTGGGCGCCGCCATCTTCCAAAATGGCGGGCGCATGTGCAGTGCGCCCGCCGAATCTGCCGGCCGGCAGATTCGTTCCAGAGTGAATTTTAATCACTGAGATATAACCTATCTCAGTGATCAAAATAAAAAAATAGTAAATGACCCCCCCCCCCCCCCCTTTGTCACCCATAGGTAGGGACAATAAAAAAAATAAAGAATTTTTTTTTTTTCACTAAGGTTGGAGTTAGAACTAGGGTTAGGGGTAGGGTTAGGGGTAGGGGTAGGGTTAGGGGTAGGGTTAGGGGTAGGGTTAGAGTTCGGGATGTGCACATGTATTCTGGTCCTCTGCGGATTTTTCCGCAGAGGATTTGATAAATCCGCAGTGCTAAACCGCTGTGGATTTACCGCGGTTTTTCTGCGCATTTCACTGCAGTTTTACAACTGCGATTTTCTATTGGAGCAGTTGTAAAACCGCTGCAGAATCCGCAGAAAGAAGAGACATGCTGCAGAATGTAAACCGCTGCGTTTCCGTGCTGTTTTTCTGCAGCATGTGTACAGCGATTTTTGTTTCCCATAGGTTTACATTGAATTGTAAACTCATGGGAAACTGCTGCGGATCCGCAGCGTTTTCCGCAGCGTGTGCACATACCTTTAGAATTAGACTATGTGCACACGGTGCGGATTTGGCTGAGGATTCACAGCGGATTGGCCGCTGCGGATCCACAGCAGTGTTCCATCAGGTTTACAGTACCATGTAAACATATGGAAAACCAAATCCGCTGTGCCCATGGTGCGGAAAATACCGCGCGGAAACGCTGTGTTGTATTTTCCGCAGCATGTCAATTCTTTGTGCGGATTCCGCAGCGTTTTACACCTGTTCCTCAATAGGAATCCACAGGTGAAATCCACACAAAAAACACTGGCAATCCGCGGTAAATCCGCAGGTAAAACGCAGTGCCTTTTACCCGCGCATTTTTCAAAAATGGTGCTGAAAAATCTCATACGAATCCGCAACGTTGGCACATAGCCTTAGGGTTAGGGTTGGGTTGGAATTAGGGTTGTGGTTAGGGGTGTGTTGGGGTTAGGGTTGTGATTAGGGTTACGGCTACAGTTGGGATAAGGTTTAGGGGTGTGTTGGAGTTAGAATTCAGGGGTTTCCACTGTTTAGGCACATCAGGGGGTCTCCAAACGCAACATGGCGCCACCATTGATTCCAGCCAATCTTGTACTCAAAAAGTCAAATGGTGCTCCCTCACTTCCGAGCCCCGACGTGTGCCCAAACAGTGGTTTACCCCCACATATGGGGTACCAGCATACTCAGGACAAACTGCGCAACAATTACTGGGGTCCAATTTCTCCTGTTACCCTTGAGAAAATAAAAAATTGCTTGCTAAAACATAATTTTTGAGGAAAGAAAAATGATTTTTTATTTTCACGGCTCTGCGTTGTAAACGTCTGTGAAGCACTTGGGGGTTCAAAGTGCTCAGCACATATCTAAATAAGTTCCTTGGGGGGTCTAGTTTCCAAAATGGGGTCACTTGTGGGGGGTTTCTACTGTTTAGGCACACCAGGGGCTCTGCAAACGCAACGTGACGTCCGCAGACAATTCCATCAAAGTCTGCATTTCAAAAGTCACTACTTCCCTTCTGAGCCCCGACGTGCGCCCAAACAGTGGTTTATCCCCACACATGGGGTATCGGCGTACTCAGGAGAAACTGGACAACAACTTTTGTGGTCCAATTTCTCCTGTAACCCTTGGGAAAATAAAAAATTCTGGGCTAAAAAATTATTTTTGAGGAGAGAAAACGTATTTATTATTTTCACGGCTCTGCGTTATAAACTTCTGTGAAGCACTTGGGGGTTGAAAGTGCTCACCACATATCTAGATAATTTCATTTCGGGGTCTAGTTTCCGAAATGGGGTGACTGGTGGGGGGTTTCTACTGTTTAGTCACATCAGGGGCTCTGCAAACGCAACGTGACGCCCGTAGAGCATTCCATCAAAGTCTGTATTTCAAAACGTCACTACTTCACTTCCGAGCCCCGGCAAGTGCCCAAATAGTAGTTTACCCCCACATGTGGGGTATCACCGTACTCAGGAGAAACTGGACAACAAATATTGGGGTCAAATTTCTCCTGTTACCCTTGGGAAAATTAAAAAATTCTGGGCTAAAAAATTATTTTTGAGGAAATAAAACGTATTTATTATTTTCACTGCTCTGTGTTATGAACTTCTGTGAAGCACTTGGGGGTTCAAAGTGCTCACCTCACATCTAGATAAGTTCCTTTCGGGGTCTAGTTTCCAAAATGGGGTCACTTGTGGGGGGTTTCTACTGTTTAGCCACATCAGGGGCTCTGCAAACGCAACGTGACGCCTGCAGAGCATTCCATCAAAGTCTGCATTTCAAAACGTCACTACTTCACTTCCGAGCCCCAGCATGTGCCTAAACAGTGGTTTACCCCCACATATGGGGTATCAGCGTACTCAGGAGAAACTGGACAACAACTTTTGGGGTCAAATTTCTCCTGTTACCCTTGGGAAAATAAAAAATTGCGGGCTAAAAAATCATTTTTGAGAAAAGAAATTTTTTATTTTATTTTCATGGCTCTGCGTTATAAACTTCTGTGAAGCACTTGAGGGTTCAAAGTGCTCACCACATATCTAGATTAGTTCCTTTGGGGGTCTAGTATCCAAAATTTAGGCACATAGGGGCTCTCCAAACGCGACATGGTGTCCGCTAATGATTGGAGCTAATTTTCCATTTAAAAAGCCAAATGGCGTGCCTTCCCTTCTGAGCCCTGCCGTGCGCCCAAACAGTGGTTTACCCCCACATATGGGGTATCTGCGTACTCAGGACAAACTGGACAACAACATTTGTGGTCCAATTTCTTCTATTACCATTGGCAAAATAGGAAATTCCAGGCTAAAAAATCATTTTTGAGAAAAGAAAAATTAATTTTTATTTTCATGGCTCTGCATTATAAACTTCTGTGAAGCACCTGGGGGTTTAAAGTACTCAGTATGCATCTAGATAAGTTCCTTGGGGGGTCTAGTTTCCAAAATGGGGTCACTTGTGGGGGAGCTTCAATGCATAGGCACACAGGGGCTCTCCAAATGCGACATGGTGTCCGCTAACAATTGGAGCTAATTTTCCATTCAAAAAGTCAAAAGGCGCGCCTTCCCTTCCGAGCCCTGCCGTGTGCCCAAACAGTGGTTTACCCCCACATATGAGGTATCGGCGTACTCGGGAGAAATTGCTCAACAAATTTTAGGATCCATTTTATCCTATTGCCCATGTGAAAATAAAAAATTGAGGCGAAAATTTTTGTGAAAAAAAAGTACTTTTTCATTTTTACAGATCAATTTGTGAAGCACCTGGGGGTTTAAAGGGCTCACTATGCATCTAGATAAGTTCCTTGGGGCGTCTAGTTTCCAAAATGGGGTCACTTGTGGGGGAGCTCCAATTTTTAGGCACACGGGGGCTCTCCAAACGTGACATGGTGTCCGCTAACGATGGAGATAATTTTTCATTCAAAAAGTCAAATGGCGCTCCTTCCCTTCCGAGCCTTACCATGTGCCCAAACAGTGGTTTACCCCCACATGTGAGGTATAGGTGCACTCAGGAGAAATTGCCCAACAAATTTTAGGATCCATTTTATCCTGTTGTCCATCTGAAAATGAAAAAATTGAGGCGAAAATAATTTTTTTGTGAAAAAAAAGTACTTTTTCATTTTTACAGATCAATTTGTGAAGCACCTGGGGGTTTAAAGGGCTCACTATGCATCTAGATAAGTTCCTTGGGGCGTCTAGTTTCCAAAATGGGGTCACTTGTGGGGGAGCTCCAATTTTTAGGCACACGGGGGCTCTCCAAACGTGACATGGTGTCCGCTAACGATGGAGATAATTTTTCATTCAAAAAGTCAAATGGCGCTCCTTCCCTTCCGAGCCTTACCATGTGCCCAAACAGTGGTTTACCCCCACATGTGAGGTATAGGTGCACTCAGGAGAAATTGCCCAACAAATTTTAGGATCCATTTTATCCTGTTGTCCATCTGAAAATGAAAAAATTGAGGCGAAAATAATTTTTTTGTGAAAAAAAAGTACTTTTTCATTTTTACAGATCAATTTGTGAAGCACCTGGGGGTTTAAAGGGCTCACTATGCATCTAGATAAGTTCCTTGGGGCGTCTAGTTTCCAAAATGGGGTCACTTGTGGGGGAGCTCCAATTTTTAGGCACACGGGGGCTCTCCAAACGTGACATGGTGTCCGCTAAAGAGTGCAGCCAATTTTTCATTCAAAAAGTCAAATGGCGCTCCTTCCCTTCCAAGCCCTGCCGTGCGCCCAAACAGTGGTTTACCCCCACATATGAGGTATCAGCGTACTCAGGACAAATTGGACAACAACTTTCGTTGTTCAGTTTCTCCTTTTACCATTGGGAAAATAAAAAAATTGTTGCTGAAAAATCATTTTTGTGACTAAAAAGTTAAATGTTCATTTTTTCCTTCCATGTTGCTTCTGCTGCTGTGAAGCACCTGAAGGGTTAATAAACTTCTTGAATGTGGTTTTGTGCACCTTGAGGGGTGCAGTTTTTAGAATGGTGTCACTTTTGGGTATTTTCAGCCATATAGACCCCTCAAACTGACTTCAAATGTGAGGTGGTCCCTAAAAAAAATGGTTTTGTAAATTTCGTTGTAAAAATGAGAAATCGCTGGTCAAATTTTAACCCTTATAACTTCCTAGCAAAAAAAAATTTTGTTTCCAAAATTGTGCTGATGTAAAGTAGACGTGTGGGAAATGTTATTTGTTAACTATTTTGTGTCACATAACTCTCTGGTTTAACAGAATAAAATTTCAAAATGTGAAAATTGCGAAATTTTCAAAATTTTCGCCAAATTTCCGTTTTTATCACAATTAAACACAGAATTTATTGACCTAAATTTACCACTAACATGAAGCCCAATATGTCACGAAAAAACAATCTCAGAACCGCTAGGATCCATTGAAGCGTTCCTGAGTTATTACCTCATAAAGGGACACTGGTCAGAATTGCAAAAAACGGCAAGGTCTTTAAGGTCAAAATAGGCTGGGTCATGAAGGGGTTAAGCTGCGAAAACAGAAAAAACCCATCCGAGAAATTGCTACAATATTAGGAGTGGCAAAATCTACAGTTTGGTACATCCTGAGAAAGAAAGCAAGCACTGGTGAGCTCATCAATGCAAAAAGACCTGGGCATCCACGGAAGACAACAGTGGTGGATGATCGCAGAATAATCTCCATGGTGAAGAGAAACCCTTTCACAGCAGCCAACCAAGTGAACAACACTCTCCAGGAGGCAGGCGTATCAATATCCAAATCTACCATAAAGAGAAGACTGCATGAAAGTAAATACAGAAGGTTCACTGCACGGTGCAGCCACTCATAAGCATCAAGAATAAAAAGGCTAGACTGGACTTTGCTAAAAAACATCTAAAAAAGCCAGCACAGTTCTGGAAGAACATTCTTTGGACAGATGAAACGAAGATCAACCTCTACCAGAATGATGGAAAGAGAAAAGAATGGGCAAGGCGTGGTACAGCTCATGGTCGAAAGCATACCACATCATCTGTAAAACACAGCCGACGCAGTGTGATGGCTTGGGCATGCGTGGCTGCCAGTGGCACTGGGTCACTAGTGTTTATTGATGATGTGACACAGGACAGAAGCAGCGGAATGAAGTCTGAGGTATTCAGAGACATATTTTGTGCTCAGATCCAGCCAAATGCAGCAAAACTGATTGGTCGTCGTTTCATACTATAGATGGACAATGACCCAAAACATAAAGCCAAAGCAACCCAGAAGTTTATTAAAGCAAAGAAGTGGACTATTCTTGAATGGCCAAGTCAGTCACCTGATCTCAACCCAATTGAGCATTCATTTCACTTGTTAAAGACTAAACTTCAGACAGAAAGGCCCACAAACAAACAGCAACTGAAAACCACCGCAGTGAAGGCCTGGCAGAGCATCTAAAAGGAGGAAACACAGCATCTGGTGATGGCCACGAGTTCAAGACTTCAGGCAGTCATTGCCAACAAAGGATTTTCAACCAAGTACTAAAAATGAACATTTTATTTAAAATTATTGAATCTGTCCAATTACTATTGGTCCCTTTAAAAACAGGGTGGCACATGTTAAGGAGCTGAAACTCCTAAACCCTTCATCCAATTTTAATGTGGATACACTCAAATGAAAGCTGAAAGTCTGAACTTCAACTGCATCTGAATTGTTTTGTTTAAAATTCATTGTGGTAATGTCTATAACCAAAATTAGATAAATGTTGTCTCTGTCCAAATATATATGGACCTAACTGTATGTGAATTTTAAAGACCTTGAGAACCAATCTACTGACCTTCCCCGACAGCCCAACCAGGTGGGAGCAGGATGACAACATATGAACCCTGTTGTCTGCATCATCTTCTCTACAATTTGAGCAACGATCACCTGTCCTAGAGCCCGTCCTGTATAGCACTTTTGGAGTTCTATATACTCTGTGTATGAGAAATATTTGGTATCTTTTTGTGCTGTATTTATAGATACTTTCTCTGGAATTATACATGAAGGATATAAAGACTTTAGCTATTTAAGGAGATGGGTAGATCGAAGACAGACTGATGAGCTCTAATTGTATGCCGTAATTGTAGATTCTTGAACTAAATGAAAAGTCTGTTTAAAATGCTCAAATGTGCAAAAATAACCCTTCTTATAAAGTCGATGTAAGCATCTCCATCCTCTCTTTTTCAATTCCCCCAAACCATGCTAATATTGCAATTCCCTTGAACAGGGGTTATTCCAGATAAGAGGGTACTTGGAATATTCTCCCATTCCCAACCATTTCTTAAATATGCACCAGATGTTATGGACAAGATTTTAAGTCGGGAAGCATCCCAGGCTTGGACCTAAGCCTGCATGACTCTAGTAGTTCTACTAAATTACCTCCCTCCCCCAGGAAATGTTAGCACTGGGGTGCCTGCACCGTGCAACCCCCTCCAAAGCCCATCCTATAAAATGATGAAATTCAGAGGCTTGAAAATAAACCCAAGTGGCAAGGTCAAACACTGACATAATTTTGGGCAGCTGTAGCTTCTCCAACTTTATCCTGGGAATACCCTTCTAACAAACCAAGTCCCTAAAAATGTTATGTATCTTCTTAAACCAATATTGGGGAATCCAAATGGAAGAATTATGCAGTACACAAAGAATACTAGGCATAAGGCACATTTTGATCAGATTTGTTCTTCCCAAGGCCGAAATAGGTAATTTCCCCCATGCTTCAACTTTATTTCTCGACAAAATTAACAATTGACTCAGGTTTAGAGGGATATAATCTTTTGTCTCTCTTGTAATATACAGTATATGTTGAGATATTTAAATTTTGAGACTACTGGGAGCATGAAAGAACTTCATAGCCCTGAGATGACTTTATCATCCAAGGAAAGCAGCGCAGACTTTGACCAATTTATGGCTAATCCCGAGAAGGCCCCAAATCTCTCTTATACAGTGGCATATAAAACTTTGGGCACCCTTGGTCAAAATTACAGTTATTGTGAATAGTTAAGCAAGATGAAGATGAAATGATCTCTAAAAGACCTAAAGTTAAAGATGACACATTTCCTTTGTATTTTAGGCAAAAAAAGTCTTTTTTCCATTTTAAAAATTACAAAAAGAGAAATGGGGAACATTTCATGGATAGAGGGAAGAATGGATTCAATATAATGTCAACAAATTCTTGATGCAAACATAACATCTGTAAAAAGTTCCATCATTACTGTGACCCATTGCACAAAGCAAGGTCCATAAAGGCATAGTTTGGCGAGCTGAGTGGGAAAGATCTTGACTTGCCGCACAGTGCCCTGAACTCAAACTCATCAAAAAACTTTGGGATGACCTAGAATGGAGATTGGGAACCAGGCACTCTACTCCAACATCAGTGTCTGACCTCAGAAATGTTCATCAACAAAAAGACACCAAAGACCCTGGCAAAGACTCCCAAAGACACCAAAATCATTTAAAAAGTCTTCCCAGAAGAGTGGAAGCTGCTATAGCTGCAATGGGGGAAATCAACGCCATATTATTTTCTATGGCTTTAGAATTGGATATCATAAAGGCTCCAGTAGGTGTAATATGAAGATGCTTCCATACTTTTGCCCACGAAGTGTATGTTGGCATATTTTTCATATGTACGGCACCCAGGAAGAAGGAGGCATTTTAAAATTACAGGTTGTCCACAATACCATTACAAATCTATGGCCCTTCATGTCCTAATTAAAGGGTTGTTCTGGTTTAAGCAAGTTATTACCTTTTCCACAAATAGTTGATCACTCCCACAGTCAATAAAAGAGGCCTCAAGTGGCAAGGAGATCTTCCCCCGCTGCTACTCCATTCAAAATTCATGGCACTCAGAAAAATAGTCTAGCGTTGTTCTAGGCAGGGATTTCACTTGACTTTTCTTCTGAAAACTATATATTAATCTGTTAATATCCTCCTTCTCTAGATCATGCTGCCTGTAGATCCCAAACTATGTATACCATAACAGGTTCCCCTTAAGAAATACAGATTTTGAGATTCTAAATTGATTAAAAAATGTTGTCCATGTTCCACTTAATGTTATGAATTGGTGTATTTCAATATAAATAAGAGACAAAAAAATCAAATTACAAAACTTTAGAAATCTAAAATGTTCATTCATAATGTGTGCAGAGCGTCAAATTCATCATGCAACGAAAGCAGCGTACTCCAACTATATAGGAAATGATGTTAAAATATTGAACTAATGTTTACTATATAATGAGTGATCTAAGCGGGGAGAGAAAGCATTTATTGTGCAGAGAAGTAGCGCAATAGCGTGTTATATGCTGGTCAACTGGAACTTTAGTTGGAGGATAATTACCGTACTCCTCGGGATGCTATGAGTTTGTTGTGTAGGCTTTGGTAATTGATTGGGAAAGGCAGATGTTAGTTTGTAGAAAACACAATGTAAGGGTGGTTTCACATTTGCGGTTTTTTTTTTGCGTTTTTGCGGTAAAAAAACGCAAAAAAGCATGCGTTTTTTTCCCTATACTTAACATTAAAAACGCACGCTTTTTTTGCATGCGTTTTGACGCGTTTTTGCAACGCATGCATTTTTTATCTGTATGCGTGTTGTTGCAGAAATGCAACATGTAGTAATTTTAGCGGCTTTTTTTGCGGCAAAAAAACGTATTGATGTCTATGTAAACGCATGCATTTTTAAGCACATGCGTTTGCATGCGTTTTTATAGAAAAACACAAGAATACACACTTATAAGCCACCCCCCAACCCTAACCCTATCCCTAAAACACAAACTCTAACACAAACCCTAACACAAACCCTAACCCTAGGGATCCTAACCCTAACCCTAACACAAACCCTAACCCTAAAACACAAACTCTAACCCAAACTCTAACCCAAACTCTAACCCAAACTCTAACCCAAACTCTAACACAAACTCTAACACAAACTCTAACACAAACTGTAACACAAACTCTAACACAAACACAAACCCTAACCCTAGGTATCCTAACCCTAACCCAAACCCTAACCCAAACCCTAACACAAACCCTAACCCTAGGGATCCTTACCCTAACCCTAACACAAACCCTAACCCTAAAACACAAACTCTAACCCAAACTCTAACCCAAACTCTAACCCAAACTCTAACCCAAACTCTAACCCAAACTCTAACACAAACTGTAACACAAACTGTAACACAAACTCTAACACAAACTCTAACACAAACACAAACCCTAACCCTAGGTATCCTAACCCTAACACAAACCCTAACCCAAACCCTAACACAAACCCTAACCCTAGGGATCCTTACCCTAACCCTAACACAAACCCTAACCCTAAAACACAAACTTTAACCCATACCTAACCCTAGGTATCCTAACCCTAACACAAACCCTAACCCAAACCCTAACCCAAACCCTAACACAAACCCTAACCCTAGGGATCCTAACCCTAACACAAACCCTAACACAAACCCTAACACAAACCCTAACCCTAGCCCAAACCCTAGGGATCCTAACCCTAACCCTAGGGTTAGGATCCCTAGGGTTAGGGTTACGGTTAGGATTTGTGTTAGGATTAGGATCCCTAGGGTTAGGGTTCCTAGAGTTAGGGTTTGTGTTAGGGTTCCTAGGGTTAGGGTTAGAGTTTGTGTTAGGGTTCCTAGGGTTAGAGTTTGTGTTAGGGTTAGGATCCCTAGGGTTAGGGTTTGTGTTAGGGTTAGGATCCCTAGGGTTAGGGTTTGTGTTAGGGTTAGGATCCCTAGGGTTAGGGTTTGTGTTAGGGTTAGGATCCCTAGGGTTAGGGTTTGTGTTAGGGTTAGGATCCCTAGGGTTAGGGTTTGTGTTAGGGTTTGTGTTAGGGTTTGTGTTAGGGTTTGTGTTAGGGTTTGTGTTAGGGTTTGTGTTAGGGTTTGTGTTAGGGTTTGTGTTAGGGTTTGTGTTAGGGTTTGTGTTAGGGTTTGGGTTTGTTTTACAGTTTGGGTTAGGGTTAGAGTTTGAGTTTGTGTTTTAGGGTTAGGGTTAGAGTTTGGGTTAGGATCCCTAGGGTTAGGGTTTGTGTTTGGGTTAGGATCCCTAGGGTTAGGGTTTGTGTTAGGGTTAGGATCCCTAGGGTTAGGGTTTGTGTTAGGGTTAGGATCCCTAGGGTTAGGGTTTGTGTTAGGGTTAGGATCCCTAGGGTTTGTGTTAGGGTTTGTGTTAGGGTTTGTGTTAGGGTTAGGATCCCTAGGGTTAGGGTTTGTGTTAGGGTTAGGATCCCTAGGGTTAGGGTTTGTGTTAGGGTTTGTGTTAGGGTTAGGATCCCTAGGGTTAGGGTTTGTGTTAGGGTTTGTGTTAGGGTTTGTGTTAGGGTTTGTGTTAGGGTTTGTGTTAGGGTTTGTTTTACAGTTTGGGTTAGGGTTAGAGTTTGTGTTTTAGGGTTAGGGTTAGAGTTTGGGTTAGGATCCTTAGGGTTAGGGTTTGTGTTAGGGTTAGGATTCCTAGGGTTAGGGTTAGAGTTTGTGTTAGGGTTAGGATCCCTGGGGTTAGGGTTAGAGTTTGTGTTAGAGTTTGTGTTACAGTTTGTGTTTTAGGGTTAGGGTTTGTGTTAGGGTTAGGATCCCTATGGTTAGGGTTTGTGTTAGGGTTAGGATCCCTGGGGTTACTAGGGATCCTAACCCTAACCCTAGGTATTTATGTTTATAGTGGGTTTTCTAGTTGATTTTGATGATTGGCAACTGTCACACACTTCTCATCATGTGTTTCAAAAACGCAAACGCAGGAAAAAACGCGTTTAAACGCGTCAAAACGCGTTTAAACGCAAAAACGCATGCGTCTAAAAGCGTTTAAACGTGTTTTTGCACCAAATGCGTTTGCGTTTAAAACGCTGCGTTTTAAAACGCAAGTGTGAAACCAGCCTAACACCTGAGTCATTTAATCAAAGTGGATGAAAAAAGAAATAGATAAAAGAAATCGGTAACAAGGGAAAATCATCATTAGGCAGAAGTTAGGGGCAATTGAGGAAGCCGCCATGAGCTGTGGAACAATGGGCACCATTTGATTTTTTTATTTTTTCCATATTGTGTATTTATCATCATTTGGGATGGCCTATAACTAACTTGCTTGCTTACTATGCTATATAATAGCATTCTCTACACAAGTGGGCTCACTGAATGCATGTCCTCCGCTGCCATTTAAATATCACTACGAACTTCTGATAGTGGCATTTAAAAAACTGGTTACGAGTGCACTGCCTTATTTCGTTCCTCCCCCCCACACACACACACGTGGTTAAAGCAGCTGGAATCCATCTTGGTCCTCCAATGCTGGACTTCATAGAAGAATATAATTTTCACTATATGGTCATTATACAAAAAGTATTTAGAGGAAGCAATCAAATGATAGCTGATTCACTAATGGAACTAAAAAAAAATAAGTACAATAAAAAAAAATAGTTTTAAAAATATATATAAAAATGTGAATGTAACCCCCCTTTTCCCATTTAAAAAAAATAAATAAATAAAAAAATTAAACCTCTTTGGTATTGGTGCATATGTTAAAGTCCAATATAACAAACTGTAAAATGAATTACGGTATATGGTTAAAATTTGAAAAAAAAATCAAAATGATGAAATTTTTGTTTTAGTATCTCCCTAAAAAATGCAATAAAACATCCTACATATCCCAAAAAAAATGGTTTAAAAAACATTAGCTTGTGCGATGCAATATAACCAGTCCTCAACCAACTTCATTGATGGAAATATAAAGTTACAGGTCTCAGAAAATGGTGAGACAAACCTAATATACAATACAGTAAAATACATTTCTCTTTCAAAGTTCTGAAATACATTTTTATCAATTACTAGAACAAAAATAATTATTCAAGATTAATATCAGGATATTGTATACTGCCGGGTCATTTTATTGGAAAGGAAAAAGAGAAGTTAACAACTACGATCAGTGAGAAAGTCAAGACAAGTATGGTATGCAGGGAATGGCCGTATTATATAAAATATATATATACGGTATATATATATATATATATATTTATATATATATATATATATATATATATATATATATATACATATATATATACACACACATTTTTTTTCTTCTATTTGTATGGATGTGGCAACATCCAGACTTATCTTGCACTTCCCCCATTGACATTGCAGGTGGCGGTAATTAACTCTACCTGCCCATAAATTGTAGGTCTAGCCCAGAGTGACATGTTTGTCCGAAGTTGTAGGCTGGTGGCCCAAGAGTGGCATGTACAGTAGAGTAGGACCCATCAGGGGGAGATCACCTTGCCGTGGTTGATGGGCATACATGAATTGGCCAATTTATGCGCTAAGAATCTCCATTTTAACTGTAAGTTTTATGAAAAAAATATTTTTGAAAAAATTTTTATGGAACAATATTTTTGTGAAATGTATATTTGTCTGTGTTTTCACATGGCCAATTCATGTACATGTGCTGCTGTGGTCTTTTTTATCTCTCTCTCTCTATATATATATACTAGATGGTGGCCCGATTCTAACGCATCGGGTATTCTAGAATATGCATGTCCACGTAGTATATTGCCCAGCCACGTAGTATATCGCACAGCCCACGTAGTATATTGGCCCGTCACGTAGTATATTGCCCAGTGACGTAGTATATTGCCCAGCCACATAGTATATTGCACAGCGACGGAGTATACAGCACAGAGCCACGTAGTATAGAGACTTAAAAAAAAAACCAAACATATACTCACCTTCCGAAGGCCCGTTGAAGTCATGCTATACTCACCACCCGCCGCCTTTCCCGCTCCTCGGGACGCTCCCGGGATCGCTCCATTGCAAGCGTCAGATTCCGGTCTCAGGGCTGGTGTGAGCAGGTCCTTGTCGCACACCAGGCCTGGGACCGGAAGCTGCCGCTTGCAATGGAGCGGTCACCGGAGCTTCCCGAGGAGCGGGAAAGGCGGCGGAGGGTGAGTATAGCAGTTTTTTTTTTTTAATTATTTTTAACATGATATATTTTTACTATTGATGCTGCATAGGCAGCATCAATAGTAAATAGTTGGGGACACACAGGGTTAATAGCAGCGGTAACGGAGTGCGTTACACCGCGGGCCGTTACCGCTGCCATTAACCCTGTGTGAGCGGTGAGTGGAGGGGATTATGGAGCGGGCGCCGGGCAGTGAGTGCAGGGGAGTAGGGAAAGGACTAATCGGACTGTGCCTGTCGCTGATTGGTCGCGGCAGCCATGACAGGCAGCTGCCGAGACCAATCAGCGAATGAATAACCGTGACAGAAGGACAGACAGACAGACAGAAGTGACCCTTAGACAATTATAGATATACTAGATGGCAGCCCGATTCTAAAGAATCGGGAGTCTAGAATCCATATATACTTTATTTATTCAAATGTAAAAATAATACAATTAATAAATAATAGTAAGAAAGAACAAAAAATGGCTGCACTCACCAGCTCTTGACAATTCTTGTTATTTAAGGTACAGTTACACAGGATCCATGAACATGCTTATGAGGGGAGGGATGAAAGACATCAGACGACAACTTTGCGTGTTGTGGCAAATGCCACAACAACGGTTCTTTGCTTAAGAACAATGTCAAGTAGTAGGAAAATAGCCAGTTAATAATAGGCAATAGTTCTTTGCAGGAATGCAGATATTAATAAATAGGCAGTTTATATTGCAGAGAAATTGCTGGGCAATAATGGACAATGTCCTTATGTGGCAAATAATAGAGCAAAATACCCAATGTGGCAAAGAAGAGGTTAATAAACGGCAGTCTCTCAGTATAACAGTCAGTGAATAATATTATATGGAGAAAACACCAAACAAAAGTTCAAAATTGGTGTGAAAATGTCACTGAACCACTTCACAACTAAATATATATAGTTTTGGTAAATGGTATTATCATTTTTTTGACGAAATTCGGCAGGAGCTTGAAGAGCAACGTCACTGGGCCCGCCTCCACGCAGTAGAAACTTGCTGTGAGGTAAAAATTCAAAAATCACACCAAAATGGCGGGCGGAGTGTGTCACAGTACGGCACGTTTCTGATTGGTCGCTCGCAGCAGGCGGCAACCAATCAGACACTGGACACTGTTGACGTCACTTATCTCCGGACATTAGCTCCGGACATTATCTCCGGACATTATCTCCGGACAGGAAGTTGGCACAAATTGCAGGAAGTAGTATTCTAGGCAATTATATATTAGATACACACAAAGTACATACACACAATATTGGTCTTGTGGTAAATTTTGATGTCTTGTAGCATAAGGCAGGATCATCTTTGTAACAGAGACTCCTCATCGTAGGAAGGGGGAAGGTGGGTGAACATGGGCCAGTGTGCATACAAATGCCAGGACTGAATTTAAGTCTTTGTGCACCCATGGTGTCTGGTATTGTTGAAGTGTTTACTTTTCTCTCTTCTCTATAGTTGAGCCAAAACAAAATGCAGGACTCTTGTCCAGCAACCACATTGACAATAATTAACTCTCTGACTAAAGTGCTACGAATGGTAAGCTTGCCTGCTTCACCGGTACCTCTTCTAATTAGTAGGCCTGGTGTGACGTCATGCATGGGTCAAGCTGCAACAATGAAACTATATGGGGCTTACTAATCAGACATTGTCATGTAGGATTGGGGCTGTAGTTCAGCAGCTAAGGACCAGCCATGTGGCGGCTGGACCAAGGTCTTGAAAATCAATTAGCTCAACTCTACTGTTTTCCACTGTAACTTGGGCATGCAAGGAAGTCCCAGTTATAGGGAAAAACCTCTAACTGCAGTGACAGATGTCATTTCCATATAACCTTGCCACGATAAGGTGCTGCTCGCCCTATACACTACATAACAGTAAGGTCCAGGTGAGGTGTAAGTGCATAGTAGCGGTTATAAACATTCACAATTACAATATAGTGGGTTTAAAGAAACCCAGCACTACATGTTGTAAGTTTATGGTCCCAAACATCCAAGTCCAAAAACTACAAATGTGCACTTACACAGACTGGTAGGGTGTTGGAGAAAGTGGTGGCACATTCTGCTGCTTTTGGAGATTTAGGTTCTACTGTGCAGAGCTCCGCCACTGGTGTTAACTCCAAGGCATCAACTTTCTGCCATATGTATAAGGCAATCTATTAAAAAAAGAAAATGAAGAAAAGTTTCAGTAACACATTTAAATGGAAAGACAGATTATTTCAATCCAGTTCTGATTAGTAACATGAATTGATTTTTTTTTAAAAAAAATCTATAAGCCATCCACCTAAAAAAAAAAAGTTAAATAATTGCAGTTTTATCAGTGTCCACTAGAGGAGACACAGGATATTAATATTTCCTATTTTCTGTAGCACACTTGACAGCTTCGTTTATTAAATTGGATCAGCAGGCGCCACATAGAGAATGTAAAGCTGTTCTCCACTCATATATTGATGACCTATGCTTGGGAGAGGTCATCATTATCAGATTGGTGGGGGTCAGACCCCCAGACACACTACTGATCAGCTCTGGTTAGATCTAAACACTTAACGGAGCTGTACTGTGCATTTCCATCCAATATGTACTGGCCGAGGTCAATTAACACACTTCAGATACTAATCAAGAAAACAGCTGATCGATGGGGTGCTAGGAGTAGGACCCCAACCCATTAGATATTAATTACCAATCCTTAGGATAAGTGGTGTGCTATTTTTATTTTCCTTCTGTACCCTGTAACTTGGGCATCCAAAGGACTCCTAGTTACAGGCACAACATCCCTATTCGATAACAGAAGTGACCACTATACAGCCTTGCTATGCTAAGCTGAGGTGTTGGTAGCCGAGAGAAAACAATAATGGCAATTCTGGCATTCTGATTTTTTTGTTCTCTTTTTTTTCTGTTTAATATAGGATATAAATCATTTTATCTTTTGATAGCTTATACAATTTTGGACATGCCAATTCCAAATATGATTATTCTTTTAAATTCTTTGGTTTCTTTACTTTTTAGGAGGAAACTGAGAGACTTAGCCATTTGTGGATATATGCAGTAATACGCAGTCATACATACTCAAAGTTTAAAATAAAAATAAATTATATTTTTGAGCCCCTCCCCCCAAGGGCTATGATTGTTTGATCGCTAATACTATACACACTGAAACACCACTGTCTTGCAGTATATAGCAAAATTGGGGTTTCTCCTATGATGCTCAGCCTGAGGAAAACTAACATGGCAGTTATGAGGACCTTCAGCAGGCCACCAGCTGCTATGTGAACCCATTGGTTCCCTGTGATTTCATTATGGGAGGGCCTGTGAAGATGCAATTTAAAGGGACACTGTCACCTGAATTTGGAGGGAACAATCTTCAGCCATGGAGGCGGGGTTTTTGGGTGTTTGATTCACCCTTTCCTTACCCGCTGGCTGCATGCTGGCTGCAATATTGGATTGAAGTTCATTCTCTGTCCTCCGTAGTACATGCCTGCACAAGGCAATCTTGCCTTGCGCAGGAGTGTCCTATGGAGGACAGAGAATGAACTTCAATCCAATATTGCAGCCAGCATGCAGCCAGCGGGTAAGGAAAGGGTGAATCAAACACCCAAAAACCCCGCCTCCATGGCTGAAGATTGTTCCCTCCAAATTCAGGTGACAGTGTCCTTTTAAATGATGTTGTTCGAGATTGACAGCGGCATTTTACATTTAAGTTGTTAAAGTGCAGCGATTGGAGCAAGTTCTGGTCGCTGCAGTTACAGTTACGAAAATGTATAGATTGTTAAGACATTAAAGAGGTTAATAAACGTATAAATAAATATCAATAATACAATAGAGGAAATGGGAAATGAATGGGAGAAGATGCAGATTAGATATTAGGAAAAAGCAGGAGGAGGGGATTGTTTGCAGCCAAGAATCCAGGACAATGCCCTTATTCAGGAACACCCAGTGGACACATGTCAACTAATGAGCCTATAATGTGTGATAACTTTGGTTTCTCTGTTACTCTTGCAGGTTTTTCGGCAGCATAGGTATGATTACATAAAGGAACTGCATGTTCAACAATATTTGCGTAAATCAATGGGTCAATGGAATGTAAAAATAAAACTTTGCAATACATTTTATCAGATGTTTCTTCTTTCTCTACTTGCTGGGATGGGGCTGGTCTCTGCTTGCTCATTCTCCCCTTACAATGCACACTGACAGCACACGCTCTTGCTGGTTTGTCACTTCTGGTCAGAGCCACCATATTCCATAGTGACAAGATCCCACTGGGCATTAACAACTGACGCATGCTCGGTAGAGGCAAGTCCCTGAAATGGACATCACTGATGATGCATCGCTTCAAGGTGGGGGAAGAGGCTGCGGCAGTGACCACAGCCTCTGCCACCTGATGATGACTGGTTTGAGTTGGGAAGTGTTATCACACAGGAAATGGTAAATAGAAAAAAGCTATCAGGTAGTGAGGAACAATAATGACTTTTGAATTCAAGTATATTAGAAAATAGATTAGATTATGACATTAAATAGACATTTACAATTAAAATAAATTTAGTCTCAGACCACCGATTTAAGGACATACTAGGAGCTGTAATTTTGTGCGATACAAGTATATATGGTGTGGGCTGACTTGACATTGCAATTGAGCGCTGTGCTAAAATTAATTCTGTATTCATATACTGATAGTGGTCCTGGTGTTGTATTTATGTAGTGATTATGGTTCTCGTGATACATTCACGGACTGATGTTTCTGGTGCTATATTCATGTACTGATGATGGTTCTGGTGCTGTATTCATGTACTGATGGTGGGTCTAGGGTTGTATTATACTGACGGTGATTCTTGTGCTGTATTCATGTACTGATGATGGTTCTGGTGAGGCATTCATAGGATAAAGTGTTTGTTCTATTTAGTGCAATAATGTGGTAGAATGTAAGTCCGCAAGGACAAAGTCCTCTCCCCTCTGTACCAGTCTGTCAGGGTAAATTTGTGTACTGTAAATGATACCTATAACCCTGTATGTAACCCCTTTCTCATGTACAGCCCCATTGAATTAATGGTGCTATATAAATAATAATAACTGCTGTATACAGTATAATCTATCAGACAATCACAGGTTCAAGTCCTCTACGGGACTAAATAAAAAAGAATGAATACTGTAAATACAAATGCAAAAAAAACAATAAATGAATTGCCTTGATTCACTGCAAGTCTATACTGAACTGTTGGTAGGGGTGTAATTTCAATTTTCGCTCAGGTAGAAGGAAAATTGGAATCAGCCCTGGCTACAAAATATACTCCATGCTTCTTTGTGCTAACTAAGGAATGAAGACTAGGAACCAATCTCTCTGTATAGAAGACATCATAGCTGCTATTCTCTTCCCACCAGGTCAGACTCCAATGCAAATTAATAAATGGAGGCTGAAGACAGAAACTGAAGAAAAGGCTGGACACAAGTGTGTAATGAAATGTTGTTATTCCTCATATACACATGAAAGGCCAGCATATTCTGAAGAGTTAATTGAAAGTGCAGTTACCCTTTAATTCCTCTGGACCTATTTAGAGCTGTCAAATCTGATGCTAAATTCCCTTTAAAGAATACTACTCTACCCTGTTTAAGGCGAGATAATATGGAGATTGATTCAGTTCTGTTTGGTCAATAGCAGCAATGAAATTACAGTGGACTCATAGTTATGATCGCACTGTATTCACTAAAGGATTAATCTCTCCGCCTCTCCCATCTTCCTCCCAGTCAGCAGCGTTTGATGGATAGCCATATATCTGCATAGAAACAATGCTCCTATTACAAATATTGCAAATACACAAACTGTCTCTTGAGATAAGAAGTGGAATTGAACTCTAGCGCCACCTATTGGAAGTAGAAATCCTAAAAATCAATTATCGACCCTTAACGAGCCTTGTCACATGACAACATAAAAGCTAAATCAGAATCTCAATCTCCAGACACGTGTTTCGGGGTGTTTTCCCTCCTCTGTGCAAAGTTTGAGATTTGATTTGGCTGTATGAGAGGCCTCGGACTGGGGTCTAAGGGAGAACGTTTCTGCCTACGGAGAATGACATGACAGGGTAAGGAGGCTTATATGAAGACTCATACCTATAAATTCATTGTATTCTTTGATAGCTGCTATTAGCCTTGAATGGAGCAGCAAATTATGTTTACAGATTCATATTATTGACTCTACAGAGAAACCTACTTAGAAGCTAAATGATAGGTACACTATTTATTTTATTTCTTCAATGTCAAGTTGTTAGAAAATGCTAACTCCAGTAATTATTTATTATGTTCCTACAGAACAGAGAAGCATTCAACAATTGTCCATTGGTTGACATCAGGCCTTTACGGATCATTCTTTCTGATTTCCAGGAAGATGTTCTATAAGAGAAGTAAGAGTAGTAATGAGCTGGGTTTTCATTTTATTTCATGTACAGAAAAATGTACTGTGAGAAAATAAGTATTTTCAATGGAACATGGACTCTCAGATACAAGGTGGATGGAAACAATTTGTTGTTTGGGAGAACATTACAAATCATCTTAATTACACTTATCGAGGAGTATATAGCGGCACATTCATTAAGACACAGCTAAAAGTACAACAATCCGCAGAATAATGCCGGTCACAATGTCCACAACAACCTGGATAATGACACAAAATTCTCCTTTCTGCAAATCTAGTTCATAACAACATTTAGGCAATAGGATGCTACAAGGATCAACAAAACTCAGGCTACCCATGATGTTATTGGGAGGACACAGAATTGTATTAATACGAATAGTATTATACGAGGGTACCTCCAAATTCAGGCGGGAAATTATTTTCATCTAGATGATTTTACACCCTTTACAAGTGGATTTTGTGGCATTCTTTTCTGGGCCAAGATCCTATGATTTTTCGCCTTTAACCTTTCAACATCAGTCTGTAATAAATACAACCCAAAGTCGGAGACAATACTGTTTTACATCACTTTTTACACAAATGCTTTTTCTTTGTATAAACAAACTAATAGTATGCTAGTTATATTAAAAGTATATTAAAAACACAACGCATCTCGGCTGTACCCAGCCTTTTTCAGGTGCCTTCTTCTTGAGCTACCCAACTTTTTTCCCTAGCCCACAATGGTAATAAGGATATGACACATTTGTCATGCGTCTGGGTTTAAACCCTTGAGCCTGCGCTTTTTTGCCGGCTTCTCTTTCCACCGAGTCACAGAAGATACACCTTTTCTCCAGGTGTTTAGTTTCTGTTATCCTTGCTTCAGTCTTTGTAGGGTAACAGGAGTCTTCATTTAATCAATTTGTCTGACCTATCAACTTTCAGGTGCTGCTTTACATATTTTCCTCCTGCTGGTATTTCATGCTGGTGATAGTCTCATTTGGATGTCCATACTGCTGTAGTTTAAGCCAGTCAGTGAAACATCAGCTAGGGTTTATCTCTTTGCTGTTTATGTTCTTTTCTCTGCACCTATCTTCTGTTTCCTTTTAGGAAGGTGGCATATTCTCTAACAGTACATACTTAATCCTTTATTTTGTATTTCAAGGTTTGATTTACTCACTTTGGTATCTCTTTCTATTTCAGCACACTTTACCTTCTGAGCTTATTTTCAGTCTGCTCTGTACTCTGGTTCTTTAGGAGGAACGTGAAATACTTGATGGCCTTTCAGGTAGCATAGGTCTGAGTTGCCATAGTAACATAGTTAGTAAGGCCGAAAAAAGACATTTGTCCATCCAGTTCAGCCTATATTCCATCATAATAAATCCCCAGATCTACGTCCTTCTACAGAACCTAATAATTGTATGATACAATATTGTTCTGCTCCAGGAAGACATCCAGGCCTCTCTTGAACCCCTCGACTGAGTTCGCCATCACCACCTCCTCAGGCAAGCAATTCCAGATTCTCACTGCCCTAACAGTAAAGAATCCTCTTCTATGTTGGTGGAAAAACCTTCTCTCCTCCAGACGCAAAGAATGCCCCCTTGTGCCCGTCACCTTCCTTGGTATAAACAGATCCTCAGCGAGATATTTGTATTGTCCCCTTATATACTTATACATAGTTATTAGATCGCCCCTCAGTCGTCTTTTTTCTAGACTAAATAATCCTAATTTCGCTAATCTATCTGGGTATTGTAGTTCTCCCATCCCCTTTATTAATTTTGTTGCCCTCCTTTGTACTCTCTCTAGTTCCATTATATCCTTCCTGAGCACCGGTGCCCAAAACTGGACACAGTACTCCATGTGCGGTCTAACTAGGGATTTGTACAGAGGCAGTATAATGCTCTCATCATGTGTATCCAGACCTCTTTTAATGCACCCCATGATCCTGTTTGCCTTGGCAGCTGCTGCCTGGCACTGGCTGCTCCAGGTAAGTTTATCATTAACTAGGATCCCCAAGTCCTTCTCCCTGTCAGATTTACCCAGTGGTTTCCCATTCAGTGTGTAATGGTGATATTGATTCCTTCTTCCCATGTGTATAACCTTACATTTATCATTGTTAAACCTCATCTGCCACCTTTCAGCCCAAGTTTCCAACTTATCCAGATCCATCTGTAGCAGAATATCTGTAGCAGCCATCATCTAGACTGTGGTTAGGGCAATCTCAGCTCACGCAGTAACCACTAGGGACTGCGGGGTCAAGATCTGTAGTCTGTACAGGAACCAACAGGGTCAGTTGCAGTTTTTAGTGTGTTACCTATTTTCCTGAGTGAGTTGCTACAATATCATAACAACATTGTAATGAAAGAGGAAACGGTATAAGTGATACGTTAGCTGCTGAGATAACACTAACAACAACCAAAGACTGTGTAAAGAAGTCGGGTAACTCAAGAAGACGGCACCTGAGAAAGGCTGGGTACAGCTGAAAGGCGTTTTTAATAAAAATTTTGTTTTTGTGAATTATGACGAATTATCTATTTTCTGCCTTTGGGAGTGACAGTTACCTGGATTTTCTCTGTCTGAATATGTTCTGTTGGAACTCTCTCTGGAAGTCGGCTGCACCCTTCTGCAATTGTTCACAAGGTGTATGGAGTTGTGCCCTACCTACGCAACCTCAGCAGGTGAGAGGCTTTTGTTTTAATGGTCACATTAATACTCTCCTACTACACTCAGAAAAGCACTACTCTAGCTTATGTTTTTCCATGTAGTATATGAGTTTAGAGGGCTACATGTAAATAAAAGCTAAAGAAGTTGTTCATAACTTGAGAAACAGCAGGAAAATAAGATATCTTCAACTGTTCAATCCCCCTCAGCTCCAATACCGATGCTCTAGTGGTCCTCACCGGACCACTTCCCTGCATCAATAACCCAGCTGAAGCTTTGTTGCTGCAGTGAAATGAACAAAGACCAGGAAGGTCAATTTTAAATGTTGGCGCTGCAGTGGCAGCAGATTGATCAGGTTTTTATTCATTTTCTTTTAGCGTTTTTCCTTCTGTTAGTTATTTTTTTAACAGCTTCTTGACAGGGCCCTTTTACAATTTTTCAAACTTTTGGTGTTTTTTTTAATCGCTTTCATCCAAGAGCTCTAATTTTATAATGTATAAAAAATCCACCAAACAATAATTAACCCTTTAAAGACTCATATGTAAATTGTTTTTTGTGCTTTCACTTTTTTTCTCTTCTCTTTTTCCAAGAGCCATAACTTTTTTTTTTTTTTTTTAGTCTTCCGTGAACACAGCACTATGAGAAAATTCGTAATGCGGGACTAGTTGTACTGTTAAATTACACCATGCACTTTACCATGTAATGTATCGAAAACGGGGAAAAAAAAATCCAACTGAGGTAAAACTGTAAAAAAAGCAATTACGCAATTGTTTTGGGGGGTTTTGTTTTTATGGTATTTGTTGTGCAGCAATAATGTGCTGGCAGCGTGATTTGGCTTCAGATTCGAACAATTAAAATGCTACCAAATTGTATAGTTATATATTTTAGTGATTAGAGAAAAAATTCTGACAGTCGAGCTGGAATTTTAATTTATATCATTTTATGATACATACTATGTTCTGATTGCTTTTTTGGAGGAAATAAGGCAAACAAAATACAGCAATACTGACTCTATTCATTTTCTTTAACGGTTTTTGTCATACTAGATAAGTTCTATATTTTGATAGAACAGACTTTTGCAGACTGCAATGCATGGTCTGGCGGTAGGTCTAGGGCAGGTTTTAGACTAGGTGGGGCCCTGGGCAATGTTTAAATTGGGGACCCAAATGCTCACATATTGCCCCATCACACAGAAATATGCCGGTTATATTTACATGCACCGAGTTCTGGCTGTTAAACATGTGATGGACAATACAAGTTGTTCGTCGCTTGTTTCCTGGCCTCTTTACACCGGCTAAGGTAGAATGATGGGCACAGAACGATCACTAGTAGATTAATCTGTCCCCATACGGTATCTGTCACAAGGAGGTTTTCTCAAACATCTCCAGCTGTAATGGCGGTGTCAGGGTCTGTGGATTCCACAGGTTCACACAACCCTCATTTTGACTCCATAGATAGCTGTGGTCAGCAGAGAGTGACTCGGGCATCAACTTCCAGAGCTGCAGCTCTTAGTCAGGTTAGGCTAGTTTCACACTAGCCTTCAGCAGGGCTGCGGATGGCAGCCTTCTTCCTCCGTTAAGCCCTGCCCAGTGCCACGCCTCTTCCTTCAGCTCCACCTACGTCTGCATGCGTCCTGCGCATGTATCTTTAACATTGGGTACGCAGGCCATGCGGATGTATGCGGATGCCTCCACATGCGTCGTTTTGACGCTGCGCCAACCGCAAAATATTGCGCTCGACGCAGTTCAGCGCAGCGTCAAAACGACGCATGCGGAGGCATCCGCATGGCCTGCTTACCCAATGTTAAAGATATATGCGCAGGACGCATGCAGACGTAGGTGGAGTTGAAGGAAGAGGTGCGGCAGTGGGAGGTACTTAACGGAAGAAGAAGGCTGTCATCCGCAGCCCTGCTGAACGCTAGTGTAAAACTAGCCTTAGAAGGTTAAATCTTTGCAGAACCTAGCTTGTTTATTGCCTGTGGTCACATGCTGCAGGAGAACCAGCCATGTCTCCTCTTTCCCTATTTATCTGGTTCCACTGGTCAGGGGAGGCCAGCAATAGTTTCATTGTGCTTTATAATGCTTTTTATAAATAGTCTTTTATATCATTTAAAAAATTTGATCAGCTTTCTACATTGGTTATCTATGGATCACAGACAGGTCAGGTATGATTTTTGTCAACTTAAATTCCTTCCTTTGTTGGAGAGAACTCCTCATCTGGTCTTTAGGGGGCGTGTTACGTTAAATGTCTGTAAAACTTTAAGCCACCTGTGAATTTATGTCAGTAGCTTGGCAACCCTGTCTGTCACTACTGTGAATGCGATGTGAGGCAGATGGCATTGCTCGGGCAGATACTAACAGCCAATGAGGTTGCAGTAGGTAGGTAGATGGCAGTGATGAGGCAGACACTAACAGCCAATGAGGTTGCAGTGGGTAGGCAGATGGCGGTGCTGGGGTAGATACTAACAGCCAATGAGGTTGCAGTGGGTAGGCAGATGGCGGTGCTGGGGCAGATACTAACAGCCAATGAGGTTGCACTGGGTAGGCAGATGTTGGTGCTGAGGCAGATTCTAACAGCCAATGAGGTTGCAGTAGGTAGGTAGATGGCGGTGATGAGGCAGACACTAACAGCCAATGAGGTTGCAGTGGGTAGGTAGATGGCGGTGATGAGGCAGATACTAACAGCCAATGAGGTTGCATTGGGTAGGCAGATGGCGGTGCTGGGGCAGATACTAACAGCCAATGAGGTTGCAGTGGGTATGCAGATGGCGGTGCTGGGGCAGATACTAACAGCCAATGAGGTTGCAGTAGGTAGGTAGATGGCAGTGATGAGGCAGACACTAACAGCCAATGAGGTTGCAGTGGGTAGGCAGATGGCGGCGCTGGGGCAGATACTAACAGCCAATGAGGTTGCAGTGGGTATGCAGATGGCGGTGCTGGGGCAGATACTAACAGCCAATGAGGTTGCAGTAGGTAGGTAGATGGCAGTGATGAGGCAGACACTAACAGCCAATGAGGTTGCAGTGGGTAGGCAGATGGCGGCGCTGGGGCAGATACTAACAGCCAATGAGGTTGCAGTGTGTAGGCAGATGGCGGTGCTGGGGCAGATACTAACAGCCAATGAGGTTGCAGTGGGTAGGCAGATGGCGGTGCTGGGGCAGATACTAACAGCCAATGAGGTTGCAGTAGGTAGGCAGATGTTGGTGCTGAGGCAGATACTAACAGCCAATGAGGTTGCAGTAGGTAGGTAGATGGCGGTGATGAGGCAGATACTAACAGCCAATGAGGTTGCAGTGGGTAGGCAGATGGCGGTGCTAGGGCAGATACTAACAGCCAATGAGTGTGTACTGTGCAGGCAGAGGATAGGGCTGGACTCTGAGGAAGGGGCGGTGCTAGCTCTGGCTGTGAGCTTAGAAAAAAAAAGCCCAGGAAGCTGCCTGGAGAGCCAGAGGTAAACAAACTGGATGCAGGGAATGAAGTGAAATTCATGACAAACAAATGGTAGAAACAAAAAACAAAATGTATAGGGATGTTGAATATTACAATACAGCACAGATTAGCTAAAAAAAATTGGATTTCGGGGTTGGACAACGTAAGTCTGGTATTTCCTCTCTACGGTCAATTTTGCTCTATAATAGACCAGTGTTCCCCAACTCCATTCCTCAAGAACCACTAACAGGTTATGTTTTCAGGATGACCTTAGTTTGACCCAGTTGACTGAATCATTGCCTGTGCAGGTACTACAATTATCACCTGAAAATTCTGAAAACATGACCTGTTGGTGGCTCTTGGAGTTGGGGACTACTGCTATAGAGCTATATAAGCTCTGAGCCACCAAAGTGTGCAGCAGAGAGACCACTTCATGTCGCGTACTTCCTATTTGAAGCCTGGCGATGTCCTGCCAGTCACATATAAGAACTCTCAGCTCTGCCTATCTATCCCATACTCCTGTTCTCGCTGATAAATGTTATTTCAGCTTGTTGGCACTTACATTACACTACCATAATCTCAGCATCGCACACGGTTATACAGGAAAACCTCAGCTCTATTTAGGTGCCAGTAATGGCAGAAGCTTTTACCTTAGGAAGATTAAAAAATCAAGTTACCTGCTGGCAAAATGACCCGCCCCTGCTGACAATATGACCCGCCCCTGCTGACAAAATGACTTGTCCCACTGAACCTTTAGGAGAAACTAGTTGAAAACACATTGGTTGTTTCTTTTTGCCACCAACTCATTTGCATATTTTTCGGCGAGCGCTCTGATTGGCTCGCTGTAGATTCCTGCATTTACAAACATGTTATAGACAGAAACGTGATTAGGACAGGACAGGTCAGCTGACTGAGGGACATGGCTTCAATATTAAGAAAATGGGGCCCAACTTTTTTTTTTTTGGAAGTGCATTTGAACAGCAAGGTTGATTGCTGTTGAGGGGAACTAGGAAAAAAAAAAAAAAAAAAATCTCTATAAATCTTCAGCAGAGCGAGTGTGAGCGAGCTGAGTGTGACCAGAGCGTAAGTGTGGACGGCGGTAAGTGTGACTTGTGATTCAGTGAAGAGGTATTTGGAAAGCCTTTAACAAATACCTGTGTGAATTGGTGTGAGTTGCTGAATTGGGGGTAGCTATATTCATAAGGGTTAACTTAGGGTGGGGGCTCATAGTTAAGGGTTTATAAGGGGCAGCTGTTTGGGGCTCAAGTCGTTTTTGGAAGTGCATTTGAACAGCAAGGTTGATTGCTGTTGAGGGGAACTAGGAAAAAAAAAAAAAAAAAATCTCTATAAATCTTCAGCAGAGTGAGTGTGAGCGAGCTGAGTGTGACCAGAGCGTAAGTGTGGACGGCGGTAAGTGTGACTTGTGATTCAGTGACTTTGGAGTCAGGGAGTTTTCAGGGGAGGAATTACTGAATTGCTGTCTGATTTTTATTAATACTTTGTATTTATTTATATTTTTTTTTATTGAACTGTTCTGTCTGGTGCAATCCCCATTAGGAAATGTGCTCCACTCTTGTTAATGCCATCCAGTGCACATCTTGCCACATGTATGCAGTCCTTGAGCAGCCGATCGAGGGTGCATACTGCTGTGCGAGATGTGAGCACGTTGTGCATTTGGAAACCCAGATTCTGACTCTAAATGTGCAGCTGGCAACACTGAGATCCATAGACAACATGGAGAGGAGTCTTCTGCTCACGGAGCAGACGCTCAATGGGACAGATGAGGGGGGGGAATGGTGGGATGGAGCTGCAGGACAATGAAGTAGCAAGCTGGGTGACAGTTAGGAAGCGGGGTAGAGGGAAGAGTGCCAGGGAGGCTAGTCCTGATCTGGAACACCCCAATAAGTTTGCTAAGTTGGCAGATGAGGGGGGTGCCAGTACAGGGGTAGCACTGCTGCAGCCAGGCATGTCCTCTGAAAGCCGGAGGAGTGACTGCTCCAGTAAGGAGGGAAATAGGAGAGCAGGGCAGGCCAGACAGGTGCTGGTAGTGGGCGACTCAATTATTAGGGGAACAGATAGGGCAATCTGTCACAAAGACAGGGATCTTCGAACGGTGTGCTGCCTACCTGGCGCTCGAGTCCGACACATCGCTGATCGGGTGGACAGATTACTGGGAGGGGCTGGTGAGGACACAGCGGTCATGGTGCACATTGGCACTAATGACAAAGTTAGAGGTAGGTGGAAGGTCCTTAAAGATGATTTCAGGGAATTAGGCTGCAAGCTGAAAGCAAGGACCTCCAACGTGGTATTTTCCGAAATACTGCCGGTACCACGTGCCACGCCAGAGAGGCAACGGGAGATTAGGGAAGTTAATAAGTGGCTCAAGAATTGGTGTAGGAAAGAGGGGTTTGGGTTCCTGCAGAACTGGGCCGACTTCTCAGTTGGCTACAGGCTCTACGCTAGGGACGGGCTGCACCTCAATGGGGAGGGTGCAGCTGTGCTGGGGGAGAGAATGGCTAGAAGGTTGGAGGAGTGTTTAAACTAGGAATTGGGGGGGAGGGTATTCATTTTATAGGAGGGGAAGATAGTGCAGACAGAGTCCTGGGCACAAATAAGGAAGTTGGGGGTGGCGGTGGCATGGGGGGTGGGGTCAGAACAGTTAATAATTTAAGAAATAGAAGTACAGAGAGGAACATAAAGTGCATGTATACTAATGCCAGAAGCCTCGCCAACAAAATGGACGAATTAGAACTAATGTTGTTGGAGCATAATTATGACATGGTGGGGATATCTGAAACGTGGCTGGATGAGAGCCATGACTGGGCTGTTAACTTGCAGGGCTATAGCCTGTTCAGAAATGACCGTACAGATAAGCGAGGGGGAGGGGTGTGTCTATATGTAAAATCATCCTTAAAACCCATCCTGCGCGATAATATAGGTGAATTTAATGAAAATGTAGAATCCCTGTGGGTGGAGATAAGGGGAGGGGGAAAAAATAATAAATTACTGATAGGGGTTTGTTATAAATCTCCAAAAATAATGGAAGCAATGGAGAATATCCTCGTAAAGCAAATAGATGAAGCTGCGACTCAAGGAGAAGTCATTATTATGGGGGACTTCAACTACCCTGAAATAGATCGGGGAACAGAAACCTGCAGTTCCAGCAAAGGTAATCGGTTTTTGACAATTATGAGAGACAATTACCTTTCACAACTGGTTCAGGACCCAACAAGAAGGGGGGCACTGCTAGACCTAATATTAACCAACAGGCCAGACCGCATATCAAATATAAGGGTTGGGGGTTACTTGGGAAATAGCGATCACAAAATAATAAGTTTTCATTCATATATCCTTTAAAAAGATGTGTAGTAGAGGGGTTACAAGGACACTAAACTTCAGGAGGGCAAATTTCCAACGGATGAGAGAGGATCTTGGTGCAATTAACTGGGACGATATCCTGAGACACAAAAATACACAGAGAAAATGGGAGACGTTTATTAGCATCCTGGATAGGACCTGTGCACAGTATATACCGTATGGGAATAAACATATTAGAAATAGGAGGAAACCAATATGGCTAAATAGAGCTGTAAGGGGCGCAATAAGGGACAAAAAGAAAGCATTTAGAGAATTAAAGGAAGTAGGTAGTGAGGAGGCATTAAATAAATACAGAAAATTAAATAAATTCTGTAAAAAGCAAATCAAGGCAGCAAAGATTGAGACAGAGAGACTCATTGCCAGAGAGAGTAAAAATAATCCTAAAATATTCTTTAACTACATAAATAGTAAGAAACTAAAAAATGATAGTGTTGGCCCCCTTAAAAATAGTCTGGGTGAGATGGTGGATGAGGATGAGGAAAAAGCCAATATGCTAAATGACTTTTTTTCATCAGTATTTACACAAGAAAATCCCATGGCAGACAAAATGTCTAGTGATAAAAATTCCCAATTAAATGTCACCTGCTTAACCCAGCAGGAAGTGCGGCGGCGTCTAAAAATCACTAAAATTGACAAATCTCCGGGCCCGGATGGGATACACCCTCGAGTACTGCAGGAATTAAGTACAGTCATTGATAGACCATTATTTTTAATCTTTAAAGACTCCATAATAACAGGGTCTGTGCCACAGGACTGGCGTATAGCAAATGTGGTGCCAATATTCAAAAAGGGAACAAAAACTGAACTCGGAAACTATAGGCCAGTAAGCTTAACCTCTACTGTGGGTAAAATCCTGGAGGGCATTCTAAGGGACGCTATACTGGAGTATCTGAAGAGGAATAACCTCATGACCCAGTATCAGCACGGGTTTACTAGGGACCGTTCATGTCAGACTAATTTGATCAGTTTCTATGAAGAGGTAAGTTCCGGATTGGACCAAGGGAACCCAGTGGATGTAGTGTATATGGACTTTTCAAAAGCTTTTGATACGGTGCCACACAAAAGGTTGATACATAAAATGAGAATAATGGGGATAGGGGAAAATATGTGCAAGTGGGTTGAGAGCTGGCTCAGGGATAGGAAACAAAGGGTGGTTATTAATGGAGCACACTCGGACTGGGTAGCAGTTAGCAGTGGGGTACCACAGGGGTCAGTATTGGGCCCTCTTCTTTTTAACATATTTATTAATGACCTTGTAGGGGGCATTCAGAGTAGAATTTCAATATTTGCAGATGACACTAAACTCTGCAGGGTAATCAATACAGAGGAGGACAATTTTATATTACAGGATGATTTATGTAAACTAGAAGCTTGGGCTGATAAATGGCAAATGAGCTTTAATGGGGATAAATGTAAGGTCATGCACTTGGGTAGAAGTAATAAGATGTATAATTATGTGCTTAATTCTAAAACTCTGGGCAAAACCGTCAATGAAAAAGACCTGGGTGTATGGGTGGATGACAAACTTAAATTCAGTGGCCAGTGTCAGGCAGCTGCTACAAAGGCAAATAAAATAATGGGATGCATTAAAAGAGGCATAGATGCTCATGAGGAGAATATAATTTTACCTCTATACAAGTCACTAGTTCGACCACACTTAGAATACTGTGCACAGTTCTGGTCTCCGGTGTATAAGAAAGACATAGCTGAACTGGAGCGGGTGCAGAGAAGAGCGACCAAGGTTATTAGAGGACTGGGGGGTCTGCAATACCAAGATAGGTTATTACACTTGGGGCTATTTAGTTTGGAAAAACGAAGACTAAGGGGTGATCTTATTTTAATGTATAAATATATGAGGGGACAGTACAAAGACCTTTCTGATGATCTTTTTAATCATAGACCTGAAACAGGGACAAGGGGGCATCCTCTGCGGTTGGAGGAAAAAAGGTTTAAGCATAATAACAGACGCGGATTCTTTACTGTAAGAGCAGTGAGACTATGGAACTCTCTGCCGTGTGATGTTGTAATGAGTGATTCATTACTTAAATTTAAGAGGGGACTGGATACCTTTCTGGAAAAGTATAATGTTACAGGGTATATACACTAGATTCCTTGATAGGGCGTTGATCCAGGGAACTAGTCTGATTGCCGTATGTGGAGTCGGGAAGGAATTTTTTTCCCCAATGTGGAGCTTACTCTTTGCACATGGTTTTTTTTTGCCTTCCTCTGGATCAACATGTTAGGGCATGTTAGGTTAGGCTATGGGTTGAACTAGATGGACATATAGTCTTCCTTCAACCTTAATAACTATGTAAGAAGCTTAGTTATCACTAGGCACTGAAGGGCGGGTGCCTAAGACAGCAGCGCCAGCATCAGCATCAGTAAAATAAAAATAAAAATTCCCCCCTACTTCACCGCTGGATCAAGTGTCAGTAAAGCCATTTTCATTTGGTAGAGATATATATGTATATATAAATATATTATCTATCTAGCGATCCATCTATCGATCACATCCTATACATAATATAGAGTGTCATGTTATTTATATATGTGTATGTCATGTTTATATACAGTGGGTACGGAAAGTATTCAGACCCCTTTAAATTTTTCACTCTTCATTTCATTGCAGCCATTTGGAAAATTCAAAAAAGTTCATTTATTTCTCATTAATGTACACTCTGCACCCCATCATGACTGAAAAAAACAGAAATGTAGAAATTTTTGCAAATTTATTAAAAAAGAAAAACTGAAATATCACATGGTCATAATTATTCAGACCCTTTCCTCAGTATTGAGTAGAAGCACCCGTTTGATCTAGTACAGCCACGAGTCTTCTTGGGAATGATGCAACAAGTTTTTCACACCTGGATTTGGGGATCCTCTGACATTCTACCTTGCAAATCCTCTCCAGCTCCTTTGGCCAAATCTGAGGTCCAGAGCACTCTGGAAGAGGTTTAGATCCAGGATATCTCTGTACTTGGCTGCATTCATGTTTCTTTCAATGACAACCAGTCGTCCTGTCCCTGCACCTGAAAAGCAACCTCCGTAGCATGATGCTGCCACCACCATGTTTTACTGTTGGTATTGTATTGAGCAGGTGATGATGAGCAGTGCCTGGTTTTCTCCACACATACCATAGAGAATTACCACTAAAAAGGTCTACATCTCATCAGACCAGAGAATCTTATTTCTCATTGTCTGGGAGACCTTCATGTGTTTTTTAGAAAATTCTGTGCAGGCTTTCATATGACTTGCACTGAGGAGAGGCTTCCATCGGGCCATTCAGCCATAAAGGCCCGACTGGTGGAGGGCTGCAGTGATAGTTGACTTTGTGAAACTTTCTCCCACCTCCCTACTACATCTCTGGAGCTCAGCCACAGTGATCTTGGGGTTCTTCTTTACCTCTCTCACCAAGGCTCTTCTTCCAAGATTGCTCAGTTTGGCTGGATGGTCAGGTCTAGGAAGAATTCTGCTGGTCTCAAACTTCTTCCATTTAAGGATTATGGAGGCCACTGTTCTCTTAGGAACCTTGAGTACTGCAGAAATTCTGTTGTAACCTTGGCCAGATCTGTGCCTTGCCACAATTATGTCTCTGAGCTCCTTCGCCAGTTCCTTTGACCTCATGATTGTCATTTTGGTCTGACATGCACTGTGAGCTGTGAGGTCTTATATAGACAGGTGTGCGCCTTTCCAAATCAAGTCCTATCAGTTTATTTAAACACGGCTGGACTCCAATGAAGGAGTAGAACCATCTCAAGGAGGATCACAAGGAAATGGACAGCATGTGACTTAAATATGAGTGTCTGAGCAAATGGTCTGAATACTTATGACCATGTGATATTTCAGTTTTCCTTTTTTATTAAATTTGCAAAAATTTCTACACTTCTGCTTTTTTCAGTCAAGATGGGGTGCAGAGTGTACATTATTGTAAAAAAAATGAACTTTTTTGAATTTACCAAATGGCTGCAATGAAACGGAGTGAAAATGTTAAAGGGGTCTGAATATTTTCTGTACCCACTGTATATATGTCTTAAATCCTTTACATAATTTTGAATATAGTAAATATATATATATATCTATATATCTATATATATATAGATATATAGATATATATATATATATCATAATGTAATGGTGTCAGACTCAGACTTGACATAAAATGAGGTTCTGCAGTAGCTGAAGTGCATTATGATGTTTTGGAGGTGTGAATTATGAAGTTAGATGTGTATATTATGTGGTTCTGCAGTGACTGAGGTGTGTTATGTGGTTCTGCAGTGACAGGTGTGCATTATGAGGTTCTGCAGCAGCTGAGGTGTGCATTATGAGGTTCTACAGCAGCTGAGGTTTGCATTATGAGGTTTTGCAGTGGCTGAGGTGTGTATTATGAGGTTCTGCAGCGGATGAGGTGTGCATTATGGGGCTCTGCAGTGACTGAGGTGTATTGAGGTGCTGCAGCGTTTGAGGAGTGAATTCTGAGGTTCTGCAGCAGCTGATGTGTGTATTATGTGGTTTTGCAGTGACTGAGGTATGTATTATGTGGCTCTGCAGCAGCTGAGGTGTGTATTATGAGGTTTTGCAGCAGCTGAGGTGTGTATTATGAGCTTCTGCAGCAGCTAAGGTGTGTATTATGAGCTTCTGCAGTGGCTGAGGTGTATTATGAGCTTCTGCAGCAGCTGATGTGTGTATTATGAGGTTCTGCAGCAGCTGATGTGTGTATTATGTGGTTCTGCAGAGGCTGAGGTCTATTATGAATTTCTGCAGCAGTTGATATGTGTATTATGTGGTTAGCAGTGACTGAGGTGTGTATTATGAGGTTCTGCAGCAGCTGATGTGTGTATTATGTGGTTCTGCAGTGACTGAGGTATGTGTTATGTGGTTCTGCAGAAGCTGAGGTGTGTATTATGAGGTTCTGCAGTGGCTGAGATGTGTATTATGAGCTTCTGTAGCAGCTGAGGTGTGTATTATGAGTTTCTGCAGCGGCTGAGGTGTGTATTATGAGCTTCTGCAGCGGCTGAGGTGTGTATTATGAGGTTCTGCAGCAGCTGATGTGTGTATAATGTGGTTCTGCAGAGGCTGAGGTGTATTATGAATTTCTGCAGCAGTTGATGTGTGTATTATGTGGTTAGCAGTGACTGAGGTGTGTATTATGAGGTTCTGCAGTGACTGAGGTGTGTATTATGATCTATTGCAACAGCTAAGCAGTGTATTATGCTGCTCTGCAGTAGCTGAGGTTTTGGTGTGGGCACAGAACAATTACTAGTAGATCAATCAGTCACCATACAATATCATGTTATCAGCAACATATCTGCAGTTTTCAGTGCGGAGAACAATTAATTTTTTTTACGGCATAAACAATCCAATCACTTGATGAATAGGCTGCATTTTGCTTGTTTAGTATAATGCACCACATAGTCCTCCACATAGTATAATGCACTGCCGAGTCCTCTATATAGTGTAATGTGCCCCCTAGTCCTCCACATAGTATAATATGCCCCATAGTCCTCCATATAGTAAAATATACTCCCCATAGTCCTCTATATAGTATAACACACTCCCCATAGTCCTCTATACATTGGAGGACTATGGGGTGCCCTAGGCAGATGCCTAATTTGCCTGCCCCTAACGTTGTATAGTGCTCTGACTGTGGCTCAAAATTTCACTTGAAATCTGGTATGAAGTCCGATTTATAATGTGTGAATCTTGATAAAGGAAACCTCTTCTTAAAGGGGTTGTCTCAAGTTCTAAATGGTTGTAAAAACAAGCAACTTTGCAATTTACCCCTTATTAAAAATCTTCTCTGTCCTCAAGAATTTGGGGGATTTTTAATTCTAATATTATGTGCAGCTTGCTGCCTAGGTTATCAGCCACCCTGCAGTGGCCAGTTATTTAGTCAATGAGTATGCACTACTTAAAGGCTCTATGCAGGTGCACGTTGAAGATGGCTAGATTGCTGGATCCAGCCAGCATGGACTTTTCTCATTCTGCATAGCCAAAGGAAGGAACAGCATTCAATTCGGGCCAACCACTGGTCCAAACTATCAACCTTCAGAACGCACCTCCCTCGACCACCTGAAAACTGGAGGGCAAGGGGAGTGATGAGCTCTGCAGAAAAGATTAGACAAACCCTTTAAGATTTACTGCCTCCCTAGAGAAAACATTCTCTGCTCATTCATCAGATCACCGATGTGTTTTGCTCTAAAAGACATTATGTTTTAGATTGATTAATCCCAGCTGGGCAATGTGCCATAACTGGGCTAATCAGAGAACATAATAAATGTCGGATATATGCGGAAGAACAGTGTATTCATGCCGTTCTCAGAATTAAATGAAAGTGGTTGCAGTTTTGCTGAATTGGTGTCAGCAATTGGCAGAGGAAGTAACAACCTGACACAAAACCACTTCACATCAAAGGGTTCAAAAGATTAATATTAAAGATGGTTTGTACAAACAGCACATTTAGACTTGACGCGTCAAAAAATTTATGAAGGTATACCTTCATATATAAAGTGTCATTAAAACGTAAAATAAAACTATAATGAGTAATGTATCCATTATTTTTTTGCACAGTGACTTTCAGTAGAAGAAAGCAGAGTCTGACTCATTTTCCTATCCAAATTAAAAAAAAAACATTTGAGCTTTTCCTGCTTTATAAGCTGAACATAAGAGCCAAACGGTTCCCAATTAAACATGTAAAGGGGTTGTCCGGCTTTAGGCTACAAGTCTGCAGTCACTATCAAAAAGATCACAAAATCACCATTGTGGGAACATGGCCTAATTGTGAGAAGTTAAGGTACCGTCACACATAATATCGTTAACGATATCGTTGCTTTTTGTGACGTAGCAACGATATCGTTAAGGAAATCGTTATGTGTGACAGCGACCAACGATCAGGCCCCTGCTGGGAGATCGTTGGTCGCTGAGGAAAGTCCAGAACTTTATTTCGTCGCTGGACTTCCCGCTGATACCGATCCAGCGATGTCTTCACTGGTAACCAGGGTAAACATCGGGTTACTAAGTGCAGGGCCTCGCATAGTAACCCGATGTTTACCCTGGTTACCAGCGTAAACGTTAAAAAAACAAACACTACATACTTACCTTCAGCTGTCTGTCCCCGGCGCTCTGCTTCTCTGCACTCCTCCTGCATCCTGTGTCAGCGCCGGCCAGCCGGAAAGCACAGCGGTGACGTCACCGCTCTGCTTTACGGCTGACCGGCGCTGACAGTGCAGAGGAAAGCAGAGCGCCGGAGGACAGACAGCTGAAGGTAAGTATGTAGTGTTAGTTTTTTTAACGTTTACGCTGGTAACCAGGGTAAACATCGGGTTACTAAGCGCGGCCCTGTGCTTAGTAACCCGATGTTTACCCTGGTTACCGGGGACCTCGGGATCGTTGGTCGCTGGAGAGCTGTCTGTGTGACAGCTCTCCAGCGACCAAACAGCGACGCTGCAGCGATCGGCATTGTTGTCGGTATCGCTGCAGCGTCGCTTAGTGTGACGGTACCTTTAGACAGAACTTAGATCTTAGGGGGAAATGAAAATTCAGTAGTGATGAGGTTTGGTTTGCCCCTAAGGCCAGTCTCACACGTCCAGATAATTCTGGTACCGGAAAAATCGGTACCGGAATTATCCATGTCCGTGTGCTCACATATGCCATCCGTGTGGCACAAGTGCGGCACACGTGTGCCACCTGTGTGCCGACTGGGTACCACATGGAGCGTGCAGGAGACAACCCTAGAGATAAGTGCTGTCCCCTGCATCTGGTGCTGACGCCGCGTTCGCTGGATAGAAGATATGAAAAATCCTTTTTTTTTTTTCGTGTTTAAAATAAAGATCCCTGTCCCGTGTTTTACACGGACCCATTGACTTTAATGGGTCCGTGTAATCCATGCGCTCCCACGAACACTGACATGTCTCCGTGTTTTGCACACGGACACACGGTCTGTGAAAACACGCTGACATGTGCAGAGACACATTGATTTCAATGTGTCTACGTGAGTCAGTGTCTCCGGTACGTGAGGAAACGGTCACCTCACGTACCGGAGCCACTGACGTGTGAAACCGGCCTTACAAAGCATTAGTGAAACGTGTGTCGGGTGTTTGGTGGGTGAGTCTCTTTACAATTGAGTATTTCCTAGTGATTATCCATTATTCTTTGTGGACTTGTTACATACTGACATCTTTGTACAGACATGTATATATACAGCTGAAACCAGTGTTTACATACACTATATAAAAAGACACATCTGCATGTTTTTTTAACTATCATTTTAGGTCAGTTAGGATTACCATAATTATTAATATCTGTCAAGTGCCAGAATAATGAGAGAGAGCGAGAGAGAGAGAATGTTTTAAGGCATTTGTATTACTGCAAAGTCAAAAGTTTACATGCAATAAGATTTCTATGCCATGAAACAATGCCCATATAATGATGTCATGTGTTTGGAAGCCTGTGTTTTTTGGCAACATCTGAGTTAATTAGAGACACACCTGTGGATGTATTATAATGCACACCTGAAACACACTGCTTCTTTGTGTAGCGTCATGGGAAAGTCTCAAGAAATCAGCCAAGATATCGGGAAGAGAATTGTGGACTTGCACACGTCTGGCTCATCCATGGGTACAATTTCAAGATTCCTGAAGGTGCCTCGTTCATTGCTGACTAGGGAAGTGAGTGTCCACACTGAGGGTGGATGGGCGAAGCAGGTTGAAAGCCCCCATATGGGTATTAGTAGCTCCTTTGTGGACATCAGCTGACCCTGTGGCAGAGGTTATACCATTTACAAAAGGGGGAAATTGATATAGAAGAGTTAATGTTTTGCCTTTAATTGTCTTTTGCCTTTAATTGCTAGAATGTATTCTTATGACACTGTAGGCTGTTAGTCTCCTCTTCACGGATTTTATACTTCTCATCTTATATGTTTTCAATAGTCAGCAAACAGCATGTTCTGGGTATGTGAGAAATAAAGGTCAGCATGACCTGGGGTAACAGGGGGAGGGCTACATGGATTACATTGAGAGTTACATTTGTTGTAAATGGTATAAAATACTGCCTCTTGCTGCATTACATCAGATAAAAGTGAATTTGCTCACAGAACAACCCATGTCTTTTGTCTCCAAGCGCTTGTAAATGACGGGCGTAACCTCCTGATTTGGCCTCACGGGTGATCTGGAATGTCTGACATTGGGTCAGAATGCAAACAGCTACAACATTACAAACAATTATGTGCAAGTACAAACAAGATGGAAATGTCTAGCAATCAAACTCCTCACGAAGGAGACGGGTTCTGTGTCCCAGGGATGGATGTGCATTGGGTAACACGTGCATATCAGCTCAAGGACAAAAGTAAAAAACCTTGTAAGGATACTTCTTAGGGTACGTGCACACGTTTTTTAAACTCCGGAAAACCCACCAAGTTTTTCGAGCAGAAACAAGAAACTCAAGGTTTTTTTTCTTAAAGTGTGTTTTGCATCCTTTTTTTGGTCATTTCCCCAGTGATTTTCTGTTGCTTTTGTTCATCGGTGATTTTTTTGGAGAGATTTCCCATGATATTTATGAAGTTTTATTGTTATTGTAATTTTACGGTCATTTGTTTCACTCCATTGAAAAATAAAGAAAACACTGGCGTTTTTAAGCAAATACGATGGCAAAACACTGAAAAAAAACCTGGTTTGTCTTTAGGTGAAGCCGTTAAAAGACATTCCAAAGCCTTACCATGAGCACAGCCAGATGTTTTTACATAGAAATGTATATAATCATTCTTTTAAAAGTTTGTAGCTGGTCCAAATTGTCAACCAACTGGAGTGCACTTCCCCAACCCTCTTCCCAGCATGTAGGAAGACAGGAGCCTGGAGAGCAATGTGAACTGTAGCAATGGAGATGGGACAATCTCTTTAAGGAGATGAGATTGGAAGTGTGAGTTTTAACATGTTCTTCACCCGTCAAATGAAAGGCACACAAAGCCTTGGTACTGACAAATCAGTTTTTCTTAAGAAAGACAGTCAAGTGTGAATTATGTTTACAAGGCTTAGAGGCAAAAAAAGTTTCTGAAAATATGACATAACGACAAAAAAAGCTTTGAAAGGCTACCAAAGCATGCCTACAGACTTGTATGTACACCAAGGGAAAAACTAATTGAGAAAATGTAGGACTGTTAACATACTACATGCCCTAGGAGTGAATGTTTTGTTCATCACCTGTGAGTTTTATTTTGTCACTTTTCATTTTTCTCATGCTTCATGAATTTTGTGGAAAAATAGAAAAAAAATGCTCAATTTCGTTCTTTGACCCATTTTGCTATTTTTTAGCACAAAAAAGTTGCAAGCATTGCAAAAATGTGCAATGATTGTGGCAAATTAAGTGATGCACTCCACTCCACTCTGGGGGACGGGAGCTCATTTGGACCTAATTTTGAGATATTTTAGAAAAGTCTCAATTGACGAATCAGTCTAAATCATCTGAAAAAGCCACATTGACATAGAAATCAGAAAAATAACAAAACTACAAAAGTCAAGTTCGAATGAGGCACAAATTATTAGATGACTTTGTCCCAGATGTGCTCTTTGGGAGACCGATCCGGAGACGTTGCAGGCTATGGTAGAAAGTTTAGGCCAGACAGGCTGCTCACAGTAGCATGAGTAATGAGAGTTATGGGGTTTGCATGTTAAAAAACAGGTCCTGTGACATTTTGGTGAAAAGGCCGTTCTACTGGTTCCATGATCAAATAAAACATTCAGCTGTTAGTGTACCTGGAATGAGGACTAGAAGGGTCTGGTTACCCTACAATATCCCACCTTACACCATAATCCTGGAAGTAGGACCAGTAGGACATTTCCACATTAACGCCTCTTCATGGGATTGGCAACATGGTCTCCAGAACAATTTCTGGCTATGGTTGCATCAAAGGCAAAAATGGAACTCAAGAGGATAGGCCCGCATTGCCAACTTACTCTGCACCATGATAGCCTTTGAGAGCTGTGGTGTGAAGTCAAGGAAACTCCAATAGCTGGAGATCTGGCTCATAGCTCAATGTCGTGCAAACACCTTCTGATGGTTTGTGTAGACATTGTTAGGCTGGGTATGCGAAGTCCAATTCCAAAATGCATTTGTATTCATTCCCCCTTAGTCAATACTCTGTAGGACCACTTTTCACTACAACTACTGCTGAAAGTCTTTTGGGGTCTGTCTCTACTAGCTTTGCACATCTGTAAGCAGGTGAAAGATATGCAACAGCGGGGACACAGGTAGAACAACAATCTACTTGTATTTGCTTAAAAGAATTATAAGACTAGAAGATTGTTATTAGAGGCAGGTTATACAGAATCAATGGCAAAACAATTCTATAAACAGGAATATATTGGTTAATGTACAATGGGGAATATCGGGACAAACTTCAGGTCTACAGTCCAACCTAATTCTATTTGGGAGGAGGCAAACACTGTATTAGGCAGGAACAGTCTCTAAGAACTTCCGTTGCTTTCTGGACCCTGGCAAGGGCCGTTGCACTAGCCGCACATTTCCTGACAAAGTATTTCAGTTCTCTCTGGGCCGCTCTAGCGTCAGCCGGACTCTGGCTCGCAGCCCTCCCTCTGCCTGTAAAAGTGATTTCCTGCTCACATGTCTCCTTCGATCAACGTGCCAGGCTCAGGTCTCTGGCTATATAACCTAAGGGCTTCTTCTTCGGTACTTGACCGCCCACAAGTGTCTCCTTGGTCCTTTGTTCAGGCCAGGAAGCCACATGGCATTGCAGTGTTTTATCACCTGTGCTCAGTTCTCCTACACATCTAGAGGGTGCAATTTTGGCCAAATCTTCTTCGCAAACTAACTTTAGCTCAGCGAGATTGGATGGAAGAGTCTGAGCAGCAATTTTCAAGTCTTGTCACAAATTCTTAATGGGATTTGGGTCTGGACTGGGCCATTCACACACATGAATATGCTTTGATGTAAACCATTCCATTGTAGGTTTTCCACAGTCTATCATTTCCTTTACACTTCACAAATACTTGCTACTTTGTGTTGATAGATCACATACAATCACAATAAAATACATTTAAGTCTGTGAGTATAACTGGAAAAAATGTGACAAAGTTAACGGGCATGGATACATACACAGACACACACACACGTATCGGTAGATTGTAATCCAATCTCCGCTTCTATATCTGTATGTCAGTTTGTTTACTTTATTGTTACATGTATGTAAGATATATATAACCCTTCTCACATGTACACCAACCTGCAATTCAAGTGAATCTGTCAGCTGATCATGCGGACCAATCCTCAGCCAGCATGTATCAGGCCCCAGCTGTATAATCTCAGCCAGGTATGCCCGACTAAAGCACTGTGGTGTTTCAGAGAAAAAACATACTGCAATAGCTGCCGAAGAATGAGCCAGCGCTGTTGACTAATTGCACAGGAGGATCTCCGGCGGCTGCTCCCCGCCCACTGCCCTGGATTGACAGGTCTTTACATACACACATATCACATGAAATATATAAATATAGGGTAGCGTGGTGGCTCAGTGGTTACCCTTGTAGCCTTGCAGCGCTGGGGTTCTGGACTCAAATCCCACCAAGGAAAACATTTGCAAGGAATTTTATGTTCTCCCAGTGTTTGTGTGGGTTTCCTCCGGGTTTTCTGGTTTCCTCCCACACTCCAAAGACATACTGATAGGGAATTTAGATTGTGATCCCCAATGAGGGCAGTAATGATGATGTATGTGAAGCGCTACGGAATATGATAGCGCTATATATACACACACATACAGATATTCACACACACATCTAATATATAATTGCCTAGAATACTACTTCCTGCAATTTGTGCCAACTTCCGTGGCTTTGTCCGGAGCTAATGTCCGGAGCTAATGTCCGGAGCTAATGTCCGGAGCTAATGTCCGGAGATAAGTGACGTCAACAGTGTCCAGTGTCTGATTGGTTGCCGCCTGCTGCGAGCGACCAATCAGAAACGTGCCGTACTGTGACACACTTCGCCCGCCATTTTGGTGTGATTTTTGAATTTTTACCTCACAGCAAGTTTCTACTGCGTGGAGGCGGGCCCAGTGACGTTGCTCTTCAAGCTCCTGCCGAATTTCAAGTATATATGGATTCTAGACTCCCGATTCTTTAGAATCGGGCTGCCATCTAGTATATATATAACTCATGTCACACAAATTAAACACTAACAACGTTTTAGACTCTCCAATCACATCTATATTTGGGGGTTGATTGGCCTTTCCAATGTTTATAAAGGCAAGAATGACTCAGTCTGCAGAGTTATTTTGACTGTTAAAGTGGCCAAGAGTCTTGCAGGACCCCATTAGAGTCAGTGGGTTCCATCGGTATGTGCCAGTGCCCATTTATAAGTGGAAGTCATTGCGTTAATGCGATCACAGTCTGGCTTGTGAAGTAGTTTCAAACTTTAATTGCTTTGTTTAGAGACTACTCTCTTCTTGAAAGAAAAAATACACTTCAAAATGTTAATAATGTCATTAATCAATAATCACTAATAGAACAGGATATGTCAAGATAGATTACTATGAATGATTGCTGGGTGCCTCACCCCTGACACCCACACTGATCACAAAAGCATGAGTCTCCCTTTCAGTCTGACAATATGCAGACACTGTGCTCAACTTCCTTTCTCACCAGTATGGAGGAATGGAAGACTCGGGTCCCCTGCTTTAGTGACTATGGGGTTCCAAGTGTTACGTCTCCCAGTGACCACAAATTTATACTGCATACAAGGGATAAATGTCTGTTTAAGTGGTTAAAAAGGACAAGGATATAAGAGAGTCAAGATTTATGTATCAAATTAAGTGAAAGTTTACTTTTTACGATGAATTAAAAATAAATCAAATCTCCGCTTAATGGAAAATTATTTCTAGCCCCCATTTATTGTTACAGACATCGAGCCTAAGTCAATCTGCAGACTGTGGTTTCTGTAATATGCTGCAGAGACCAGGCAAAGCGACAAGCGCAGCATGAAACTATCCCTGTTGTGAATTCTGTGGCTGAGTTCACTTCTGTGGTCACAAGTGGTATTGCAGTCTCTGGGCTTCCTTCCTCAGGTGTTTTGGTGAGCTCGTTGGCTGCCTTGCTATTTAGCTCCACCTGAGTCTGTCTTCCTTGCTCCTTGTCAATGTTCCAGTGTTGGATCTGAGCTACTGCATCTTTCCTTGGGCCTGCTGCTCTGCTAGATAAGTGCTTCTAGTTTGATTTCTGTTTTTTTCTGTCCAGCTTGCTATTGTCTTTTGCTGGAAGCTCTGAGAAGCAGAGGGGTGCACCGCCGTGCTGTTAGTTCGGCACGGTGGGTCTTTTTGCCCCTTTGCGTGGTTTTCGTTTTAGGGTTTTTTGTAGACTGCATAGTTCTCTTTGCTATCCTCGCTCTGTCTAGAATATCGGGCCTCACTTTGCTGAATCTATTTCATTCCTACGTTTGTCTTTTCATCTTGCTAACAGTCATTATATGTGGGGGGCTGCCTATTCCTTTGGGGTATTTCTCTGAGGTAAGTCAGGCTTGTATTTCTATCTGCAGGCTAGTCAGCTCCTCAGGCAGTGCCGAGTTGCATAGGTAGTTGTTAGGCGCAATCCACTGCTGCTTATAGTTGTGTGAGGATAGATCAGGTACTGCAGTCTACAGAGATTCCACGTCTCAGAGCTCGTCCTATTGTTTTTGGTTATTGCCAGATCTCTGTATGTGCGCTGATTACTGCACGCTGTGTTGCCTGATTGCCAGCCATAACAGTACAAGGAGCCACACCAATGATTCCCAATAGAGGGAAAAAAGAAATCCTGACATCATTTTTTTTTCTTAGCTCTGTCTTCAGTCTTTTTTTTCCCCTAGACATTAGAGTGCTTCAGGACACAGCTGTGGACATGGATATTCAGGCTCTGTGCTCCTCAATGGATAATCTCGTTGTAAATGTACAAAAGATTCAAGATACTATTGATCAGAAATCGATGCTAGAACCAAGAATTCCGATTCCTGATTTGTTTTTTGGTGACAGAACTAAGTTCCTGAGCTTCAGAAATAATTGTAAGCTATTTTTGGCCTTGAAACCTCATTCTTCTGGTAATCCTATTCAACAGGTTTTGATTATTATTTCTTTTTTGCGCGGCGACCCACAGGACTGGGCGTTTTCTCTTGCACCAGGAGATTCTGCATTGAGTAATGTTGATGCATTTTTCCTGGCGCTCGGATTACTGTACGATGAGCCTAATTCAGTGGATCAGGCTGAGAAAAATCTGCTGGCTTTATGCCAGGGTCAGGATGATGTAGAAGTATATTGTCAGAAATTTAGGAAATGGTCAGTACTCACTCTGTGGAATGAATCTGCACTAGCGGCTTTGTTCAGAAAGGGTCTCTCTGAAGCTCTTAAGGATGTAATGGTGGGATTTCCTATGCCTGCTGGTTTGAATGAGTCTATGTCCTTGGCCATTCAGATCGGTCGTCGCTTGCGCGAGCGTAAATCTGTGCACCATCTGGCGGTACTGCCTGAGAGTAAACCTGAGCCTATGCAGTGCGACAGGACTATGACTAAAGTAGAACGGCAAGAACACAGACGTCTGAACAGACTGTGTTTCTATTGTGGTGATTCTACTCATGCTATTTCTAATTGTCCTAAACGCACTAGGCGGTTCGATAGCTCTGCCGTTATTGGTACTGTACAGTCCAAATTCCTTTTGTCCATTACCTTAATGTGCTCTTTGTCATCGTATTCTGTCATGGCGTTTGTGGATTCAGGCGCTGCCCTGAATCTGATGGATTTGGATTATGCTAAACGTTGTGGATTTTTCTTGGAGCCTTTGCGGTGTCCTATTCCGTTGAGAGGAATTGATGCTACACCTTTGGCCAAGAATAAGCCTCAGTACTGGGCCCAGCTGACCATGTGCATGGCTCCTGCACATCAGGAAGTTATTCGCTTTCTGGTACTGCATAATTTGCATGATGTGGTCGTGTTGGGGTTGCCATGGCTACAAACCCATAATCCAGTATTGGATTGGAACTCTATGTCGGTAACCAGCTGGGGTTGTCAGGGAGTACATGGTGATGTTCCATTTTTGTCTATTTCGTCATCCATTCCTTCTGACATCCCAGAGTTCTTGTCGGACTTTCAGGATGTATTTGAAGAGTCCAAGTCTGATGCCCTACCTCCGCATAGGAATTGTGATTGTGCTATCGATTTGATTTCTGGTAGTAAATTCCCTAAGGGTCGTTTATTTAATTTGTCCGTACCTGAACACACCGCTATGCGCAGTTATGTGAAGGAGTCCCTGGAGAAGGGACATATTCGCCCATCGTCGTCACCATTGGGAGCAGGGTTCTTTTTTGTAGCCAAGAAGGATGGTTCGCTAAGACCGTGTATTGATTACCGCCTTCTTAATAAGATCACTGTTAAGTTTCAGTATCCCTTGCCATTGATTTCTGACTTGTTTGCTCGGATTAAGGGGGCTAGTTGGTTTACTAAGATTGATCTTCGTGGTGCGTATAATCTGGTGAGAATCAGGCAGGGAGATGAATGGAAAACGGCATTTAATACGCCCGAGGGTCATTTTGAGTATCTGGTGATGCCGTTCGGACTTGCCAATGCTCCATCTGTTTTTCAGTCTTTTATGCATGACATTTTCCGTGAGTATCTGGATAAATTCTTGATTGTGTACTTGGATGACATTTTGATCTTCTCAGATGATTGGGAGTCTCATGTGAAGCAAGTCAGAATGGTTTTCCAGGTACTGCGTGCTAATTCCTTGTTCGTGAAGGGATCAAAGTGTCTCTTCGGTGTGCAGAAAGTTTCATTTTTGGGGTTCATCTTTTCCCCTTCTACTATCGAGATGGATCCGGTTAAGGTTCAGGCCATCCAGGATTGGACTCAGCCGACATCTCTAAAAAGTCTGCAGAAATTCCTGGGCTTTGCTAATTTTTATCGTCGCTTCATCTGTAATTTTTCTAGCATTGCCAGACCATTGACCGATTTGACCAAGAAGGGTGCTGATTTGGTTAATTGGTCTTCTGCTGCCGTGGAAGCTTTTCAGGAGTTGAAGCGTCGTTTTTGCTGTGCCCCTGTGTTGTGTCAACCTGATGTTTCTCTTCCGTTCCAGGTCGAGGTTGATGCTTCTGAGATTGGTGCAGGGGCGGTTTTGTCACAGAGAGGTTCTGGTTGCTCAGTGTTCAAACCATGTGCTTTCTTTTCCAGGAAATTTTCTGCTGCTGAGCGTAATTATGATGTGGGCAACCGAGAGTTGCTGGCCATGAAGTGGGCATTCGAGGAGTGGCGTCATTGGCTTGAGGGTGCTAAGCATCGCGTGGTGGTATTGACTGATCATAAGAACTTGACTTATCTCGAGTCTGCCAAGCGCTTGAATCCTAGACAGGCCCGTTGGTCGTTATTTTTTACTCGTTTTGATTTTGTGATTTCATACCTTCCGGGCTCTAAAAATGTGAAGGCGGATGCTCTGTCTAGGAGTTTTGTGCCCGACTCTCCGGGGTTATCTGAGCCGGCGAGTATCCTCAAAGAAGGAGTCATTGTGTCTGCCATCTCCCCTGATTTGCGGAGAGTGTTGCAGAAATTTCAGGCTAATAAACCTGATCGTTGTCCGGCCGAGAAACTGTTCGTCCCTGATAGGTGGACTAGTAAAGTTATCTCTGAACTTCATTGTTCGGTGCTGGCCGGTCATCCAGGAATCTTTGGTACCAGGGAGTTGGTTGCTAGATCCTTCTGGTGGCCATCTCTGTCACGGGATGTGCGTGCTTTTGTGCAGTCCTGTGGAATTTGTGCTAGGGCTAAGCCCTGCTGTTCACGTGCCAGTGGGTTGCTTTTGCCCTTGCCGGTCCCGAAGAGGCCTTGGACACATATTTCGATGGATTTCATTTCTGACCTTCCCGTTTCTCAAAAAATGTCGGTCATTTGGGTGGTCTGTGATCGCTTTTCTAAAATGGTCCATCTGGTGCCCTTGGTTAAATTGCCTTCCTCCTCTGATTTGGTGCCTTTGTTCTTCCAGCATGTGGTTCGTTTACATGGCATTCCTGAGAATATTGTTTCTGACAGAGGTTCCCAGTTTGTCTCGAGGTTCTGGCGAGCCTTTTGTGGTAGGATGGGCATTGACCTATCTTTCTCCTCGGCCTTCCATCCTCAGACTAATGGCCAGACCGAACGAACCAATCAGACCTTGGAAACATATCTGAGATGTTTTGTTTCCGCTGACCAGGATGATTGGGTGTCATTTTTGCCGTTGGCTGAGTTCGCCCTTAATAATCGGGCCAGCTCGGCTACCTTGGTCTCTCCATTTTTCTGCAATTCTGGGTTCCATCCTCGTTTCTCTTCAGGACAGGTTGAGTCTTCGGACTGTCCTGGTGTGGATTCTGTGGTGGACAGGTTGCAGCAGATCTGGACTCAGGTAGTGGACAATTTGACCTTGTCCCAGGAGAAGGCTCAGCTTTTCGCTAATCGCAGACGCCGTGTGGGACCCCGACTTCGTGTTGGGGATTTGGTTTGGTTATCTTCTCGTCATATTCCTATGAAGGTTTCCTCTCCTAAATTTAAACCTCGTTTTATTGGTCCGTATAGGATTTCTGAGATTCTCAATCCGGTGTCTTTTCGTCTGACCCTCCCAGACTCCTTTTCCATACATAATGTATTCCATAGGTCGTTGTTGAGGAGATACGTGGCACCTATGGTTCCATCTGTGGAGCCTCCTGCCCCTGTTTTGGTGGAGGGGGAATTGGAGTATATTGTGGAGAAGATTTTGGATTCTCGTGTCTCTAGACGGAAACTCCAGTATCTGGTCAAATGGAAGGGTTATGCTCAGGAAGATAATTCCTGGGTTTTTGCCTCTGATGTCCATGCCCCAGATCTTGTTCGTGCCTTTCATGTGGCTCATCCTGGTCGGCCTGGGGGTTCTGGTGAGGGTTCGGTGACCCCTCCTCAAGGGGGGGGTACTGTTGTGAATTCTGTGGCTGAGTTCACTTCTGTGGTCACAAGTGGTATTGCAGTCTCTGGGCTTCCTTCCTCAGGTGTTTTGGTGAGCTCGTTGGCTGCCTTGCTATTTAGCTCCACCTGAGTCTGTCTTCCTTGCTCCTTGTCAATGTTCCAGTGTTGGATCTGAGCTACTGCATCTTTCCTTGGGCCTGCTGCTCTGCTAGATAAGTGCTTCTAGTTTGATTTCTGTTTTTTTCTGTCCAGCTTGCTATTGTCTTTTGCTGGAAGCTCTGAGAAGCAGAGGGGTGCACCGCCGTGCTGTTAGTTCGGCACGGTGGGTCTTTTTGCCCCTTTGCGTGGTTTTCGTTTTAGGGTTTTTTGTAGACTGCATAGTTCTCTTTGCTATCCTCGCTCTGTCTAGAATATCGGGCCTCACTTTGCTGAATCTATTTCATTCCTACGTTTGTCTTTTCATCTTGCTAACAGTCATTATATGTGGGGGGCTGCCTATTCCTTTGGGGTATTTCTCTGAGGTAAGTCAGGCTTGTATTTCTATCTGCAGGCTAGTCAGCTCCTCAGGCAGTGCCGAGTTGCATAGGTAGTTGTTAGGCGCAATCCACTGCTGCTTATAGTTGTGTGAGGATAGATCAGGTACTGCAGTCTACAGAGATTCCACGTCTCAGAGCTCGTCCTATTGTTTTTGGTTATTGCCAGATCTCTGTATGTGCGCTGATTACTGCACGCTGTGTTGCCTGATTGCCAGCCATAACATATCCCCTCCTGCAATATTAAAAGTCCATAACTTTTACGCGTTCAGACCGACGAGAGAAGATCAAAGTAAGTGTGACAATATTAACTATCTGCTCCAAAACCGAGTCTGTAGCTCAGCTTAATATTCTTCAAAGTCTCATACTACTGTATGTGCTGGAGAGCAATAGGATTATGGATCTTCACAAAGACACGTTATATCAGCTCCGGTATATAACCTTCCCAAGAAATTAACATGATATAACACATATGCAATATACAAGACTTTCATTTAATAACTGACCTAAAAGTGAATTTGTGACATGTCATACACTCCGTTACTGAAAGAGTATTTCCCATAAAATAATGGTTCAGGAGCATCTTTTCTTTATGTTTTGCTGTTCCTCTACTATTTCTCCTGGAAATCTGGGAATTTTGTTTGATCTTTCACTAACTCTGCCACTCCTCTAACTCCTAATAAAATGGCATTATCCTACTTCACCCCTTCAGACCAACAGTGATCTAGCCAATGATCATTTTTCTGTCACAGAAAACCATTAATGTCTGTACTAGCCTGAACCACCAAACATGGCATTATTAAATTCTTCTGAGCCTTAGGTAAACAAAGATGCTAAAAAAATCACTCTTCTCTGCTCTAGAGCAACAAGGATCCAACAAGTAACTCCTTTGTTGCTGAAGACTGCTAGGTACACTGTCATACCGGTGAGTGTGGACCCACTGTGCTGGGGAAAATCTGGATGGATGTAACTGAGAAACCACCTGGTTCTTCAATAGAACCCCTGATGGTGTGGTTAGACTTGAGTGGCAGGTGGTCGCCAGGTAACACTCCAGAACAGACCCTAAAACAGCAGCAGTTGACCCCAAAGGAACAGGGACGAAGATTAAGGACGAAGGTATGGACTCGGAGTAAGCTGATAGGGCATTAACAGGATCATGGCATGAACAGATATTGGGGCTGGTTCAGACAGATTGGATTCAGGACAATAGGCAAGGTAGAACAGATTGGCAGGTTCAGACAGGACGGACTCAGGGTACAGGTTCAGACAGGATAGACTTGGGGTACAGGTTCGAACAAAACAGGACAGACTTAGGAAAAGGGATCTGACAACAAAGTAGTAGTATTTGCAAGACTGACGTTGCTCCGGCACTTCTCTAACAGGGAGGATGCCTTAAATCCCTAATATCTCCTAGCTATTGGCTGGGGACATTTCCTGGAGTGTGCTCGCTGCCCCTTCAAGAAACGGGGATCATGTGCACCCTAAGCGCGCTGCCAGGAGATCTGCGTGACGTACACGGATCCTGGAAGTAGGGAGCCACGGCAGGGGAAAGAGACGCTGTTGAGTGGTCTTGGTGGTAAGCAGTTCAGCGTCCCTGCCGGGGAGAGGGGTAAACAGCATGCAGGGACGCTGGCGTTACAAACTTGTAGTGAACCTCTTCTCTGCCTTTGACTACGTGGAAGTTCCATAAATTTATTAAAAAGAGGTTTTATTCAAAGCCTCTCAATCCCAGTGTTTGAGGAGTTACTAACATGGCATCCATCAGCCGCATTTAAATGAATAAGACAGGTGTAAGGAACCTGACAAGTCATCCAAAAAGTCAAGTCACCAAAGCTTTTCATCTCCGGATAGAGACGCGAAAGGCCCTGGTGGATCTTCAACTACCCTAACTAAATCTGGCAAATAATTAATTATAGTGACCAGGTCCTTAAAGGAAACCTGTCAGTAAGTTTTTAGACCCCAAACTAATGTTGTCTATGTAAAGTCCTTGTAATGGTGATTAGGTTCATACCTTTCTTTCACAGTATCTTCTTCCATTTTATAGAAATCCAGAGGAAAAATTTGATGCAGATGAAAAGCAAAAACCAGGGGGCTTGGTTCTGCACCCACAGCTCTCTGGCCTCTCTTTCTATTTCCCTGCCCACCAGCGGCCTCCTGTCCGTCACTGACAGGTTATTTTTCCATGTGACCTGCTCTCTTCTGGAGATCTTGCGCAAGCACCATCATTCTTAAGGGTGGCGCCTGTGCAGTAAGGTCCTGATAACATTTAAGAGCAAGACAATCTGTCCCAAAATTGTCTTATTTTGGGGGAAAATCAGAACATATGGACTTACACTGATTGCGCAACCTGCTAAGAAAAGGTAAAAGAGGTTGTCTGATCATCTCCTGTCCTCCTGTCGTCTCAAACTCAAAAATATTTCCCGGATCCGTGCTTTCCTTGACCGCAACACTGCAAAAACGCTAGTGCATGCCCTTATCATCTCCCGCCTCGACTACTGCAACCTCCTACTCTCTGGACTCCCCTCTAGCACTCTGGCACCACTCCAATCCATCCTACACTCTGCTGCCCGACTAATCCACCTGTCCCCCCGCTATTCCCCAGCCTCTCCCCTGTGTCAAGCCCTTCACTGGCTTCCTATCGCCCAGAGACTCCAGTTCAAAACCCTCACACTGACATACAAAGCCATCCACAACCTGTCTCCTCCATACATCTGTGACATGGTCTCCCGGTACCTACCTACACGCGACCTCCGATCCTCCCAAGACCTCCTTCTCTACTCCTCTCTCATCTCTTCTTCCCATAACCGCATCCAAGACTTCTCCCGTGCTTCCCCCATACTCTGGAACTCTCTACCCCAACACATCAGACTTGCGCCTACCATAGAAACCTTCAAAAAGAACCTGAAGACTCATCTCTTCCGACAAGCCTACAGCCTGCAGTGATCCTCAACCTACTGAACAGCCGCACAGCCAGCTCTTCCCTCTCCTAGTGTATCCTCACCCACCCCCTGCAGACTGTGAGCCCTCGCGGGCAGGGTCCTCCCTCCTTATGTACTCGTGTGCCTTGTTATCTGCTCATGTTTAATGTATTTGTCTATATTTGCCCCGTATTCACATGTAAAGCGCCATGGAATAAATGGCGCTATAAAAATGTATAATAATAATAATAATCATCTGGGGACCAACTACATCAGGCGTTTTGAACATTACAGCCTAAGCCACATTACACCTTCCAGAGATCAGCATCTGAAGCAGATAAGTATTATATTCATGTATTGTGAAGAACAGTAATGTAACAGAGTGCCCATGTGCCAAAGTTAGAATCGTATGTCTGCATAAGTAACCCAAGTCTGTCAATAAATATAATGTACAAGTCAAGCTGCTCTTCAATGACTCAAGAGCCAGAATAGCTCATTCATTACAAACTTTTCTGCTTTTTCCTCGCAAGTATGGATAAGCGATTCCTTGCTTCCAATTATTATGCTCCATCCGCTGGAAAACCAAATGTTACCACCCAGAGAGGGTTAAGCCATCTGTGATCACTAATCATTAATAAAGTACATTATTGCCTTAAGTTCCAATGTCCTGGCACTGTCACCTAATAAAACACTCAAGCACAGGACATTCTCTCAGAAACCTCATCTTTTACAAGCCCAATTAAGCAATATAAACTCCAGGAAGATCTGTCAGCTGTACTCTATGAATAATAATTTTTTTACGTGTTGCTGAGATCTGACAGCCTTGATACTTCAATAAAATAAACGAATAAGAAGCAGAGCTAAAGGCTTATGTGAGGGATTTAGGGATTTCCCTTTAATTGTGCACGCCGTAGACAGGCAGCACTGTGAGTCTGTGTCCGCTTGTTTCCCTAGGCTCTTTCAGCCCTCTTTGCATGTTTTACTAGCTTGAATGTAAAAACACAGTTTGGCAAAGAAGAGGAGAATGGCCGACTATTAAAAACACTAGTAAACGTACTAACATGTTTGTAATTGTCACACCAAAAAAAATTCCTTAGAAGTTGAACATTATTTATATATTTTGCTTCTGTCTTGAAAATAAAAATCAGAAAATATATTCCACATTTTGTCACATTACACCCACAAACTTAAATGTATTTTATTGGGATTTTACTTGATACAGCAACACAAAGTAGGAAGTATTTGTGACGTGTGAAGGAAATACAACATGGTTTTCTATATATTTAAAAAATATATAAATTTGAAATCGTGACGAGGATTTGTATTTCTTGGTTTTGAAAATAAAAATCACAAAATATAATCCACATTTTTTCGTTATACCCACAAAACTGAAATGTATTTTATTGGAATTTTATGTGATACAACACAAACCGGCAGCCTTCCCAAAGTCTGCTAGCCATAAATTAAATCCTAAGTGACCAATTGCCTCCAGAAGTCACATAATTAGCAAATTGAGTCTACATGTGTGTAATTTATTCTCAGTATAACTACAGCTGTTCTGTGAAGGCCTTAAAGGTTGATTTGAGAACATCAAGGATCAAACAGAATCATGAAAACCAAGGAACACACCAGAAAGGTCAGGGATAAACTTGTGGAGAAGAGTAAAGCAGGGTTAGGTTACAAAAAAAAAGTTCAAGTTCTGAACATATCACGAAGCACTGTTCAATCCATCATCCATCATAGAAGGAGTATGTCAAAAATGCAAACCTGCTAAGGCATGACTGTCCACCTAAACTGACATCCAAAGCTAGAAGAGTATTAATTAGAGTAGCAGTGAAGAGACCCATGGTCACTCTGGAGATGCTGCCGAGATGCACAGCTCAGGTGGGAGAATCTGTCCACAGGCGAACTATCGGTTGTATACTCCACAAACCTGGCCTTTATGGAAGAGTGACAAGAAGAAAGCCAGCTTTGAAATCAAGCCATAAAAAGTCCCTTTGCAGTTTGCAAAAAGCCATGAAGAGGACGCAGCCAGTATGTGGAAAAAGGTGTTTTGGTCAGATGAGACCAAAGTAGGACTTTATGGGCCAAATGCAAAATGCTATGTGTAGTTGAAAACTAACACTTCACAGCACCCTGAAAACACCATCTCCACTGTCAAACATGGCAGTGGCAGAGTAATGCTGTGGGGATGATTCTATTTAGCAGGGACAGGAAAGCTGGTCAGAGTTGATGTGAAGATGGATGGAGCTAAATACAACGCAATTGTGGAGGAAAACCTGTTAACGTAAAGGATGCAATAGACTTAAGACCGGGCGTAGGTTCACCCATTAGCAGGACAACCCAACACATCCTGACAAAGCTATAATGGAATGGTTTAGATCAAAGCATATTCATATGCGTGAATAGCCAAGTCACAGTCCAGACCTAAATCCCATTGAGAATCTGTGGCAAGACGCTCTCCATCCAATCTTATGAAATTAAAGCTGATTTGCAAAAGAAGAATGGGCACAAATGTCAGCCTATAGATGTGAAAAGCTGTAGAGACATACCCTAAAAGACTTGCAGTAGAAATTGTGGTGAAAGGTGGTCCTACAAAATACTGACTCAGGGAGATGAATACAAATACAAGTCCCAATTTTCAGATTTATATTTTTAATATATTATGAACACAATGATTCACTTCCTTTATACTTCACAAATACTTGTTACTTTGTGTTGGCATATCACATAAAATCCCAATAAAACACATTTAAGTTTGTGGGTGTAACATGAAAAAAGGGCGAAAACTTACGAGGTATGAAGACTTTTTCAAGGCACTGTATGTCTACACAACGATACTTAAACTCAGGTGAACACACGCTCAGTTTTACAAGCAGAAAAACTTTTTGAAAACCCTGCAGTTTTTTCCTGAAGAGTCTTTTGCGTAGTTTTTTTCAGTCATATCCTCAGCTTATTTTGTTATAACAAAGCGGGTTATGTGTCCCCACTGTATTTTATATTCTAGTATTTAAATGGTCAAAAGACTCAAGGAAAATCAATGCCATAATTCATTTTAAATATTAATACTAATTTAAGTCAATACCTATTGTAGCTGTAAAATCGATCACAGCAGCCCTCTGGTACATATCAAATCCTAATAAATTAATAATAGATTGCTAAAATATCAGGTGCTCCCAATTTTAAAGTTTACTACAATTCTTAATCCATTAACTGCAGCCGATTTATCAGTTGACATAATTTTGGCAAAAACTATTTGAAATAATGCAACATCACTGCCTATTTGTAGTTGCACAAAATTTTGCAAAGTTTTCTCATTTTCACGCCAGTCCCGGCAACGCTATTCTATACAACAGGTGAGGGACATATACCAGGATGGGGGACATATACCAGGATGGGGATCATGATGGAGGGACATATATCTGAATGCAGATATAAATCTGGATGGGGGACATATACCAGTATGGGGGGCATATACCAGGATGGGGGGGCATATACCAGAATGGGGGGGGGGCATATACCAGGATGGGGATCATGATGGATGGACATTTTCTTGGATTGGGACATATACTAGGATGGGGATCATGATGGAAGGACATATACCTGGGTGGGGTCTTTTATCAGGATGGGGATCTTGATGGAGGGACATTTACTTCGATTGGGACATATACCAGGATGGGAATCATGATGGAGGGACATATAACATGATGGAGACATATACCTAAATGGGGAAACTAATTGAGGGACATATACCTGGATGGGGAGCCTCTCTTAAAGAAGAAGATACAGGTCTGTGAGAGCCAGAAATGTTGCATATTTTTAGGTAACCAAATACTTATTTTCCCCCATAATTTGAAAAATAAATCTTGCAGAATCAGACAAGGTGATTTTTTGGATGTTTTCTCATTTTTACTCTCATAGTTGTGGTCTACCTATGACGTCAAGTACATGCCTCTCTCATCTTTTTAACTGGGAGAACTTGCACAATTGGTGGCTGACTAAATACTTTTTTCCCCACTGTTTAACAGGGTGGGGAACATGATGGAGGGACATATACCTGGATGGGAAAATATACCAGGATGGGGGAACATATAACCAGGATGAGGAACATATACTAGGATAGGGGAACATATACCAGGATGGGGACCATGATGGATTGTCATATACCAGGATGGAGGACCAATACCAGGATGGGGAAATGTATACCAGGATGGGGAGACATATACCTGGATGGAGGACCTATACCAGGATGGGGGATATATACCAGGATAGGGGGACATGTACCAGGATTCACTATATGGTGCTATCATACTGTGGAGCACTTTGTGAGGCACATTATAGTGTGGTGCACTACATGGGGCCATTATAGTGTGGAGCACTATATGGGGCCATTTTTCTGTGGGGAACTATATGAGGCCATTATACTGTTGGGTACTATATGGGACACATTATACTGTGGAGAACTATATAGGGCACGATATACTGTATGGAGCACTATGTGGGGCCAATATACAGAGGGCAACGTGACTTGACGACTCTGATGAACTGAGTAGTTACTGACATCACATCCGGGAGCGCAGCGGGACCTAAAGTAGCTGCTGCTACAACCTATGAAGTTTTGATCCTTGAAGGAGGCTCCATAGCCTTTGGACATCTGATACTGCGATCGGCGTGGAAACGCCATGGACAATGTTGGACCTGCATGTGAACTTTTTGTTTTCTAATAAAAGGGTTAATGAAGGACAGTGCCTTTATTTCTCCTTTTATGTTTGTCAAGTTTCCAATTGTGGAATACGGCAGTCCTGCAGGGTTTTTTTTAACCTCTTTCTGATATGGGGCGGAATAGTATGCCGATGACAGACTCCCTCCCTTTGATGTCGGCTCCGGCACTGAGCCCACATCTTTCCCGGCACAGGTCAGCTGTTTTCGATCCACCCGCATCTGTTAACAATTTAAATGCTGTTGTCAATCTCTGACATGCGCGCCAGAAATCCCACCCATTAGTGACCGCCGATGGGTTGGCATGACAAAAAGAGGTCTCCAGCAGACCTCTATGGTTGTCACTGCCAGATTGCTAAGAGCGCTGCCCGGGCAATGACGGGCGATTAAAAGATCGTATCTGCACCAAAATGGCATAATTATAAATGTCAGTTCGGCACTCAAAAAGTAAGCCCTCACTCAACCCGAGATCACGAAAAATGGAGACGCTATCGGAAAACGTCACAATATTTTTATTTTTTTTAACAAACTTTGGAATTTTTTTTCACCACTTAAAAAAGAACCTATAGATGTTTGGTGTCTATAAACTCTTAGCGACCTAGAGAATCGTAATGGCAGGTCAGTTTTAGCATTTAGTGAACATGGTAAAGAAAAACAACTGTGGGATTGCACTTTTTTTGCTATTTCACCGCACTTGGATTTTTTCCCCCATTTTCCAGTACACGATATGCTAAAACCAATGGTGTTGTTCAAAAGTACAACTCGTCCTGCAAAAAACAAGCCCTCATATGGCCATTTTCATGAAAAAAATAAAAAATGTATGGCTCTGGGAAGAAGGGGAGCAAAAAATGAAAATCCAAAACCAAAAATACCACTGGTCATAAAGGGGTTAAATATAAATTGTGAACCAGGGAAAGGTCTTTGGTTTTGACTTTTTTCATTACTGGGTTAGTAAATGGGATGATAGACACCTCTCAATTACTAACCCTAGGGATTGCTGACAGATGTGATTTTTAACAAATACCAGCTTCATCAACCCCAACTACCATAACCCCGATTGCCACTGCACCAGGGTTTTCACAAAGAGCCAGAATTGGAGCATCTAATGTGATGTGCCAATTCTGAGGCACCTGTGAGCTGGTATTGTTAGGCTGGGAAGGGGCCAATAACCAGGAATCCTCCAAGCCTGATAATATGAGACAGCGTGCGACTGTCTGCTTTACCTTGGCTGGTTATTAAAAGTAGCGGGGACCTCATGTCACTTTTTTCATTTATTTGTGTCGCGGCTGTGTGAGAGTCATAACACATGCATGGAGAGCCCAACACACAGGCTCTACATGCATGTGTTGTGACTTTGATACAGCCATGACACATACAGCTGATCAGCCGGCGCGCGCCATGTATCCGGGTTCCCGCTGAAGCTTATTCGGTAAAAGCTATAGCTTGCCGAATAAGCAGGGACCCGATCAAATTCGCTCATCTCTACTGGTGAGTTCTCCTTCAATGGAAGTCTTCAAACCGAGGCTGGATAGACATCTGTGTGAGGTGATTTAGTGAATCCTGTATTGAGCAGGAAGTAAGACTAGATGACCCAGGAGGTTCCAGCCAACTCTACCATTCTATGAATCTATGGCAAGAGATGGTTTTTATTAGGCCATTGAGGCATGTACTAAATCTGTACAGTAGATGTTATACAGAGACAATTTTAGCTGCTTCTTTTTCTAACTCATTAACTTATGGCATATCATTATTCATTTTATAAAAGGGTATGACAACTATTTTTTTGATTTTACTGGCAGAATAATTTTCCATCTGGCAACACTTTAAAAAATTCTGCCATTTGTATAGTCAAGTGAGAACAAGTTGGCATAATGGGCTTACATTAAACCCATAATCTTGCATTGACAACATTAGAACACACATTTTACTCAAAGCTTTGATGCTTTTTGGGTTCTTTTACGTGCATTTGGTTTTTTGATTTTTTTTTTTGCAGTGACCAAATAGATCTACTGTATAATTTATAGAGCAATGAAATACAATATATAGAAATGTTTTTCTGGTTTATAGTGTATAGTGGCATTTAACCACTTATGGACGCAGCCATTTTTCGGATGCCTTTATTTATTACAGTGATTCTGAGATTGTGACGTTAGACATTATGTTAATGGAAATTTTGGTTGACACATTTTGAAAGAAAATATAAATTTTACAGACAAATTTGACAAATTAGGACTTTTCTAAATCGGAATGTATCTGCCTTTAAAGCATGTAGCAAATAACATTTACAACACTTTTTTTTGGGCACAGTTCAGTTTTGATAAGGCTTTGAGGCTTCTATATATTAATGCCTTGATAAATTACCCCATTTAGTGAATGGCTCAGAAGGAAAAGAGCAAAGTGAAAAACTGACCCAAGCTTGAATGGATCACTAGTCATGCAATAACATAACAAAAGTTATGGTCTTTTTTTTAATCCTAAACATTTAGGTTAATGCTGTATGTAATGTATTCTTCATAGTATCTAAGAGCATCTGCAGCACAGAGTGACAACTGCTTTGTGGCCAGCTGGAGTATGTTCAAGTGATGTGTTTGCCGTGTGATTTTTGCAGCAATTTTCTGAAATTTTGGTAAAAATGCAGCAAAAACAGCATTGTGTGAACATATCCTTGTCGTGCTGAAAAGGCAAAGAAAAATCAGCAACAAAATGCCAAGTTTGAACACTGCCGAAAAGTAAAACTAGTGCAAAGAGTAGTATCTGAATTTTCCCACCCACCTGTGACCACACCACTTTTCCATTGTGGCAGTACTACCACTTTATTTATCCATTAGTGCTTATTCAGATGTCATTTTGACACATACAAGTTCTGTGTTTTATTGCATAAATCTCGTCCTTAGTATAGTCTACACGGTTGTTCACGTCAGATATTTTTTTGCGGACTGACTGGTCTGCGCAATATTGCACAGACATGTCCGATACTGATGTGAGTGTCAGATCAAAATCAAAAATGTAAATCTATGCGTCCATATAAAAATCAGACAGCACTTGAATGCCATTCCTCAAACACTTCTCTTCTTCTTGAGCCAGTATAAATGGTCAGGCTGACCAACATTGCTTCGTCATATACATTAAATATTTTACTTATTACTCTTGACATTTTAATAGTCCCTTTACAGCATTAAATGTCTACTCTTAATAGCTTAAAAAGAATCCTTCCATTTTACCTGTGATTTTTAAGGGCGCCACAGGAAATTGTGCAGGGACTAGAATTGCCAACATTAACTATGAGCAATAGATTTTCTCTGGTGATATTTTTATGTATGAAATTTAGTGAACTACTGTACCTCCACTAAATATAAATGATAGAGACTTCCCATCAAGGCAGAGTTGGGAATTATGGTTGAGCGCAGATGTGCTACGCCATTTGCATAACTCCATTTCTCAGTCATTGAAGGCCGAGATGGGAATAACCCTTTAATTGCCATGCAGACTAGTAAATCAGCTTTGTTTGCTCAAACCATCAGCTGCTACATGAGCATGACCCCAGTGGTGTACGGACCCTTATTTAGCCCACACACCTGTGTGTATCCCCCTCAAGCAGAACCGGACATTACTCTTCACTGGTTTGAGTTATCTCAGGAGTCGGCCCCCAAAGATATACTGGGCTTTTAAGAGTTGCAATATATACCGTAGTATAAAAAGTTTGGTAAAAGTTTAGTTACACCTTGAAAAGAATCTATTGGTTCCAAGAAAAACAAAAAATTACAGAAGGTGAAATATAAAGTCTTTTCTCAAATTAGTCCTTAACAAATTATGCAATTTCTCTTAGTATTATGAGAATTCAGTTTTTACTTTAATTTTAACTTTAATTTTTACTTTAATTGTAGTTGTGCCACGCAAAATCTGATGACATTCCCTGCATGTCTGGGAGGTACCAGCTCTAACTGGGAAAAGCTAGATCTATACAGTATCTAAATGTTAAATGGTAAAGGAGAGAAGAGTGTGAAGGTAGAAGTAGGTTCTACTCCGAATCGCATTGAAATAAATTGGAAGATTTTTTATACTTCCCGTTTGGATTAACCTTTGTCAGCACATCTCCCGGGATACACTGCACTCCTCTATCATTTACTTGTTATGTCCTCTCTACATTTGGTGTGAATACAGCTAACGGAGCAGCAGCCACGATTGGACTATTTATCACTCTTTACATACAGCTCTGGCAAAAATTAAGAGACCACTGCAAAATGTTCAGTTGTCTGATTTTTCTCTTTATAGGTATATTTTTGAGTAAAATATAAATTCTTGCACGTTAATGACCGGGCCAATTTTTACAATTCTGACCACTGTCCCTTTATGAGGTTATAACACTGAAACGCTTCAGCGGATCCCGGTGATTCTGACAGTGTTTTCTCGTGACATATTGTACTTCATGACAGTGGTAACATTTCTTTGATATTACCTGCGTTTATTTGTGAAAAAAACGGAAATTTGGCGAAAATTTTGAAAATTTCACAATTTTCCAACTTTGAATCTTTATGCAATTAAATCACAGAGATATGTCACACAAAATACTTAATAAGTAACATTTCCCACATGTCTACTTTACATCAGTACAATTTTGGAACCAACATTTTTTTTGTTAGGGAGTTATAAGGGTTAAAAGTTGACCAGCAATTTCTCATTTTTACAATACCATTTTTTTTTTTTAGGGACCACATCTCATTTGAAGTCATTTTAAGGGGTCTATATGATAGAAAAAATACCCAAGTGTGACACTATTCTAAAAACTGCACCCCTCAAGGTGCTCAAAACCACATTCAAGAAGTTTATTAACCCTTCTGGTGTTTCACAGGAATTTTTGGAATGTTTAAATAAAAATGAACATATAAAGGGACTCTGTCACCCCCTCCAGCCAGCTTGTGCAGCAGTAATGCTGCATTCTGACAAGGTGGCTCTTTTAGTTATTGGTGCAGTCAAAGCAGAAATAAAGTCAAATCAAATCTGGCGCCTGCTGTTTTATTCTACCTGGGGCAGGCGCAGTGAGCGCTGCCCGTCTGACCTCAGATGCAGTCTCGCAGACTGCGCCTGTGCTGCTGCCCTGCTTGTGAATCCCAGCCCCGCAGTGTGTTATGCATTATGCAGTGAGCAGCGCTCACTGCGCCTGCCCCAGGCAGAACAAAACAGCGCAGGTGCCGGATTTGATTTGAAAACAGCGCGGAGGGGGCGGCGCCCAGCGCCGAAGAAGCCTTGAGTGACGGCAGTGTGGCGTGTGCAGCAGGGAGGTTAAGACCTGCCTCCAGGACTAAAGACAGGTATTTTTGGGAAATTATAAAACGCTTTATTTCTGATTTGACTGCACCAATAACTAAAAGAGCCACAACGTGGCTCTTTTAGATTCTAACGGCTGGAGGGGGTGACAGAGTCCCTTTAACTTTTTTTCACAAAAAATTTACTTCAGCTCCAATTTGTTTTATTTTACCAAGGGTAACAGGAGAAAATGGACCTTAAAAGTTGTTGTACAATTTGTCCTGAGTACGCCGATATCCCATATATAGGGGTAAACCACTGTTTGGGCGCATGGCAGAGCTCGGAAGCGAAGGAGCACCGTTTGACTTTTCAATGCAAATTTGACAGGAATTGAGATGGGACGCCATGTTGCGTTTGGAGAGCCATTGATGTGCCTAAACATTGAAACCCCCCACAAATGACACCATTTTGGAAAGTAGACCCCCTAAGGAACTTATCTAGATATGTGGTGAGCACTTTGACCCACCAAGTGCCTTACAGAAGTTTATAATGCAGAGCTGTAAAAATAAAAAATCATATTTTTTCACAAAAATGATCTTTTCACCCCCAATTTTTTATTTTCCCAAGGGTAAGAGAAGAAATTGGACCCGAAAAGTTGTTGTACAATTTGTCCTGAGTATGCTGATACCCCATATGTGGGGGTAAACCACCGTTTGGGCGCATGGGAGGGCTCGGAAGGGATTCCATTTGGAATGCAGACTTAGATGGAATGGTCTGCAGGCGCCACTGTTATGATACGGTGGTCTAGGAGCAACATGGAACGAGCTCTGAAGGAAGTGGTAACTGTACTGTCCGCAGTCCCTAAGCTCAACACAACACTAGAAGTAGCCGTGGAATGCTCCTAACTCTCCCTAGGCATCTCGTCACAGCCTAAGAGCTAACTACCCCTAAAGAGAGAAGCAGGAAAGCTATCTTGCCTCAGAGAAAATCCCCAAAGGATAGATTAGCCCCCCACAAATAATGACTGTGATTGGAGAGGGAAAAGACATACACAGGATGAAACCAGGATGAGCACAGGAGGCCAGTCTAGCTAAATAGATAGGACAGGATGGAATACTGTGCGGTCAGTATAAAACACTACAAAAATCCACGCAGAGTTTACAAAAAATCTCCACACCTGACTAACGGTGTGGAGGGCAAATCTGCCTCCCAGAGCTTCCAGCAAGACAGAATTTATTCATACTGATAACGCTGGACAAACATAGAAAGCACAGAATGGATAAGTCCACAATCTATGGACAGAAAAGAGCAAGCAAAAACTTAGCTTTGCTGAACTGGTCAGGATAACAGGGAACTCCAAAGAGATGTGAATCCAACCAGGAACCATTTACAAGTGGCACTGGCTGAAGGAAAGAGCCAGGCCTAAATAGCAGAGCAGAAGAGACGATAAGTGGAGGCAGCTGATGACAGCTAACTCCAAGGAGCAGCCATACCACTTGAAACCACAAGAGGGAGCCAAAGAGCAGAACTCACAAAAGTGCCACTTACAACCACCGGAGGGAGCCCAAGAGCGGAATTCACAACAGTACCCCCCCCTTGAGGAGGGGTCACCGAACCCTCACCAGAGCCCCCAGGCCGATCAGGACGAGCCAAATGAAAAGCACGAACCAAATCGGTGGCATGGACATCGGAGGCAACAACCCAAGAATTATCCTCCTGGCCATAACCCTTCAACTTGACAAGATACTGAAGCCTCCGCCTTGAAAAAGGAGAATCCAAAATCTTCTCAACCTCATATTCCAACTCTCCCTCAACCAACACCGGGGCAGGAGGGTAAACAGAGGGAACAACGGGCACCACATATCTCCGCAACAAAGATCTATGGAAAACATTATGAATGGCAAAAGAGGCTGGAAGAGCCAAACGAAAAGACACCGGATTAATAATTTCAGAAATTTTATAAGGACCAATAAACCGAGGCTTAAACTTAGGGGAAGAAACCTTCATAGGAACATGACGAGAAGACAACCAAACCAAATCCCCCACATGAAGCCGGGGGCCAACACACCGACGGCGGTTAGCAAAACGTTGAGCCCTTTCCTGAGACAACGTCAAATTGTCCACCACATGAGTCCAAATCTGCTGCAGCCTGTCCACCACAGAATCAACACCAGGACAATCAGAAGGCTCAACCTGCCCAGAAGAAAAACGAGGATGAAAACCAAAATTACAAAAGAAAGGTGAAACCAAAGTAGCCGAACTAGCCCGATTATTAAGGGCAAACTCGGCCAACGGCAAAAAAGACACCCAATCATCCTGATCAGCAGACACAAAGCATCTCAAATAGGTCTCCAAGTTCTGATTAGTTCGCTCAGTTTGGCCATTGGTCTGAGGATGAAACGCCGAAGAAAAAGACAAATCAATGCCCATCCTAGCACAAAAGGCCGGCCAAAATCTAGAGACAAACTGAGAACATCTGTCAGACACAATATTTTCCAGAATGCCATGCAAACGAACCACATGCTGAAAAAATAATGGAACCAGATCTGAGGAGGAAGGCAACTTAGGCAAATGCACCAGATGGACCATTTTAGAGAACCGGTCACAAACAACCCAGATAACAGACATCTTCTGGGAAACAGGAAGATCCGAAATAAAATCCATGGAAATATGCGTCCAGGGCCTCTCAGGGACCGGCAAAGGCAAAAGCAACCCACTAGCGCGGGAACAGCAAGGCTTGGCCCGGGCACAAGTCCCACAGGACTGCACAAAAGCACGCACATCGCGCGACAAGGAAGGCCACCAAAAGAACCTAGCAACCAAATCTCTGGTACCAAAAATCCCAGGATGACCAGCCAACACTGAAAAATGAACCTCAGAAATTACCTTACTTGTCCATCTATCAGGAACAAACAGCTTCCCCACTGGACAGCGGTTAGGCCTATCAGCCTGAAATTCCTGAAGTACCCACCGCAAATAAGGGGAGATAGCAGAAAGAATCACCCCCTCCTTAAGAATGCCAACCGGCTCAAGGACTCCAGGAGAATCAGGCGAAAAACTCCTAGAGAGGGCATCAGCCTTAACATTCTTAGATCCCGGAAGATACGAGACCACAAAATCAAAACGGGAAAAAAACAGGGACCATCGAGCCTGTTTAGGATTCAGCAGCTTGGCCGACTCGAGGTAAATCAGATTCTTATGATCGGTCAGGACCACAACGCGGTGTTTAGCACCCTCAAGCCAATGTCGCCACTCCTCAAACGCCCACTTCATAGCCAACAACTCCCGATTGCCGACATCATAATTGCGTTCCGCAGGCGAAAACTTTCTGGAAAAAAAAGCACACGGTTTCATCAAAGAACCATCGGACTCCCTCTGAGACAAAATGGCCCCTGCCCCAATCTCAGACGCGTCAACCTCAACCTGAAATGGAAGAGAAACATCCGGCTGACGCAACACAGGGGCAGAAGTAAATCGGCGTTTAAGCTCCCGAAAGGCCTCAACAGCCTCAGAGGACCAATTCGTCACATCAGCGCCTTTCTTCGTCAAATCAGTAAGGGGCTTAACCACACTGGAAAAGTTGGCAATGAAACGGTGATAAAAATTAGCAAAGCCCAAAAATTTTTGAAGGCCTTTCACAGATGTGGGTTGGATCCAGTCATGAATAGCTTGGACCTTAACAGGATCCATTTCTATAGACGACGGAGAAAAAATAAAACCCAAAAAAGAGACCTTCTGAACTCCAAATAGGCACTTAGACCACTTCACAAACAAAGCATTATCACGAAGGATCTGGAACACCATCCTGACCTGCTTCACATGAGACTCCCAATCATCGGAAAAAATCAAAATATCATCCAAATATACGACCATGAATTTATCAAGATAATTGCGGAAAATATCATGCATGAAAGACTGGAACACAGATGGAGCATTAGAGAGCCCAAATGACATCACAAGGTATTCAAAATGGCCTTCGGGCGTATTAAATGCAGTTTTCCATTCGTCACCCTGTTTAATACGAACAAGATTATATGCCCCTCGGAGGTCAATCTTAGTAAACCAACTAGCCCCCTTAATCTGAGCAAACAAATCAGTAAGCAAAGGCAAGGGGTATTGGAATTTGACCGTGATCTTATTAAGAAGACGATAATCAATACAGGGTCTCAAGGAGCCATCCTTCTTGGCAACAAAAAAGAAACCCGCTCCCAATGGTGACGAAGAGGGCCGAATATGCCCCTTCTCCAAAGACTCCTTAACATAACTCCGCATGGCGGCATGCTCTGGCACAGACAGATTGAAAAGTCGGCCCTTAGGAAACTTGCAACCAGGAATCAAGTTAATAGCACAATCACAGTCCCTGTGCGGAGGAAGGGAACTGGACTTGGGCTCATCAAATACATCCTGGAAATCCGACAAAAACTCAGGGACCTCAGAAGAGGGGGAAGAGGAAATTGACATCAAAGGAACGTCACTATGTACCCCTTGACAACCCCAACTAGTCACCGACATAGTTTTCCAATCCAGCACCGGATTATGTTCCTGTAACCATGGAAAACCCAGTACAACAACATCATGCAGGTTATGCAACACCAGAAAACGGCAATCTTCCTGATGTGCAGGAGCCATGTACATAGTCATCTGTGTCCAGTACTGAGGTTTATCCTTGGCCAAGGGTGTAGCATCAATACCCCTCAAAGGAATAGGGCTCTGCAAAGGCTGCAAGGAAAAACCACAGCGCCTGGCGAATTCTAAGTCCATTAAGTTCAGGGCAGCGCCTGAATCCACAAATGCCACAACAGAAAAGGACGACAATGAGCAAATCAAGGTCACAGATAAGAGAAATTTAGGCTGTATAGTACTAATGGTAACAGACCTAGCGACTCTCTTAGTACCCTTATGGCATTCAGAGATAACATGAGCAGAATCACCACAGTAAAAACACAGCCTATTCTGACGTCTGAATTCCTGCCGTTCTGTTCTAGTCAAAATCCTATCACATTGCATAGGTTCAGGACTCTGCTCAGAGGATACTGCCATATGGTGCACAGCTTTGCGCTCGCGCAGACGCCGATCAATCTGAATGGCTAGCGACATAGATTCGCTCAAACCGGCAGGCGTAGGAAAGCCCACCATAACATCTTTAAGGGCTTCAGAAAGACCTTTTCTGAAAATAGCTGCCAGAGCCTCTTCATTCCATTTAGTGAGCACAGACCATTTTCTAAATTTCTGGCAGTATAACTCTGCTGCTTCCTGACCTTGACACAAGGCCAACAGGGTTTTTTCTGCATGATCAACAGAATTAGGTTCGTCATACAATAATCCGAGCGCTTGAAAAAATGCATCAACATTCAATAATGCCGGATCCCCTGTTTCAAGAGAAAAAGCCCAGTCTTGAGGGTCACCACGCAGCAAGGATATAATGATTTTTACTTGCTGAATGGGATCACCAGAAGAACGGGGTTTCAAAGCAAAAAACAATTTGCAGTTATTTTTACTTGGATCTGTCCCAAAAAAACAAATCAGGGGTAGGAATTCTAGGCTCTAAAGCCGGAGTCTGGACAACATAGTCCTGGATACTCTGTTGTTGTGAATTCTGTGGTCAAGCTCCCTCCTGTGGTCATGAGTGGTACTTCGGCTGGTTCTGTCCATGAGCTTCCTCTGGTGGATGTGAGTGGGGCTGCGGCTTCTGAGTTTCCTTCCTCAGGTGACGAGGTTAAGTCGTTAGGTGCTGCTCTATTTAACTCCACCTAGTTCTTTGTTCCTTGCCTCCAGTCAATGTTCCAGTATTGGTCTTGCTCTCTCCTGGATCGTTCTTGTGGCCTGTCTGCCCTGCATAAGCTAAGTTATGCTTGTGTTACTTTTGTTTGCTATTTTTTCTGTCCAGCTTGCTATATTGGATTCTCTTTCTTGCTGGAAGCTCTGGGACGCAGAGGGAGCACCTCCGTGCCGTAAGTCGGTGCGGAGGGTCTTTTTGCGCCCTCTGCGTGGTTGTTTGTAGGTTTTTGTGCTGACCGCAAAGCTATCTTTCCTATCCTCGGTCTATTCAGTAAGTCGGGCCTCACTTTGCTAAAACCTATTTCATCTCTGTGTTTGTATTTTCATCTTTACTCACAGTTATTATATGTGGGGGGCTGCCTTTTCCTTTGGGGAATTTCTCTGAGGCAAGGTAGGCTTATTTTTCTATCTTCAGGGCTAGCTAGTTTCTCAGGCTGTGCCCGAGGCGCCTAGGTCTGGTCAGGAGCGCTCCACGGCTACCTCTAGTGTGGTGTGATAGGATTAGGGATTGCGGTCAGCATAGTTCCCACGTCTCAGAGCTCGTCCTATGTTATTAGTAACTACCAGGTCACTTTGTGTGCTCTTAACCACCAGGTCCATTGTGTTTCTGAATCACCAGTTCATAACAGTACTGGAGGCCCAAAGTACTAATGCTTCTCAATAGAGGGAAAAGAGAAGTTCTGAGACCATTTTTTTTCTCTGCACTGTGTATTGTCTTTCTTTTCCCCTAGACATTTGGGTGGTTCAGGACACAGGTGTAGTGATGGACATTAAAGGTCTGTCTTCTTGTGTGGATAATCTCACTGCAAGAGTACAAAATATTCAAGACTTTGTGGTTCAGAATTCTATGTTAGAACCAAGAATTCCTATTCCCGATTTGTTTTCTGGAGATAGAGCTAAGTTTCTGAGTTTTAAAAATAATTGTAAACTGTTTCTGGCTTTGAAACCCCGCTCCTCTGGTGACCCAGTTCAACAAGTTAAGATCATTATTTCTTTATTACGTGGCGACCCTCAAGACTGGGCATTTTCCCTTTCGCCAGGAGATCCTGCATTATGTAATATTGATGCGTTTTTTCTGGCGCTCGGATTGCTTTATGATGAACCTAATTCAGTGGATCAGGCAGAGAAAAATTTGCTGGCTCTGTGTCAGGGTCAGGATGAGGTAGATATATTGTCAGAAGTTTAGGAAGTGGTCTGTGCTCACTCAATGGAATGAATGTGCGCTGGCAGCAATTTTCAGAAAGGGTCTCTCTGAAGCCCTTAAGGATGTCATGGTGGGATTTCCTATGCCTGCTGGTCTGAGTGAGTCTATGTCTTTGGTCATTCAGATCGATCGACGCTTACGTGAGCGTAAAACTGTGCACCATTTGGCGGTATTATCTGAGCATAAACCTGAGCCTATGCAATGTGATAGGACTTTGACCAGAGCTAAACGGCAAGAACACAGACGTCGGAATGGGCTGTGTTTTTACTGTGGTGATTCCACTCATGCTATCTCTGATTGTCCTAAGCGCACTAAGCGGTTCGCTACGTCTGCCACCATTGGTACGGTACAGTCGAAATTTCTTTTGTCCGTTACTTTGATCTGCTCTTTGTCATCCTATTCTGTCATGGCATTTGTGGATTCAGGCAGTGCCCTGAATTTGATGGACTTGGAGTTTGCTAGGCGCTGTGGGTTTTTCTTGGAGCCCTTGCAGCATCCTATTCCATTGAGAGGAATTGATGCTACGCCTTTGGCCAAGAATAAGCCTCAGTACTGGTCCCAATTGACCATGTGCATGGCTCCTGCGCATCAGGAGGATATTCGCTTTTTGGTGTTGCATAATCTGCATGATGTGGTCGTGTTGGGGTTGCCATGGCTACAAGTCCATAACCCAGTATTGGATTGGAAATCGATGTCTGTGTCCAGCTGGGGTTGTCAGGGGGTACATGGTGATGTTCCATTTCTGTCTATTTCGTCATCCACCCCTTCTGAGGTCCCAGAGTTCTTGTCGGATTACCGGGATCTATTTGATGAGCCCAAGTCCAGTGCCCTACCTCCGCATAGGGATTGCGATTGTGCTATCGATTTGACTCCTGGTAGTAAGTTTCCTAAAGGTCGACTGTTTAATTTGTCTGTGCCTGAGCACGCCGCTATGCGGTGTTACGTAAAGGAATCCTTGGAGAAGGGTCATATTCGCCCGTCGTCGTCACCATTGGGAGCAGGGTTCTTTTTTGTGGCCAAGAAGGATGGTTCGTTGAGACCTTGTATTGATTACCGCCTTCTAAATAAAATCACAATCAAATTTCAGTACCCCTTGCCGCTGCTGTCTGATTTGTTTGCTCGGATTAAGGGGGCTAGTTGGTTCACCAAGATAGATCTTCGTGGTGCGTATAATCTTGTGCGTATTAAACAGGGCGATGAATGGAAAACAGCATTTAATACGCCCGAGGACCATTTTGAGTACCTGGTTATGCCATTCGGGCTTTCTAATGCTCCATCAGTATTTCAGTCCTTTATGCATGACATCTTCCGAGAGTACCTGGCTAAATTCCTGATTGTATACTTGGATGATATTTTGGTCTTCTCGGATGATTGGGAGTCTCACGTGAAGCAGGTTAGAATGGTGTTCCAGGTCCTGCGTGCGATTCTTTGTTTGTGAAAGGCTCAAAGTGTCTCTTTGGTGTTCAGAAGGTTTTATTTTTGGGTTTCATTTTTTCCCCTTCTACTATCGAGATGGACCCTGTTAAAGTTCAGGCCATTTATGATTGGACTCAGCCGACATCTCTGAAGAGTCTGCAAAAGTTTCTGGGCTTTGCTAATTTTTATCGTCGCTTCATCAATAATTTTTCTACTATTGCTAAACCGTTGACTGATTTAACCAAGAAGGGTGTTGATGTGGTCAATTGGTCTTCTGCTGCTGTGGAAGCTTTTCAGGAATTGAAGCGTCGTTTTTCTTCTGCCCCTGTGTTGTGCCAACCAGATGTTTCGCTCCCGTTCCAGGTCAAGGTTGATGCTTCTGAGATTGGAGCAGGGGCTTTTTTTGTCACAAAGAAGTTCTGATGGCTCGGTGATGAAACCATGTGCCTTCTTTTCCAGGAAGTTTTCGCCTGCTGAGCGTAATTATGATGTTGGCAATCGAGAGTTGCTGGCCATGAAGTGGGCATTCGAGGAGTGGCGTCATTGGCTTGAAGGAGCTAAGCATTGCGTGGTGGTCTTGACTGATCACAAGAACTTGACTTATCTCGAGTCTGCCAAACGGTTGAATCCAAGACAGGCTGTTATGAACTGGTGATTCAGAAACACAATGGACCTGGTGGTTAAGAGCACGCAAAGTGACCTGATAGTTACTAATAACATAGGACGAGCTCTGAGGCGTGGGAACTCTGCTGACCGCAATCCCTAATCCTATCATACCACACTAGAGGTAGCCGTGGAGCGCTCCTGACCAGACCTAGGCGCCTCGGGCACAGCCTGAGAAACTAGCTAGCCCGAAGATAGAAAAATAAGCCTACCTTGCCTCAGAGAAATTCCCCAAAGGAAAAGGCAGCCCCACACATATAATGACTGTGAGTAAAGATCAAAATACAAACACAGAGATGAAATAGGTTTTAGCAAAGTGAGGCCCGACTTACTGAATAGACCGATGATAGGGAAGATAGCTTTGCGGTCAGCACAAAAACCTACAAACAACCACGCAGAGGGTGCAAAAAGACCCTCCGCACCGACTAACGGTACGGAGGTGCTCCCTCTGCGTCTCAGAGCTTCCAGCAAGCAAGAAAAAACAATATAGCAAGCTGGACAGAAAAAATAGCAAACAAAAGAAACACAAGCAAAACTTAGCTTATGCAGGGCAGACAGGCCACAAGACGATCCAGGAGAAAGAAAGACCAATACTGGAACATTGGCTGGAGGCCAGGAACAAAGAACTAGGTGGAGTTAAATAGAGCAGCACCTAACGACTTAACCTCGTCACCTGAGGAAGGAAACTCAGAAGCCGCAGCCCCACTCACATCCACCAGAGGAAGCTCATGGACAGAACCAGCCGAAGTACCACTCATGACCACAGGAGGGAGCTTGACCACAGAATTCACAACAGTACCCCCCCCCATTGAGGAGGGGTCACCGAACCCTCACCAGAGCCCCCAGGCCGACCAGGATGAGCCAAATGAAAGGCACGAACCAGATCGGCAGCATGAACATCAGAGGCAAAGACCCAGGAATTATCTTCCTGACCATAACCCTTCCACTTAACTTAACCTTCAAGCCAATGACGCCACTCCTCGAATGCCCACTTCATGGCCAGCAACTCTCGATTGCCAACATCATAATTACGCTCAGCAGGCGAAAACTTCCTGGAAAAGAAGGCACATGGTTTCATCACCGAGCCATCAGAACTTCTTTGCGACAAAACAGCCCCTGCTCCAATTTCAGAAGCATCAACGTCGACCTGGAACGGGATCGAAACATCTGGCTGGCACAACACAGGGGCAGAAGAAAAACGACGCTTTAACTCCTGAAAAGCTCCCACAGCAGCAGAAGACCAATTGACCACATCAGCACCCTTCTTGGTTAAATCAGTCAAAGGTTTGGCAATACTAGAAAAATTATTGATGAAGCGACGATAAAAATTAGCAAAGCCCAGGAACTTTTGCAGACTCTTCAGAGATGTCGGCTGAGTCCAATCAAAAATGGCCTGAACTTTAACAGGGTCCATCTCGATAGTAGAAGCGGAAAAAATGAAACCCAAAAATGAAACCTTCTGAACACCAAAGAGGCACTTTGACCCCTTCACAAACAAAGAATTCGCACGCAGGACCTGGAACACCATTCTAACCTGCTTCACGTGAGACTCCCAATCATCCGAGAAGACCAAAACATCATCCAAGTATACAATCAGGAATTTATCCAGGTACTCTCGGAAGATGTCATGCATAAAGGACTGAAATACTGATGGAGCATTGGAAAGCCCGAATGGCATAACCAGGTACTCAAAATGGCCCTCAGGTGTATTAAATGCTGTTTTCCATTCATCGCCCTGTTTAATACGCACAAGATTATACGCACCACGAAGATCTATCTTGGTGAACCAACTAGCCCCCTTAATCCGAGCAAACAAATCAGACAGCAGCGGCAAGGGGTACTGAAATTTGATTGTGATTTTATTTAGAAGGCGGTAATCAATACAAGGTCTCAACGAACCATCCTTCTTGGCCACAAAAAAGAACCCTGCTCCCAATGGTGACGACGACGGGCGAATATGACCCTTCTCCAAGGATTCCTTTACGTAACTCCGCATAGCGGCGTGCTCAGGCACAGACAAATTAAACAGTCGACCTTTAGGAAACTTACTACCAGGAATCAAATCGATAGCACAATCGCAATCCCTATGCGGAGGTAGGGCACTGGACTTGGGCTCATCAAATACATCCCAGTAATCCGACAAGAACTCTGGGACCTCAGAAGGGGTGGATGATGAAATAGACAGAAATGGAATATCACCATGTACCCCCTGACAACCCCAGCTGGACACAGACATAGACTTCCAATCCAATATTGGGTTATGGACTTGTAGCCATGGCAACCCCAACACGACCACATCATGCAGATTCTGCAACACCAAAAAGCGAATATCCTCCTGATGCGCAGGAGCCATGCACATGGTCAGTTGGGTCCAGTACTGAGGCTTATACTTGGCCAAAGGCGTAGCATCAATTCCTCTCAATGGAATAGGATACTGCAAGGGCTCCAAGAAAAACCCACAGCGCCTAGCAAACTCCAAGTCCATCAAATTCAGGGCAGCGCCTGAATCCACAAATGCCATGACAGAATAGGATGACAAAGAGCAGATCAAAGTAACGGACAAAAGAAATTTTGACTGTACCGTACCAATGGTGGCAGACCAAGCGAACCGCTTAGTGCGCTTAGGACAATCGGAAATAGCATGAGTGGAATCACCACAGTAAAAACACAGCCCATTCCGACGTCTGTGTTCTTGCCGTTCAGCTCTGGTCAAAGTCCTATCATATTGCATAGGTTCAGGTTTATACTCAGATAATACCGCCAAATGGTGCACAGTTTTACGCTCACGTAAGCGTCGATCGATCTGAATGGCCAAAGACAGACTCATTCAGACCAGCAGGCATAGGAAATCCCACCATGACATCCTTAAGGGCTTCAGAGAGACCCTTCCTGAAAATTGCTGCCAGCGCACATTCATTCCATTGAGTGAGCACAGACCACTTCCTAAACTTCTGACAATATATCTCTACCTCATCCTGACCCTGACACAGAGCCAGCAAATTTTTCTCTGCCTGATCCACTGAATTAGGTTCATCATAAAGCAATCCGAGCGCCAGAAAAAACGCATCAATATTACATAATGCAGGATCTCCTGGCGCAAGGGAAAATGCCCAGTCTTGAGGGTCGCCACGTAATAAAGAAATAATGATCTTAACTTGTTGAACTGGGTCACCAGAGGAGCGGGGTTTCAAAGCCAGAAACAGTTTGCAATTATTTTTGAAATTCAGAAACTTAGCTCTATCTCCAGAAAATAAATCAGGAATAGGAATTCTAGGTTCTAACATAGATTTCTGAACCATAATATCTTGAATCTTTTGTACTCTTGCAGTGAGATTATCCACACAAGAAGACAGACCTTTAATGTCCATCACTACACCTGTGTCCTGAACCACCCAAATGTCTAGGGGGAAAAGAAAGACAAAACATAGTGCAAAGAAAAAAAAATGGTCTCAGAACTTCTCTTTTCCCTCTATTGAGAAGCATTAGTACTTTAGGCCTCCAGTACTGTTATGAACTGGTGATTCAGAAATACAATGGACCTGGTGGTTAAGAGCACGCAAAGTGACCTGATAGTTACTAATAACATAGGACGAGCTCTGAGACGTGGGAACTCTGCTGACCGCAATCCCTAATCCTATCATACCACACTAGAGGTAGCCGTGGAGCGCTCCTGACCAGACCTAGGCGCCTCGGGCACAGCCTGAGAAACTAGCTAGCCCTGAAGATAGAAAAATAAGCCTACCTTGCCTCAGAGAAATTCCCCAAAGGAAAAGGCAGCCCCACACATATAATGACTGTGAGTAAAGATGAAAATACAAACACAGAGATTAAATAGGTTTTAGCAAAGTGAGGCCCGACTTACTGAATAGACCGAGGATAGGGAAGATAGCTTTACGGTCAGCACAAAAACCTACAAACAACCACGCAGAGGGCGCAAAAAGACCCTCCGCACCGACTAACGGTACGGAGGTGCTCCCTCTGCGTCTCAGAGGTTCCAGCAAGCAAGAAAAACCAATATAGCAAGCTGGACAGAAAAAATAGCAAACAAAAGAAACACAAGCAAAACTTAGCTTATGCAGGGCAGACAGGCCACAAGACGATCCAGGAGAGAGCAAGACCAATACTGGAACATTGACTGGAGGCCAGGAACAAAGAACTAGATGGAGTTAAATAGAGCAGCACCTAACGACTTAACCTCGTCACCTGAGGAAGGAAACTCAGAAGCCGCAGCCCCACTCACATCCACCAGAGGAAGCTCATGGACAGAACCAGCCGAAGTACCACTCATGACCACAGGAGGGAGCTTGACCACAGAATTCACAACAACAGGCTCGTTGGTCGCTGTTTTTCTCCTGTTTTGACTTTGTGGTTTCGTACCTTCCGGGCTCTAAAAATGTGAAAGCGGATGCCCTGTCTAGGAGTTTTGTGCCCGACTCTCCGGGTTTGCCTGAGCCGGCGGGTATTCTCAAAGAGGGGGTAATTTTGTCTGAAATCTCCCCTGATTTGCGGCGGGTGCTTCAAAAATTTCAGGCTAATAGACCTGACCGTTGCCCAGCGGAGAAACTGTTTGTCCCTGATAAATGGACGAGTAGAGTTATCTCTGAGGTTCATTGTTCGGTGTTGGATGGGCATCCTGGAGTCTTTGGTACCAGAGATTTGGTGGCTAGATCCTTTTGGTGGCCGTCTCTGTCGCGGGATGTGCGTTCGTTTGTGCAGTCCTGTGGGATTTGTGCTCGGGCTAAGCCCTGCTGTTCTCGTGCCAGTGGGTTGCTTTTGCCCTTGCCGGTCCCGAAGAGGCCCTGGACACATATCTCTATGGATTTTATTTCGGATCTCCCCGTCTCTCAAAAGATGTCGGTCATTTGGGTGGTTTGTGATCGCTTCTCTAAGATGGTCCATTTGGTACCCTTGTCTAAATTGCCTTCCTCCTCTGATTTGGTGCCATTGTTTTTCCAGCATGTGGTTCGTTTACATGGCATTCCGGAGAACATCGTTTCGGACAGAGGTTCCCAGTTTGTTTCGAGGTTTTGGCGAGCCTTTTATGCTAGGATGGGCATTGATTTGTCTTTTTCCTCGGCTTTCCATCCTCAGACAAATGGCCAAACTGAACGAACCAATCACACATTGGAAACATATCTGAAATGTTTTGTTTCTGCTGATCAGGATGATTGGGTGTCCTTTTTGCCTTTGGCTGAGTTCGCCCTTAATAATCGGGCCAGCTCGGCTACTTTGGTTTCGCCGTTTTTCTGCAATTCTGGTTTCCATCCTCGTTTCTTTTCAGGGCAGGTTGAGTCTTCCGAATGTCCTGGTGTGGACACTGTGGTGGATAGATTGCAGCAAATTTGGACTCATGTAGTGGACAATTTGACATTGTTCCAGGAGAAGGCTCAACGTTTCGCTAACCGCAGGCGCTGTGTGGGTCCCCGACTTCATGTTGGGGATTTGGTTTGGTTGTCGTCTCGTTATATTCCTATGAAAGTTTCCTCTCCTAAGTTTAAGCCTCGTTTCATTGGTCCGTATAGGATTTTTGAGGTTCTTAATCCTGTGTCTTTTCGTTTGGCCCTTCCGGCTTCCTTTTCCATCCATAATGTATTCCATAGGTCATTGTTGCGGAGATACGTGGCACCTGTGGTTCCATCCGTTGATCCTCCTGCCCCGGTTTTGGTTGAGGGGGAGTTGGAGTATATAGTGGAGAAGATTTTGTATTCTCGTATTTCGAGACAGAAACTCCAGTACCTGGTTAAGTGGAAGGGTTATGGTCAGGAAGATAATTCCTGGGTCTTTGCCTCTGATGTTCATGCTGCCGATCTGGTTCGTGCCTTTCATCTGGCTCATCCTGGTCGGCCTGGGGGCTCCGGTGAGAGTTCGGTGACCCCTCCTCAAGGGGGGTACTGTTGTGAATTCTGTGGTCAAGCTCCCTCCTGTGGTCATGAGTGGTACTTCGGCTGGTTCTGTCCATGAGCTTCCTCTGGTGGATGTTAGTGGGGCTGCGGCTTCTGAGTTTCCTTCCTCAGGTGACGAGGTTAAGTAGTTAGGTGCTGCTCTATTTAACTCCACCTAGTTCTTTGTTCCTTGCCTCCAGTCAATGTTCCAGTATTGGTCTTGCTCTCTCCTGGATCATTCTTGTGGCCTGTCTGCCCTGCATAAGCTAAGTTATGCTTGTGTTACTTTTGTTTGCTATTTTTTCTGTCCAGCTTGCTATATTGGTTTTTCTTGCTTGCTGGAAGCTCTGGGACGCAGAGGGAGCACCTCCGTGCCGTTAGTCGGTGCGGAGGGTCTTTTTGCGCCCTCTGCGTGGTTGTTTGTAGGTTTTTGTGCTGACCGCAAAGCTATCTTTCCTATCCTCGGTCTATTCAGTAAGTCGGGCCTCACTTTGCTAAAACCTATTTCATCTCTGTGTTTGTATTTTCATCTTTACTCACAGTCATTATATGTGGGGGGCTGCCTTTTCCTTTGGGAAATTTCTCTGAGGCAAGGTAGGCTTATTTTTCTATCTTCAGGGCTAGCTAGTTTCTCAGGCTGTGCCCGAGGCGCCTAGGTCTGGTCAGGAGCGCTACACGGCTACCTCTAGTGTGGTGTGATAGGATTAGGGATTGCGGTCAGCAGAGTTCCCACGTCTCAGAGCTCGTCCTATGTTATTAGTAACTATCAGGTCACTTTGTGTGCTCTTAACCACCAGGTCCATTGTGTTTCTGAATCACCAGTTCATAACACTCTGTACTCTTGCAGCTAGTTGATCCACACGAGAAAACAAACCCTGGACATCCATGCCAAAGCATATATCCTGAACCACCCAGATATCAAGAGGAAAAAAAAGACAAACCAGAGCACAGAAAAAAAAATGGTTGAGAACTTTCTTTTCCTTCTTTTGAGATGCATTTAATTCATTTTTGGCCACTTGTACTGTTATGATACGGTGGTCTAGGAGCAACATGGAACGAGCTCTGAAGGAAGTGGTAACTGTGCCGACAGCAGTCCCTAAGCTCAACACAACACTAGAAGTAGCCGTGGAATGCTCCTAACTCTCCCTAGGCATCTCGTCACAGCCTAAGAGCTAACTACCCCTAAAGAAAGAAGCAGGAAAGCTATCTTGCCTCAGAGAAAATCCCCAAAGGATAGATTAGCCCCCCACAAATAATGACTGTGAGTGGAGAGGGAAAAGACATACACAGGATGAAACCAGGATGAGCACAGGAGGCCAGTCTAGCTAAATAGATAGGACAGGATGGAATACTGTGCGGTCAGTATAAAACACTACAAAAATCCACGCAGAGTTTACAAAAAATCTCCACACCTGACTAAAGGTGTGGAGGGCAAATCTGCCTCCCAAAGCTTCCAGCAAGACAGAATTAATTCACACTGATAAGCTGGACAAACATAGAAAGCACAGAATGGATAAAGGTACCGTCACACTAGACGATATCGCTAGCGATCCGTGACGTTGCAGCGTCCTGACTAGCGATATCGTCCAGTGTGACAGGCAGCAGCGATCAGGCCCCTGCTGTGATATCGCTGGTCAGGGCAGAAAGGCCAGAACTTTGTTTCGTCGCTGGATCTCCCGCTGACATCGCTGAATCGGCGTGTGTGACGCCGATTCAGCGATGTCTTTGCTGGTAACCAGGGTAAACATCGGGTTACTAAGCGCAGGGCCGCGCTTAGTAACCCAATGTTTACCCTGGTTACCATCGTTAAAGTAAAAAAAACAACCACTACATACTTACCTACCGCTGTCTGTAAGCACAGCGGCCGGAAAGCAGAGCGGTGACGTCACCGCTCTGCTTTCCAGCTGCCCGGCGCTCACAGCCAGAGCAGAGAAGCAGAGCGCCGGGCAGCCGGAAAGCAGAGCGGTGACGTCACCGCTCTGCTTTCCGGCCGCTGTGCTTACACAGGGCAGAGAAGCAGAGCGCCGAGGACAGACACGGAAGGTAAGTATATAGTGGTTGTTTTTTTTACTTTAACGATGGTAACCAGGGTAAACATCGGGTTAATAAGCGCGGCCCTGCGCTTAGTAACCCGATGTTTACCCTGGTTACCGGCATCGTTGGTCGCTGGAGAGCTGTCTGTGTGACAGCTCTCCAGCGACCAAACAGCGGCGCTGCAGCGATCCGGATCGTTGTCGGTATCGCTGCAGCGTCGCTTAGTGTGACGGTACCTTAAGTCCACAATTATGGACAGAAAAGAGCAAGCAAAAACTTAGCTTTGCTGAACTGGTCAGGATAACAGGGAACTCCAAAGAGATGTGAATCCAACCAGGAACCATTTACAAGTGGCACTGGCTGAAGGAAAGAGCCAGGCCTAAATAGCAGAAGAGACGATAAGTGTAGGCAGCTGATGACAGCTAACTCCAAGGAGCAGCCATACCACTTGAAACCACAAGAGGGAGCCCAAGAGCATAACTCACAAACGTGCCACTTACAACCACCGGAGGGAGCCCAAGAGCGGAATTCACAACACGCCACATTGCGTTTGCAGAGCCCCTAATGTACCTAAACAGTAAAAAAAAACCACAAGTGACCCCATATTGGAAACTAGACCCCCAAATGAACTTATCTAGATGTGTTGTGAGAATTTTGAACCCCCAAGTGTTTCACTAGTTTATAACGCAGAGCCGTGAAACTAAAAAATCTTTTTTTTTTCCACAAAAATTATTTTTTAGCCCCCAGTTTCGTATTTTCCCAATGGTAACAGGAGAAATTGGACCGCAAAAGTTGTTGTCCAATGTGTCCTGAGTACGCTGATCCCCAATATGTTGGGGTAAACCCCTGTTTAGGCGCACGGGAGAGCTCAGAAGGGAAGGAGCAGTTTTACTTTTTCAACGCAGAATTGGCTGGAATTGAGATCGGACGCCATGTCGCGTTTGGAGAGCCCCTGATGTGCCTAAACAGTGGAAACCCCCAATTATAACTGAAACCCTAATCCAAACACACCCCTAACCCTAATCTCAACCCTATTCCCAACCGTAAATGTAATCCAAACCCTAACCCTAGCTTTAGCCCCAACCTTAACTGTAGCCTTAACCCTAACCCTAGCCCTAACCCTAATGGGAAAATGGAAATACATTTTTTTATTTTTCCCTAACTAAGGGGGTGATGAAGGGGGGTTTGATTTACTTTTATAGCGGGTTTTTTAGGTGATTTTTATGACTGGCAGCTGTCACACACTAAAAGACGCTTTTTATTGCAAAAAATATTTTCTGCGTTACCACATTTTGAGAGCTATAATTTTTCCATCTTTTGGTCCAGAGTCATGTGAGGTCTTGTTTTTTGCGGGACGAGTTGACATTTTTATTGGTACCATTTTCGGGCATGTGACATTTTTTGATCGCTTTTTATTCCGATTTTTGTGAGGCAGAATGACCAAAAACAAGCTGTTCATGAATTTCTTTTTGGGGGGGGGGGGCGTTTATACCGTTACACGTTTGGTAAAATTGATAATGCAGTTTTATTCTTCGGGTCAGTACGATTGCAGCGATATCTCATTTATATTTTTTTTATGTTTTGGCGCTTTTATACGATAAAAACTATTTTATATGAAAAATAATTATTTTTGCATCACTTTATTCTGAGGACTATAACTTTTTTATTTTTCCACTGATGACACTGTATGGCAGCTCATTTTTTGCGGGACAAGATGATGTTTTCAGAGGTACCATGGTTGTTTATATCCGTATTTTTGATTGCGTGTTATTCTACTTTTTGTTCGACGGTATGATAATAAAGCACTGCTTTTTTGCCTCGTTTTTTTGGTTTTTTTTACGGTGATCACTGAAGGGGTTAACTAGTGGGACAGTTTTATAGGTCGGGTCGTTACGGACGCGGCGATGCTAAATATGTGCATTTTTATTGTTTTTTTTAGATAAAGGAATGTATTTATGGGAACAGTATTTTTTTCTTTATTTAGGAATTTTTTTTTAATTTTTTTTTTTTACATGTGTGAATATTTTTTTTTCTTTATAATATTGCCCCGGGGGGGCATGATGTTATAGGGTCAGATCGCTGATCTGACGTGCACTGCTGGATGCTTACAGACGCCTGCTCTGAGCAGGCGCTTGTAAGCCACCTCCTTGCAGGACCCGGAAGTAGCCCCGTGGCCATTTTGGATCTGGGTCCTGCAGGGAGGAGGAGGTAGGAGACCCTCGGAGCAACACGATCACATCGCGTTGCTCCAGGGGTCTCAGGGAAGTACGCAGGGAGCCTCCTCCCTGCGCGATGCTTCCCTATTCCGACGGAACACTGTGATCATCTTTGATCGCAGTGTGCCGGGGTTAATGTGCCAGGGGCGGTCACAGACCGCTCCTGGCACATAGTGCCGGATGTCAGCTGCGATAGTCGGCTGACACCCAGCCGCGCTCCCCCAGTGAGCGCGGCCGATCTTTATGACGTACTATCCCGTCGAGAGTCAGATAGACCCATGTCACCTCGACGGGATAGTACGTCTAATGTCAGAGAGGGGTTAAACTTCCGACAACATGTCTCCGAATTTCCAAGCAATAAATTTTGTATTTTTTTTCTGACAAACAAAAATGATCATAATTAAAAAAAAAAAAAAAAACAGTGCTACTGTATCAAACCTCAAATAATGCAAATACTACAAGTTCATAATCATTTAGAAACAACAATACTAATGTTTTAACTTAGGAAGAGTTCAGAAATTAATATTTTGTGGAATAACCAGGATTTTTAATCACAGCGTTCATGCATCTTGGCATGCTTTCCACCAGTCTTTCACACTGCTTCTGGAGCAAAAATGTAAGCAGTTCTTTGTTTGATGGCTTGTGACTATCCATCATCCTCTTGATTACATTCCAGAGGTTTTCAATGGGGTTCAGGTCTGGAGATTGGGCTGCTCATGACAGGGTTTTGATGTGGTGGTCTCTTAGTTTTTGTCAGAGCTGTAGTTGTGCCACGCACAAGCAAGAAAGGTGAGGGACCAATCCTCCGACTAAGCTTCACTTTTGTTACAAAAGGTGTTACAAAGGAAACATCTTTTGTTTTCTTATTTCTCCTGAATCATAAATGGAACTTTGTATGTTCAGATCTGGCAGAATGAGGCCAACATGTAAATTTACTCGTTTTGATGATTTGTTAAGTCTGTAGTCAACAGAACATACTAGGTGAATAAAATTAACTATTTTTATCAAACCAATCAAAGCATACAAATGTGGTGATTAACTTCACCAATGCATCCTATTGATAGTGAATCAGCAGATAAACAAAGCAGTCAAAGATTTTCCACACCTCCAGTCAGGGGTTTGGACTTTACTACATAGAGAATGTAATTTATCAACTGTGTAATCAGACGATCCTGTGTATTATGCAGCCTAGCTAATTGAGGACCATAGAGCTGATTCTAAAGAATGAATTTACAAGAAAAGGTGTACAAAAACATAGTAACATAGTAACATAGTAACATAGTTAGTAAGGCCGAAAAAAGACATTTGTCCATCCAGTTCAGCCTATATTCCATCATAATAAATACCCAGATCTACGTCCTTCTACAGAACCTAATAATTGTATGATACAATATTGTTCTGCTCCAGGAAGACATCCAGGCCTCTCTTGAACCCCTCGACTGAGTTCGCCATCACCACCTCCTCAGGCAAGCAATTCCAGATTCTCACTGCCCTAACAGTAAAGAATCCTCTTCTATGTTGGTGGAAAAACCTTCACTCCTCCAGACGCAAAGAATGCCCCCTTGTGCCCGTCACCTTCCTTGGTATAAACAGATCCTCAGCGAGATATTTGTATTGTCCCCTTATATACTTATACATGGTTATTAGATCGCCCCTCAGTCGTCTTTTTTCTAGACTAAATAATCCTAATTTCGCTAATCTATCTGGGTATTGTAGTTCTCCCATCCCCTTTATTAATTTTGTTGCCCTCCTTTGTACTCTCTCTAGATCCATTATATCCTTCCTGAGCACCGGTGCCCAAAACTGGACACAGTACTCCATGTGCGGTCTAACTAGGGATTTGTACAGAGGCAGTATAATGCTCTCATCATGTGTATCCAGACCTCTTTTAATGCACCCCATGATCCTGTTTGCCTTGGCAGCTGCTGCCTGGCACTGGCTGCTCCAGGTAAGTTTATCATTAACTAGGATCCCCAAGTCCTTCTCCCTGTCAGATTTACCCAGTGGTTTCCCGTTCAGTGTGTAATGGTGATATTGATTCCCTCTTCCCATGTGTATAACCTTACATTTATCATTGTTAAACCTCATCTGCCACCTTTCAGCCCAAGTTTCCAACTTATCCAGATCCATCTGTAGCAGAATACTATCTTCTCTTGTATTAACTGCTTTACATAGTTTTGTATCATCTGCAAATATCGATATTTTACTGTGTAAACCTTCTACCAGATCATTAATGAATATGTTGAAGAGAACAGGTCCCAATACTGACCCCTGCGGTACCCCACTGGTCACAGCGACCCAGTTAGAGACTATACCATTTATAACCACCCTCTGCTTTCTATCACTAAGCCAGTTACTAACCCATTTACACACATTTTCCCCCAGACCAAGCATTCTCATTTTGTGTACCAACCTCTTGTGCGGCACGGTATCAAACGCTTTGGAAAAATCGAGATATACCACGTCCAATGACTCACCGTGGTCCAGCCTATAGCTTACCTCTTCATAAAAACTGATTAGATTGGTTTGACAGGAGCGATTTCTCATAAACCCATGCTGATATGGAGTTATACAGTTATTCTCATTGAGATAATCCAGAATAACATCCCTCAGAAACCCTTCAAATATTTTACCAACAATAGAGGTTAGACTTACTGGCCTATAATTTCCAGGTTCACTTTTAGAGCCCTTTTTGAATATTGGCACCACATTTGCTATGCGCCAGTCCTGCGGAACAGACCCTGTCGCTATAGAGTCACTAAAAATAAGAAATAATGGTTTATCTATTACATTACTTAGTTCTCTTAGTACTCGTGGGTGTATGCCATCCGGACCCGGAGATTTATCTATTTTAATCTTATTTAGCCGGTTTCGCACCTCTTCTTGGGTTAGATTGGTGACCCTTAATATAGGGTTTTCATTGTTTCTTGGGATTTCACCTAGCATTTCATTTTCCACCGTGAATACCGTGGAGAAGAAGGTGTTTAATATGTTAGCTTTTTCCTCGTCATCTACAACCATTCTTTCCTCACTATTTTTTAAGGGGCCTACATTTTCAGTTTTTATTCTTTTACTATTGATATAGTTGAAGAACAGTTTGGGATTAGTTTTACTCTCCTTAGCAATGTGCTTCTCTGTTTCCTTTTTGGCAGCTTTAATTAGTTTTTTAGATAAAGTATTTTTCTCCCTATAGTTTTTTAGAGCTTCAATGGTGCCATCCTGCTTTAGTAGTGCAAATGCTTTCTTTTTACTGTTAATTGCCTGTCTTACTTCTTTGTTTAGCCACATTGGGTTTTTCCTATTTCTAGTCCTTTTATTCCCACAAGGTATAAACCGCTTACACTGCCTATTTAGGATGTTCTTAAACATTTCCCATTTATTATCTGTATTCTCATTTCTGAGGATATTGTCCCAGTCTACCAGATTAAGGGCATCTCTAAGCTGTTCAAACTTTGCCTTCCTAAAGTTCAATGTTTTTGTGACTCCCTGACAAGTCCCCCTAGTGAAAGACAGGTGAAACTGCACAATATTGTGGTCGCTATTTCCTAAATGCCCAACCACCTGCAGATTTGTTATTCTGTCAGGTCTATTAGATAGTATTAGGTCTAAAAGTGCTGCTCCTCTGGTTGGATTCTGCACCAATTGTGAAAGATAATTTTTCTTGGTTATTAGCAGAAACCTGTTGCCTTTATGGGTTTCACAGGTTTCTGTTTCCCAGTTAATATCCGGGTAGTTAAAGTCCCCCATAACCAGGACCTCATTATGGGTTGCAGCTTCATCTATCTGCATTAGAAGTAGACTTTCCATGCTTTCTGTTATATTTGGGGGTTTGTAACAGACCCCAATGAGAATTTTGTTACCATTTTTCCCTCCATGAATTTCAACCCATATGGACTCGACATCCTCATTCCCTTCGCTAATATCCTCCCTTAAAGTGGATTTTAGACAAGACTTTACATAGAGACAAACCCCTCCTCCTCTCCGATTTTTACGATCCTTTCTAAACAGACTGTAACCCTGTAAGTTAACTGCCCAGTCATAGCTTTCATCTAACCATGTCTCGGTTATTCCCACTATGTCAAAGTTACCTGTAGATATTTCTGCTTCTTGTTCTTCCATCTTGTTTGTCAGGCTTCTGGCGTTTGCGAGCATGCAGTTTAGAGGATTTTGTTTTGTTCCAATCTCCTCACTGTGGATTGTTTTAGAAATGTTCTTACCTCCCTGCTGAGTATGTTTTCCTGGGTCGTCTTTGTTCGAGTCTAATGTTTTTCTTCCCGTCCCCTCTTCTTCTAGTTTAACGCCCTCCTGATGAGTGTAGCGAGTCTTCTGGCGAATGTGTGTTTCCCAGGTTTGTTGAGGTGTAGTCCGTCTCTGGCGAGGAGTCCATCATACCAGTAATTCACACCGTGGTCCAGGAATCCAAATCCTTGTTGTCTGCACCATCGTCTTAGCCAGTTGTTTGCATCAAGGATCCTGTTCCATCTCCTGGTGCCATGCCCGTCTACTGGAAGGATAGAAGAAAAAACTACCTGTGCATCCAGTTCCTTTACTTTCTTCCCCAACTCTTCAAAGTCCTTGCAGATTGTCGGTAGGTCCTTCCTTGCCGTGTCATTGGTGCCAACATGTATCAGAAGAAATGGGTGGACGTCCTTGGAGCTGAAGAGCTTTGGTATCCTATCGGTCACATCCTTGATCATCGCACCTGGAAGGCAGCATACTTCTCTTGCAGTTATGTCCGGTCTGCAGATGGCTGCTTCGGTGCCTCTCAGTAGTGAGTCTCCCACCACCACCACTCTTCGTTGCTTCTTGGCTGTACTTTTTGCTGTCACTTGTTGCTGTGTGCCCTTTTCTTTTTTGCTTGCTGGTATTGCTTCATTCTTAGGTGTGCCATCTTCATCCTCTACAAAGATTTGATATCGGTTCTTCAGTTGTGTGGTTGGTGATTTCTCCATGGTCTTCTTGCTTCTTTTGGTCACATGCTTCCACTCATCTGCTTTTGGAGGTTCTCTGACACTTTTTGCACCTTCTGTGACCAGTAGAGATGCTTCTGTTCTGTCTAGAAAGTCTTCATTCTCTTTGATGAGTTTCAAAGTTGCTATTCTTTCTTCCAGACCCCGCACCTTTTCTTCTAAAAGGGCCACTAGTCTACACTTCTGACAGGTGAAATTGGATTCTTCTTCTGGTCGATCTGTGAACATGTAGCACATGCTGCAGCTCACCATGTAGGTTGTCACATCTGCCATGTTGCTCCTAGATCCTGCTGACTTGCTGTGTGTTTTCCTTCTTGTGTAATCTACTCAGCCAAGCTCTCTTGCAATAATGTCCTACAGGCAAAAAAAAGCTTGAATCCCTGGTTTGGTGATGCTTTCAAAGCAGCTGGTCCCGGCTGTACCCAACGATCTTCTAGCTTAGGGAGACTTCGCTTCTCCCAGAAGGCACCTGGAATATGCAAATTAGCCTCCTGAAGCTTGAATCCCTGGTTTGGTGATGCTTTCGAAGCAGCTGGTCCCGGCTGTACCCAACGATCTTCTAGCTTAGGGAGACTTCGCTTCTCCCAGAAGGCACCTGGAATATGCAAATTAGCCTCCTGAAGCTTGAATCCCTGGTTTGGTGATGCTTTCGAAGCAGCTGGTCCCGGCTGTACCCAACGATCTTCTAGCTTAGGGAGACTTCGCTTCTCCCAGAAGGCACCTGGAATATGCAAATTAGCCTCCTGAAGCTTGAATCCCTGGTTTGGTGATGCTTTCGAAGCAGCTGGTCCCGGCTGTACCCAACGATCTTCTAGCTTAGGGAGACTTCGCTTCTCCCAGAAGGCACCTGGAATATGCAAATTAGCCTCCTGAAGCTTGAATCCCTGGTTTGGTGATGCTTTCGCAGCAGCTGGTCCCGGCTGTACCCAACGATCTTCTAGCTTAGGGAGACTTCGCTTCTCCCAGAAGGCACCTGGAATATGCAAATTAGCCTCCTGAAGCTTGAATCCCTGGTTTGGTGATGCTTTCAAAGCAGCTGGTCCCGGCTGTACCCAACGATCTTCTAGCTTAGGGAGACTTCGCTTCTCCCAGAAGGCACCTGGAATATGCAAATTAGCCTCCTGAAGCTTGAATCCCTGGTTTGGTGATGCTTTCGAAGCAGCTGGTCCCGGCTGTACCCAACGATCTTCTAGCTTAGGGAGACTTCGCTTCTCCCAGAAGGCACCTGGAATATGCAAATTAGCCTCCTGAAGCTTGAATCCCTGGTTTGGTGATGCTTTCGAAGCAGCTGGTCCCGGCTGTACCCAACGATCTTCTAGCTTAGGGAGACTTCGCTTCTCCCAGAAGGCACCTGGAATATGCAAATTAGCCTCCTGAAGCTTGAATCCCTGGTTTGGTGATGCTTTCGAAGCAGCTGGTCCCGGCTGTACCCAACGATCTTCTAGCTTAGGGAGACTTCGCTTCTCCCAGAAGGCACCTGGAATATGCAAATTAGCCTCCTGAAGCTTGAATCCCTGGTTTGGTGATGCTTTCGCAGCAGCTGGTCCCGGCTGTACCCAACGATCTTCTAGCTTAGGGAGACTTCGCTTCTCCCAGAAGGCACCTGGAATATGCAAATTAGCCTCCTGAAGCTTGAATCCCTGGTTTGGTGATGCTTTCAAAGCAGCTGGTCCCGGCTGTACCCAACGATCTTCTAGCTTAGGGAGACTTCGCTTCTCCCAGAAGGCACCTGGAATATGCAAATTAGCCTCCTGAAGCTTGAATCCCTGGTTTGGTGATGCTTTCGAAGCAGCTGGTCCCGGCTGTACCCAACGATCTTCTAGCTTAGGGAGACTTCGCTTCTCCCAGAAGGCACCTGGAATATGCAAATTAGCCTCCTGAAGCTTGAATCCCTGGTTTGGTGATGCTTTCGAAGCAGCTGGTCCCGGCTGTACCCAACGATCTTCTAGCTTAGGGAGACTTCGCTTCTCCCAGAAGGCACCTGGAATATGCAAATTAGCCTCCTGAAGCTTGAATCCCTGGTTTGGTGATGCTTTCGAAGCAGCTGGTCCCGGCTGTACCCAACGATCTTCTAGCTTAGGGAGACTTCGCTTCTCCCAGAAGGCACCTGGAATATGCAAATTAGCCTCCTGAAGCTTGAATCCCTGGTTTGGTGATGCTTTCGAAGCAGCTGGTCCCGGCTGTACCCAACGATCTTCTAGCTTAGGGAGACTTCGCTTCTCCCAGAAGGCACCTGGAATATGCAAATTAGCCTCCTGAAGCTTGAATCCCTGGTTTGGTGATGCTTTCGAAGCAGCTGGTCCCGGCTGTACCCAACGATCTTCTAGCTTAGGGAGACTTCGCTTCTCCCAGAAGGCACCTGGAATATGCAAATTAGCCTCCTGAAGCTTGAATCCCTGGTTTGGTGATGCTTTCGCAGCAGCTGGTCCCGGCTGTACCCAACGATCTTCTAGCTTAGGGAGACTTCGCTTCTCCCAGAAGGCACCTGGAATATGCAAATTAGCCTCCTGAAGCTTGAATCCCTGGTTTGGTGATGCTTTCGAAGCAGCTGGTCCCGGCTGTACCCAACGATCTTCTAGCTTAGGGAGACTTCGCTTCTCCCAGAAGGCACCTGGAATATGCAAATTAGCCTCCTGAAGCTTGAATCCCTGGTTTGGTGATGCTTTCGAAGCAGCTGGTCCCGGCTGTACCCAACGATCTTCTAGCTTAGGGAGACTTCGCTTCTCCCAGAAGGCACCTGGAATATGCAAATTAGCCTCCTGAAGCTTGAATCCCTGGTTTGGTGATGCTTTCGAAGCAGCTGGTCCCGGCTGTACCCAACGATCTTCTAGCTTAGGGAGACTTCGCTTCTCCCAGAAGGCACCTGGAATATGCAAATTAGCCTCCTGAAGCTTGAATCCCTGGTTTGGTGATGCTTTCGAAGCAGCTGGTCCCGGCTGTACCCAACGATCTTCTAGCTTAGGGAGACTTCGCTTCTCCCAGAAGGCACCTGGAATATGCAAATTAGCCTCCTGAAGCTTGAATCCCTGGTTTGGTGATGCTTTCGAAGCAGCTGGTCCCGGCTGTACCCAACGATCTTCTAGCTTAGGGAGACTTCGCTTCTCCCAGAAGGCACCTGGAATATGCAAATTAGCCTCCTGAAGCTTGAATCCCTGGTTTGGTGATGCTTTCGAAGCAGCTGGTCCCGGCTGTACCCAACGATCTTCTAGCTTAGGGAGACTTCGCTTCTCCCAGAAGGCACCTGGAATATGCAAATTAGCCTCCTGAAGCTTGAATCCCTGGTTTGGTGATGCTTTCGCAGCAGCTGGTCCCGGCTGTACCCAACGATCTTCTAGCTTAGGGAGACTTCGCTTCTCCCAGAAGGCACCTGGAATATGCAAATTAGCCTCCTGAAGCTTGAATCCCTGGTTTGGTGATGCTTTCGAAGCAGCTGGTCCCGGCTGTACCCAACGATCTTCTAGCTTAGGGAGACTTCGCTTCTCCCAGAAGGCACCTGGAATATGCAAATTAGCCTCCTGAAGCTTGAATCCCTGGTTTGGTGATGCTTTCGAAGCAGCTGGTCCCGGCTGTACCCAACGATCTTCTAGCTTAGGGAGACTTCGCTTCTCCCAAAAGGCACCTGGAATATGCAAATTAGCCTCCTGAAGCTTGAATCCCTGGTTTGGTGATGCTTTCGAAGCAGCTGGTCCCGGCTGTACCCAACGATCTTCTAGCTTAGGGAGACTTCGCTTCTCCCAGAAGGCACCTGGAATATGCAAATTAGCCTCCTGAAGCTTGAATCCCTGGTTTGGTGATGCTTTCGAAGCAGCTGGTCCCGGCTGTACCCAACGATCTTCTAGCTTAGGGAGACTTCGCTTCTCCCAGAAGGCACCTGGAATATGCAAATTAGCCTCCTGAAGCTTGAATCCCTGGTTTGGTGATGCTTTCGAAGCAGCTGGTCCCGGCTGTACCCAACGATCTTCTAGCTTAGGGAGACTTCGCTTCTCCCAGAAGGCACCTGGGAGATATGTAAAATGTTAATTTGGACCTCTCACTACAATCCTACAGAACCAGCAGCAACTACACTACACTGAGAGGGCTGTGACTTGGTTTACCTCTGTTGTTGCTGCTGCTTCATCCTCCTCCTCCTGCTGTTCCATAATACACAGCAATATCGCTCACATAGCTTCTTATATAATGACATTCAGCATGCAGTCCATGCAGTGAGATAGAATAAAAGGCCTCTATTGGTTTACAAACTGCTCACTCAGGTCAGGCCTTCAACAAAGCTCTGAAGCAGGGAATCTCACAAACATGTCAAAATGGTGTGAAGGTATAGAACCCAACTTCAGACACTTTTTTGGGTAGTAAGGAAGGAGATCCAGCTCTAGGAACAGATTCTTCTTTAAATCTGTTTATAGAGCTGGATCTCCTTCCTTACTACTTATATATCCAGGCTGTGGCAGAGCCAGTGTCCGAACCCCAAACAGATTGGGTTGATATCAACGGTTAGGTGGAAACAATGTATCTTCTTTTGTTGTCTCCCCTTCTTCTCTGACTTTCCAAGGAGGTGAAAAGTTCTTTTAGTATGTTAGGGCAGCATATTACAGTTACAGGTCCATATATTTGTAGTCAAAATGGCACAAAATAATTTGCCATTTGGCTACTAAGGTTGAGGGGGGAAAAAAAATCAGACACACACTGCTCTGGCAAAAATTAAGGGTATGTGTCCACGTTCAGGATTGCATCAGGATTTGGTCAGGATTTTATGCAGGTAAAATCTGCACCAAATCTGCACCTGAGGTCACTGGCAGGTCACCTGCCTTGTTCATGCGTTGGTTGAGCATTGTACGGACATGCTGCATTCTGAAAAGACATGCCGCATGTCCGTTTCCGTGGGTATGCCACATGCGTCTTTTAACTCATAGTGGAGACGGGATTTCATGAAATCCCCTCCACTATGCTGTAACATCAGGACGCTGCGTGTTTGACACTGCGGCTCAACACAGCGTCAAACACGTTGCGTTTCCTGAACGTGGAAACATACCTTTAGAGACCACAGCAAAATGTTCAGTTTGTCTAATTTTTCCCTTTATAGGTATATTTTTCAGTAAAATGTAAATTGTTCTTTTACTCTATAAACTTCTGACAACATGTCTGCAAAATTTCAAAGCAATAAATTTTGTATTTTTTTCTGACAAAGAAAAATGGTCAAAATAAAAAACAAACAAACAGTGCTTTCAGACCTCAAATAATGCAAAGAAAACTAGTTCAGAATCATTTAGAAACAACAATACTAATGTTTTAACTCAGGAAGAGTTCAGAAATCAATATTTTGTGGAATAACCATGATTTTTAATCACAGCTTTCATGCGCCTTGGCGTGCTTTCCACCAGTCTTTCACACGGCTTCTGGAGCAAAAATGTAATCAGTTCTTCTTTGTTTGATGGCTTGTGATTATCCATCATCCTCCTGATTACATTCCAGAGGTTTTCAATGGGGTTCAGGTCTGGAGGTTGGGCTGCCCATGACAGGGTTTTGATGTGGTGGTCTCTTATTTTTTGCCAGAGCTGTACTTTATGAGTGTATAATTTTGTCATCTTAAAGATAGTATTCTTCCCTTGCCATACATTCAGCAGCACATTAAACCAACACATCAGCTTTAGAAGGCTTTATGTCAACAATCACTCCAGGTTAACAGATTCCAGAATGCCATAGACTTTAAATGTCTCGGCAGTCTCGCTACTACTAATGCAGTGACATTTTAAAATAACATCTCACTATATAGTAGTGCATTTATTTGCAATTAAGTGTTTGGCCGAGCAGTGATCCAGCTGTCAGAGTCTCCATAGAAGAAGAGACAGATGATTTATGTATTCAGTAATATGAAGCGCTGACTGTGCTTCCTCTTCCATAAACAGTGGTCAAGTGATCGCTATAAATATAGAGGGAGCAAGAGATGGAGGCCTTCAGTGTTTAGTATACTCCTTAGCATGCAAACTGAAACCTTCTCAGTGGCTCAGTGGTTAGCAGCATTGTTTCTTCACAGCACTGGGGTCCTCTGTACAAATCCAACCAAGGACAACATCAGCAAGGAGTTTGTATGTTCTCCACGTGTTTGCGTGGGTTTGGTTTCCTCCCACACCCTAAAGACATACTGATAGTTGAGGACAGTGATGATAATGTCTGAAAAGTGCTACAGAATATGATGGTGCCATATCAGCAAATGCATCTATATATATAATTGCCTAAGGGTTTTTCCGTCTGTCTGTCTGTCTGTCTGTCCTGGAAATCCCGGCTCTCTGATTGGTCGAGGCCGCCAGGCCTCGACCAATCAGAGACCGGCACAGCATCGACGTAGAAATCCCACGTCTCTGATTGGTCGAGGCCGCCAGGCCTCGACCAATCAGCAACGGGCACAGCGACGTTGAAGTCATAAAGGACGTAGACATCCTGCGTCTCTGATTGGTCGAGGCCGCCAGGCCTCGACCAATCAGCAACGGGCACAGCGACGATGATGTCATAATGGTTGCCATGGCGACGATAATGTCATAACGGTCGCCTCGATCAATCAGCGACGGACACAGTCTGCCGCGAATTCTGGAATCATCATTGTCCATATATTTCTGTCTGTCTGTCCTGGAAATCCCGGCTCTCTGATTGGTCGAGGCCGCCAGGCCTCGACCAATCAGAGACCGGCACAGCATCGACATAGAAATCCCGCGTCGACATAGAAATCCTGGCGGCCTCGACCAATCAGCAACGGGCAAAGCGACGATGATGTCATAAAGGACGTAGACATCCTGCGTCTCTGATTGGTCGAGGCCGCCAGGCCTCGACCAATCAGCAACGGGCACAGCGACGATGATGTCATAATGGTTGCCATGGCGACGATGATGTCATAAAGGTCGCCTCGATCAATCAGCGACGGACACAGTCTGCCGCGAATTCTGGAATCATCATTGTCCATATATTACAGGGACATGCATATTCTAGAATACCCGATGATGTCATAAAGGACGTAGAAATCCCGCGTCTGATTGGTCGAGGCCGCCAGGCCTCGACCAATCAGCAACGGGCACAGCGACGATGATGTCATAATGGTTGCCATGGCGACGATGATGTCATAAAGGTTGCCTCGACCAATCAGTGACGGGCACAGTCTGCGGCAAATTCTGGAATCATCATTGTCCATAGACTACGGGGACATGCATATTCTAGAATACCTGATGCGTTAGAATCGGGCCACAGTCTAGTAATAAATAAACTTGATTGGTGCCTGCTGCCACCAAATCTTGCTGCAAGTCTTTTGTGGTCACTCGAGTGTCCCTGGTGGTAGCCGGTGATGGCTTCTTTCTGCAACTTCCAAGTGGCATAATCAATGAGTCAGTGGTGGTTTAATTAGAATTTTCGAACTTCAGCTTCCAACTTTATCTATGGGAACATTTACATAACTTTGCTATCTTTTTACTTGTTTGTTCAAAAAAAGATCTGCTTATTTTTTGGACTACTCTCTTGAGACCTAAGATTATTACTGTAGTAGAAGCCATCATACAAGAGGAATGTGCTAAGATTCCCCAAAAATGCTAATGGAAGCCCGGTGGCTGGTTATGTATTATGTTTGCAGCAGGTCATATTAACCAAAATGTTACTCTACTAAGCATTAAAGATGCTTGTACTGACATGGTGGAAAATTTTTGAGAATGCAGTACTCATCAAAACTGCCATTTTGCACTGAATTTGAAGAAACTACTTGTTATATTAGTTGTGTTGCCCTGTTTAAATTGTTTTTATATCATTAGTTTATCTAAAGTAGCTGAAAGTTTGTTAATTATGCTAATAAACCAAAATTGCAATAGGGGGTGAATAATTTCGATTACAGCAGTAACTGTACAAGTTAAAAGTCTTTAATCTAGAACAATTAGGTGATATATGCTGCTTATTAGCTTTATGCAAGTTGCACAGTTTAATAGAGGCAGAGTAGACAGAGACTTCAATTATTGCAGCATTTTACCTCCTCCCTGCTAAGAAAGTATAATAAAATACCCTGAATATTTTTGCTAAAATGGAAATTACAATTACATTTTTTTTTTAAAAATCACTGATTCAACATTTCTCTCTTTCTCTAATGAGAGACGTGTAGAGGCATGGGTATTGTGAGGACAAGAGTGAAGGTTGTTTCAAGCACAAAGGCCCCATCATCAAGAGAACATTGCAGGTCTTAATGAAAGGGTGTTTTGTATTCAACACCTCTGATTCAGAAGAAGAACATTCCTCTTTAAGGGAACTTAAAGGGAACTTGCCAGGTCCCCCATGCCCTCCAATACAGCAGCATTCACTTATGTATTAGCAAATTAGTAAATTCCTTCCCTGTTTAATGTTTTTTTCTGTAAAAATTTGGTTTAAAAAAGCATTCATATTGTCCTCGTTTCCGATGCTAAGTACGGCTTTGATTAGTCAATGGGGTGTTAGTTATAGCATAATTTGCAGGAGCTGGCGTAATCGCGAGCCGCACATTTTGGCAGCATCACTGCAGCTTTGTAGCCAAGTCTCCGCTTCCTGGTTTCAGATGCGCAGTGCGCATGATCGAAAGTTCAGAAGCGTCACTGCCCCTCTGCAGCTGGATGTGCGCTTCCCACCTTTAAAGGGGTGAAAAGCGCATGACCAGAACTTCAGAAGATGGCTCCAGAACTTCCGGTCAGATGCACTGCGCCTCTGAAGCCAGGAAGCATACACCCGGCTATAATAGCACAGTGACGCTACTGAAATGTGTGGCGCCAGCTCCTGCTAAATTATGTTATCATGCCCACAGGGCCGTGAAAACATGGAGAGAGGACTGATTAGTATGGGGAAACTAACACCCCATCGACTAGTCAAAGCCCTAATTAGTATAAGAAACGGGGACAATATAAACATAAAACCTAATTTATACTGAAAAACGTCATACAGGGCTGGTTAGGCTGGAAATTTACTCATACATTAGTAAATGCTGCTGAGTTGGAGGGCATGTGGGACCTGACAGGTTCCCTTTAAAAATTCAGGAAAAATGTGTCAGGTGGGATGCGCCTCAAAGTGAGCCCTATCACAAATTTTACTCTACTTAATGACTGGTGTAAGATTTCTGGGGGTTAGGAATGCCGCAACGTATCATGAATTAGCTGTGGTGTTGTTGGAAGCCAACATGGGTCCATATTAGAATTAATGACACTGAACCTTCAATTTGACAACATTCAGATTAATCCAGAGGTCAATGATCAAAGACACTAGAACATCAACAATATGGTCTACATAGGGTTCATGACATAGTAACATAGTTAGTAAGGCCGAAAAAAGACATTTGTCCATCCAGTTCAGCCTATATTCCATCATAATAAATCCCCAGATCTACGTCCTTCTACAGAACCTAATAATTGTATGATACAATATTGTTCTGCTCCAGGAAGACATCCAGGCCTCTCTTGAACCCCTCGACTGAGTTCGCCATCACCACCTCCTCAGGCAAGCAATTCCAGATTCTCACTGCCCTAACAGTAAAGAATCCTCTTCTATGTTGGTGGAAAAACCTTCTATCCTCCAGACGCAGAGAATGCCCCCTTGTGCCCGTCACCTTCCTTGGTATAAACAGATCCTCAGCGAGATATTTGTATTGTCCCCTTATATACTTATACATGGTTATTAGATCGCCCCTCAGTCGTCTTTTTTCTAGACTAAATAATCCTAATTTCGCTAATACATAGTAACATAGTAACATAGTTAGTAAGGCCGAAAAAAGACATTTGTCCATCCAGTTCAGCCTATATTCCATCATAATAAATCCCCAGATCTACGTCCTTCTACAGAACCTAATAATTGTATGATACAATATTGTTCTGCTCCAGGAAGACATCCAGGCCTCTCTTGAACCCCTCGACTGAGTTCGCCATCACCACCTCCTCAGGCAAGCAATTCCAGATTCTCACTGCCCTAACAGTAAAGAATCCTCTTCTATGTTGGTGGAAAAACCTTCTCTCCTCCAGACGCAAAGAATGCCCCCTTGTGCCCGTCACCTTCCTTGGTATAAACAGATCCTCAGCGAGATATTTGTATTGTCCCCTTATATACTTATACATGGTTATTAGATCGCCCCTCAGTCGTCTTTTTTCTAGACTAAATAATCCTAATTTCGCTAATCTATCTGGGTATTGTAGTTCTCCCATCCCCTTTATTAATTTTGTTGCCCTCCTTTGTACTCTCTCCAGTTCCATTATATCCTTCCTGAGCACTGGTGCCCAAAACTGGACACAGTACTCCATGTGCGGTCTAACTAGGGATTTGTACAGAGGCAGTATAATGCTCTCATCATGTGTATCCAGACCTCTTTTAATGCACCCCATGATCCTGTTTGCCTTGGCAGCTGCTGCCTGGCACTGGCTGCTCCAGGTAAGTTTATCATTAACTAGGATCCCCAAGTCCTTCTCCCTGTCAGATTTACCCAGTGGTTTCCCATTCAGTGTGTAATGGTGATATTGATTCCTTCTTCCCATGTGTATAACCTTACATTTATCATTGTTAAACCTCATCTGCCACCTTTCAGCCCAAGTTTCCAATTTATCCAGATCCATCTGTAGCAGAATACTATCTTCTCTTGTATTAACTGTTTTACATAGTTTTGTATCATCTGCAAATATCGATATTTTACTGTGTAAACCTTCTACCAGATCATTAATGAATATGTTGAAGAGAACAGGTCCCAATACTGACCCCTGCGGTACCCCACTGGTCACAGCGACCCAGTTAGAGACTATACCATTTATAACCACCCTCTGCTTTCTATCACTAAGCCAGTTATTAACCCATTTACACACATTTTCCCCCAGACGAAGCATTCTCATTTTCATTTTATCTATCTGGGTATTGTAGTTCTCCCATCACCTTTATTAATTTTGTTGCCCTCCTTTGTACTCTCTCTAGTTCCATTATATCCTTCCTGAGCACCGGTGCCCAAAACTGGACACAGTACATGAGGACTGCTGATCACCTTGTTGTTCATTGTTAGCCATGTTAACAACTCCTTTGGTGTAAGCATATGCATTCATTGTTCTGGTGGTACTGTTTGCCAATATCAATGGTTTGTACCCTTGTATTTAAAATAGACTTCTGGTCTCAGGCCTTCCTCATGAATACCTTTCCAAAGTGCAAGGACTTTGTTAGCAGTAAGATGACCTCAGATGACAACTTTGACCAGGTTTGTAAAGACCCTTCACCCTTTAATCCATTCTGGACCTTACAGCACCATCTTCAGGAGAGTGTCTATGTCAGCAGCCATGTGTATTTTCCTGGAGAACTCAAAGACTGTGACCTGATAGGATCTTACTATTACATGTAGGTGTTACAGAGATGGGCAACATATGGGCTATGTTTTATTGCCTACTAACTTAATTGCTTAGTTTTTAATGGGGTAAAAGGGGGGTGATTTGAACTTTGAAATTTTTATTCCATATTTTTAAAGATATATTTTTTCCACTTTCAAGTATATTTGTAAATCCCTTAAGGAGACTTGAAGCTGCGCTCATCTGATCACTTGTACTATACATAGCAGTGAATGACACACAACCCTGCCAGTGTGTGTTAAATGCCACTGTCAGAGACTGACAGCAACATTTAACAGGTTAACAGCTGTGGGCTCCACTCCACCCGCTGCTGTTAAGGGCACATGATAGCTGAATCAATCAGCCAACATAAGACAGGAAAGATGCGGGCTTTCACGCCAAGCTTGCTTCAAAGTCAAGAACACAACATATTATGGAGATGGGTGAAACTGATATGAAAGTAGCAAGAGTCACAAAAGTTTAGTGCAACCCACGTTGGAAACCAATTTTCATTCGATTTCTTCAGAGAACGACAAAAGTGGATTCTAAAGGAATGGAAAATATAAAGGAAATACTTGTACGTTTTCCTGCTTTATTCATTCGTTGTCTCTGATATAGAGGTGTCTTTGTGTTAAGCTTTCTCTGTTACAGATGGCATAGAAAGCTGGGTAAAACTAGTTTCAAGGAATTCAGCAGTTTCCAAATTTTACGACCTTGTTATTCCCAACTAAAATACTTTCTTTATTAGGTAATGTATTCAGCCATTCCCCCTGTCCCTATCTTTGTGGTTGTAATAAAGACTTGTGACTGGGCATCTGAGATTCAGACAAGAATTGTACACTGACAAACTCAGAAACTGGCTGTGTGTGTTTTCTTGCATCTTATTTATTTTATTTTATTAATTTAGACCAATTATGGCAGATTGGAGATCATATGTATCTCAACCCAAATTAGCTCTCCATGCAAGGGGCTACCATGGCAATAGCCAAGATATCTTCTGGGATATGCTGTGTTGGAGATCTGTAGAGGACATTTAGCTCCTGCTGATCACACCAGTGGTGCAAGAATAACTTTCAGATGAGTGAGTATGGCATCAGGAGAAACCAACAAGAGAGATTAAACAGCCTCGGAAAGTGTGAACTTAAGATGTATACAGGTGCTACTGCCTCGATGTTACGCGGCTCTTATTATAAAGGGTTGAAGTTGTCATGGAGAAGGAGGAGTTCATCACTTTGGACACTACTTTGATCATCTAGATCAGGGGTCCCCAACTCCAGTCCTCAAGGCCCACCAACAGGTCATGTTTTCAGGATTTCCTTTGCATTGCACAGGTGATGCAATTATTACCTGGGCAAGACTAAGGAAATCCTGAAAACATGACATGTTGGTGGGCCTTGAGGACTGGAGTTGGGGACCCCTGATCTAGTTGACAAGGGGGAATCTTTCTTGACTACCTGAGGTTTCACATAGCTGCCCTATCCTTAAATTCTACAGTTTGTCCCTTTACTCTTCATGAACTGGTATATACTTTTCGATAAAACCAGTTAAAAATAAAATAGATCTAAAAAAAAATCTGTCTTCAGGCCTAAATAATTACTACTGGATTGCTGATATAGATAATTTTTTAATTGCTAGTGAAAAAAGCCTGTGATACTAGAACAATGTCTGTTTATTTAAAGTAATACATCTTTAGCTATGTATCCCCCCAGTAAAATAATAACATTAAGGCTGTGTGCACACGTTGTGGATTTTTTGCGTTTTTTTCACATTTTTTCGCTATAAAAACGCATAAAAAAAGCATACATTATGCATTCCATCATTTAGAATGCATTCCGCAATTGTTGTGCACATGATGCGTTTTTTTCCGCAAAAAAAAATGCAGCATGTTCATTAATTTTGCAAATTTTTCAGTTTTTTCCCGCTATTTAATGCATTGGGAAGCTCCGGGAAAAAAAAAACGCGTCAAAAACGCGAAAAAAAAAACCACGTCAAAAACGCATGTAGATTTCTTGCAGAAAATGTCCAGTTTTGCTCAGGAAATTTCAGCAAGAAATCCTGAACGTGTGCACATAGCCTTACTCCCACCTCTAGTGCCAGCACCATTCCAGCAATGTCAGCTCTGGCAGTCCCAGGGCTCGTGTGACATTGTTATGTCATGTAATCACTGAGGACAATCAGCGTTGGCCTCACTCTCCCCTCTTATATTTAAATAATGTTGATATTTTTTTGTTCAAGAATAAATGTGCATTGCTGCCCATGAGAAAAAAATTAGACATCCCGTTAAAATAAGCCCTAACCCATCTTTCGATGTAAAAAATAATATAAGACCCTGTCTTATTTTCGGAAGAACGTGGTAGAAGAAAGTGTGGGATAAAAAAAAAAACAAGGGGCCAGTTTGTGGAACAATTTCTTTTTAAAATGTTGGCAAACCTTAAAAGTCACAATAATAGCCAACATAACATGTTTTGCTGATTAAAAAAAAAAGGAAAAATGGGCTTACCTCGTGTTTCAGGTCTATAGTAAAATCAGAAGTGGGTGGATCCTTAATCAGAATCTCAGCAAGCCTAGAAATGCCACAATAAAGAAAGCACCTCATTAATACATAATGGAAACCGGGTTCACAAATAAACCTTCAAGAAGAACTCCTCCTCCCATTAAAGTTTTTATTTTCTTAATGTATTGCAGTCATCATATTGTATAGCACCGTGTCCTTACAGTTGCTCATTTTGGCCTTCCCCCCAGCTAATTTTTCTCTGCTCCACATAAAAATAGGAAATCTCTTGTTCCCTGCAGTTATCATTCCCCTCTTCAGCTCCTAACCAAGCTGCTTCTTCCCCCACCACACTTTTGCAGTGACTCATGACTCACACAGGGAAAACGGACTTCCTTTTTCTACATAGAGCATAGAAGGAGTCAGCTAGTCCTGACGTACTGAAGATTTACTAGGTAGAAAGGCAAAATGAGCAATTGTAAGTAACCAGTGCTATATAAAATGATGACTGCATTATATTAACACCTACACAACCTTTGACACATACCCATGTCATGGTCAGATAGGGATTCATCAGGGCGATTGTGCGGGGTACGGGTGCGGTGCCTGCGCGATCACCGCAGGGACCTCATTAAAACCGAGACAAGGCTGTCACTACCAGGAGCAGTGCCCACACCGCTCTGGGTAATTTAACCCTCTAAATTATGTGATCAATATCGATCACAGCATTTAAAAGGCTGGGAGCGGTGCTTCCTGACACACCTCCTAAGTATTTCTGGCCAGATACATATTTCTACAAAATTTTAACCCCTTTACCCCCAAGGGTGGTTTGCACGTTAATGACCAGGCCAATTTTTACAATTCTGACCACTGTCCCTTTATGAGGTTATAACTCCGAAACGCTTCAACGGATCCTGGTGATTCTGACATTGTTTTCTCGTGACATATTGTACTTCATGATAGTGGTAAAATTTCTTTGATAGTACCTGCGTTTATTTGTGAAAAAAACGGAAATTTGGCGAAAATTTTGAAAATTTCGCAATTTTCAAACTTTGAATTTTTATGCAATTAAATCACAGAGATATGTCACACAAAATACTTAATAAGTAACATTTCCCACATGTCTCCTTTACATCAGCATAATTTTGGAACCAATTTTTTTTTTTGTTAGGGAGTTATAAGGGTTAAAAGTTGACCAGCAATTTCTCATTTTTACAACACCATTTTTTTTTAGGGACCACGTCTCATTTGAAGTCATTTTGAGGGGTCTATATGATAGAAAATGCCCAAGTGTGACACCATTCTAAAAACTGCACCCCTCAAGGTGCTCAAAACCACATTCAAGAAGTTTATTAACCCTTCAGGTGTTTAATAGGAATTTTTGGAATGTTTAAATAAAAATGAACATTTAACTTTTTTACACAAAAAATTTACTTCAGCTCCAATTTGTTTTATTTTACCAAGGGTAACAGGAGAAATTGGACCCAAAAAGTTGTTGTCCAATTTGTCCTGAGTACGCTGATACCCCATATGTGGCAGTAAACCACTGTTTGGGCGCATGGGAGAGCTCGGAAGGGAAGGAGCGCTATTTGGCTTTTCATTGCAAAATTGACAGGAATTGAGATGGGACGCCATGTTGCGTTTGGAGAGCCACTGATGTGCCTAAACATTGAAACCCCCCACAAGTGACACCATTTTGGAAAGTAGACCCCCTAAGGAACTTATCTGGATGTGTGGTGAGCACTTTGACCCACCAAGTGCTTCACAGAAGTTTATAATGCAGAACCGTAAAAATAAAAAATCATATTTTTTCACAAAAATTATATTTTTGCCCCCAATTTTTTATTTTTCCAAGGGTAAGAGAAGAAATTGGACCTCAAAAGTTGTTGTCCAATTTGTCCTGAGTACGCTGATACCCCATATGTGGCAGTAAACCACTGTTTGGGCGCATGGGAGAGCTCAGAAGGGAAGGAGCGCCGTTTGACTTTTCAATGCAAAATTGACAGGAATTGAGATGGGACGCCATGTTGCGTTTGGAGAGCCACTGATGTGCCTAAACATTGAAACCCCCCACAAGTGACACCATTTTGGAAAGTAGACCCCCTAAGGAACTTATCTGGATGTGTGGTGAGCACTTTGACCCACCAAGGGCTTCACAGAAGTTTATAATGCAGAGCCATAAAAATAAAACAAAATTTTTTTCCCACAAAAATTATTTTTTAGCCCCCAGTTTTGTATTTTCCCTAGGGTAACAGGAGAAATTGGACCCCAAAAGTTGTTGTCCAATTTGTCCTGAGTACGCTGATACCCCATATGTGGGGGGGAACCACCGTTTGGGCGCATGGGAGGGTTCGGAAGGGAAGGAGCGCCATTTGGAATGCAGACTTAGATGGAATGGTCTGCAGGCGTCACATTGCGTTTGCAGAGCCCCTAATGTACCTAAACAGTAGAAACCCCCCACAAGTGACACCATTTTGGAAAGTAGACCCCCTAAGGAACTCATCTTGATGTGTTGTGAGAGCTTTGAACCCCCAAGTATTTCACTACAGTTTATAACGCAGAGCCATGCAAATAAAAAATATTTTTTTTTCCACAAAAATTATATTTTAGCCCCCAGTTTTGTATTTTTCCAAGGTTAGCAGGAGAAATTGGACCCTAAATGTTGTTGTCCAATTTGTCCTGAGTACGCTGATACCCGATATGTGGGGGGGAACCACCGTTTGGGCGCATGGGAGGGCTCGGAAGGGAAGGAGCATCATTTGGAATGCAGACTTAGATGGATTGGTCTGCAGGCGTCACATTGCGTTTGCAGAGCCCCTAATGTACCTAAACAGTAGAAACCCCCCACAAGTGACCCCATATTGGAAACTAGACCCCTCAATGAACTTATCTAGATGTGTTGTGAGAACTTTGAACCCCCAAGTGTTTCACTACAGTTTATAACGCAGAGCCGTGAAAATAAAAAATCTTTTTGTTTTCCCACAAAAATTATTTTTTAGCCCCCAGTTTTGTATTTTCCCAAGGGTAACAGGAGAAATTGGTCCACAAAAGTTGTTGTCCAATTTGTCCTGAGTACGCTGATACCCCATATGTTGGGGTAAACCCCTGTTTGGGCACACAGGAGAGCTCGGAAGGGAAGGAGCACTGTTTTACTTTTTCAACGCAGAATCGGCTGGAATTGAGATCGGACGCCATGTCGTGTTTGGAGAGCCCCTGATGTGCCGAAACAGTGGAAACCCCCCAATTATAACTGAAACCCTAATCTAAACACACCCCTAACCCTAATTCCAACGGTAACCCTAACCACACCTCTAACCCTGACACACCCCTAACCCTAATCCCAACCCTATTCCCAACTGTAAATGTAATCTAAACCCTAACCCTAACTTTAGCCCCAACCCTAACTGTAGCCCCAACCCTAACCCTAACCCTAGCCCTAACCCTAACCCTAGCCCTAACCCTAGCCCTAACCCTAACCCTAGCCCTAGCCCTAACCCTAGCCCTAACCCTAGCCCTAAATGGGAAAATGGAAATACATTTTTTTTTATTTTTCCCTAACTAAGGGGGTGATGAAGGGGGGTTTGATTTACTTTTATAGCGAGTTTTTTAGCGGATTTTTATGATTGGCAGCCGTCACACACTGAAAGACCCTTTTTATTGCAAAAAATATTTTTTGCAATACCACATTTTGAGAGCTATAATTTTTCCATATTTTGGTCCACAGAGTCATGTGAGGTCTTGTTTTTTGCGGGACGAGTTGACGTTTTTATTGAAAACATTTTTGGGCACGTGACATTTTTTTATCGCTTTTTATTCCGATTTTTGTGAGGAAGAATGACCAAAAGCCAGCTATTCATGAATTTCTATTGGGGGAGGCGTTTATACCGTTCCGCGTTTGGTAAAATTGATAAATCAGTTTTATTCTTCGGGTCAGTACGATTACAGCGATACCTCATTTATATAATTTTTTTATGGTTTGGTGCTTTTATACGATAAAAACTATTTTACAGAAAAAATAATTATTTTTGCATCGCTTTATTCTCAGGACTATAACTTTTTTATTTTTTTGCTGATGATGCTGTATGGCGGCTCTTTTTTTGCGGGACAATATGACGCTTTCAGCGGTACCATGGTTATTTATATCTGTCCTTTTGATCGCGTGTTATTCCACTTTTTGTTCGGCGGTATGATAATAAAGCGTTGTTTTTTGCCTCGTTTTTTTTTTTTTTTTCTTACGGTGTTTACTGAAGGGGTTAACTAGTGGGACAGTTTTATAGGTCGGGTCGTTACGGACGCGGCGATACTAAATATGTGTACTTTTATTGGTTTTTTTTTTTTTATTTAGATGAAGAAATGTATTTATGGGAATAATATATATATTTTTTTTTCATTATTTTGGAATATTTTTTTTAATTTTTTTTACACATTTGGAAAATTTTTTTTTAACTTTTTTACTTTGTCCCAGGGGGGGACATCACAGATCAGTGATCTGACAGTTTGCACAGCACTCTGTCAGATCACTGATCTGACATGCAGCGCTGCAGGCTTCACAGTGCCTGCTCTGAGCAGGCTCTGTGAAGCCACCTCCCTCCCTGCAGGACCCGGATCCGCGGCCATCTTGGATCCGGGGCTGGAGGGAGCAGGGAGGGAGGTGAGACCCTCGCAGCAACGCGATCACATCGCGTTGCTCCGGGGGTCTCAGGGAAGCCCGCAGGGAGCCCCCTCCCTGCGCGGTGCTTCCCTGCACCGCCGGCACATCGCGATCATCTTTGATCGCGGTGTGCCAGGGGTTAATGTGCCGGGGGCGGTCCGTGACCGCTCCTGACACATAGTGCCGGATGTCAGCTGCGATAAGCAGCTGACACCCGGCCGCGATCGGCCGCGCTCCCCCCGTGAGCGCGGCCGATCGGCTATGACGTACTATCCCGTCCAGGGTCAGATAAGCCCAGGGCACCTCGACGGGGTAGTACGTCTAAGGTCACAGAGGGGTTAATGTGTAAAAACCCAATAATTGAAACCTTCAACAAACGACACATCTGCTTCCAATCAGAGCATCATTAGCAACACAAATTGCTAATCCACTCACAACTCATACATTTATTTCATTATTTGCTGGCAGCACATTTTCTTATCGGCTTCATAGAGTTCTAAAAGTGTTTAGTCTCATTTAGACTTAAGTGGTCTAAGGTTCAAGTATTTTGAGCAACACTCAAAATACTTAATAAAATGAAAATCATTGTACTGTATATAATAAAACATAGTTTTATCTATAAACAGAAACTGACAAATCTGATTTTAACATTAAAAAATCAGTAAATGGAGACTGAAAATAATTTCTATTCTGCCCAAAAAAATCACATAAAATTATACCATAGGAAAGACTAAGAGCATCTGCCAACACGATTTTGTAAAGTCATGGCTGTAATGGCCCTGTAATACTTATTACATTGATGCCTTTGGTGAAGAAATTCCCTTTAATTTTCTCTGATCACCATTTGAAGTTCTCTGATGATTAGATTTCGATGCACATGGGCCGGATTGTGCACTGGGTCTTCTCACTGTCTGTGATTTATCACCTCTTCCACTTGCCTTGATTTTTGAATGACAGGTTACTGCTTTTTCAATGACCTACGTCCTCTTCTTGAAATTTTGCACCAGCGCCATGATGACCCATCGGTGATCTGTGATCATGTGATGATCTCACCGACAGGAGGGATTTACAATGAGCTTCTGGTATGCGCGAGTTAAATACCGCTGTCAGAAATTGACAGCGGCATTTAACTAGTTAATAGCCGCGGGTGGATCGTGATTCCACCCGCGGTTGTTGAGGGCACATGTCAGCTGTACAGATCAGCATCAAACAGGAGGAGTACGACATAGGCGTACTATTACGCCTGATGTCAGGAAGGGGTTATCTACCCCGACAATCAATTGTCCAGGGCTCACATACACAAGACTATTGGCAGAACCAGTCTAGAATGGTGGTTTCAGCTGACATGAGATTAATCGATGTGGGATACTTTGCACATGACTTAGATAAACATCTCATCCTTTATGGAATGGCACCAGAAGTGATAAGAGTCTGACAATAGATAGACCCAACACATATAGTACATCTAAGTAATAGTTTGAAAGTCAAATTCCTTGACAACCAAATAATTCTAAAAGTAATGAAATTCTTATGAAAGTACCAAAAGTTCACATAAATTGAGCATTACTTGAAGTGCAAAATAAATTTACAGTCGAAAAAATTGTAGGACAAAATATTTCACTCTTAGCTTAGATCTTTATTTCTGTACCACTATAAAAAAAACTGAACAATTTGTTTTAGCAAATATACAGATAAGTCCAGAAATACTTTGACAAGTTTTGACATTTTATATATTATATATACTAGATGGTGGCCCGATTCTAATGCATCGGGTATTCTAGAGTATGTATGTAGTTTATTTATGAAGTTTTCAGAATAATGCAGTTTATACACAGGATTCGGCTGGCCGGCCGCGAACAAATAGCGAAGCGTGGTTCAAATTCCGTGCCAATTTGCGGGCAGACTGCGCCTGTTGCTGATTGGTCACGCCCGGCCGCGAACAATCAGTGAAGCCAGGGCAGGCTCCAGGTTTTTGAGGGCCCTGGGCAAAAGAGTCTCAGTGGCCCCTCCTTTTTAACACATACCATGATTCAGGATGCACAGATACAGCAGAGAAATATAGCACAGCCAAATCGCGCATAACACAGCCCACGTAGTATAAAACACAGCCCATGTAGTATATAGCACAGCCACGTAGTATATTGCCCAGCCACGTAGTGTATTGCCCAGCCCACGTAGTATATTGCCCAGCCCACATAGTAAGTAGCACAGACACATAGTATATTGCCAAGCCACGTAGTATATAGCACAGGCACGTAGTATATAGCACAGACACGTAGTATATTGCCCAGCCACGCAATATATTGCCCAGCCACGCAGTATATTGCCCAGCCACGTAATATATTGCACAGCCACGTAGTATATAGCACAGAGACATAGTATATAACACTGCCCATGCAGTATATAACACAGGCCACGTAGTATAGAGCACAGCGATGTAGTATATTGCCCAGCCACGTAATATATACCACAGCCACGTAGTATATAGCACAGCTCACATAGTATATAGCACAGAGATGTAGTATATAACACAGCCCACGTAGTATCTAACACAGCCCACGTAGTATATAGCATTGTGGGCACCATATTCCTGTTAAAAAAAAGAATTAAAATAAAAAATAGTTATATACTCACCCTCCGTCGGCCCCCCCGGATCCAGCCCAGGAGTTTACCGATGCTCCTTGCGACGCTTCGGTCCCAAAAGTGCATTGCGGTCTCGCGAGATGATGACGTAGTGGTCTCGCGAAACCGCAATGCATGGACCGGTCACCGGAACGTCGTGAGGAGCGGGAAAGGCTTGGGCTGCATCCGGGGGGCTGACGGAGGGTGAGTATATGATGATTTATTATTATTATTTTTAACATTAGATATTTTTACTATGCAGCATCAATAGTAAAAAGTTGGTTATACAGGGTTAATAGCAGCGTTAACGGAGTGCGTTACACCGCGGCATAACACGGTGTAACGTTGCCATTAACCCTGTGTGAGCGCTGACTGGAGGGGAGTGTGGAGCGGGCACTGACAGCAGGGGAGTAGGGAGCGCCCATTTCGCCGCCGGACTGTGCCGTCGCTGATTGGTCGTGGCCGTTTTGCCGCGACCAATCAGCGACTGGGGATTTCCGTGACAGACAGACAGACGGAAGTGCCCCTTAGATGATTATATATATAGATATATATTTATATTATACATATATTTATTTTTATATAGCGCTAACATATTCTGCAGCGCTTTACAGTTTGTGCAGATGCTGTCCTTGGTGGGATTTGAACCGAGGACTCCAGCATTGCAAGGCTGCAGTGCTAACCACTGAGCCACCTTGCTGCCCACTGTTTACCAAAACATATTCAAGATACAGTAATACACACATAATCAATATGGGCTTAAATGTGTAAAGTGCAGGCTCTCAGCTTTAATTTGAGGGTATTCACATACTAATTGGAGAAAAGGTTTATGTATTACAGAGCTTTAATAAGTAGCTACCTTTTTTCAAAGGACCAAAGGTAATTGGACAATTATCTCGAAAGCTCCCGAATACGATGCATGCATTTTTCCCTTATTAATCCAACATGAATTAAGCAGGTAAAAGGTCTGAGGCTGATTCCAGGTGTGGTATTTGCATTCGGAAGCTGTTGCTGTGAACCCACAACATGCGGTCAAATGAGCTCCCAATGGAAGTAAAACAGACCATTATAAGGCTGAAAAAAATGAAAAAAGAAGAAATCTATTGGAGAGAGCAGAAATGTTAGACATGGCCAAATCAACAGTTTGGTACATTCTGCAAAAAAAAGTTAGCTTGGGAATGTAAAAAGGCCTGGATGTCCATGGAACACAACAGTGGTGGATGATCAAATAATCCTTTGCATGGCGAATAAATACCCCTTCACAACATCCACCCAAATAAATAAAGAACACTCTCTAGAAAGTAGGTGTTTGAGTATCTAAGACTACAATAAAAAGACTTCATTAGAACAAATACAGAGGGTTCATCACAAGCTACAAATCATTAATCAGCCTTAATAATAGAAAGGGCAGATTAGACTTTGACAAAAAAAATCTAATAAATCAGCCCAGTTCTGGAAAAAGCATTATTTGGACTGAGGAAACACCTGTACTAGATTGACAGGAAAAAGAAAATATGGAGAAGGCTCGAAACATCTCTTGATTTTCTGTAAAACATGGTGGAGGCAGTGTGATGGAGCGGGCATGCATGGCTTCCATGGTACTGGGTCACTAGTGTTTATTGATTATCTACCAAAAAAGAAAAAAGAAAAATGCAGCAGCACAGCCTGAAGCGAGGTTCGGTACACACTCAGTCCTTAATAATGGAACACTGACAGTCTCGGGAGGTGCTCGCGTAGAAAAACAGGAATATACCATATAACACTAGTAGAAAGAACGCGGCAACACTCACCAGACCTGTGATCAAGTCTTGTCTTTATTAGAAAGCATGTAGAACCATCTTGTGTCTACAAGACTGGGGAGTTCCACCACTCCTCTTGGGCTATCTGCACAAAAGCTGTTCTACCCTGTATGCACACATGGATTTTTCCTCTCTGAACCCTGTTCACACAGGTTATATACAGATGATCAGGTTTTTAAATACATCAGATAGGGATTGCATACATTAGTTAGGACTGCTCTGATAAGGGTATACTGTGAAGATTGGTAGAGCAGCTTAGTATACATTTTTTGCAAAAAACGTATCAACCAAATACCGTTTTTTACATCTTTTACTAGCACTTGCGGATTACTGCAACATTTTTTCAAACTGAGTGTTTTTGGTTTTACTATTCTCTTTTGTGTCTTCAGATACCATATAACACTAGTAGAAAGAACGCGGCAACACTCACCAGACCTGTGATCAAGTCTTGTCTTTATTAGAAAGCATGTAGAACCATCTTCACGGCACGGGGGAGTGGAGGAGCAAAGGAGGTGAGTGGGGAAAGGACGACAGCCGTTTCACGCCAAACCGGCGCTTCTACGGGTCCACACTAAAGGTACCGTCACACTAGACGATATCGCTAGCGATCCGTGACGTTGCAGCGTCCTCGCTAGCGATATCGTCCAGTGTGACAGGCAGCAGCGATCAGGCCCCTGCTGTGCTGTCGCTGGTCGGGGAAGAAAGTCCAGAACTTTATTTGGTCGCTGGACTCCCCGCAGACATCGCTGAATCGGCGTGTGTGACACCGATTCAGCGATGTCTTCACTGGTAACCAGGGTAAACATCGGGTAACTAAGCGCAGGGCCGCGCTTAGTAACCCGATGTTTACCCTGGTTACCAGTGTAAAAGTAAAAAAAAACAAACATTACATACTTACCTACAGCCGTCTGTCCTCCAGCGCTGTGCTCTGCACTCCTCCTGTACTGTCTGTGAGCACAGCGGCCAGAAAGCAGAGCGGTGACGTCACCGCTCTGCTTTCCGGCTGCCCGGCGCTCACAGCCAGTACAGGAGGAGTGCAGAGCACAGCGCTGGAGGACAGACGGCTGTAGGTAAGTATGTAGTGTTTGTTTTTTTTTTACTTTTAGGATGGTAACCAGGGTAAATATCGGGTTACTAAGCGCGGCCCTGCGCTTAGTTACCCGATGTTTACCCTGGTTACCGGCATCGTTGGTCGCTGGAGAGCGGTCTGTGTGACAGCTCTCCAGCGACCAAACAGCGACGCTGCAGCGATCCGGATCGTTGTCGGTATCGCTGCAGCGTCGCTAAGTGTGACGGTACCTTTAGTCAGAAGCAGCTGGATGAATTCTGAAATGTACACAACGACACTTTCTGCTCAGACTCAATCACAGCAAGCAATCAAAGCAAGGTTGATTGGACGCTGCTTCACAGTATAGACGGACAATGAAATAAAACATACTGTCAAAGCAACACAGGAGTTTTTTAAGGCAGAGAAGTGGAATATTCTTCAATGGCCAAGTTCATCACCAGATCTAAACCCCATAGAGTAGCATTTCACATGCTTAAGATAAAACTTAAGGCAGAAAGTCTAACAAACAAGCAACAATTGAAGTCACTGCACTAAAGTCCTGGCAAACCATCACAAAGGAGGAAACCCAGAATCCATGCCTTACAGACTTCAGGCAGTCATTGTCTGCAAAGGATTCTCTACATAGCAGTAAAAATGAACATTTCATTTATAATACAATTAATTTGTCCAATTACTTTTGAGCCTCTAAAATAAGAAGGCTTTGTAGAAAAATAGTTGCAATTCCTTAACATTTCAAAGGATATATTTTTGTTCAACCCTTTTAATTAAATCTGCAATAGGAAGGGGTCAGCAGAATGGCAAACTTGGAGTAGATAGTGTGTAAAAGCGAAAAACCTTCGTAAATACCAAGTAAAAAAAATCTAATAAAACACATGACTGACTCAAACAAAACTATTCTACACAAAATATTTCCAAACATAACGCGAACATGATGTTAGGGCTAGCGGAACGCACCGAGTAAATAGATGAAGTTATTGGTCCGTTCGCAGCCCGGGGTCCACCGTGCAGGAGGAACCTGCTGCTAGCAAATGGCACTATATGACGGTATAAGCTAACTTACAGAGTTACTTCACAGAGTCACCGACAAAAGAAAGCACTGTGCCCTGTTAGACTCACAGGAGTGTGCAGCTAACTGCTGAGCTGATAGCAGTCAGTGGTCTTGCACACACACAAACTGCTCATCGGAGGTGCCGGTATTCTAGGGCTTATTTCAGCCAGGACCTTGTATACATACATACAAGACCACACTGGCGCAAAGCACATAACATAGATTGATACTAGGGCATGGCCATGCGGTCATGCGAACCTTTTATAGCTGCAGCAACTACAGGACCTTCCCAGAAGGACCAATGGGAGGCTGCCACAAAACTTGAGCAACTTCAGGACCTTCCTAGAGGACCAATGGGACCTGTTGCAGTACCTGAGCATGTGACCCTTGATCTCCAATGAGAGATCTTACCCTGGGCATACTCAGAAGGGGAAAAGTAGGACTTAGTCCCAAAGACGTCTGCTCGCCACTGACCAGTACTGGCTACAATGGCAGAAGCTGGAAAGGCAGCAGTAACCCTTTGCACAGTGTCAGACTGAGCGAGATGATGGGACCGACGCCTCCGCTGAGCAGGCTCCACTGCGGCAGGAGAAGAATGGCAGACTGCAGCGGAGGTGGCTCGAGATTCCTTCTGTGCAGAGGCGGGAACTCGACCCCTAACACATGAGAAATCAAATTAAATTACAAATTACTATACGGCGATACATACTGTAGGACTCAAAGGGTACAAGTAATGGAGATAGATCAGCTTGACAGCTTGATTACATGTGGGGATTCCCTAGCAACCAGGCAACCCCAACATGTACTCAGGCTGGCTAGCAGCTGTAAATCAAGCAGCTACAGAGACAGAAATGAAATCTCCGAGCAGTCACAAATACTCGGAGACCACCCGAGCGTGCTCAGGAAAACCCAAGCAACAAGTACACTCGCTCATCACTAGTTATCACCAATCGCAGGATAGGTATTAACTTACTGATGTAGTAGGAGTCCAATCACTGGAAGCCACACCTATCAGCAGAACAGGAAAGTTTTAACCATGACGTATCATTTATATCGAAGATACAAAATGGAGCAGCAGGTTGAACGCCACTCTATTCATTCTCTATGGCTAGAAAAAAACCAAGAGCAGTACTAAGGAAATGAATGAATAAGTAGCTGAGCATGTGCCCTGTTGCTTTTTTCTATCAGTGTTAAACGTGCCCCATTTTGATGATTGATGCGGATCCCAGTGATCAGAGCCCCCATCAATATATAAGTTATCACCTATACTGTGGATTCCACCAGATAGTCCATTTTAGTTTGTAATAAAATTACCTTACAATCCTTTTTCCTTCCTTTTCTACTTTTATTACAATCAAAATTAAAGTAAATGACTTCCATCCCATACATTAGCCAAGGGATTTACTGAACAGACTACTAATTACACATTGAATAAACAAAGCATGCAATAAGTTATTGTTATCTTTTTTCCCACATCTTAAACAGATCCCTTCAGTCCTATATGCATTCTTCTGAGAATATAATTTCATATGGCAATGACTTGTGATTTTCTTGTAACTCTATCTGTGCCCTTAATAAATGTTCCCACCAACCACAAGACACTGCTCTCTGGAGGCCTAAGTGAAAGCTGATTGCTTCAGTCACGGAAGAAGATTTTGCTAAATTTATATGGAAGGGTCACTCACAAGGAAAGCAGCGACGACAAAGTGCACCTAGCACACCATGGAGACTCCATATCCAGTTATTGGAAATGTATGCCTGATGGTTTCATAAGATTTTATTATATCACTAATTTGTTATACAAATTAATAAGAAAAAAGTAATAGGAGAGGTTTTTTTCCACGTGGTAGTATAAAATATAGAACAAGAAATGTGGAAGGGTAGTAATATAACAGGAAGAGGTAGAATGGGAAAAATCCAGGGTACAAAATGAAGAGATCACTTTAAAAGGTACTGTGCTGTACCAATATCACCCTATGTTGTACACAGGGTAGAACCATGGAGCAATAAGATGAGCACTAAGTCTCATTTGGTGTTTGTCTAAAAGTGCCATAGTCTGGTGGGGCATAGGATGATCAGTGACCACAGTTTGCCATTTGACTGTTACAAGAGTGAGCATAGGGAAAAAGGGACCTCCATCTTCCTGCCATGTGAATTCTAGTAGCTAAAGCAATACATTGGATGACAAGTCTTAATATTAAAAGGGTTGTCCTGGAGTTTTACATTGATGGTTTTACATTGACAGTTCACAAAAGTGCATGGGACTTCAATATAGAAAACTAACCACTCACCAGGGACATATGCATCTTCCCAAGAAGAGAACTATGCTGTCACGCCAGTGGGTGTGGACCCACTGCTCCGTGGAACAGGGAGAGCTTGTATAGGCGTAGCTAAGTGACCACCTAGTTATTCACTAGAGACCCTGATGGTGTAGTTAGACTTGAGTTGCAGGTGATCATTTGGTATCACTCCAAGACAGACCCTGGAACGCCAGTAGTTGACCCCAAGGGGACAGGGACGAAGGTACAGACTCTGAGTAGCTGGTGGGGCAAGAACAGGATCAATGACAGAACGGATTGGAGCTGGTTCAGATGGAGCGGATTCAGGATGGTGAGACAGACTTAGGGTCCAGGCAGGACTGAATGGCAGATTCAGACAGGATGGACTCAGGGTATAAATACTGATTCAAGCAAGAAAGGTTAAGGGATAGGTTTCAGGTACAAACAGGACAGGATTCATGAAAAGAGACCTGACAACTGACTTAGCAGCTTTAAAACTTACTAAACTTTAATGTTGCTCAGGCACCTGCTTATAGGGGAAGGTAATACTTGATGCGTCCTAGCTATTGGCTGGGGACACATCAGTAGTGTGCTGAGGAGAAGGGGAAGAAGCATGCATGGATGCTTTACAATAGATATAATATAATAGATATTAAAAGGTATAAGTTTATTAAGAAAAACATCTAAATATATCTATATATATATATATATAATCATCATAAGGGGCACTTCCGGCTATTTGTCTGTCTGTCTCTCTGTCTGTCACAGAAATCCCAAGTCGCTGATTGGTCGCGGCAAAAAAGCCACAACCAATCAGCGACGGCCACAGTCCAGCGGCGAAATGGCCGCTCCCTACTCCCCTGCCATCAGTGCCAGCTCCATACTCCCCTCCAGTCAGCGCTCACACAGGGTTAATGGCAGCGTTACACCGCGGTGTAACGCACTCCGTTAACACTGCTATTAACCATGTGTGACCAACTTTTTACTATTGATGCAGCATCAATAGTACAAATATCTAATGTTAAAAATAATAAAAAAAAATAAAAAATCATTATATACTCACTCTCCATCGGCCCCCCGGATGCAGCCCTGGCCTTTCCCTCTCCTCGTGACGCTCCGGTGACCGGTCCATGCATTGCGGCCTCGCAAGATAATGACGTAGTGGTCTCGACAGGCGCAGTCTGCCCGCAAATTGGCGCGGAATTTGAACCACGTTTCGCTAATTGGTCGCGGCCGGCCGGCTCCTGTGTGTAAATTGCATTATTCTGAAAACTTCATAAACAAACTACATACATATGCTAGAACACCCGATGCGTTGGAATCGGGCCACCATCTAGTGTATATAGGAGTGGAATAGTTATACTACCCTATAGCAGCCATTGCAAATATAAATAGGCAAAGTTACTTAGGTAATGAAGTCACTGCAAAAGGGTTCCCAGGCACAATGTGCCTCCACCCCAACGTGAATTCCACCTTGCTTCTTCCGGGGGCCCCAGGCCCTTTCAAAGAGGCATCTTTTGTCATATATATAAACTTTTTTATGTTTTTCCTTAATAAACCTATCCTTTTAATATCTATTATAGCACGATTTTCTTCTTTTCCTAGGAAGAAGCACGTGTCCCTGGTGTGTTGCTAATTATTATCTACTAGATTGTGGCCCGATTCTAACGCATCGGGTATTCTAGAATATGCATGTCCCCGTAGTATATGGACAATGATGATTCCAGAATTTGCGGCAGACTGTGCCTGTCGCTGATTGGTCGAGGCAACCTTTATGACATCATTGTCGCCATGGCAACCATTATGACATCTACGTCGATACTGCGCCCGTCATTGAATCAGAAACGTGGGATTTCTACGTCCTTTATGACATCATCGTCGCTGTGCCCGTCGCTGATTGGTCGAGGCCTGGCGGCCTCGACCAATCAGAGAAGCGGGATTTCCAGGACAGACAGACAGACAGACGGAAAAACCCTTAGACAATTATATATATAGATAGGATAGGTTCTAAATTAGTGATTGCTGGCAGTGTGACATTTCCGATGCCGGATGTGGTCAGTTGGGAAGCTGCATAGCGCAGCTGAGTCAATTGTATTGTGGCAGCGGCCGGGTACTGCACATCCGCCCCCTATTGATTTGAAAAGGGATGTGCAGTACTCATTCACAGTCACTATATATTTGACGAAGTTCTGTTGTGCACTTCCGCAACAGAGCACACTTGAATGCCATCGGCATTGGGAACAGGAGATCGATGAGGGTGCACTCCCACCAAATTAATACTGATGACTTATCCTAATAGACCATTAATGTAAAACTCTCGGACAACCCATTTTAATACTTGGAGGTTGAACCTCAACTGATAATCTGCCTGTTGGGTTATACATCCAGACTGACTGACTGTGCTAGAAAGCCATTGACTAGGAATTCTGAGGCTGAGGGTATCCAAGTAGAGTTGAGTGAATTGCACTGATGTGTGCTGTGCGCCGTGCAACAAAATAAGGCCTAGTAAGCGCTGAAAGATCCATATCATAGAAAAATCTCAAGTGAGCGGAAGAAAGGGTGGGGAGATGAATGCAACAGGACTTTAGGCATAGTACACATCTTTTTGAAGCAAATTCGACGGATCTGCAGACCAATTGAGTGAATTTGCCTGAAACAAATTTCAGAATTGTAACAAATGAGAATCACTCATCTCTATATCTGAAATTTATTTGAATGAAGTTCTAATGCTACATTAGGACTAGAATAATGTTTTCTGAAAAAGTGGGCCATTGAAAAAATTTGATGAGCTCTGGGCGCCCTGGCTGAACACTGAGGGTAAGCCCTGGCAATACTTATTTAAGTGACTCCTTCAGACTCTCTCTTTGTTGGTCTGTTTGGGAACTGGGATATAGTTGGTAGACGGTTCTTCTTAGTACATAGGTAATTTCTCTTCATAAAGGACCACTCTGGCATATAATCTCAAAGAATATAGAACTAACAGTAGCAGTATTTGCTGGTGAAGAGCTAATCATGTCATAAACTTGATGATATAACGGGAAACTTTTGCCCAGTGGTAAGATGAGATGAACAGTTCCAGAATCTTAGCAACAGTGAATAGAATATTTTCAGTTATCAAGTTTTGCAACTGCACAATACCAGAAATCAGCGAAAAGCTCTAGTATCCAATCCTGGGTAACAGTGGATTAAGAATAAAAAGTTGAGAGGAGAGAGTTTAGAGTCTAACTTAAAGTGGTTAAACCTCATCATGCACAATCAATTAAGCGAGCACAGACAGTTCTTTAAGGCTACGTTCACATTAGCGTTCCGCTAATGTGCGTCGCTGACGCAGCGGCGACGCAGCGGCGACGCGCCCCTATGTTTAACATAGGGGACGCGCGCGTTTTTTTGGTTGCGTTTTTCGACACGTGCGTCGTTTCCGACGCTAGCGTCGGATGCAAGAAAATGCAACAAGTTGCATTTTTCGTGCGTCCGATTTTCGTCAAAAAACGACGCACGCGTCGCAAAACGCAGCGTTTTTGTGCGCGTTTTTTGTGCGTCGAGCGTTGCGTCGCCGACGCACCGGCGCGCAACGCTAATGTGAACGTAGCCTAATAAATGTTTTGTCAAAGACCAACTAGCTCAGGTCTCAAATCGGGCTCTCCTCCCTGACTGACAACTCTGGAGAGTAACAGAGCTTTTGTACTAGTAGAACAAAGATGCTCCACATGTCAGTCTCCTTGGGTGATCTGCAGGCGTTTGTGGATGCACAGTGGACATGAGATTTCTTGAAACCGCGTCCAGTAAGCTGTCACAGCTGGCCGCTGCGGATTTGATGCTGCATAAATACGCAGCGTCAAACTCGCAGCAGTTCCTGATCGTGGGTACATACCCTAAAATGGCACCTATTTCCTCTCAATGTACTATTTTTCTTGTCTATAGGTGTGCTATCCTCCTCGTTTATAGCATGTTTCCTGATAAAATGAAAAGCAAATTATTTTGAGGAGCAATTCAAAATATCTGATATCAGCCATCATGTATGTCTGGGTGAGCCAGCAAGTATTGCAGACAGCCCGACTACCAACAGAGAAGGCAGGGAGAGTTAATTACCCTATCTGCCTTCCTAATTGCTTTATATATAGTATTGTTCAAGAGCTAGGTAAACAGGTTAGGAAGCACTGTCTTTACTCCCTCCCTCTGACTCAGATATTAAGTGATCAGCTGGTGCAGGAAGGGAGTAGGAGCTGCTGGTTCCTAGGAAACCACTTCAGCTCTCCTGTGCAGACAGGAGACTGAATTTCCTCTGTAACTGGGGCTAATAGAACAGTCCCAGTTACAGGGAAAATTACCAATAAAAATAATGTATTAATATGAGAGGGTATCCGGGACTTTATAAAAAACAAATAAAAGTACCTAAGCATTAACTGGCAGGTATTTGAAATTTACCAGCCTGCTGTGCATGGCGCCGTTCTTCCCTAGCACAGAAAAGTCAAAGAGCTCCTGCTGTGAATTCAGACGTCTCTGCTGAAGTCACATCTACAGAGCTGTGGCTTCGTTTCTGCTCCGCTCTGTCGATGGGGAAGGACTTCATTCTGATTGACAGCCGGATTCCCGCTGACTAACTGGGGAAGTCGATAGTCAATCAGAATTCACACCCTGTCGGATCAGCAGAGGTAGCTGAATCCACAGCAGGAGAGGTCTGTGACTGCTCTGTACCGTGGAAGAACGGAGCCAGGCACAACAAGCAGATAAGTGGAAATTACCTGTCTGTTAGTGCTTAAGCACATTTTTGTTTTTTTTATATAGTTCCGAATATAACCTTTAACCAGTCTGGAATTTCATGCTGGTTTAAACATAGGCAACATGAAACAGACATAGGTTCATCACAGTTAAATGTTATGCTGAGACTTTGATGCATTTCAGAGGTACTTTGAAAAATGAGCAAGGCACTGGGAGCAACTTCTGGGGAGTAGCCCCAGTAAGCAATTACCAGCCTGTGTTGGCTTGACTGACAGATCTTTCTTTTCTTATCAAGTCCCATCAATCAAGCCACGCAATGAGAAACCATAGGAGAGATTGCCCAGATACAGGGGCATTTCAGAATAAAACATACTGTTGCTTTCTGTGATAAGAGAGATTGCCTGGATTTCAAGCTACCCATGGTTCAACCAGCATGAATATGGAGTCAGGTCCCCTGCAAGGTGGTTGCTTCCTAAGAACAACTTTTTTTATGACATAAAGCCATCATACAGTAATTTCCCTAACCCTGGGACCTTCCTTCAATGAGCTAAAGCAGAGACACTCTTTAGACGAGTTGGTCACGTTTAGGGGTACTCAAACTGTCCACCCAAGTGACCACTATCCAAGCCACATTTCAATTGCAACACCCATCACAGAAGAAATTCCTGACTAGCAGCGTTTTCCCAAGGAAAAACTAAGTTGGTTGACAGGGTGAGAAGCAAGAAACAGCAAAAAGGCAGAGATGCTTACCTGCCTAGGCCTCCAAACAAATTAACTATCAGGATGCAGTGGACCCATGTGAGGTATTAGTTTATATTTTGAGCTCTATATTTTCAGCTCTATCCTTACCTACTGTATCCTCACCCATCCCTTGTAGATTGTGAGCCCTCGCGGGCAGGATCCTCTCTCCTCCTGTACCAGTTGTGACTTGTATTGTTCAAGATTATTGCACCTATTTTTATTATGTATACCCCTTCTCACATGTAAAGCGCCATGGAATAAATGGCGCTATAATAATAAATAATAATATTTTGGCCAAAATACGCAAGCTCGTAACCCAAGTCACAGGTCCCCACGCTTACGAGTCCTAATTCTAAACAGCAATAGCACAGAAAGAGGATTCAGAGATCTTCAAAAAATTTCAGAAAACAGCAAAAAGGCAGAGATGCTTACGTGCCTAGGCCTCCAAACAAATGCACTATCAGTATGCAGTGGACCCATGTGGTTAAAATGGTGGCAACACAGGTGCAGAATTACCGATGAGGCAACCATTAACAACCTACCAAACTAATGGAGGGGGTGGCTGCTTGGCATATTACTGCACATAAAAGACTTGTTTGGTAGGTTGTGAGTGGTTGCCTCATCGGTAATTCTGCACCTGTGTTGCCACCATCTTAGGCCTTTCAAACTTCCGTCTTTTCAGATCCGTCGCAATGCGTCGTTTTGGAAAAAAACGGATCCTGCAAATGTGCTCGCAGGATCCGTTTTTTTCCCATAGAATTATATTAGCGACGGATTGCGACGGATGGCCACACATCGCATCCGTCGTGAGACGGATCTGTTGTCTTTTGGCGGACCGTCGTCTGGAAAAAACGTTCAATGTAACGTTTTTTGTCTGCATCGGGAGAACGTGTCGCGACGGATCCTGCGGCATACGTCGTTGACTAGAATGGAAGCCTATGGACGCAGGCTCCGTCGTGACACGTCCTATGACGGAATCCAGCGCTGGAATCCGTTTTTTTACATAGAGCATGCTCAGAATCCGGATTTTGTAGCCAATTGGCCAGACAGCCCCAAATCTATATAAACCTGGCCTGGGGCGTCACCCCCAAATGTGCCAGCAAGACTCATGCCAGAAGACAGCATCCAGCCAGCATCCAGCTATAAAGCCTGCCAGCGTCCAGCCTGCCAGCGTCCAGCCAGCCAGCATCCAGCTCAGAGGCCAGCTATAAAACCTGTATGCAGCCAGAGGCCTGACTGTGCTTCCAGAAGCCAGCGTCCAGCTAGAGACCTGCCAGCCAGTGTGAGTACTGACATTTTTGCGTGCATCTGTGTGTGTGTGCCTGTGCGCTTTTGTGCATGTGCATCTGTGTGTGTGTGCGTGCGTCTGTGTGCTTTCGTGCATGTGCATGCGTTGTGCGTGCGTTTGGGTGCTTTTGTGCATGTGTGCATCTGTGTGTGTTTGCGTGCGCCTGTGTGCTTTCGTGCATGTGCATGCATTGTGCGTGCGTTTGGGTGCTTTTGTGCATGTGTGCATCTGTGTGTGTTTGCGTGTACCTGTGTGCTTTTGTGCATGTGCATGCGTTGTGTGTGCGTTTGGGTGCGTGCGTCTGGGTGAGTGCGCGTGCATGTTTTTTACAGTGATGTATTTAACAAGTAGTGTGGTTTGTGCAGCATGTAGTTTCAGTGTGTGTGTAATGGTGGTGTGAGCGTGTGTCTTGCGTGTGTATGTGTGTTTGTTTTTTTCTTTACTTTTTTTTTTCATTGTATTGTTCAAAACATTTACAGTTAATGTACTTGTAATTAAAATAAAGAGCATTGTAGCTCCTAATTGTGATGGTAAAATAAATGAAAATTAAAAAAGAATTATTAAAATTTTAGGCATTTCAATTTTACTTGAGAGTATTTTTTTTTTTGGGTGGGGGAAATGGTTTTACAGCTTGCACATACTATTGAAGTAGGTAATCCAGCTCAGACTGGTGTGCCTTGGGTCTATTTGTTTTTGGGGTTGTTTCTCAAAAGTTTGGTTGTTGGCCTGCATGAACATTGCTCAGATCACTTGAGCAGGGTGGTTATTAAAGGGAACCTGTCACCCCGTTTTTTCAGTAGGAGATAAAAATACTGTTAAATAGGGCCTGAGCTGTGCTTTACAATAGGGTATTTTTTGTCCCCTGATTCCCTACCTATGCTGCCGAAATACCTTACAAAAGTGTCCTTTTTCGCCTGTCAATCAGGTCGGATGGGCGTGGTCACAGCGCTGTTTCTCCCCCACATCTTGCTTATGTTCCCGTTGGTGGCGTAGTGCTTCTCGCATGCGCAAGTGCCGAATGCACTGCGCAGCTGTAGAAAAAGAGTGCGCTCGCCACTATTCAGTTCGAATCTCGGCTTCAGGAAAATGGCCGCCGCGATGTCCATCTGCGCACACGCGGCATCCCGCGGCCATTTTCCTGAAGCCCCGGGAAGCAGGAGACTCCATCTGCGCACGCGAGGCCTCAGGAAGATGGCCGCGCCCACCGAGAAACCGCTGAATAGTGGCGAGCGCGCTCTTTTTCTACAGCTGCGCAGTGCATTCGGCACTTGCGCATGCGAGAAGCACTACGCCACCAACGGGAACATAAGCAAGATGTGGGGGAGAAACAGCGCTGTGACCACGACCATCTGACCTGACCATCCTGATTGACAGGCGAAAAAGGACACTTTTGTAAGGTATTTCGGCAGCATAGGTAGGGAATCAGGGGACAAAAAATACCCTATTGTAAAGCACAGCTCAGGCCCTATTTAACGGTATTTTTATCTCCTACTGAAAAAACGGGGTGACAGGTTCCCTTTAAATCTTTAACATTAGCTAGTATGGGGGGTGGTTCTAAGTATAAATTCTTTATACTTACAGATCCACCAGGGACCACAGCCACCAGGGACCGAGCCAGCAAGCCACTTTCCTGATGTAAGTATGAAAGACCACAAAGCTTCAAATTCAATTTGTATAGTAGCTTACAACTGTCTTTATGCTTACAGATCCACCAGGGATCACAGCCGGCAGTTACCACAGCCAGCAGGGACCGAGCCAGCAAGCCACTTTCCTGATGTAAGTATGAAAGACCACAAAGCTTCTAATTCAACTTGTACAGTAACTGTCTTTATACTTACAGATACACCAGGGACCACTGAGAAATGTCTTCTTCTGGGAGCCCTCCTCCACAGCGTCAGCGTAGTGAAGTAATATAATTTTTTTTTATTTTTTGGTGTTCTAGTTAACCCCTTAATCCCATATGACGTACTATCCCGTCCAGGTGACCTGGGACTTAATTCCCATGGACGGGATAGTACGTCATATGCGATCGGCCGCGCTCACGGGGGGAGCGCGGCCGATCGCGGCCGGGTGTCAGCTGCCTATCGCAGCTGACATCCGGCACTATGTGCCAGGAGCGGTCACGGACCGCTCCCGGCACATTAACCCCCGGCACACCGCGATCAAAGATGATCGCGGTGTGCCGGCGGTGCAGGGAAGCATCGCGCAGGGAGAGGGCTCCCTGCGGGCTTCCCTGAGACGATCGGTACACGGTGATGTGCTCACCGTGTACCGAGCGTCTTCTCCCTGCAGTCCCCGGATCCAAAATGGCCGCCGGGCTGCATCCGGGTCCTGCAGGGAGCACTTCCGGGTCAGGATCAGGCTGCAGCTGCAGCTCTAACCCTGCCCGGCTGTATGTCAGATCACCGATCTAACAGAGTGCTGTGCACACTGTCAGATCGGTGATCTGTGATGTCCCCCCCTGGGACAAAGTGAAAAAGTAAAAAAAAAAATTTCCACACTTGTAAAAAAAAATAAAAAAAAAATTCCTAAATAAAGCAGAAAAAAAAAAATATTATTCCCATAAATACATTTCTTTACATAAAAAAAAAACAAAAAAAACAATAAAAGTACACATATTTAGTATCGCCGCGTCCGTAACGACCCGACCTATAAAACTGGCCCACTAGTTAACCCCTTCAGTGAACACCGTAAGAAAAAAAAAAAAAAAACGAGCCAAAAAACAACGCTTTATTATCATAACGCTGAACAAAAAGTGGAATAACACGCGATCAAAAAGACGGATATAAATAACCATGGTACCTCTGAAAACGTCATCTTGTCCCGCAAAAAACGAGCCGCCATATAGCATCATAACAAAAAAAATAAAAAAGTTATAGTCCTGAGAATAAAGCGATGCCAAAATAATTATTTTTTCTATAAAATAGCTTTTATCGTATAAAAGCGCCAAAACATAAAAAAAATGATATAAATGAGGTGTCGCTGTAATCGTACTGACCCGAAGAATAAAACTGCTTCATCAATTTTACCAAACGCGGAACGGTATAAACGCCTCCCCCAAAAGAAATTCATGAATAGCTGGTTTTTGGTCATTCTGCCTCACAAAAAATCGGAATAAAAAGCGATCAAAAACTGTCACATGTCCGAAAATGTAACCGATAAAAACGTCAACTCGTCCCGCAAAAAACAAGACCTCACATGACTCTGTGGACCAAAATATGGAAAAATTATAGGTCTCAAAATGTGGAGACGCAAAAACTTTTTTGCTATAAAAAGCGTCTTTCAGTGTGTGACGGCTGCCAATCATAAAAATCCGATATAAAAAACTCGCTATAAAAGTAAATCAAACCCCCCTTCATCACCCCCTTAGTTAGGCTAGGTTCACATTGCGTTAATGGGTTAACGCTAACGGACAGCGTTGCACGGCGAAAATGTCACAATTAACGCCGTGCAACGGGTCCGTTAGCACAACCATTGACAGCAATGTGATTTTCGGGTGTAGCGCATCGCTAGAGCGTGCCATTTTCGGCTCGCGCTAGCAAGGTGCCGTTCTTTTGTGGCGCGCCTCAGACGCTGCTTGCAGCGTCCGCGGTGCGCCCGAGGTCCGAACCCCGATCTTCCAGAGCGGGGACGTTAACGCGACCACTAAACACGACACCTAAAAAGACATTGCGTTAGCGCAATCCGCTAGTGCTAAACGGATTTCCCTAATGCAATGTGAACCTAGCCTTAGGGAAAAATAATAAAATTAAAAAAAATGTATTTATTTCCATTTTCCCATTAGGGTTAGGGTTAGGGCTAGGGTTAGGGCTAGGGTTAGGGTTAGGGTTTGTATTACATTTACGGTTGGGATTAGGGTTGGGATTAGAATTAGGGGTGTGTCAGGGTTAGGTGTGTGGTTAGGGTTACAGTTGGGATTAGGGTTAGGGGTGCGTTTGGATTAGGGTTTCAGTTATAATTGGGGGTTTCCACTGTTTAGACACATCAGGGGCTCTCCAAACGCGACATGGCGTCCGATCTCAATTCCAGCCAATTCTGCATTGAAAAAGTAAAACAGTGCTCCTTCACTTCCGAGCTCTCCCGTGCGCCCAAACAGGGGTTTACCCCAACATATGGGGTATCATCGTACTCGAGACAAATTGGACAACAACTTTTTGGGTCCAAGTTCTCTTGTTATCCTTGGGAAAATAAAAATTTGGGGGGCTAAAAATCATTTTTGTGGGAAAAAAAAGGATTTTTTATTTTCACGGCTCTGCGTTGTAAACTGTAGTGAAACACTTGGGGGTTCAAAGTTTTCACAACACATCTAGATAAGTTCCATGGGAGGTCTAGTTTCAATATGGGGTCACTTGTGGGTGGTTTCTACTGTTTGGGTACATCAGGGGCTCTGCAAATGCAACGTGACGCCTGCAGACCAATCCATCTAAGTCTGCATTCCAAATGGCGCTCCTTCCCTTCCGAGCTCTGCCATGCGCCCAAACAGTGGTTCCCCCCCACATACGGGGTATCAGCGTACTCAGGACAAATTGAACAACAACTTTTGGGGTCCAATTTATTCTGTTACCCTTGTAAAAATACAAAGCTGGGGGCTAAAAAATCATTTTTGTGAAAAAAAAAAAGAATTTTTATTTTCACGGCTCTGCGTTATAAACTGTAGTGAAACACTTAGGGGTTCAAAGTTCTCACAACACATCTAGATAAGTTCCTTGGGAGGTCTAGTTTCTAATATGGGGTCACTTGTGGGGGGTTTGTACTGTTTGGGTACATCAGGGGCTCTGCAAATGCAACGTGACTCCTGCAGACCAATCCATCTAAGTCTGCATTCCAAATGGCGCTCCTTCCCTTCCGAGCTCTGCCATGCGCCCAAACAGTGGTTCCCCCCCACATATGGGGTATCAGCGTACTCAGGACAAATTGGACAACAACTTTTGGGGTCCAATTTATTATGTTACCCTTGTGAAAATACAAAACTGGGGGCTAAAAAATAATTTTTGCGAAAAAAAAAAAAAAATTATTTTAACGGCTCTGCGTTATAAACTGTAGTGAAACATTTGGGGGTTCAAAGCTCTCAAAACACATCTAGATAAGTTCCTTATGGGGTCTAGTTTCCAAAATGGTGTCACTTGTGGGGGGTTTTAATGTTTAGGCACATCAGGGGCTCTCCAAACCAACATGGCGTCCCAACTTAATTCCAGTCAATTTTGCATTGAAAAGTCAAATGGCGCTCCTTCCCTTCCGAGCTCTGCTATGCACCCAAAAAGTGGTTTACCCCCACATATGGGGTATCGTCGCACTCAGGACAAATTGCACAACAACTTTTGTGGTCTAATTTCTTCTCTTACCCTTGGGAAAATAAAAAATTGGGGGCGAAAAGATCATTTTTGTGAAAAAATAAGATTTTTTATTTTTACGGCTCTGCATTATAAACTTCTGTGAAGCACTTGTTGGGTCAAAGTGCTCACCACACATCTAGATAAGTTCCTTAAGGGGTCTACTTTTCAAAATGGTGTCACTTGTGAGGGGTTCCAATGTTTAGGCACATCAGGGGCTCTCCAAACGCAACATGGCGTCCCATCTCAATTCCAGTCAATTTTGCATTGAAAAGTCAAATGGCGCTCCTTCCCTTCCGAGCTCTGCCATACGCCCAAACAATGGTTTACACCCATATATGGGGTATCAGCGTACTCAGGACAAATTGGCCAACAATTTTTGAGGTCCAATTTCTTCTCTTACTCTTGGGAAAATAAAAAATTGGGGGCGAAAAGATCATTTTTGTGAAAAAATATGATTTTTTATTTTTACGGCTCTGCATTATAAACTTCTGTGAAGCAATTGGTGGGTCAAAGTGGTCACCACACATCTAGATAAGTTCCTTAGGGTGTCTACTTTCCAAAATGGTGTCACTTGTGGGGGGTTTCAATGTTTAGGCACATCAGTGGCTCTCCAAACGCAACATGGCGTCCCATCTCAATTCCTGTCAATTTTGCATTTAAAAGTCAAATGGCGCTCCTTCCCTTCCGAGCTCTGCCATGCGCCCAAACAGTGGTTTACTCCCACATATGGGCTATCAGCGTACTCAGTACAGATTGTACAACAATGTTTGGCATCCATTTTATCCTGTTACCCTTGGTAAAATAAAACAAATTGGAGCTGAAATAAATTTTGTGTGAAAAAAAGTTAAATATTCATTCTTATTTAAACATTCCAAAAATTCCTGTGAAACCCCTGAAGGGTTAATAAACTTCTTGAATGTGGTTTTGAGCACCTTGAGGGGTGCAGTTTTTAGAATGGTCTCACACTTGGGTATTTTCTATCATATAGACCCCTCAAAATGACATCAAATGAGATGTGGTCCCTAAAAAAAAATGGTGTTGTAAAAATGAGAAATTGCTGGTCAACTTTTAACCCTTATAACTCCCTAACAAAAAAAAATTTTGGTTCCAAAATTGTGCTGATGTAAAGTAGACATGTGGGAAATGTTACTTATTAAGTATTTTGCGTGAGATATCTCTGTGATTTAAGGGCATAAAAATTTAAAGTTGGAAAATTGCGAAACTTTCTAAATTTTCGCCAAATTTCCGTTTTTTTCACAAATAAACGCAAGTTATATCGAATAAATGTTACAACTAAAATGAAGTACAATATGTCACGAGAAAACAATGTCAGAATCGCCAAGATCCGTTGAAGCGTTCCAGAGTTATAACCTCATAAAGGGACAGTGGTCAGAATTGTAAAAATTGGCCCGGTCATTAACGTGCAAACCACCCTCGGGGCTTAAGGGGTTAAAATTTCATCATCAGGACGACGAAAGCCACAATACAAATATAGCCGTGCCCTGTCCTTCTTCCGGGCAGCGATGTTGAGAAGAAGGTAAATATTCAACAGCCAATTGAATAATTCAACATGTTTACCTGTCTAACGTGTTTTTTTGTTTCAGGCAGGGCTTTTTCCTATGAATATATTAATTCTTTTTTTTCTATTATTTCACAGCACCTTCTGTAGCCATCGGGAGCCTGCATCTACCTTTGACCCCTCTGGAGCGATCTCTCAGGAGTCCACCACCGTGGGCCTCGTCAGTAGACCCCACCCCTCTGACCCCTCATCTGTCCCTTCCAGTACCTCTGCCCCATCCACTTCAACCGCCGCCAGCGCTGGAGCATCATCGCAGCCTTCGTTACTTGAAGCTGCTGGTGACAAGTTAGCGTTCCCTTTACCCCACCCCTCTGATCCTGCCACCTCTAGAACACCATTAGGTTCGGGGCGGCAGCGACTCAGGGGTCAGGAAAGGAGTTATGCTCCCGAGTTTATAACTCTTATCCGCCCTTTTCTTAGCTTTCAGCTGATTTATGACCATATATCAAAGTTATATATGAAACAAAGAGACAGTAATAGTCAAACTCAGCAAAATCATTAATGAAAGAAAAATTGCAATCAATATTTTTTTGCCACAAATACATGAAATCAACTTTTTTAAGCCGTCTATATGGGCATGTAGGTCATAGGAAGCTGAGAAATTATATCTTGATATCTGCGATCTGATCTTTTCTCTTTTTCCAGAGAAATCTATGTTTTTCTTTTATGTAAATGAGCTTGCAGCGCCCCAGAGATCTGGTCGTTGCAGTATGACGCTCTGCCACTAAGGGGAGTGATAGTACGTCCGATGGCACTAAAGGAGTTCTCCTGACCAGGTATCACCAGAACACTTTACACTTCACACTCCGGCCACTAGGGGGAGCAAAAGGCTTTATTTATTGGGCCACTCCTCACACTGGTAAAACTAGGGGTTGGGGAGGAAGTTAGTCAGAAGCTGACTGGGTTGGATTCAGGCAACATCCCGTGGCAGGGGGTGTTGCAGGGTGAAGACACAGGGGGGTCCCAGTCAGGCGTGGGAACCTGGCAGGTGCCTAGCGAACAGAACAGAACGTAACGGAACCGCGCCTGCACACCCCGCGGCGGTATCCAAGAAAGAGACACGAAGGGAAGGATATTGTGGAACAGTGCAAACGAGATCAAGCACAAAGGAGTACCAGTAGGAGTCGTGCCGTGAGACCGAGGCAACATCCTACTGAGGCGTGTAGCCGGTGGCCGGAACACCGTGGGAGTAACTGCCTCTAGGCCTTACTCCGAACTCCGCAGGACAGTTAATTATAGGTTGTCTGTCTCACCTAAACACCTACGAAGACATAGGGGGAAACTGTGGGAGAGGGGCGTCTCTAGGGTCCCGGAAGAACTCGAGGCCTTCCCGTCATACGGGTGCGTCCTAGCCATAACATATCTGGGGGACGTTGAAATAGTAACATCTGGAACTAAAGAAAGAGAAAGCTGTAGAGAACGAACGAACGAGAACAGCAGTTGTGAGGACTATTCCGAATGCTCAGCAGGGTAGGACTACAACACAAACAGGCGCTAGTGGTAGGCAACGATTTCCATCTGCGAAGGAAACTCCGGATGTGCCCATCAGACCGGCCGGTCTCAGATAGCCCTGTTAAGCGTGCTCTGGATTGTGGATCCTGAAGTCTTCAGTAAAGAGGTAAAGAGACTGCAACCCTGTGTCCTCGTTATTGACTGCACCTCACACCATTACCATCTACCTTACTGGGAAGCCCTGGGGATATTCTTCACCTGTGGGAAGGTATACCATTCAGCTGCCATTCCATCACCCCAGCGGACCCCACAGCAGCGTCGGTCACCCTGACCGAACACCACAGGTGGCATCACGAACCCTTGACAGACTGTACCACCTTTCTTGGACGCCCCTTAGCAGGGTCGCCGACCGGGTCTAGCCACCGTGACAGCCTCAGAACCGAACCAGAGAGGCCCAGTACCGAGAACTCGTGGCCCTGTGTCAGGGGGCGCTCCAACTTGGCGTCACGAACAGGATCCTACTTAAGCCTGAGAAGCAGGTCATGTGTGCCTTGGAACTGTGATTGAAATGTGTTGGACTGTGATTTATTGCAAGGACTGTGTATTACTATATGTCGCATGATTCCCGCCAAAACCGCCGCCATTGCTGCGCCACGAGGAGTGCAGGAGAAGGAGGGCGTGTCATGGGAGGAGATCGAGAAAACGGCGCGAACAGCAACATCCGCCCACTCCGACTACAGCTGCAGGACGACGAGCTCAGGAATGGAGGAGCCACACCCCCAGGTAATGGAGGAGCAACGTGTGAGTGCCATTGCAGACCCCGGGGAGGGGATGACGACCAGCGGGTGCCTGAGCGAAGAAGGAGCGATCCAGGCCTGTCCCCGTCCGCCAGAGGTAGACCGGAACTCGAATCTGCCGGGGCCGGAGGGCTCGGATTTCTTGGAGCCATGGGCGGAGGAGCCGAGTCAGCCTATCCCGAGCGTGGAGCCAGCCGATATGAAGCAATGGAGATCGGAGCCGTCACTGAGGGCCGCACCGGGAGAACAGCGGTCCGAGCTGCAGCCGACTCAAGCGTCCCCATCAATGGAACCGATCAGCCTCGGTGGAACGACATCAGACGGAGGTATGGAAAACGCCCCTGCCCTCCTGATCGATCCGGCTCCTGTGACCGCTCCCCGTCCTGACAGAGACTGACTCCCTGCTCCTGAGCTGGAGGTTATAGCCCCTGGCATCATGGAGAAGCTGGTGCCTCTGCTACCGACGACTATGGGGATACCGCTGGATGTAAGCTCAGAGGGGGTGATCTTCCAATGCGACACCCGAAGGATGGGGCCAGACGGAACCAGGCAGGAGGGCCTCAGCATCGCTGCGCTTACTTGGGAACAATATAAACAATGTCTAATTTTACACTGGAAAGACCGAAAAGAGACAGAACAAAGTGACCCACCGAAAGTACAAGGACCAAAGACAGAATGTAGTAAAGGGAGTCCGGTAAAGTGGGGAACTGTGCTAGCCTTTCACCCGAAGCAGGGTTGGGGCTCTATGCAGGAACCGGGGCTACCGACGGAAATCTTTTTTACTAGCTACAATGTGAAGGCCCCGCGCCGCGATAGAGGTGACGGGCAGCTATTACACAGAGGGGACCAGGTGACGTACACCCGCCATCGGAGTGCGCAAGGGTGGTGCGCTCGAAACGTCTACCGATGCGAGCCGGTAATGGCGCCACCTGCTGTCCTGACTACGACTAACCCTGATTTGACGAACTCCACCCCTGTCACCACAGTGTGCATTGTTGCCACTACTGAACTTGCAACCAAAGCTGACATTCGGATCCAGACACCGGGTGACCTGGCCGCACCTGAGAGACGAACCCACGACACTGACACCGCATCAGGCTAGAACACTGAACCAGGGCTTCCACGGCCGGGAAGTGTTCGTTACCGATGGATGCCTTGCAACCTATTATAGAACTAAACCTCGAAAACCCGAATATGTAAATAGTTAACTGTTTCCTGCTTTTTGCTGCTGTTTTAAACCCGACCAGGGTTATTTCTTAAAGCGGTCCCTTTGTTTACCCGGGATCCCTATTGTTTATAGTTCTTTTTCTACTTTTGCACAGAGTTATCATTGTTCCAAAGACTGCCGGATCATGGACGGTGAATGATTCAAAACTGTTTTTCTATATAGTTTGCACCTTCTTAAAGGTGTTCCCTACTGGTTTTACAAGCGAAAGAAGACTTTGCGAAGATAATGCTTCTGGACATGACGCAGAAGGTCTTGCTTTCAGTGGACTTGCAGAGAGAGAATCTGCACTACCTCCTAGAGACTTGGGTCCCTCTTAAAGGGAATGTTTACATGATTGCTTTAACCCCTTAGTGACAGAGCCAATTTGGTACTTAATGACCGAGCCAATTTTTGCAATTCTGACCACTGTCACTTTATGAGGTTATAACTCTGGAACGCTTCAACGGATCCCGCTGATTCTGAGATTTTTTTTCGTGACATATTGTACTTCATGTTAGTGGTAACATTTCTTCGATATTACTTGCGATTATTTATGAAAAAAACGGAAATATGGCGAAAATTTTTAAAATTTTGCAATTTTCAAACTTTGTATTTTTATGCCCTTAAATCAGAGAGATATGTCACGAAAAATAGTTAATAAATAACATTTCCCACATGTCTACTTTACATCAGCACAATTTTGGAAACAAAATTTTTTTTTGTTAGGGAGTTATAAGGGTTAAAAGTTGACCAGCAATTTCTAATTTTTACAACACCATTTTTTTTTAGGGACCACATCACATTTCAAGTCATTTTGAGGGGTCTATATGATAGAAAATAATGAAGTGTGACACCATTCTAAAAACTACACCCCTCAAGGTTCTCAAAACCACATTCAAGAAGTTTATTAACCCTTTACGTGCTTCACAGGAACTGAAACAATGTGGAAGGAAAAAATGAACATTTAACTTTTTTTTTGCAAACATCTTAATTCAGAACCATTTTTTTTATTTTCACAAGTGTAAAAATAGAAATGTAACCATAAATTTTGTTATGCAATTTCTCCTGAATACGCCAATACCCCATATGTGGGGGTAAACCACTTTTTGGGCGCACCGCAGAACTTAGAAATGAAGGAGCGCCGTTTGACTTTTTCAATGTAGAATTGGCTGGAATTGAGATCGGACGCCATGTCACGTTTAGAGAGCCCCTGATGTGCCTAAACAGTGGAAACTCCCCACAAGTGACACCATTTTGGAAACTAGACCCCGCATGGAACTTATCTAGATGTGTGGTGAGAACTTTGAATGCCCAAGTGCTTCACAGAAGTTTATAATGCAGAGTCGTGAAAATAAAAAATATTTTTTTTTCCACAAAAAAGATATTGTAGCCCCCAAGTTTTTATTTTCACAAGGGTAACAGGAGAAATTGGACTGCAATAGTTGTTGTCCAATTTGTCCTGAGTATGCTGGTACCCCTTATGTGGGGGTAAACCACTGTTTGGGCGCACGGCAGAGCTCGGAAGGAAGGAGCGCCGTTTTGGAATGCAGACTTTGATAGAATGGTCTGCGGGCATTATGTTGCGTTTGCAGAGCCCCTGATGTACCTAACCAGTAGAAACCCTCCACAAGTGACCCCATTTTGGAAACTAGACCCCCCAAGGAACTTATCTAGATGTGTGGTGAGAACTTTGAATGCCCAAGTGCTTCACAGAAGTTTAGAATGCAGAGTCGTGAAAATAAAAAATATTTTTTTTTTCCACAAAAAAGATATTGTAGCCCCCAAGTTTTTATTTTCACAAGGGTAACAGGAGAAATTGGACTGCAATAGTTGTTGTCCAATTTATCCCGAGTACGCTGATGCACCATATGTGGGGGTAAACTACTGTTTGGGCGCACGGCAGAGCTCGGAAGGGAAGGAGCGCCTTTTTGGAATGCAGACTTTGATAGAATGGTCTGTGGGCATTATGTTGCGATTGCAGAGCCCCTGATGTACCTAAACTGTAGTAACCCCCCACAAGTGACCCCATTTTGGAAACTAGACCCCCAAGGAACTTATCTAGATGTGTGATGAGAACTTTGAATGCCCAAGTGCTTCACAGAAGTTTATAATGCAGAGTCATAAAAAAATATATATATATATTTTTCCACAAAAAATATTTTGCAGCCCCCAAGTTTTTATTTTCACAAGGGTAACAAGAGAAATTGGACCCCAAAAGTTGTTGTACAATTTATCCAGAGTATGCTGATGCCCCATATGTGGGGGTAACCCACTGTTTGGGCGCACGGCAGAGCTCAGAAGGGAGGGAGCACCATTTGACTTTTTGAGTGCAAAATTGGCTATCGTGTTTGGAGACCCCCTGATGTACCTAAACAGTGGAAACCCCCCAATTCTAGCTCCAACCCTAACCCCAACACAACCCCTAACCCTAATCCCAAACTGATCCATAATCCTAATCACTAACCCTAACCATAATCACAACCCTTACCCCAAAACAACCCTAATGTCAACCCTAACCATAACCCTAATCAAAACCCTAAATCCAACACACCCCTAATCCTAATCTCAACCCTAACTTCAAACCTAACCCTAATCCCAATACACCCCTAATCACAACCCTAACCTTAACCCTAATCCCAAACCTAACCCTAATCCCAAGCGTAACCCTAATGCCAACCCTAACCCTAATACCAACCCTAATCCAAACCCTAACCCTAATCCCAACTCTAACCCTAACTTTAGCCCCAACCCTAACCCTAGCCCTAAGGCTACTTTCACACTTGCGTCGTTTGGCATCCGTCGCAATCCGTCATTTTGGACAAGAAACAGATCCTGCAAATGTGCCCGCAGGATGCGTTTTTTGCCCATAGACTTGTATTGCCGACGGATCGTGACGGATGGCCACACGTCGCGTCTGTCGTGCACTGGATCAGTGTTTTGGCGGACCGTCAGCACAAAAAAACGTTCAATGTAACTTTTTTTGTACGTCGCATCCGCCATTTCTGACCGCGCATGCGTGGCCGTAACTCCGCCCCCTCCTCCCCAGGACATAGATTGGGCAGCGGATGCGTTGAAAAACTACATCCGCTGCCCACGTTGTGCACAATTTTCACAACGTGTGTCGGTATGTCGGGCCGATGCATTGCGACGGCCCCGTACCGTCGTAAGTGTGAAAGTAGCCTAACCCTAAATTTAGCCCCAACCCTAACTCTAAATTTAGCCCCAACCCTAACCCTAAATTTAGCCCTAACCTTAATCCTAGCCCTAACCCTACCCCTAACCCTAATTTTAGCCCCAACTGCTCTTCTCCTGCCGGCCGGCAGATGGAGACAGATGGCGGGTGCACTGCGCATGCGCCCGCCATTTTCTTTTGCCGGCGGCCAGGAGGAGCAGCAGGAGGACCCAGGGACACAGGGGAGTATGGCAGGGTCCCCGAATCCCCCTATTTCTCTGTCCTCTGATGTGCGATCACATCAGAGGACAGGGAATTACACTTTGACAATTTTTTTTTTTTTTGCGGTCGCCGGTAAACAGTTAATTACCAGCGATCGCAAAACAGGGGTCGGTTAAACCGACCCCGATCATGCTCTTTGGGGTCTCGGCTACCCCCGGCAGCCGAGACCCCAAAGACTCTCGTGGGGCCGGCCGGCGGGCGCACTGCGCATGCGCCCGCCATTTTGAAGATGGCGGCACCCACCAGGAGCCACGAGGAGCATCGGGGGAGATAGGTAAGTATTGGGGGGCTACCTGGGACCCCTTTTCTCTGTCCTCCGATGTGCGATCACATCGGAGGACAGAGAAATTAAAAAGAGATCGCGTTTTTTGGTTTTTTTTGCGATCGCCGGTAAACGGTTAATTACCGGCGATCGCAAATGTGGGGTGGGTTAAAAACCCCCCGAATCATGTTCTCTGGGGTCTCGGCTACCCCCGGCAGCAGAGACCCCGGAGAAAATCCTACTCTGGGGGGCGCTATTTACTTTTTCCACAGGGTCGTTAATTAACGGCGCTGTGGTTTAAGTACCCTTAGCGGCCGCCGTTAAAAGGCGTATCGGCGGTCGCTAAGGGGTTAATAAAAGTTGAAACGTTAATAATGTTGAAATTTAGAAAGTTTGATAATGTTGATAGAGACTGAGGACAGGAAAGTTTGAAAGTGAACCCGTAGGGGTTAGAGAGAGAGTCCTCCTGAGAACTGTAGAAAGATGGTCGGTACAATGACAGTAGGCCCAGCCAAGGAGCTAGGCGGTCCTGCATTGGGGAAGTTAGAACGGAAAGAAAAGTTGAGTTATTTATATAGTATTTTATAGTAGGCCTTTAGTGGGTTCAGCTTATACGCCCTTAAAGGAAAAAGTTTAATTATTGTTCAATGTTTGCACTTGGTAGAATACCCGGCTGGGTACTGAGTTATTTATAGTCAACATGTTATTTAAAAATATTTAATTTTGTTTGCAACGTTCAAGTGTCTTCACCTCCCATAAAGGGAAGCATTGTTCTATTTACTTGTTTTAGCATTTCAAAATTTTGTATGTCTTTTGCTGCAATGTATTGTTGTTCTTCTTCCCAGTCCAGGAGTACTGGATCTAACCGGGGGGGGGGGGGGGGAAGGGGGGGAGTGCAGCGCCCCAGAGATCTGGTCGTTGCAGTATGACGCTCTGCCACTAAGGGGAGTGATGATACGCCCGATGGCACTAAAGGAGTTCTCCTGACCAGGTATCACCAGAACACTTTACACTTCACACTCCGGCCACTAGGGGGAGCAAAAGGCTTTATTTATTGGGCCACTCCTCACACTGGTAAAACTAGGGGTCGGGGAGGAAGTCAGTCAGAAGCTGACTGGGTTGGATTCAGGCAACATCCTGTGGCAGGGGGTGTTGCAGGGAGAAGACACAGGCGCCTGCACACCCCGCGGCGGTATCCAAGAGAGAGACACGAAGGGAAGGATATTGTGGAACAGTGTAAACAAGATCAAGCACAAAGGAGTACCAGTAGGAGTCGTGCCGTGAGACTGAGGCAACATCTTACTGAGGCGTGTAGCCGGTGGCCGGAACACCGTGGGAGTAACTGACTCTAGGCCTTACTCCAAACTCCGCAGGACAGTTAATTATAGGTTGGCTGTCTCACCTAAACACCTACAAAGACATAGGGGGCAACTGTGGGAGAGGGGCGTCTCTAGGGTCCCGGAAGAACTCCAGGCCTTCCCGTCATACGGGTGCGTCCTAGCCATAACATATCTGGGGGACGTTGAACTAGTAACATCTGGAACTAAACAAAGAGAGCTGTAGAGAACGAACGAACGAGAACAGCAGTTGTGAGGACTATTCCGAATGCTCAGCAGGGTAGGACTACAACACAAACAGGCGCTAGTGGCAGGCAACGATTTTGATCTGCGAAGGAAACTCCGGATGTGCCCATCGGACCGGCCGGTCTCAGATAGCCCTGTTAAGCGTGCTCTGGATTGTGGATCCTGAAGTCTTCAGTAAAGAGGTAAAGAGACTGCAACCCTGTGTCCTCGTTATTGACTGCACCTCACACCATTACCATCTACCTTACTGGGAAGCCCTGGGGATATACTTCACCTGTGGGAAGGTATACCATCCAGCTGCCATTCCATCACCCCAGCGGACCCCACAGCAGCGTCGGTCACCCTGACCAAACACCACAGGTGGCATCACGAACCCTTGACAGACTGTACCACCTTTCTTGGACGCCCCTTAGCAGGGTCACGGACCGGGTCTAGCCACCGTGACAGCCTCAGAACCGAACCAGAGAGGCCCGGTACCGAGAACTCGTGGCCCTGTGTCAGGGGGAGCTCCAAGCTCTTCAGGACTATGGGCCAGACATAGATCACCCTGAGAGTCCGCCTCCAGAGCTTCTTTTAAATAAAAGGTAATGTTACCAGTGTGAGATGTGTAACTAACATAGGATACAACTGAACTTTGTCTCATAAAAACACATTAGCAGCTGCAGCTTTCACAGCTCTACTGTATTGCAGCCCTGTCTGCCTGTGAGATGGAAGCTGAGGGGAACCTGCAGATGTGTCAGGTATAATCACACACAGCTCTGCAGTGAGATCAGGAGAGCAGAGAGCGGCCATTACACATCACACTAGTAACTACTTTTTTATTTTAAAACAATCTATGTCCGCTCCACGGTCCTGAACAGCTCATTTACATGTAAGAAAACATGGCTTTCTCTGGAATAAAACATCGGATCACAGATATCAAGGTATCATTTTATTCAGCTTCCTATGACCTAAATGCCCATATAGATGGACAACCCCCAGAAGTACCTTGCATGTCTTAATCATGAAAAATCATTAACAGATTTTTCTGACACTCTGCTTTTTTTGTGTGTTCAGCTTTGTGAAGTTTAGCGATTCTAAATGTTTTTCCCTGATTCATCAATTACGACTAAAAAAGCGAAAACAAACTGTCTCACTCCCCTGGTGTAGTTTTTAGTTTGTCAGTGTTTGGGCACAATTTTTGTGTTATTTTTTTTTTTAAACGTGCGACATCGCAAAAAGTCACAAAACCAGTTCAACACAGAAAAAAGGAACATTTTTTTACTCTGTATTAAATTTATAAATTTATGAATCGCATGCGCCATTTCAAGGTATTTTTCACCCAAAACGGCAATTAATACACAAGAGAAAAAAGGAGTTCATTAAACCCTGCAAATGATGAAATAGGGCGTATGTGATTACTAATAACAAACAGAGTTTTACAGCAATATCAGTGGGATAGAATTTGTGGGATCCCCTGTGGATGCTTTGCAAACTATTTAGTCTAATGGATCATTTTTATTGCAGCTCTTACTCACATTGAACAAAGCACTTGACTTACAGCAATAGTGAACAATGTTTTCCTTCAAAGGCTCATAAGACTGTCAAAGTATAATGACCGCCTTAATCATCTCATCTCTCCAATTTACATTCTGAATAAAATCAGGAAAAGATCGTCAGAATGATCAGTTGTGTGTTTTCAGGTTACATTACACCCACTTGTGTTCTGATAAATTGGAATTTCAACTTTTTTAACATTTAAAGAGTAACAACTTTTTTTTATTTTTTAAAGGAATCTGTCAGTAGGATCAATCTTTCTAAGCCGTTTATATGGGCAAGCAGGTCAGGGGAAGCTGAATAAAACGATACCTTGATATTAGCGATCTTTTGTCTTATTACAGAGAAATACGCGTTTTTTAAAATATGTAAATGAACTGTTAAGATCTTTGGGCCGGACTCTAAGAATCTGCCTCCAAAAGTTAATTTAATCCCTTAATAACAGCCAATGTCTTTTAACTGACCTGAGATATAAGAGAATAGCCTCCCCATACAGGTAACAATGCAGTAGCTGTCAGCTGTGCACTATAGCTGACAACTTTCTGCATCAGCCAAAATCAGTGTTTGCACTGTACATATCTGTTTAACCCCTTAGATGCTGCTGTAAATAGTGACTACATCATTATATATGGTTAACAGAGTGTGGGGGCTTCCTCTTTATCTCAATTGGTGCTCTCGGATCATGATTTTGTGGTCCTGATGTTTGCCATGGCAATTCATGACCAAATAGCAGCATTAGCATCTGATAGCTGTTGTAACCTGTTCAGAAGTTAGAGGCATTTAGGTGGTAAAAATACACATTTTCATTTCTGTCATACCATTTTGCATTAATTCCTGTAAAGCACCTGAAGGGTTAATAAACTACCTGACAGCAGTTTTCGATATGTCAGGGGGTGCTGTTTTTAAATGGCATCATGTTTGGGGGTTTCCCAATATATGAGACCCCTAAAGTCACTTCAAACATGGGTAAGTCACTAAAAAAATAAATTGAGTCAATTTCCTTGAAAAAAATGAAAAATTGCTGCTACATTTTTAACCCCTTAGCGACCGCCGATACGCCTTTTAACGGCGGCCGCTAAGGGTACTTAAACCACAGCGCCGTTAACGGCGCTGTGGAAAAAGTCAATAGCGCCCCCCAGAGGCCGATTTTCTCCGGGGTCTCGGCTGCAGGGGGTAGCCGAGACCCCAGAGAACATGATTCGGGGTTTTTTTAACCCACCCCGCATTTGCGATCGCCGGTAATTAACCGTTAACCGGCGATCGCAAAAAAAAAAAAAAAAGCGATCTCTTTTTAATTTCTCTGTCCTCCAATGTGATCGCACATCGGAGGACAGAGAAAAGGGGTCCCAGGTGGCCCCCCAATACTCACCTAGCTCCCCCGATGCTCCTCGTGTCTCCCGGTGGGCGCCGCCATCTTCAAAATGGCGGGCGCATGCGCAGTGCGCCCGCCGGCCGGCACCGGGAGAATCTTTGGGGTCTCGGCTGCTGGGGGTAGCCGAGACCCCAAAGAGCATGATCGGGGTCGGTTTTACCGACCCCTGTTTTGCGATCGCAGGTAATTAACTGTTTACCGGCGACCGCAAAAAAAAAAAAAGTAAAGTGTAATTCTCTGTCCTCTGATGTGATCGCACATCAGAGGACAGAGAAATAGGGGGATTCGGGGACCCTACAATACTCACCTGTGTCCCTGGATCCTCTTGCTGCTCCTCCTGGCCGCCGGCAGAAGAACATGGCGGACGCATGCCCAGTGCGCCCGCCATCTGTCTCCATTTGCCGGCCGGCAGGAGAACAGCATTTGGGGCTAAAATTAGGGGTAGGGTTAGGGGTAGGGTTAGGGGTAGGGTTAGGGGTAGGGTTAGGTTAGGGGTAGGGTTAGGGGTAGGGTTAGGGGTAGGGTTAGGTTAGGGGTAGGGTTAGGGCTAGAGTTAGGGCTAGGGTTGGGGCTAAATTTAGGGTTAGGGTTGGGGCTAAATTTAGGGTTAGGCTTCTTTCACACTTGCGTCGGTACGGGGCCGTCGCAATGCGTCGGCCCGACATACCGACGCACGTTGTGAAAATTGTGCACAACGTGGGCAGCAGCTGTAGTTTTTCAACGCATCCGCTGCCCAATCTATGTCCTGGGGAGGAGGGGGCGGAGTTACGGCCACGCATGCGCGGTCAGAAATGGCGGATGCGACGTACAAAAAAACGTTTCATTGAACTTTTTTTGTGCCGACGGTCCGCCAAAACACAACTGATCCAGTGCACGACGGACGCGACGTGTGGCCATCCGTCACGATCCGTCGGCAATACAAGTCTATGGGCAAAACACGCATCCTGCGGGCACATTTGCAGGATCCGTTTCTTGTCCAAAACGACGGATTGCGACGGAATGCCAAACGACGCAAGTGTGAAAGTAGCCTTAGGGCTAGGGTTAGGGTTGGGGCTAAAGTTAGGGCTAGGGTTGGGGCTAAAGTTAGGGTTAGAGCTGGGATTAGGGTTAGGGTTTGGGTTGGTATTAGGGTTAGGGTTGGCATTAGGGTTACGCTTGGGATTAGGGTTAGGTTTGGGATTAGGGTTAAGGTTAGGGTTGTGATTAGGGGTGTATTGGGATTAGGGTTAGGTTTGAGGTTAGGGTTGAGATTAGGATTAGGGGTGTGTTGGATTTAGGGTTTTGATTAGGGTTATGGTTAGGGTTGACATTAGGGTTGTTTTGGGGTAAGGGTTGTGATTATGGTTAGGGTTAGTGATTAGGATTATGGATCAGGTTGGGATTAGGGTTAGGGGTGTGTTGGGGTTAGGGTTGTAGCTAGAATTGGGGGGTTTCCAATGTTTAGGTACATCAGGGGGTCTCCAAACACGACAGCCAATTTTGCGCTCAAAAAGTCAAATGGTGCTCCCTCCCTTCTGAGCTCTGCCGTGCGTCCAAACAGTGGGTTACCCCCACATATGGGGCATCAGCGTACTCGGGATAAATTGGACAACAACTTATGGGGTCCAATTTCTCTTGTTACCCTTGTGAAAATAAAAACTTGGGGGCTACAATATCTTTTTTGTGAAAAAAAAATATTTTTTATTTTCACGGCTCTGCATTATAAACTTCTGTGAAGCACTTGGGCATTCAAGGTTCTCACCACACATCTAGATAAGTTCCATGGGGGGTCTAGTTTCCAAAATGGGGTCACTTGTGGGGGATTTCTACTGTTTAGGCACATCAGGGGCTCTCCAAACGCGACATGGCGTCCGATCTCAATTCCAGCGAATTCTACATTGAAAAAGTAAAACGGCACTCTTTCTCTTCCAAGCTCTGCGGTGCGCCCAAACAGTGGTTTACCCCCACATATTGGGTATCGACGTACTCAGGAGAAAATGCACAACAACTTTAGTGGTCTAATTTCTCCTGTTACCCTTGTGAAAATAAAAATTTGTGGGCAAAAAGATCATTTTTGTAGAAAAAAATGCAATTTTTTTTTCACAGCTCTACATCATAAACTTCTGTGAAGCACATGGGGGTTCAAAGTGCTCACCACACATCTAGATATGTTCCTTAAGGGGTCTAGTTTCCAAAATGGGTTCATTTGTGGGGGGTTTCCTCTGTTTAGGCACATCAGAGGCTCTCCAAACGCGACATGGCGTCCAATCTCAATTCCAGCCAATTCTACATTGAAAAAGTAAAACGGCGCTCCTTCACTTCCAAGCTCTGCGGTGCGCCCAAACAGTGGTTTACCCTCACATATGGGGTATCGACGTATTCAGGAGAAATCGCACAACAACTTTTGTGGTCTAATTTCTCCTGTTACCCTTGTGAAAATAAGAATTTGTGGGCGAAAAGATCATTTTTGTGTAAACAAAAGCGATTTTTTATTTTCACGGCTCTACGTTATAAACTTCTGTGAAGCACTTGGGGGTTCAAAGTGCTCACCACACATCTAGATAAGTTCCTTAAGGGGTCTAGTTTCCAAAATGGTGTCACTTGAGTGGTTTCCACTGTTTAGGCACATCAGGGGCTCTCTAAACGTGACATGGCGTCCGATCTCAATTCCAGCCAATTCTGCATTGAAAAAGTCAAACGGCGCTCCTTCACTTCTAAGTTCTGCGGTGCGCCCAAAAAGTGGTTTACCCCCACATATGGGGTATTGGCGTATTCAGGAGAAATTGCATAACAAAATTTATGGTTACATTTCTGTTTTTACACTTGTGAAAATAAAAAAAATGGTTCTGAATTAAGATGTTTGCAAAAAAAAAGTTAAATGTTCATTTTTTCCTTCCACATTGTTTCAGTTCCTGTGAAGCACATAAAGGGTTAATAAACTTATTGAATGTGGTTTTGAGAACCTTGAGGGGTGTAGTTTTTAGAATGGTGTCACACTTCATTATTTTCTATCATATAGACCCCTCAAAATGACTTCAAATGTGATGTGGTCCCTAAAAAAAAATGGTGTTGTAAAAATTAGAAATTGCTGGTCAACTTTTAACCCTTATAACTCCCTAACAAAAAAAAATTTTGTTTCCAAAATTGTGCTGATGTAAAGTAGACATGTGGGAAATGTTATTTATTAACTATTTTTCGTGACATATCTCTCTGATTTAAGGGCATAAAAATACAAAGTTTGAAAATTGCAAAATTTTAAAAATTTTCGCCATATTTCCGTTTTTTTCATAAATAATCGCAAGTAATATCGAAGAAATGTTACCACTAACATGAAGTACAATATGTCACGAAAAAAAAAATCTCAGAATCAGCGGGATCCGTTGAAGCGTTCCAGAGTTATAACCTCATAAAGTGACAGTGGGGTCAGAATTGCAAAAATTGGCTCGGTCATTAAGTACCAAATTGGCTCCGTCACTAAGGGGTTAAACCTGCAAAAAGGCTAACAAAATAAAATAACATTTTACAAATGATACTGATTAAAAGCCGACATGTGGGAAATGTTATTTATTAATGGTTTGCTGTGGTATGGCCATCTGGATTAAAGGGATAATCATTCAAATTTTGAAAATTGCTAATTTTTTAACATTGTTCTCAAATTTTTGATATTTTTTATAAACAAACACAAAACATATTGACCTAAATTTACCATTATCATAAAGTATAATGTGTCACGAAAAAACAGTCTCAAAATCACTGGGATTTGTTGAAGCGTTGCAGAGTTATTACCACATAAAGTGACACTGGTCAGATTTCAAAAATTTGGCTCCGTCACTAAGGGGTTAAATGAAAAGGGGCCCTACCAGTGTGAGACATGTAATGACTGACAGTCTGCTCTCCTAGTCTACATGTCTCACACTGGTAATGCCCCTTTCATTTATAATAATCCTAGGAGGCAGATTCTCAGGGTGATCTATGACCGGCCCATAGATCTTAACAAATCATTTACATATTAAGAAAAATAAGGATGTGTCTGGAATAAAACGTTGGGAGACAGATATTAAGATATAATTTTATTCAGATTACCATGACCTGCATGCCTATATAGATGGCTTAAAAGGGTTAATTTTACTTACAGATTTTTTTTTATCATTGTGTCCAGCCTAGAAAGTTATGCAAATATGCAAATCACTTTGAGGTATGTCTCTTCATTCCTATAAAAACACTGCATGTAATTGGCTTGTAAACTCCTGCTTTTCCCCAGACTATTTGCCAACCTTTTAACTATATGTACATCAGAATGGACTCATTTAGAGTAAAGATGATGGCAGTGAAAGGGACAACTCAGCAGCTGTGACTAACTATGGGCTCATTCTGAAGTTAGCTTTGTTCTACAAGTGCTATCCATGTATTTCACATATAGCACTAGTACCTTTAATAGTATATAGGGTAATTCACATGTCTGTTTTTTTTTCCCCAGACCGAGTGGAGCGCACAAATGCATAGAGACGAGTATACTCGTTGCTTGGATTTTCCCGAGCATGCTCGGATGACCTCCGAGTATTTGTTATTGCTCGGAGATATAGTTTTCATCACCTCAGTTGCATGATTTACGGCTTCCAGATACACTGAATACATGTGGGAATTCCCTAACAAACAGGCATTCCTCACATGTATTCAGCGTATCTGGAAACCGTAAATCATGCAACTGAGTCGATGAAAACTATATCTCCGAGCAAAATCAAATACTCTGAGGTCACCAGAGCGTGCTGGGGAAAACCCGAGCAACGAGTACACTCGCTCATCACTAGTAGAGACTTGTCAGATATTGATCAGAGTGTTGGATCAAACTTGCCAATGCAATTCTATGGATCCAGCTACGTGATGTCAATTTTTCATGGCCTGTTCATGGTCTGTTTGATAAGAGAACCTTGAGAAACTTCCAATTTGTTTTTTTACATCTGAGAAGAATTAATGATCTCAGACCACACTTTGGTGATAAAAACTAACACTGACCACACTGAAGTAACACAGACCGATTTTAGCGTACAAGAACAGGCATTGACATCCTTTGGACTTACTCAGTGGTCCTCCGCAGCCACCCACATAGACGGACATACATTAGACCTGGTCTTCACCCGTCTCTGCTCTCTAACTTCACCACCTCCCCTCTTCCCTCTATCCGACCACCATCTGCTCACCTCATCCCTGTCCTCTCCACCAGTCATCTATGTCCAGCAAAATGCGCACCCCCGCAGAAACCTTGCACACCTAGACACCCACACACTCTCTGATTCTATCCTACCACTAGCATCCATATCCTCACTACACAACACAGACAGTGCCACTGCTTTCTACAATGCCACTCTCGCATCAGCTATTGACACAGTTGCCCCTCTCGTCCATGGCAGAGTACGACGTATCAATAGACAACCTTGGCACAATAACACCACTAAAAAGCTCCGGCAAGTGTCCAGGGTTGCGGAGCGGCGTTGGAAGAAAACACACCTGCAAGACGACTTCACTGCATTCAAACAGGCAACACTTGCTTTTAAATCTGCTCTCACCTCTGCTAAACAGGTCTACTTCACAACCCTCGTATCTTCCCTATCCTACAACCCCAGTTATTCAAAACCTTTAACTCCCTCCTCTGCCCCCCAATGCCCTTTCCAACCTCCCTCATCTCTGCTGAGGACTTTGCCACACACTTTAAAAATAAGATCGACCAGACAAGGCAAGTCTTCATTGTTCAACCACCACAACCCCTTTGTATACCAGACCAATGCCCAAACCCCATAACCTCCCTATCCAACATCACTGAAGGGGTGCTTAATTGTCTCCTCTCCAAATCGCACCTCACGACCTGTGTGCTCGACCCCATCCCATCCCACCTCCTCCCCAACCTAAACACTTATCCCATCCCTAACCCACCTCTTCAACCTATCACTATCTTCTGGCACCTTCCCTTCTGCTTTCAAACATGCCACAATCACGCCTATCCTTAAAAAGCCAACCCTCGATCCAACTGCTATGCCTAGCTATCGCCCATTATCACTGCTCCCATTCGCTTCCAAACTCCTGGAGCAGCACGTCCACTCTGAAGCTTCCTCCCAACTCTCATCTAGCTTGCTCTTTGACAATCTATAATCTGGTTTCCGCCCCATCACTCAACTGAGACAGCCCTGACCAAAATCACTAACGACCTACTTACCGCGAAAGCTAATGGACAATACTCTGTACTCCTCCTTCTAGACCTGTCCTCTGCTTTCGACACGGTTGACCATTGCCTTTTACTACAGATCCTCTCCTCCTTTGGCATCAAAGACCTCGCCCTATCCTGGATCTCCTCGTACCTTTCCAACCACACATTCAGCGTCTCCCACTCCCACACTACCTCCTCATCCCACCCTCTCTCTGTTGGAGTCCCCCAAGGATCTGTTCTAGGACCCATATTCTTCTCAATCTATACACTTGGCTTAGGACAACTCAAAGTCCCACGGATTCCAGTACCACCTCTATGCTGATGACACTCAGATCTACCTCTCTGGCCCAGATGTCACCGCTCTGCTGTCCAGAATCCCAGAGTGCCTATCAGCCACATCCTCCTCCTTCTCCTCTCGCTTCCTCAAACTCAATGTGGACAAATCTGAACTCAACATCTTTCCTCCATCCCATAGATCTTCCTTACCTGACCTATCTATCGCAATCAATGACATCATGCTTTCCCTCGTACCGGAAGTCCGCTGCCTTGGAGTAACCTTCGACTCTGCCCTGTCCTTCAAACCGCACATCCAAGCTCTTTCCACCTCCTGTCGCCTCCAGCTCAAAAATATATCCAGAATCCGTCCTTTCCTCAACCGCTAATCTACCAAAATGCTTGTGCATGCCCTCATCATCTCCCGCATTGACTACTGCAACATCCTTTTCTGCGGCCTCCCTGCTAACACCCTTGCACCTCTCCAGTCCATTCTTAACTCTGCTGCCCGACTAATTCATCTCTCTCCTCGCTACTCCTTTGCTTCCCCCCTCTGCAAATCTCTTCACTGGCTCCCATTCCCTCAGCGTATCCAGTTCAAATTACTAATACTGACCTACAAAGCCATCCACAACCTGTCTCCTCCATATATCTCTGAACTAATATACCGATATCTTCCCTCACGTGATCTCCGGTCCTCCCAAGACCTCCTTCTTTCCTCCACACTTATTCGCTCCTCATCCAACCGACTCCAAGACTTCTACCGAATATCCCCCATCCTCTGGAATTCTTTGCCCCAACATGTCCGACTATGAACCACATTCGGATCCTTCAGACGGAACCTGAAAACCCATCTCTTCAGGAAAGCCTACAGCCTGCACTGACCCCACTGCCACCTCATCACTACCGAAGCTACCGCCTCACCAACACCGGAGCTCCTGCAACCCTCAACCTACTGTCTCCTTCCCCATAATCCTGTAGAATGTAGGCCCGCAAGGGCAGGGTCCTCGCCCTTCTGTATCAGTCTGTCATTGTTAGTTTGTTTACTGTAAGTGATATCTGTAACTTGTATGTAACCCCTTCTCATGTAGAGCACCATGGAATCAATGGTGCTATATAAATAAATAATAATAATTGACATCTGAATGATCTTTAACACTGGGGATAAGCTGTTGTTCGAGATTATTCTGATAAGCACAACTGAGAGGAGGATACAGGTGCATCACCAATCACTGCCATCATCTGTACTCCAAATGAGTACATTGTGATATCAATGCAGCTGACAGCAGCAAATAAACTGGTTAAAAAAAAAGTTTAGTCACTCTTTAAATAAAGAATTCCATTCTACTCTTAAGGTAAGATCTTAGAACCAAAATCAGAATAAGCACAGAAAAATGCCAAGGCCGAGGAAGGCAAAAGCCCTGCTCCCTACGTAGATGCATATATGCAACAAAATATATGAGCTAGTGTAATACTCCTGCACTATACCAACACCAAAGAATATAGAGTACAGAAAACACCAAAAAAGGTAAAATAAAAACCAAAATAGTTTATTAACCCCTTAGCGACCGCCGATACGCCTTTTAACGGCGGCCGCTAAGGGTACTTAAACCACAGCGCCGTTAATTAACGGCGCTGTGGAAAAAGTAAATAGCGCCCCCCAGAGTCGGATTTTCTCCGGGGTCTCGGCTGCCGGGGGTAGCCGAGACCCCAGAGAACATGATTCGGGGGTTTTTTAACCCACCCCGCATTTGCGATCGCCGGTAATTAACCGTTTACCGGCGATCGCAAAAAAAAAAAAAACGCGATCTCTTTTTAATTTCTCTATCCTCCGATGTGATCACACATCGGAGGATAGAGAAAAGGGGTCCCAGGTAGCCCCCCAATACTTACCTATCTTCCCCGATGCTCCTCGTGGCTCCCGGTGGGCGCCGCCATCTTGAAAATGGCGGGCGCATGCGCAGTGCGCCCGCCGGCCGGCCCCGCGAGAATCTTTGGGGTCTCGGCTGCCGGGGGTAGCCGAGACCCCAAAGAGCATGATCGGGGGTCGGTTTTAGCGACCCCTGTTTTGCGATCGCCGGTAATTAACTGTTTACCGGCGACCGCAAAAAAAAAAAAAAAAAAAGCAAAGTAATTCTCTGTCCTCTGATGTGATCGCACATCAGAGGACAGAGAAATAGGGGGATTCGGGGACCCTATCATACTCACCTGTGTCACTGGATCCTCCTGCTGCTCCTCCTGGCCGCCGGCATCTTCTGGGCAAAAGAAAATGGCGGGCGCATGTGCAGTGCGCCCGCCATCTGTCTCCATCTGCCGGCCGGCAGGAGAAGAGCAGTTGGGGCTAAAATTAGGGTTAGGGTTAGGACTAGGGTTAGGGGTAGGGTTAGGGCTAGGGGTAGGGTTAGGGCTAGGGTTAGGGCTAGGGTTAGGGGTAGGGTTAGGGGTAGGGTTAGTGGTAGGGCTAGGGTTAGGGGTAGGGTTAGGGCTAGGGTTAGGGCTAGGGTTAGGGCTAGGGTTAGGGCTAGGGTTAGGGCTAGGGGTAGGGTTAGGGCTAGGGGTAGGGTTAGGGCTAGGGTTAGGGCTAAATTTAGGGTTAGGGTTGGGGCTAAATTTAGAGTTAGGGTTGGCGCTAAATTTAGGGTTAGGCTTCTTTCACACTTACGTCGGTACGGGGCCGTCGCAATGCATCGGCCCGACATACCGACGCACGTTGTGAAAATTGTGCACAACGTGGGCAGCGGATGTAGTTTTTCAACGCATCCGCTGCCCAATCTATGCGCGGTCAGAAATGGCGGATGCGACGTTCAAAAAAAGTTACATTGAACGTTTTTTTGTGCTGACGGTCCGCCAAAACACTGATCCAGTGCACGACAGACGCGACGTGTGGCCATCCGTCACGATCCGTCGGCAATACAAGTCTATGGGCAAAAAACGCATCCTGCGGGCACATTTGCAGGATCCGTTTCTTGTCCAAAATGACGGATTGCGACGGATGCCAAACGACGCAAGTGTGAAAGTAGCCTTAGGGCTAGGGTTAGGGTTGGGGCTAAAGTTAGGGTTAGAGTTGGGATTAGGGTTAGGGTTTAGATTAGGGTTGGTATTAGGGTTAGGGTTGGCATTAGGGTTACGCTTGGGATTAGGGTTAGGTTTGGGATTAGGGTTAAGGTTAGGGTTGTGATTAGGGGTGTATTGGGATTAGGGTTAGGTTTGAGGTTAGTGTTGAGATTAGGATTAGGGGTGTGTTGGATTTAGGGTTTTGATTAGGGTTGACATTAGGGTTGTTTTGGGGTAAGGGTTGGGATTATCGTTAGGGTTAGTGATTAGGATTATGGATCGGGTTGGGATTAGGGTTAGGGGTTGTGTTGGGGTTAGGGTTGGAGCTAGAATTGGGGGGTTTCCACTGTTTAGGTACATCAGGGGGTCTCCAAACACAACAGCCAATTTTGCGCTCAAAAAGTCAAATGGTGCTCCCTCCTTTCTGAGCTCTGCCGTGCGCCCAAACAGTGGGTTACCCCCACATATTTGGCATCAGCATACTCGGGATAAATTGGACAACAACTTCTGGGGTCCAATTTCTCTTGTTACCCTTGTGAAAATAAAAACTTGGGGACTACAAAATCCTTTTTGTGGAAAAAAAATATTTTTTATTTTCACGACTCTGCATTCTAAACTTCTGTGAAGCACTTGGGCATTCAAAGTTCTCACCACACATCTAGATAAGTTCCTTGGGGGGTCTAGTTTCCAAAATGGGGTCACTTGTGGGGGGTTACTACAGTTTAGGTACATCAGGGGCTCTGCAATCGCAACATAATGCCCACAGACCATTCTATCAAAGTCTGCATTCCAAAAAGGCGCTCCTTCCCTTCCGAGCTCTGCCGTGCGCCCAAACAGTGGTTTACCCCCACATATGGTGCATCAGCGTACTCGGGATAAATTGTGCAACAACTATTGCAGTCCAATTTCTCCTGTTACCCTTGTGAAAATAAAAACTTGGGGGCTACAGTATCTTTTTTGTGGAAAAAAAAAATATTTTTTATTTTCACGACTCTGCATTCTAAACTTCTGTGAAGCACTTGGGCATTCAAAGTTCTCACCACACATCTAGATAAGTTCCTTGGGGGGTCTAGTTTCCAAAATGGGGTCACTTGTGGAGGGGTTTCTACTGGTTAGGTACATCAGGGGCTCTGCAAACGCAACATAATGCCCGCAGACCATTCTATCAAAGTCTGCATTCCAAAACGGCGCTCCTTCCTTCCGAGCACTGCCGTGCGCCCAAACAGTGGTTTACCCCCACATATGGGGTACCAGCATACTCAGGACAAATTGGACAACAACTTTTGGCGTCCAATTTCTCTTGTTACCCTTGTGAAAATAAAAACTTGGGGGCTAAAAAATCTTTTTTGTGGAAAAAAATTTTTTTTATATTTTCACGACACTGCATTATAAACTTCGGTTAAGCACTTGGGCATTCAAGGTTCTCACCACACATCTAGATAAGTTCCATGGGGGGTCTAGTTTCCAAAATGGGGTCACTTGTGGGGGATTTCTACTGTTTAGGCACATCAGGGGCTCTCCAAACGCGACATGGCGTCCAATCTCAATTCCAGCCAATTCTACATTGAAAAAGTAAAACGGCGCTCCTTCACTTCCAAGCTCTGCGGTGCGCCCAAACAGTGGTTTACCCTCACATATGGGGTATCTACGTATTCAGGAGAAATCGCACAACAACTTTTGGCGTCCAATTTCTCTTGTTACCTTTGTGAAAATAAAAACTTGGGGGCTAAAAAATCTTTTTTGTGGAAAAAAATTTTTTTTATATTTTCACGACACTGCATTATAAACTTCGGTGAAGCACTTGGGCATTCAAGGTTCTCACCACACATCTAGTTAAGTTCCATGGGGGGTCTAGTTTCCAAAATGGGGTCACTTGTGGGGGGTTTCCACTGTTTAGGCACATCAGGGGCTTTCTAAACGTGACATGGTGTCCGATCTCAATTCCAGCCAATTCTGCATTGAAAAAGTCAAACGGCGCTCCTTCACTTCTAAGTTCTGCGGTGCGCCCAAAAAGTGGTTTACCCCCACATATGGGGTATTGGCGTATTCAGGAGAAATTGCATAACAAAATTTATGGTTACATTTCTGTTTTTACACTTGTGAAAATAAAAAAAATGGTTCTGAATTAAGATGTTTGCCAAAAAAAGTTAAATGTTCATTTTTTCCTTCCACATTGTTTCAGTTCCTGTGAAGCACGTAAAGGGTTAATAAACTTCTTGAATGTGGTTTTGAGAACCTTGAGAGGTGTAGTTTTTAGAATGGTGTCACACTTGGGTATTTTCTATCATATAGACCCCTCAAAATGACTTCAAATGTGATGTGGTTCCTAAAAAAAAATGGTGTTGTAAAAATGAGAAATTGCTGGTCAACTTTTAACCCTTATAACTCCCTAACAAAAAAAAATTTTGTTTCCAAAATTGTGCTGATGTAAAGTCGACATGTGGGAAATGTTATTTATTAACTATTTTTCGTGACATATCTCTCTGATTTAAGGGCATAAAAATACAAAGTTTGAAAATTGCAAAATTTTAAAAATTTTCGCCATATTTCCGTTTTTTTCATAAATAATCGCAAGTAATATCGAAGAAATGTTACCACTAACATGAAGTACAATATGTCACGAAAAAAAATCTCAGAATCAGCGGGATCCATTGAAGCGTTCCAGAGTTATAACCTCACAAAGTGACAGTGGTCAGAATTGCAAAAATTGGCCCGGTCATTAAGTACCAAATTGGCTCTGTCACTAAGGGGTTAAATCAAATACACATACAAAGAATGCTAGCCAAATAGTAGGGCTATACACAAAAGAGGGGAGTAAGTATAGGGAACCTGCTGGCACAGCAGGAGGAACGACGAGTATTAAGGGTGAAATAGCCAAGGGTGAGAATGGCAAACCCTAGTCAAATGGGTAAATGTAGGGTCATGAAAGCCTAATAGGTGAAAAATAAAGGTGTTATGAATAAATACCATGAGGTACTGCCTGATAAGGCAAATCCCCAATAAACCTATATATCCCAAAGGTTAGTTACAACTCACCCATAAGAGCCGATAGTATATAGGTCCTCCCACTGCGACCCCTTGACGCACGTTTCGCATAGATGCTTCTTCAAGAAGGGGAAACGCGCGTCAAGGGTTCAGTGGGAGGACCTATATACTATCGGCTATTATGGGTGAGTTGTAACTAACCTTTGGGATATGTAGGGTTATTGGGGATTCGCCTTATCAGGCAGTGCCTCATGGTATCTATTTATAGCACCTTTATTTTTCACCTATTAGGCTTTCATGACCCTACATTTACCCGTTTGTTATGACCTGGTGGTCAGGACAATAATGGACCTGGTGGTTAAGAGCACACGGAATGACCTGATAGTTACTGATAATAAGGACGAGCTCTGGGACGTGGGAACTCTGCTGACCGCAATCCCTAAACCTATCAAACACACTAGAAATAGCCGTGGATTGCGCCTAACGCTCCCTATGCAACTCGGCACAGCCTAAGAAACTAGCTAGCCCTGAAGATAGAAAAATAAAGCCTACCTTGCCTCAGAGAAATTCCCCAAAGGAAAAGGCAGCCCCCCACATATAATGACTGTGAGTAAAGATGAAAATACAAACACAGAGATGAAATAGATTTAGCAAAGTGAGGCCCGACTTACTGAACAGACCGAGGATAGGAAAGGTTACTTTGCGGTCAGCACAAAAACCTACAAAAAGACCACGCAGAGGGCGCAAAAAGACCCTCCGCACCGACTCACGGTGCGGAGGCGCTCCCTCTGCGTCCCAGAGCTTCCAGCAAGCAAGACAACAAATTAAATAGCAAGCTGGACAGAAAAATAGAAAACCAAAGAAATACAAGCTGGAACTTAGCTTCTGATGGGAAGACAGGTCACAAGAACGATCCAGGAGTGAACTAGACCAATACTGGAACATTGACAGGTGGCATGGAGCAAAGATCTAAGTGGAGTTAAATAGAGCAGCAGCTAACGAATTAACCTCGTCACCTGAGGAAGGAAACTCAGAAACACCCACCAGAGGAAGTCCAAGGACAGAACCAGCCGAAGTACCATTCATGACCACAGGAGGGAGCCTGACAACAGAATTCACAACACCCGTTTGACTAGGGTTTGCTATTCTCACACTTGGCTGTTTCACCTTTATTACTCGTCGTCACTCCTGCTGTGCCAGCAGGTTTCCTATACTTACTCCCCTCTTTTGTGTATAGCCCTACTATTTGGCTAGCATTCTTTGTATGTGTATTTGATTTAATAAACTATTTTGGTTTTTATTTTACCTCTTAAGGTAAGATCACACAGTTTTTTTAGCGGATTTATCTAGCGGATTCACATGAAAAACTGATTCAAATCTGCTTGCAACTACTACCGTAATTTTCGGACTATAAGATGCACTTTTTTGGGGGTGCGTCTAATGGTTCAGATGTACCAGCTCTGGCTGTGGTCGGGAGGTGAGGCAGTGGCAGAGCAGCAGGTCACAGTGTCAGCAGCCCGCTGCTACAGCTAACTCCTGTGCCTGCTGCTAAAGAGAAATGAATATTCACTGCATTCCACACCCATGGGCGTGGAGGGCAATGAATATTCATTTTTCTTTAATAGGATGCTGGTATGATTGGCCCCCATCCCTGTCCTGATATGCAAGGCCCCATCCTTATCCCGGTATGATTGACCTCCACCCGCTACATCGATGGGATCCATCAACTATTGCTCTGTTTAAAAAGCGTCTCCACTTTTGTGCAGCTAACCCACCCACTTACTGCTTCAAGTTTACAGCAATGCATGACAATATATCATGCACGGTACATGACCGCACAGACCATTCATTGCCTCGTCAGGTGCCGAGGACAAAACATGCATGCAATAAAAAAGTGGTGATGAGCAGGGCCTTGACAGAGCAGAAATGTGAGAAATGTTTATTCTTGTTATTTTTTTTTTTTTTTTTTAAGTCCCATACATGAGATTTGATGAGAATTGCTGGCAAACTCTTTCATGGCAATGATCTACCTACAATCTAAGGCCGGAGTCACACTAAAATGTAAAAATTCAGTCCGATGTTGATGCAGAAAAGTCGGACAAGTGTCATGCGAATACAATGCAGTTTTTAACACCTATCATCCGAATGACATGCGAATGCGATCTGTATGCAATACGATTTGAACATCAGCTTTTACACAGAGTAACTCTCTATGAAATTTAAAGATAGATTTCAAAGGAAATATTCTTCAATACATAGATTTTCCTACTCTGACGGGTCACGCTGTGAATTTACTGTACTCGGCTGATGAAATGTCGGGTTTCCTATAAGATGGGTGCATAAAAACCAGAAGGCACACGCATGGTCCGAGTGCTCTTCAATTTTTTTCTCGCACTTATTGACTTGTATTGGTGATTGCGGATTTCGCAGTCCAATCGCAATCCAATCCGAGCTGATTAACAAATCGAAGATGAGCACTGAATCACTGCATAACATTGGTCCGAATGAAATCTGATTTTTCACCGGATTGCATTTGTCCAATTTCATCGCAAGTGTGAGAGAGCCCCAACACTTATGCGACAACTTAAAAGGTTATTCCCATCTTCATGAATGGATATTGTTGGATAGTTCTTGCTAATACAAGCAATTTTGCAATTCTCACTGACCTAATATTGATGACTTATCCAGACATATCAGCCTCAACAAGCTCACTGCGTATCAGTTCAAAAAAGCATGCTTTGATGTCACCAGTCTGGGGAGATCGGTCAAATGAAATGAGCGTGTTTTCAAAAGAGGTGTTTGGCGATTCGGCCAAGATAACATACTGTCCCGATGACTTTACACACATGGAGGAAAGTTTTCACTTCTTAGAAATCATGTATAGTTTAGCTTCAAATACCATGGTTATGATCATACAATTGCCTGCAGGCACATGGGGTCAGATTAATAGGCAACTTTTTTTTACGTCTAGTTCTCTTTATGTATAATTTTAACTACCTTGACAAAACCTTTAACTGGAATAAAAAATTGAATTGCAAAAAATTAGTCCCCAATCAATATAAATCTACCTGTCAATGGTAGGTAGTACTCCACTATAACATCATTCCCAACCTATTTACCTTCATTAGCAAATAAAGTGGTAAATAAAGTGAAGCATCAATAGAAATATCATAAAATATACTTTATTAGACACAATTAAAAACTAAGAAAGGGTGCAAAAGGACAATAAAGAGGGATTTTAATAACACATTTTTCGTCCAATTTTAGCCTCTTATACCATATCCTAACCTTATGACTCTTGGTAGTCGTTGGGTTATGGCTAATTTGATAGGATTTTTTTTGAGTGCATTGGAATGAATTAGGTAACTAACAAGTCAACATGGATACATCCTGGCATTCTTGCACTGTTTAGCTGACCATCTGATTTTGAACTCCCAGGCTATTAATCCCTTCAATACCAATGTGAATTTTTATTGTTATTTGGATACTTGATAGTAAATTGAATTGGAGTAGATGTGATTTCAGCTCTGTATACGGTTATCGTTGTCGCACATTTAGGATTAAAATCCCTCTTTTTGTCCTTTTGCACCCTTTCTTAGTTTTTAATTGTGTCTAATAAAGTATATTTTATGATATTTCTATTGGTGCTTCACTTTATTTACCTAAATGATAATGGAGGTAAATAGGTTGGGAATGCTGGAATTAAAAATGTTGCATTGTTTGACCACAGATATAAAGAAGTGCCGGAAGTACCTTGGCATCAACTTATCCCTCGCCCTATGTGAACAAACATCTATACAGAACTGGTCCGAGAGAGAAAGTTTATGGGGCAGTTAGGAGACACAAGAACAATCTTGGTGTACGTGATATGTCAACGCGTTTCGAAGTATGCATACTTCTTCTTCAGGACAGCCATGATAAATATACATTAAGCTGCTGAATGCATTTTTATCGTAGTAGTCCTGAAGAGGTATGTATACTTCAAAACGCGTTGACAAATCACTTACACTCGGATAGCATCCTTCATCTTGCATCATGGGTCTGCAGCAGCCTGAGCGTCATCAGTGGTTGTGTGCACACATCCGGACTAGGTGAGCACCATTAGACACTTCTTTTGGCATTTTACCCAGATAAGATCTTATTTACGCTTTGTGTCTTTTATTTGGACAAGAACAATCTTATAAGATGGAGCCAAAGAAGGGTGCAGATCATGCACTGAGAATTTCCTTTTCGACTACTTTCTCTTTTGCACCTTCTTCAGGAGAAAGGCCTCTTTCACACTTCCGTTTTTTGCCATCAGTCACAATCCGTTGTTTTAAGAAAAAAAACGGATCCAGCAAATGTTTCTGCTGGATTTGATTTTTTCTCATAGACTGTCCGTCAGGCAGAGACAATGCACAGAGGAATGGTTTTTTTGTACATCGAAAAGTCGGACAGCAATGGATCCTGCGGTGTCTGTCGTTGGCTATAATGGAAGCCTATGGGTGCAGGATCCGTCGCTGACTGTCAAAAGCAGGAATCCAGCGACGGATTCAGTCTTTTGAAACTGAGCATGTGCAGAAGAATTTCCAGTCAGGGAAATTCTCTCTCGCGCACGCTCTCTTTTTACTATTGATGCTGCCTATGCAGCATCAATAGTAAAAAGATATAATGTTAAATAAAAAAACGTGATATTCTCACCTTCCGGCGGCCCTTGCAGCCTTCCCGCTCCTCGCGATGCTCCCCGAAGCTCCTGTTCCCAGGGATGCCTTGCGAAATGACCCCAGATAACGTAGCATCACGCGAGACAGCTACGTCATCACAGGTCATTGTTTCGCAAGGCATCACTGGGAACAGGAGCTGCCGGGAGCATCGCAAGGATCAGGAAGGCTGCGGGGGCCTCGGGAATTGAATGGGCTGTGTTGTGTATGTGTTTTCGCATGTGTGCATATAGCCTTAAATTCCGGCAACTGCCTCGACGGATCCGTAAAAAAAAAAAAAAACGGATCCAGTGCATCAGTTTTTTACAATCTGCACAGGATCCATCCTTTCAACATTTTGACGGATTGTGACTGATTGTAAAAAACGGAAGTGTGAAAGAGGCCTAAAACATGCTGGACTCACACAAGTATCATTATCACTAATTAAATATATAAAGCAGCAAGCTGTCATCGAGCCAAGCCTCAGCGCTTCTTTTCATTCTTAGTTCTGTACAGCAATATCTCAAGAAGAAATCAATCTGATGATGAACTATACAAAGAAAGTGTTCAGCTCGTTAAGTGTTGCCGAACTTTATTTTATCGTGCAACAAGGAGGGACACCTTCTTTTTCATGCAATATTAAATCCTCGTAGAGCCCCATAAATCATGTAAAGTGGAGGCATAATGGAATAATAACTCAATGGTTCACCATAAAATTGTTTTCATAACTTTGCATGAGTTTCATTTATGAATACCAAGTAGAAAACGGCGCTCCTTTAGCATTTTATTCTGCACAAAAGAATCTAAAAAAATATTACCTTCTCACAAGTGGCATACTAAGAGCCCAGCCAGCAGAAAAATCAGGATACTTAAAAAATGTAGGGTCTTCGGCAAAGGCATAATGATGAATGATAGTAGACTCTTCATCATATAAGGATTTCCCCAAAAAATAATTCTACAAAGAAAAGAAGGAAATGGACAAGTTTAAGAGACGATAGTTTATCAGCAAAAATGAGAGATAAATAATTGATACAGTAGATTACTTTCTAATGACTATAGATATTGACAGAACAATAATAGCAAAACATCGAAATCTGTCTAATAGCAGCAGCCAATATTAAACACTTTCTAACACAGCCAGTTTTCATTCTTCGGCAAAATAGAAAAAGTAGGCGCGCACTTACCCTGTTGCGGTGAATATCACTAGATTAGGACATATAAACCCGTTGACCCGTTGGACCCCTTGGACCCGTTGAAGTGCCGTAGAGCACGAAACGACCGTTGTCCGTGGCTGACTCTATCCCTCCCTGCTATCCATTTGTTTATATGTGGGTGTGCCCGCTTTTGGTCGACGGCACTGCCACTGGGTCCCTCATAGTACAATAAATTGTCTCTGGCGGTGGTGGTGCGCACCCAACGTCAGACACACCGTTGTAATATGAGGGGCCCTGGGCCTGTACCGCCGGCCACAAGACAGTTCCCCCCCCCCCAGCTCAAACAGTGCTCTACCACTTGCAAAATTATCTCTCACAGCTCCACCAATGTTTAGTCTATGCGCTGACATCCTTCAATGCCTGGCACTGACAATACCATTGTATTGACATTTTTGTTATGTTAGGCCTTCGAAGCCTGTCTGCGGTCCCTCCTTCCACTAGGCCTCCACTGACCATTGTACTGCTGCCCGTGTACCCTTGGAACCAATTTTAAATTGCCAACAGCCCTATTTTTTTATGTTAGGCCTTCGAAGCCTGTCTGCGGTCCCTCCTTCCACTAGGCCTCCACTGACCATTGTACTGCTGCCCTTGTACCACTGGAACCAATTTTAAATTGCCAACAGCCCTATTTTTTAGGACATATAAACCCGTTGACCCGTTGGACCCCTTGGACCCGTTGAAGTGCCGTAGAGCACGAAACGACCGTTGTCCGTGGCTGACTCTATCCCTCCCTGCTATCCATTTGTTTATATGTCCTAATAAAGTGATATTCACCGCAACAGGGTAAGTGCGCGCCTACTTTTTCTATTTTGCCATTGGATTCTGTATATATTTTTTCTGGCAGCAGCACCCCGTTGATTCAGGTGTAAAGGATTCATACAGCCAGTATCACTTTCTGTGGTGCTAGACCGATAATATAATACGGTCATTGAGTTTGACCTTTGAGCAGTGCGGATGTGTGTTTTCTCTACTATTGAGTTTTCATTCTTCACTTTCTTTCAGGTTTTCAAGTCTTAACTGAAAGCTTCTATAGTTCTTTTGTGTCTCCTCTCCATTGTAAAGGTACCGTCACACTAAGCGACGCTGCAGCGATACCGATAAAAACAAACACTTCATACTTACCTACCGCTGTCTGTCCTCCGGCGCTGTGCTTCTCTGCACTCCTCTGCACTGACTGTGAGCACAGCGGCCGGAAAGCAGAGCGGTGACGTCACCGCTCTGCTTTCCGGACGCTGTGCTCACAGCCAGTGCAGGAGGAGTGCAGAGAAGCAGAGCGTCGGGGACAGACAGCGGTAGGTAAGTATGAAGTGTTTTTTTTTTTTACTTTTACGCTGGTAACCAGGGTAAACATCGGGTTACTAAGCGCGGCCCTGTGCTTAGTTACCCGATGTTTACCCTGGTTACCAGTGAAGACATCGCTGGATCGGTGTCACACACGCCGATCCAGCGATGTCAGCGGGAGATCCAGCGACGAAATAAAGTTCTGGACTTTCTTCAGCGACCAACGATCTCCCAGCAGGGGCCTGATCGTTGGTCGCTGTCACACATAACGATTTCCTTAATGATATCGTTGCTACGTCACAAAAAGCAACGATATCGTTAACGATATCGTTAAGTGTGACGGTACCTTTAGAGTCTACAAAAAGCCTTGTGTAGCTTGATCCTGCAGTAACACTCCCCCCTACATCTAGCCATCATTAAGGCAGTAGGTTAGGCCTCTTTCACATTTCCGTCGGGATGACGTATCGACGGACGTTGTGAATTCTTTGCACGACGTTGGCAGCGGATGGACGCATCCACTGCCCATTCTGCAGTCCGGGGAGGAGGGGGCGGACTTTCGGCCGCGCATGCTCAATCGAAAATGCCGGACCCCTCACAAAAAAAAAAAAAAAACGTTACATTGAACGGTTTTTGTGACGAGGGTCCACCAATTACCGATGCATCCAGTGCACAACGTATGGAACGTGTGTCCATACGTCGTCATGCGTCGGTTATACAAGTCTATGTGCAAAAAACGCATCCTGCGGGCAACTTTGCAGGATGCGTTTTTTGCACAGAACGACGCATTGCAACGTGTTCAAAAAGACGGAAGTGTGAAAGAGGCCTTAGCAAGAAGTAGGCAACAGATGAAAAAGTATAACTTCAAGACCCGACTACAGAGGGTTTGTTTGTAGTCTGTTACCGTTGGGATGCATACGTGTTCAGACACAAAACTGTACGAGACTTGAACAAAACTATCCGCAAAGTCACCGTACTTCATTTTAAAAGCATCAAAAGTAAGGAAAAAAGATAAATTGTAATCACAACAGAGGACCCTAATTGGTGTCCAATAATTCTGAGCTTCCCATTAATTTACAACTGGATTTTTTGGGATTCTGGTATTTCTGATGTCAAGAATAAATCTGCAGGCTGCCCAATGTCTTGTCATCAAAAATACTAGAAAAACACAAGTGAACAGACCCTTATGTTAGTCACATTACACATTCGTATACCAAGTGTTTCATGACATTTTCATTAAGGGAATAACATTTAAGTTACAAAATAAATGAAGATTGTAAAAGCCTTTTAAGAGCTAATTTAAGGGAAACAGTGCAGCTACAAGGCTTCTTGGATAATCCAAAAAACTAGATGAATCATTGATAGATCCATATTGAATTCTGCACATGAAGCAAGTCTCTAATCCAATCCTAGGAGAATTAAGAGAAGTCTGTGGATTCAGACAAGCCTACATAGTGCTGTGCCTGTAAATGCTGAACACGACAAGGTTCACCTCTCTCATGAGGGAACAAGATGAACTGCTTACTTTTTTTTTATAACCGAGCATACTACATTTTCAGAAGTCATTTCTTCCACAGATAGTCTCAAATCATTTCAATTAAGAAGACATGCCTAAGAATATTAAACTATTCCCAAATTGCTCACTTACATATCCTATTTTGCGCCATAGGGGCGCATAAGAAAATACTTTTTGTACTTTAACTTGATCAGGCAATCCATGATACTGGAGATTTTCGGAGCACCCAATTCTGCCTGAATGATCGCGGGAGATATCCCGACTACATAGAATGAAGGTATATATCAATACAAATGAAATGTTCTTACAGGTCTGGTGGTCCTACCTTTCATTTATTCATTTGTTTGCTTGAATTACTGTACTCCTCAATTCATACGAGAGGAAAAATAGCCATAGACATCAATGCTACCATGCAGTCCTGCCTTTCACATATATTAACCCACTATAATACATATATCCTGTTTCACCGATTTATGTTTGTGATGTTATTTCATTATAGTATATTCTTGGTTGAGAAGGGTCTACATTGCGGGGACTGGAGGTGGTTTTGGGACTGGATTTGTGATAATAATTTCTACTTTGCTCTACAGGGTGTCTTAAATTTAACTTTGGATTGGTTTCTGCTGATATCTCCTAGATGTATTTTTTCCTTGGTTGCACTGATATTTGATTGAAAATTTGTAATAAACACTGATTTTAGTCATCATACCTGAGAGTTGTCGAATCTCTGCAGTGTTTCTAGAAGATTTCTAAGGCTCACTGATGTGTCTTCTTCACAGAAAAATATCCAGGAAGAATTTTTGCCAAAATTATCTGCAAAACTTTAACAGATGAATATTTATGAGAATGATGGCAACAAAAACAGTTTCAAATGGTGAAGTTAAAAACAGGACACAAAGGATACACCCTGGTGCACTCAAAGTACTAAACAGGGAAACACCACAATAAATTCATAGAGTCTGTATGGCAGCGAAGTCTGGGGTCCTCACACCTACCCAGACTGGTCAAAGTGGGACTCCAGTCCAACAGAAATATTCCACCTGGAATTCTGCAAGCACCTTCTCCAGGTCCATCGGAGCACCTCCAACAGTGCTTGTCGGGCCGAGCTGGGCAGATTCCCTCTACACCTAACAGTTCTAAAGAGGGCGCTGTCATTCCGGGCTCACCTGCATAGGAGCAATCCAAGCTCCCATCACCATAAAGCCCTGATACACGAAGGTGAAACAGAAAAACCAGAACCCCCGGAACAGCCCAGCCAAACCCAACCGGAGCAGAACACCAATCACAACAACCTGACAAAAGCCGGAATTAGGAAGATGGCAGATGAAGGCCAGGAGAGGTATGTCAGTGACTGGAAGAATTATATCATCAGCTCACAGAAACTGACCATGTACCGGAGCCTACAGAGAGACTACAGACTGGCCCCATATCTGGAGAAACTCCCGGACCCCAGAGACCGCCAGATCCTGAGCCGATATAGACTCAGTGCCCACAGTCTGGCCATCGAATGTGGCAGACACAGGCAGAGCTACAAGCCCAGGGAGGAAAGACTGTGCCAACACTGTGATCAGGAGGCCATAGAGGACGAAACCCACTTCCTGCTACACTGCTCCAAATACTCAGCAGTGAGGGACACTCACTTCAGGAGACTCTCACATCTCTTCCCAGACTTCATCACCATGAAGGAGGAAGAGAAAACATATATCCTGCTGGGAGAAGAAGAGAGAGCGGTGGAGATAGCAGCGCGGTATGTGAGCGAATGTCATAGACTGCGAGAAAGAGAACTATGATGCCATGGACTATAGCCCCCAACCTGGACCTGCCCCATCCACCTCCCCTATGCCATGGACTATAGCCCCCACAATGGACCTGCCCCATCCACCTCCCCTATGCCATGGACTATAGCCCCCAACCTGGACCTGCCCCATCCACCTCCCCTATGCCATGGACTATAGCCCCCAACCTGAACCTGCCCTATCCACCTCCCCTATGCCATGGACTATAGCCCCCAACCTGGATCTGCCCCATCCACCTCCCCTATGCCATGGACTATAGCCCCCAACCTGGATCTGCCCCATCCACCTCCCCCACAGCTCCTACCCAACATCCCCACAGTCCCTATCCCTATTGCCTCTATACACTTGCTTTGGCAAAACTGATGTGTATTTAGTCCTGCCAATAAAGCTTCTTTGAATCTTGAATCTTGAGTCCAGGTAGAAGTAGGTTTTTTTTTTTAAATGAACAATAGATAAAAAAGAGGAAAAAAGTCTGGAAACAAACTGAATAAAGACAGTTAGGAAAAAAATTGTGGATAGGTGATCATGGTATTTTATTGCGAAAACTGATTAATATTTCTTCTCCAAGTGTCAAAAGAAAAGATATGGTGCATGTAACAACCATACAATAACACAATAATTAATCCACGTATCACTTCTAATGTATCTTCAGTTGTTATCAAATTCTTTTCAACCTAATTTTTAGAAAATAAATAAATAAATCAGATATTTAACTGCCAATTACTGATCACTAGATATCTGCAGCTGTCGCTCCCTTCGACTGTAATGTTCAGTTACAGCTTTCTGTCCAATATATCTTGACAGGGTATAGTTAAAGGGTTATCCCCATCTTACAAGTAATCATCAATTCACTGGACAGGCATTTGAGATGTTCCGTTGAATGCAGTGATCATGGGTGAGCGCCACCGCTCTTTTTCATTCTTTGTCTGCTAGAGATAGCCGCATGTTTCACTGAATTCTCCTCCCAAAAAAATAGCTTATTTCTTCAAGAAAATGTGTGTATACGTTATTTTACTGATACTGCAGCTCAGCTCTACTGAAGTGGAAACGTTTGATCTGCAAAACCACAGACAACCAGAGGAACGTTGTGGACACAGTTTCGAGAATAAATAGCCATGTTTATCAAATCCTGGCAAACCACTCTATTGATGATATCTATAATAATTCTGTCCATTTATCTACAGTGATTGTCACTAAAACTGTCCAAATGATAGTTAAAACTGTGTCTCCAGGGGTGTTTTTACCATGGGGGAAACACAAGCACCTCGTTACAGGCACAGCTCTTCTGTGACTGTTTGAAGGGGCAAAGGATTGTAAACATTTTGGCAGATTAGCAATAATTTTGTGTATTTTCCCATTTTCAGTTGGGGGCGCAAGTTTACTTTTGTTTCTCAATCTAATATGGAAAGAAAACACACTATATAACATAACAGGGAATATTTAAAGGGATATTCAGTAGGTAGTTGTCATAACCTATTCCCCAGATTGTTGATAGGCTCTAGAACAGTGTGAGTCCAACTACTGGAAATGCCCATCGATTGACTGAACATAGTAATAAAAATAATAATAATAATAATTTTTATTTATATAGCGCCAACATATTCCGCAGCGCTTTACAAATTATAGAGGGGACTTGTACAGACAATAGACATTACAGCATAACAGAAATACAGTTCAAAACAGATACCAGGAGGAATGAGGGCCCTGCTCGCAAGCTTACAAACTATGAGGAAAAGGGGAGACACGAGAGGTGGATGGTAACAATTGCTTTAGTTATTCGGACCAGCCATAGTGTAAGGCTCGGGTGTTCATGTAAAGCTCCATGAACCAGTTAACTGCCTAAGTATGTAGCAGTACAGACACAGTGGGCTATTAACTGCATAAAGTGAATGAGAACATGATGCGAGGAACCTGATTGTTTTTTGTTTTTGTTTTTTTTATAAATAGGCGACACAGGGATAGTTAGGTTAAAGGGACTCTGTCACCTGAATTTGGTGGGACTGGTTTTGGGTCATATGGGCGGAGTTTTCGGGTGTTTGATTCACCCTTTCCTTACCCGCTGGCTGCATGCTGGCTGCAATATTGGATTAAAGTTCATTCTCTGTCCTCCATAGTACACGCCTGCGCAAAGCAATCTTGCCTTGTGCAGGCGTGTACTATGGAGGACAGAGAATGAACTTCAATCCAATATTGCAGCCAGCATGCAGCCAGCGGGTAAGGAAAGGGTGAATCAAAAACCCAAAAACTCCGCCCATATGACCCAAAACCAGTCCCGCCAAATTCAGGTGACAGGTTCCCTTTAATGCATTGAGGCGGTAGGCCAGTCTGAACAAATCAGTTTTTAGCGTTCGCTTAAAACTGTGGGGATTGGGGATTAATCGTATTAACCTAGGTAGTGCATTCCAAAGAATCGGCGCAGCACGTGTAAAGTCTTGGAGACGGGAGTGGGAGGTTCTGATTATTGAGGATGCTAACCTGAGGTCATTAGCGGAGCGGAGGGCACGGGTAGGGTGGTAGACTGATACCAGGGAGGAGATGTAGGGTGGTGCTGAGCCATGGAGTGCTTTGTGGATGAGGGTAGTAGTTTTGTACTGGATTCTGGAGTGGATGGGTAGCCAGTGTAATGACTGGCACAAGGTAGAGGCATCAGTGTAACGGTTGGTGAGGAATATGATCCTGGCAGCAGCATTCAGGACAGATTGGAGCGGGGAAAGTTTGGTAAGAGGGAGGCCGATTAGTAGAGAGTTACAATAGTCCAGACGAGAATGAATAAGTGAAACAGTAAGAGTTTTTGCAGAGTCGAAAGTAAGAAAAGGGCGAATTCTAGAAATGTTTTTGAGATGCAGGTAAGAAGAGCGAGCCAGTGATCGGATGTGGGGGGTGAATGAAAGGTCAGAATCAAGGATGACCCCAAGGCAGCGGGCATGTTGCTTTGCAGTAATGGTTGAACCGCACACGGAGATGGCATAGTACTTTTATCCCTGCCAAAATAGAGCTGAATTTTGCAGGCAAGTCTGCCACTCATTCACTTCTTATGCGACTGCCCAGAATGAGGAGTACAGCATGGCGGCAGTCCCTTAGAGGATGAAGGGAGCGACAGTCGAGCATGCGCACTGCTGTTCCATTCTAACAATAAAAAAGGTGCCCGCTTCTGGTAATCAGTTGGGTTCTTTGGGTCTCAGTTAATAGACCTCTACTCTCCTAAGTAATCCCACCTCTACGGATCCAGAAGTTATCACTCATCCTGTGGATAGGTGATAAATGGGAATTCCAGTCAGAGGTACTGTTATGGAACTCGTAATGCCCTATAATGCTATTAACCTGCAGATATAGGGCTAGTCTGCAGAATAATAACATTATGAAGACTCCCGGCCACTGAACTGAAAATGCAGCACCTGATAGAAAATAAACTTTCTCTCCACCTGGAGATTACAGTCATTCACGTATGTCTGTAGCAATTACAGTCACTGCTCACAGCACTGTAAGCACATCCCGGCACTGACAGCTGGCTCAGGAACACAGCAGTGCAGAGCGAGCTGTCAATCACTGCCGAGATTTGCTTACCGCCGCGGTGCTCAGTGCTGTCAGTGGCAAGTGTAATTGCTCTGGACACACCTGCATGACTGAAAGCTGGCGGCTCCTGGGAGAAAAAATTAATTTCCTCCAAGGTCAAATACTTTCAGTAATGAGGACAGACACCTTCACAATGGCATTAACCTGCAGATTAAGCCTATATCTGCAGGGTAATCACATTAATGGACCTCACAGGTTCCCTTTAAGTAAGTTCATAGGTAAACTCTACTTCATTATTCTTAGTAAATGACTGCACACATTCAGGGATCCCCAACCTTTCTTACCAGTAGCATAGCTACCAGGGGGCAAAGGGCCCTGCACTGTAATAGGTCCATTGGTAGCTACACTACTGTCAACTGAATAGGCATGTGCAACGTGCCCATATAGTTAGTCGCCCTGCTCTGTCGCAGTGTTTATCTCCAAGCACCGCCACCAGGCCACTATGGGGCCCTTGAGCAGGAGTGGGGGCCCAGTGCCAGGATTGTGCTACCCGCCCGCTATTGAAAGTTCAACTGTATCAGCTGGAAACCGATACACTTGAAAGCACTAATCAAACAGGGAGCGTCATGCTCCTTCTCCCATGATTGCATCTGACATCCCTAGCACAGACACTGATAGCGCTAGCGACGGTGTCATTACTTGATGCCCGCTGTCCTGAGATGAGCGGGTGCTTAGAGCAGTAGGGGAACAAGAAGGAGAGGTGAGTATTGTATTTATATTTTATGGAGAGTTCATTATACTGTATATAGCCTGCCTATGGGGAGTGCATTATACTATGTAGGGTCTGCTTATGGGGAGTGCATTATACTATATAGAGTCTGCCTATTGGGACTGCATGATAATATATAGTCTGTGTCAGGATTCCCCTGACCGCTGCCACCAATTTGTCACAATTCACACCGTGACCGTGACCCCTATGTTACGGGTCGGGGTGGCTTTGGGCCAACAGACAGCTATCACATGTGAAGGGGGGCTTATCTTAGTTATCCCCCCACTGCTAACAATGTGATGAGAAAACACACACAAGGCTATTGACCTCTTAGTTTACAGCAGGGGCTTATTCTAGGTATCCCACTGCTTTCAATATACCACAAACTGCAGGGATTTATGTATATCCCGCTTACAGTTCCACTTAACACTTGCAGCTCTCTGTCGCCCCCTTACTCTCAGGTCAGATTAGGTACTGCACCCTGGGTAATTAGTCTCCAGAAAGGCTGCCTGCTATGTACTGGCTATTGGGCACGCTGCAGCGACGCGATAAACTACTCCCACTCAGGCAGGAACAATAATTATCAACCCCGCAGCCGCTTCAGCATCACCCAAAAGTCTGCACACTATCGGTATCACTGCCACCAGCTTCGATTAAACGGGTCCGAAGCTAACCCAACACAACAGTAGCGTATTTCCCTTCAGAAGACTTAGGGTACGGTTTAGAACAGGAGAACGGACTAATATTAAATATTATATTCCATAAAAATTAGGCAGTGCTTTATCAAAAATATTTTATAAAGATGTTACAAATGAGACAATTGCAAATATGTACACGGGTAATTATAACATAAAGGGAATAAAGGAGAAAAGATAACACTCACATGTTCAAAGCATGGCAGGCAACCATACATCCCAGCTCATTTGGACGTGCTGCTGGCTTCAGGAGAAGACAAGAAGTCCAGAAGAAGAAATCAAGCAGAAGACTGAGCTGGGGAGCCTGCCACAAACTTATAACTTTAAGGCTGTGACATCACAGAAAGGCTGGCTTATCCAGACCCTCCTCTCTCTACATTCTGGGTAAACTTTAATCTATTTTCTCTGATTTCTATAACTTCACTACAAAACATGTCAGAGTCATAAAAAACCTAGCATTCATCTCGGATTAACGTGAGCATTCTAATGAGATCAAATATGTCCTATCTGGGATACATATTTACAGAGAAAACCCTACTTCCTTACCAGACGGAGTTAGAAGCTCAGGTTTTACGTGGTGAATAGATCCACCGAGGGGTGTAAAGAATATATATTTTCGTGTTTTTTACGTAAACGGGTTGTGTAATATCTTAACAAAACAAGACAAAGGACTTCCATGCATTTCTGGAAAGTTAGAATCCAGTTCTAGCCTGTCACTTTCCACTGCAAGAATGCCGGTCGTAAATACTTAGGCTCTCTGAGCTAGAGGTAATAAACTCTTCCTCCCCCATCTACATTGGCAAAGCAGCTCTTGGCTGAGTGAAAGGGAAGGAATTTGAAGTTACAAACTGTTGCAGCATCACTCCAAGAAGGGGGGCTTAGCCCACGCAGGCTAGCAAGAGAACTACTTATGATATTTCATACCATATCGTGACACCTCCCTTTTTTTGTGTGCGCTAGGGAGGCAGTACCCCACGGTATGCCTCCATGGGCACCTCAGTAGGTTCACCCTGGCGGGAGAGTCCATCTGCATTCCCATGCTCTTTGCCCGTTTTGTGTTCAATGGTGAAGTCAAACTGCTGAAGGGCAAGGCTCCAGCGTAGCAACCTGCCGTTGGTTCCACACATGGCGTTTAGCCAGCGCAGAGGGTTGTGGTCGGTAACCACAGTGAAGGGGCGACCGTACAAGTAGGGCTGCAAGCGCTGCAGGGCCCAGACTATGGCCAGGCACTCCTTCTCGATGGTGGAGTAGGCCACTTCCCTCGGCAAAAGCTTCCGGCTCAGGTATAACACGGGGTGCTCTTGGTCCTCCGAGTCAACCTGGCTGAGCACAGCACCAAGGCCAAACTCGCTGGCGTCGGTCTGCACCAAGAACGGTCGACTGCTGTCGACTGCTTTCAACACAGGGGCGTTGCACAGTGCGGTTTTCAACGCCTGGAAGGCCCCCTCACAGCCATCTGTCCAGTTGATGATGTGGGGTAGCTTCTTCCTGGTGAGGTCCGTCAAAGGTTTTGCCAGGCTACTATAGTGCTGTACGAAGCGCCTATAGTACCCTGCAGTGCCCAAGAAGGACATCACCTGTTTCTTGGTCACGGGAGTGGGCCAGTTCACGATCACTCCCACTTTGTCAGGCTCTGGCTTCAGGGTGTTCCCGCCTACCCGGTGCCCCAGGTAGTGAACCTCCCTCATGCCCATCTGGCACTTTCCGGGCTTGATAGTCAGTCCTGCTTAGTGAATTCGCCTGAGCACCTCCTCGAGATGCTGCAGGTGTTCCTCCCAGGAGAAACTGAAGATGGCAATGTCATCCAAGTACGCCACTGCGTACTTCTCCAGTCCCTGAAGCAGGAGATTGACCAGCCTCGGGGCTCAGGGGAATCTGCCAGTATCCTCGACTCAGATCCATTATTGTTAGGTAATCTGCGCCAGCTAACTTATCCAGCAGCTCCTCGATGCGCGGCATTGGGTGCGCGTCGGAGGCTGTGATGGCGTTGAGCCCCCTGTAGTCCACGCAGAACCGGGTGGTCCGGTCCTTCTTTGGCACGAGAACTACAGGTGATGCCCACGCGCTCTTTGACCGTCGAATCACCCCCAGTTGTAACATCTCATCGATCTCTTGGCGCATAATCTGCTGCACCTGGTCAGAGATTCGATAGGGTGTTCGCCGTAGTGGGGCGTGATTCCTGGTATCCACCTCGTGGACGGCTAACTCAGTCCTCCCAGGTCGGTTGGAGAACACGGCCCGGAAGGGTTCCAATGTGGTGGGCAACTGCAACCGCTGGGGTTCAGTTAACGAGGCGCTTACCTCCACGTCCTCGATGGACCCATTGGCCTTGGCTTGGGCCAGCATGTCCAGGAGGGTGTCTTCCTCACCGTCTTCGGTCAAGCTGCAGACCGGTAGGACGAAAGGTTCACGTTCGTGATGAGCCTTCATCATGTTGACGTGAAAGGCCTTTCGCCTACCCCGAGCGTGGTCAAGCGTGACCACGTAAGTGACCGGGTTGAGCTGTTGGTGGACGACGTACGGGCCCTCCCAGGCTGCCTGAAGCTTATCCGTTGGTACGGGGACCAGCACCCACACCTTTTGACCCACGTGGTAGGTCCGCTCCCGGGCGTTCTGGTCATACCAGTGCTTCTGATCAGCCTGAGCCTGCGTCATGTTGTCATGCACCAACTGTGTCAAGGTCTGCATCTTGTCACGGAAGCGCATGAAATACTCCACTATGGACACTTCAGAAGGGTTTGGCTCCTCTTCCCAGGATTCTCTTACCAACCCAAGGGGTCCCCGGACTCGCCTGCCGTACAGGAGCTCGAAGGGGGAGAACCCCGTCGAGGCCTGCGGAACCTCTCGGTAAGCGAACAGCAGGTGTGGGAGGTACCGGTCCCAGTCACACCCTTGAGTCTCAACCAGCATGCGTAGCATCTGTTTGAGGGTACCATTGAAGCGTTCACACAAGCCATTGGTCTGTGGGTGATACGCACTCAATACCAGGTGCTTCACCTGCATTCTCTTACAGAGAGCCTCCATTAGGCGAGACATAAATTGGGTCCCTTAATCAGTAAGCATTTCCCTGGGAAACCCTACACGTGAAAAGATGGCCAACAGGGCATCCGCCACCTTATCTGCCCTAGTTCACGACAGAGCTACTGCCTCTGGGTACCGGGTAGCGTAGTCTACCACAGTAAGGATGTATTGCTTTCCAGAGCTGCTGGGGACAGCCAGCGGCCCCACAATGTCCACCGCGATCCTCTGGAAAGGCTCCTCTATCACTGGCAAAGGGATCAGGGGAGCCTTAAGAGCAGGCCCCGCCTTCTCCACTCTTTGACAAGTGATACAGGAGCGGCAGTAGTTCGACACATCTGTCCCCATCTTAGGCCAATAGAAGTGTTGAGACAGCCGGGCCTTAGTTTTGCTGATCCCCAAGTGTCCAGCTAGCGGGATCTCATGGGCAATCTGCAACAACTCACCCCGGAATTGCTGCGGGATGACCAGCTGTCTTTCCCTCAACCACTCCTTTTGTGATTCTCCGGGTACTGTCTCCCGGTACAACCTTCCTTGTTCCCAGAACACCTTCTCCTTATCAGTCTCGGAGAAGCGCGTCCCGGCGAGTTGTCTCAAACTCTCTAGGCTCGCATCTGTGTGCAGAGCGGCCTGAAACTCCTGGCCAGGGGAAGCCAGAAGCGACGTCAGGGTCCCTTCCCCACGGGAACCCTCTTGGACCTGCTCTGGGTCCACCTCTGGTTCAGTCACAGTGATGACTGAGGAGGGTCCGGAAGGCAGACAGTGATCTGCGTTCCGGGCACTCTGACTGCGGGTGAAAGCAGCTACGTAGGCTGTCTCCCCGGGGGTTTCTTCAGACCCATCAGCCGGCGCTGCTATGGGCTCTACCTCCCCATCCACCCCCAACACTCCAGGGGCAGTGCTACTTATGGGCCAGTTACCTTCCTCGGTGGCACTGGTCACTTTCATGGCATCACCTTCCTCACGGATCCCATGCATCTCCCCATTTCCTGTAGCACCGACACTTGCCCCTGTTAGGGGTTCCTCAGCCGTCTCACTCCGCAGAGCGACGTGGCTGGGCACGCCTGTACCTATGGACACATTAACCTTCACAGAAAAATCATTATCAGGGTCAGCTGGCACAGGTACAACATTTTCACCATCAATCCTAGGAAAAAAATGGTTATTAGATGCATCATTACAAGATAAAGCATGGTCAGGTAACACATGCGATTTCCCATCAACATCATCATCATCATCATCAGGGTTAACTTTACCCTCATTAGTAGATTGGGGAGGGGTGTCAGGGACGTAGTATGCAACCATCCTCCCCAAATCAGTCCCCAACAAAACATCAGTGGGCAAATTATCAGACAGCCCCACTTCTTTCACCCCGCTCCCGGCACCCCAATCAATAAAAACCCGGGCCATCGGTAAGGGACAGCTGATGCCCCCAATCCCAGTGACAGTTAGGGTTTTCCCCGGAATGATTTCTTCAGGGGCCGCCAGTTCGGGTCGGATGAGGGTTCGTTCAGCCCCGGTGTCCTTGAGGCCTGTAGCAACATGGCCTCCCACAGTGACGTGCTGTACGTTGTCACACACCCTCCCAACCACACCACCCACCAAAAGAACTGCTGCATTAGGCCCTGGGGCCTTGGCTGGGGTGTTCTTCTGCTTGGTTGGGCAGGAGGGACTGATATGACCAGTCTGATGGCAGGTGAAACACTTGCGAGGGTCGATGGTAGGTCTGGTGCTGTTGGCCACGGGTCCAGGACCTCTGGTGTGTTGGCTGGCAGGGATACTGGTGTTGGTTGCAGGCTTACCCCCTCTCCAGCTGGTGGTGACTGGCTTCCGCACTTCCGATCTACGGTTGGCCTCATAGGCATCGGCAATTTGCGCTGCTTTCGTCACGTCTTTGGGTTCTCTGTCCATCACGAACTGTCGCACCTCAGTTGGGCAAAGATGAAAGAACTGGTCTTTGATCATCAGGTCTCGCAGCTGTGCAAAGGTGGTCACTGACAGTCCTTGGGTCCACTGGTCAAAGTGGGTCCCCAGTCCATGCACCACATCACTTTAACTGTCGTGTGGGCCACGTTGGAGGGTCCGGAACTTTCTACGGTACACCTCAGGTGTAAGCTGGTACTTGGCTATCAGAGCCTGCTTGATGGCCTCATAGTGACCATCTTGATCTTGAGGGAGGGCAGCAAACGCCTCCAGAGCTTTGCCTCTCAGCCCTGGTGTCAGGTATCGTGCCCATTCATCTGTAGGCAGCCGGGACTGTCTGCAGGCTTTCTCAAAGGCCCGCAGAAACGTTTCCAAGTCTCCTTCCTTCTCCATAACAGGGAAGTGATCGGGCCGGGGCTTAGGTATCTGAGCGCTGCTGGGCTCACGTCTCTGGGTGGTGGAGGGCATCCCCCCTGCCGGAGTATCTCCAGTTCATGTTCTCGCTGGGCTTGGCGCTCGGCTCTCCCAGCCTCCCGCTCAGCTCGCTGGGCCTCTCTCTCAGCTCGGGCCTCTCTCTCGGCTTGCTGGGCCTCCTGCCGGTATTGCTGAATCAGCTGCCGACGTCCCTCATGGTCGTCAGTGGGGAATTCTTTCAAGGCCGCCTGCAGGTGGGGGTCCAATTCGCCCGGATTGCTAACAGGGCCAGCATTCAGTGGTTGGACCTCTGCTGCAGCACCATGTTCGCTGGTGCTGGCTTCTGCGGCCTCTGGGCTCTGTGACCTGGCTTGGTCGGCTTCGAATTGCACCAGGTCAGCGACCATTTGAGCCTTGGACTTGTCCTGGGGTTTCAGGCCATGGTACATGCATATCCCAGCAAGAATGTCCTTCTTCTGCTGGTTGTACCAGGCTTCCCCTTTCGCAGCCATGGTTGCCAAATAAAAGATAGGATAGAAAAACGAAGAGAACGCAATTGTCTCACAACTAAAAAACACTGAGTTCGTTCTCCAAACTTATTTGCGCAGAGTCCACACAAGAACTTTCGGCAAGTTTTTAGTGAGAGGAATGATTGCTCAAACCAAATCACTAATGCTCTAATATCCCACCGCCTTGCCACCAAATGTCAGGATTCCCCTGACCGCTGCCACCAATTTGTCACAATTCACACCATGACCGTCACCCCTACGTCACGGGTCGGGATGGCTTTGGGCCAACAGACGGCTATCACATGTGCAGGGGGGCTTATCTTAGTTATCCCTCCACTGCTAACAATGTGATGAGAAAACACACACAAGGCTATTGACCTCTTAGTTTACAGCAGGGGCTTATTCTAGGTATCCCACTGCTTTCAATATACCACAAACTGCAGGGATTTATGTATATCCCGCTTACAGTTCCACTTAACACTTGCAGCTCTCTGGCGCCCCCCTTACTCTAAGGTCAGATTAGGTACTGCACCCTGGGTAATTAGTCTCCAGAAAGGCTGCCTGCTATGTACTGGCTATTGGGCGCGCTGCAGCGACGCGATAAACTACTCCCACTCAGGCAGGAACAATAATTATCAACCCCGCAGCCGCTTCAGCATCACCCAAAAGTCTGCACACTATCGGTATCACTGCCACCAGCTTCGATTAAACGGGTCCGAAACTAACCCAACACAACAGTAGCGTATTTCCCTTCAGAAGACTTAAGGTACCGTCACACTTAGCGACGCTGCAGCGATACCGACAACGATCCGGATCGCTGCAGCGTCGCTGTTTGGTCGCTGGAGAGCTGTCACACAGACCGCTCTCCAGCGACCAACGATGCCGGTAACCAGGGTAAACATCGGGTAACTAAGCGCAGGGCCGCGCTTAGTAACCCGATGTTTACCCTGGTTACCATTCTAAAAGTAAAAAAAACAAACACTACATACTTACCCTACAGCCGTCTGTCCTCCAGCGCTGTGCTCTGCACTCCTCCTGTACTGTCTGTGTGAGCACAGCGGCCGGAAAGCAGAGCGGTGACGTCACCGCTCTGCTTTCCGGCTGACCGACGCTCACAGCCAGTACAGGAGGAGTGCAGAGCACAGCGCTGGAGGACAGACGGCTGTAGATAAGTATGTAGTGTTTGTTTTTTTTTACTTTTAGGATGGTAACCAGGGTAAACATCGGGTTACTAAGCGCGGCCCTGCGCTTAGTTACCCGATGTTTACCCTGGTTACCAGTGAAGACATTGCTGAATCGGTGTCACACACGCCGATTCAGCGATGTCTACGGGGAGTCCAGCGACCAAATAAAGTTCTGGACTTTCTTCCCCGACCAGCGACAGCACAGCAGGGGCCTGATCGCTGCTGCCTGTCACACTGAACGATATCGCTAGCGACGACGCTGCAACGTCCGGATCGCTAGCGATATCGTCTAGTGTGACGGTACCTTTAGGGTACGGTACCTTTAGGGTACGGTTTAGAACAGGAGAACGGACTAATATTAAATATTATATTCCATAAAAATTAGGCAGTGCATTATCAAAAATATTTTATAAAGATGTTACAAATGAGACAATTGCAAATATGTACACGGGTAATTATAACATAAAGGGAATAAAGGAGAAAAGATAACACTCACATGTTCAAAGCATGGCAGGCAACCATACGTCCCAGCTCATTTGGACGTGCTGCTGGCTTCAGGAGAAGACAAGAAGTCCAGAAGAAGAAATCAAGCAGAAGACTGAGCTGGGGAGCCTGCCACAAACTTATAACTTTAAGGCTGTGACATCACAGAAAGGCTGGCTTATCCAGACCCTCCTCTCTCTACATTCTGGGTAAACTTTAATCTATTTTCTCTGATTTCTATAACTTCACTACAAAACATGTCAGAGTCATAACAAACCTAGAATTCATCTCGGATTAACGTGAGCATTCTAATGAGATCAAATATGTCCTATCTGGGATACATATTTACAGAGAAAACCTTACTTCTTTACCAGACGGAGTTGGAAGCTCAGGTTTTACGTGGTGAATAGATCCACAGAGGGGTGTAAAGAATATATATTTTTGTGTTTTTTACGTAAACGGGTTGTGTAATATCTTAACAAAACAAGACAAAGGACTTCCATGCATTTCTGGAAAGTTAGAATCCAGTTCTAGCCTGTCACTTTCCACTGCAAGAATGCCGGTCGTAAATACTTAGGCTCTCTGAGCTAGAGGTAATAAACTCTTCCTCCCCCATCTACATTGGCAAAGCAGCTCTTGGCTGAGTGAAAGGGAAGGAATTTGAAGCTACAAACTGTTGCAGCATCACTCCAAGAAGGGGGGCTTAACCCACGCAGGCTAGCAAGAGAACTACTTATGATATTTCATACCATATCGTGACAGTCTGCCTATAAGGAATGCATTATACTATATGGTGGCATATGGGCGTGCATTACAGTAAATAGAATATGCCGATGGTGGGTGCATTATACTATATAGAGTCGGCCTATGGGGAGAGCATTATACTATATAGAGTCTGCTTATGAAGAGTGCATTTTACTGTATAGAGGCCTATAGGGAGTGCATTTTTTTTTGTTTTGCTCCCCCCAAAGCAAACCCCTAGCTACGCCTCAGTTTCTTGCCTTGGTTGCAAGCCACATCCAGAGCCTTCATTACCAGTAACAGTCAAAACATCCTCATAGATATCACCAGAGGCACTTTATATCCAAGGGTTTCCACCTCATCCACACTTGGTATTCTTGCATCAGGCACTGTGCCATCACACTATTGCATCCACTTCAAGCAGAGCTTTAGCTGGCAGTATAATACTTTCCCAGCTTACTATACTTTATCTCCCCAACCCATAAGCCAGTTTACGAGCATCTAGATCTGCTCTTCTGTCCAGGACTAATCACCTGCTTTTCAAGGCTGTTTGTTACACCTAGTGCTAATGTAACGCCATGAGCCACAGATCATGGACCCGCGAACCACAGATTGGGCATCCCTGGCATACAGTATATTAATTTATTACTGAATATGTTAATTTTCTACTCCAAACAAAAAATATTTTCTTTATGTGTTACATGCTGCAGTAAGTAAAGGGAAAGAAAAAGGAGAACAATAGGAGACCAACTCATGTGTTCCCACCTGTAAAATGAAGGTGGTCACATATGGGATGCATTAGCAGCTGCCATGCCTGCGACCCTGGTAGTTATAGCCATAAATGTGTATCTGAAGTCAAGCTCTGAATATGAAGGCTTTAGAAATGCTTCTAAACAATACAGTTCAAAACAAGGTTACATAAGACGTTTCGGAGCCATTACCCCCTGTAATACAATGTTCTTTTACAAAAATCAGAATACTAAATATTTGATTTCTTTTTCTCCAAGGACGTAATTATCAGAAATTGCATCACTTTAAATTTTACTCAGTTCTAAAACTGCAATTAATGACCTTTATATCAGTGCAACATTTATGATAATGAATCTGCTAGTAAAGTAAGAATCAAATATCACGAAAACATAGCATATAGATGCACAATTTTCCAGAACACAATTGCAAAATTCAAACACCATGAGATGTGAATGCACTACAGGAAAAACTATGTGGTGGGGTCAATCTACACACAATATTCGGGGTTTGGGCCAATGAACAAGGAATGTATTTGTTTCCTCCCATAGGCATTATGCATTCTGTGTGATGAATTGCAGAGAAGAAAATCAGCAAAAACTGACACAAATTACTGAAGAGTGTTGTCAGGGTTTATGGTATTAATCACCTATACTTGGAACAGATATTCAAAATCAGATGGATTGGGGTCTCACACTAGGGCGCCCCTGCTGATCAGCTCTAGCGGGATATAAACCGTGAGCGGAGCTGGAACAGCACAGCTGTGTATATCCGTATACTGTGTACCGGCTATTGCTGAGAACTGCAGCTCAGATCTAATGCCGGGAATGCTCTACAAGAACTGACATTTTGGATATGCTTTGATCCGGTTTTCTAATCACCACAATTTGACGCTTTGTCAAAACCCATCAGATCTTTATGCTCTCCCATTTTTTTCACTTCATATACACCAATTTTAAGAAATGTGTTCACCTGACTTATCCCACCACATCACCTAACCATTTATATGATGTAATCTACATCAATTTAATGTTGGTTTAGGGTGAGTAATGTAAAAGGGGTGAGGGGAAGGATTGTGTGTCATTACAGTCGACCAGCAAAGTGGATGAGGGGCCACTGTGGCCAGCAGAAGTGACAGGGGTCAGGGGCCAGTGTGGCCGGCAAAAGTGATGGAGGATGCCAATATACGTGACAAAAGTGACGAGGGGTCACTGCGGCCAGAAAATGTGAAGGGGGGGCAGAGCGCCGGCAATAGTGAAAGGAGAGCTACTGCAAAAGTGACAAGGTGCTATGGTGCCTGGAAACACCAGAGTGCAATGGCAGAATTGTGCTTCTTCATCATTTATCCCTACTTTTTAGTTTATTTTCCCCATTTTTAGCATATTATATAGTAAATTAAATGGTGCAATTTAAAAGTCGCCCAGCAAAAAAAACCCCGGGGGCTATTTCAATGGGGAAAATTAAAAAGCTATAGCTCGTAGAAGATGGTTAGGAAAAAGCAAAGCTCAAAAACAAAACTAGCCCCATAAAGTGAATTTGTCAGTAGGATCAATCCTTCTAAGCCTCTATACGGACATGTAGATAATAATAATCTTTATTTTTATATAGCGCCAACATATTCCGCAGAGCTTTACAGTTTTGCACACATTATCATCACTGTCCCCGATGGGGCTCACAATCTAAATTCCCTATCAGTATGTCTTTGGAATGTGGGAGGAAACCGGAGTACCCGGAGGAAACCCACGCAAACACGGGGAGAACATACAAGATCAGAGGAAACTGAATAAAATGTACCATGACATCTGCAATTCGATGTCTTAATTCCAGAGAACACCATATTTTTCTTATGTGTAATTGAGTTGTTAAGATCTATGGGCCAGACATACATGTCCATGAGAATCTGCCTCCAGAGATTATTTTAATAAAAGGAGGGTTACCAGTGTGAGACATGTAACTAACACAGGACTGAACATTGTCTCCTGACAAACACACTTGCTGCAACTCTCACAGCTCTACTGCATTATAACAATATGACAACCCGGTCTGCTTGTGAGATAGAAGCTGGAGCTGAGAGAAACCTGCAAATGTGTCAGATTTAATCACACACAGCTCTGCAGTGAGATCAGGAGAGCAGAAAGCGGTTGTTATACAGTGGGGCAAAAAAGTATTTAGTCAGTCAGCAATAGTGCAAGTTCCACCACTTAAAAAGATGAGAGGCGTCTGTAATTTACATCATAGGTAGACCTCAACTATGGGAGACAAACTGAGAAAAAAAATCCAGAAAATCACATTGTCTGTTTTTTTATCATTTTTTTTGCATTTTATGGTGGAAAATAAGTATTTGGTCAGAAACAAACAATCAAGATTTCTGGCTCTCACAGACCTGTAACTTCTTCTTTAAGAGTCTCCTCTTTCCTCCACTCATTACCTGTAGTAATGGCTCCTGTTTAAACTTGTTATCAGTATAAAAAGACACCTGTGCACACCCTCAAACAGTCTGACTCCAAACTCCACTATGGTGAAGACCAAAGAGCTGTCAAAGGACACCAGAAACAAAATTGTAGCCCTGCACCAGGCTGGGAAGACTGAATCTGCAATAGCCAACCAGCTTGGAGTGAAGAAATCAACAGTGGGAGCAATAATTAGAAAATGGAAGACATACAAGACCACTGATAATCTCCCTCCATCTGGGGCTCCACGCAAAATCCCACCCCGTGGGGTCAGAATGATCACAAGAACGGTGAGCAAAAATCCCAGAACCACGCGGGGGGACCTAGTGAATGAACTGCAGAGAGCTGGGACCAATGTAACAAGGCCTACCATAAGTAACACACTACGCCACCATGGACTCAGATCCTGCAGTGCCAGACGTGTCCCACTGCTTAAGCCAGTACATTAGAAACACAAGATAAACCACAGGATCAAAATAATAGAAACTCCAAAACATAACATAACACAACCAGGGAAAACTCAAACATAAGAGACCCAAAGGAGTATATAACAAATATTTATTGATACAATATAACAAAGCAAGATAAACACTACCAAGCAGGTAAAAGACAGATACAGGTGGTCCGCATAAATAACAATAGCCCAAACCCTGACCATGTACTGAAAAAAATAGCACTAATACTAAAGAAATAACAAAATCAAAAAAATATAGTATAATTGTGCAAATACCAAATGTAAATTCTAAAGTGCAAATGCTAGCTAAAGTGCTGTAGTAATACAGGTGCTACACTAATTAAGCCACCCAGGCCCCATTCAAAACCTATGCTGGAAGCACACCAATCCTAAATAGTATGCAAAGTGCATGAAGTGCCAGGATAGGGAGAGATGGGATAAAGTGCACACATATGTATAAGGTCAGGGGATGCCAAGAATAATAAAGTACGTAAAAGGAGAAAATACCTACATGCAGAAAACCATCTGAAGTCCTAGCCTGCCGCCTCAACGCGCGTTTCGCCGGTCTTCGTCACGCCTCCTGACGAAGACCGGCGAAACGCGCGTTGAGGCGGCAGGCTAGGACTTCAGATGGTTTTCTGCATGTAGGTATTTTCTCCTTTTACGTACTTTATTATTCTTGGCATCCCCTGACCTTATACATATGTGTGCACTTTATCCCATCTCTCCCTATCCTGGCACTCCATGCACTTTGCATACTATTTAGGATTGGTGTGCTTCCAGCATAGGTTTTGAATGGGGCCTGGGTGGCTTAATTAGTGTAGCACCTGTATTACTACAGCACTTTATCTAGCATTTGCACTTTAGAATTTACATTTGGTATTTGCACAATTATACTATATTTTTTTGATTTTGTTATTTCTTTAGTATTAGTGCTATTTTTTTCAGTACATGGTCAGGGTTTGGGCTATTGTTATTTATGCGGACCACCTGTATCTGTCTTTTACCTGCTTGGTAGTGTTTATCTTGCTTTGTTATATTGTATCAATAAATATTTGTTATATACTCCTTTGGGTCTCTTATGTTTGAGTTTTCCCTGGTTGTGTTATGTTAAGCCAGTACATGTCCGGGCCCGTCTGAAGTTTGCTAGAGAGCATTTGGATGATCCAGAGGAGTTTTGGGAGAATGTCCTATGGTCTGATGAAACCAAACTGGAACTGTTTGGTAGAAACACAACTTGTCGTGTTTGGAGGAAAAAGAATACTGAGTTGCATCCATCAAACACCATACCTACTGTAAAGCATGGTGGTGGAAACATCATGCTTTGGGGCTGTTTCTCTGCAAAGGGGCCAGGACGACTGATCCGGGTACATGAAAGAATGAATGGAGCCATGTATCGTGAGATTTTGAGTGCAAACCTCCTTCCATCAGCAAGGGCATTGAAGATGAAACGTGGCTGGGTCTTTCAACATGACAATGATCCAAAGCACACCGCCAGGGCAACGAAGGAGTGGCTTCGTAAGAAGCATTTCAAGGTCCTGGAGTGGCCTAGCCAGTCTCCAGATCTCAACCCTATAGAAAACCTTTGGAGGGAGTTGAAAGTCCGTGTTGCCAAGCGAAAAGCCAAAAACATCACTGCTCTAGAGGAGATCTGCATGGAGGAATGGGCCAACATACCAACAACAGTGTGTGGCAACCTTGTGAAGACTTACAGAAAACGTTTGACCTCTGTCATTGCCAACAAAGGATATATTACAAAGTATTGAGATGAAATTTTGTTTCTGACCAAATACTTATTTTCCACCATAATATGCAAATAAAATGTTTAAAAAACAAACAATGTGATTTTCTGGATTTTTTTTTCTCAGTTTGTCTCCCATAGTTGAGGTCTACCTATGATGTAAATTACAGACGCCTCATCTTTTTAAGTGGTGGAACTTGCACTATTGCTGACTGACTAAATACTTTTTTGCCCCACTGTATGTCTCACACTGGTAACACCATTTTTTATTTAAAATAAGCTCTGGAGGCAGTCTCAGGGAGATCTTAGCCCGTCCCATAGCTCTGAACAGCTCATTTACATATAAGAAAAAAGTGGATTTCTCTGGAAGAGCACAGTGGATCACAGATATCAAGGTATCACGTTATTCAGCTTCCTATGATCTTCATGCCCATATAGATGGCTTAGAAGGGTAGATCCGACTGACAGATTCCCTTTTGAAGGGACTCCTTCTCCTTCAGCACAGAATGACTGTACAAGTCAAGTACATGCGCTCGGTGCATCAAGGAGGGGCCAATCAATTAAATACACCTTCCCCCCTGCTCAGTTTTCATCTATCTCCACCCTTCCCTAATTCTATAAGGCCACAGCTGTCAATCAAAGAAGAGGGAGAGGAGATAGAGGAAAAACAAGCAGGGGGAAGGTGTATTTAAATGACCACCAAGCGGCGGGACTTACTGGTAGTTTGAACTGTCATTCAGTGCCGAGAGGGTCCCTATAACTAAGGGATTAAAAATTGCTTACCAGAAGAAATGGTAATGCTGTATACATAACTTGTGCAGAACATCAACTAATACCCATGTTCTCAGTATTAATGTGATTCTGAATTAGGCTGCGATGTCCGTTACCGGCAGCTGCTTATTATTACTGGTGTCTATGCCTCGGCATGCTTTTCTGCATATCTAACTCTATTCTAATTTTATTTTTACAGGATGAGCTAAATTTCTCAATGGCACCCTCATGGGAAACATATAACTTACTGATTCACTTTTATTAACTCTTTTAAATATGATGGATGGAAAACAATCCGTAATTACACTTTTTACCCTTCAAGTTTTGCAACATTCACTGCTCAGTATATAAAAAGTTTACAGAACGATTACGGCAGTATCCGACATAAAATGCTTTACTAATTTTGCATAAGAAAACAAACAAATAAAAAAACTTTTTAAAATAATGCAAAGTTATAATGTAGTCAAGTTGTGAAAGTGTAATTGTTCAGATGTTTCCCTTTTAAAAGAGAATCTGACTAGTGATGAGCGATGAGGTGTTATCCAAGCACGGTCGTATCCTAATCGAGTATTTTCGGCGTGTTTTTCAAGTCACCGTGGCTGCGTGTCTCGCAGCTGTTCGACAGCCGCAACACATAAAAACGCATCAGGAGGGACACAGAGGTTATCTAAATTAGTGTGAGATCAACACTTGGGTACTGCCCTGGTAAGGGTGGGAACTATTACACAGGGTACGTCAGGAGTATAAGGCAGCTTGAGTACCTTTCTAACCCTACTACCAGCACCTGTGACGCTCTCTGAACTGGCTATAAAGGCACAGATGATTGGCCTCGGGGAGACCAAAACATCCAACACCGCGGAGACACCATCACGTGTTTCTCAACGCAGTGATTCCAGAACACTGCCCCCATCCCTTATGGGAAATATGCAGATGCATGTAAAGAAGCTGCGGAGACACCATCACGTGTTTCTCGACGCAAGCAGTGAATAGCCAGGCCTTTCCCCGGGAAGGAACAACCACGGGAAGGGAGGCATCCTATGAAGGAAAGCCACCTATGCCAAGCATGGTATCCATCCACAGACAGCTGTTTCGGGGTTTTTGCCCCTCATCAGTGTGGAGTAGGAATCTGGCTATTAGGAGCAGTGCCTAGTAAAAAGGCTATAAAGGCACAGATGATTGGCCTCAGGGAGACCAAAACATCCAACACCGCGGAGACACCATCACGTGTTTCTCAACGCAGTGATTCCAGAACACTGCCCCCAATAGCTAGGCACTGCTCCTAATAGCCAGATTCCTACTCCACACTGATGAGGGGCAACAACCCCGAAACAGCTGTCTGTGGATGGATACCATGCTTGGCATAGGTGGCTTTCCTTCATAGGATGCTGCCCTTCCCGTGGTTGTTCCTTCCCGGGGAAAGGCCTGGCTATTCACTGCTTGCGTCGAGAAACACGTGATGGTGTCTCCGCAGCTTCTTTACATGCATCTGCATATTTCCCATAAGGGATGGGGGCAGTGTTCTGGAATCACTGCGTTGAGAAACACGTGATGGTGTCTCCGCGGTGTTGGATGTTTTGGTCTCCCTGAGGCCAACCATCTGTGTCTTTATAGCCTTTTTACTAGGCACTGCTCCTAATAGCCAGATTCCTACTCCACACTGATGAGGGGCAAAAAGCCCGAAACAGCTGTCTGTGGATGGATACCATGCTTGGCATAGGTGGCTTTCCTTCATAGGATGCTGCCCTTCCCGTGGTTGTTCCTTCCCGGGGAAAGGCCTGGCTATTCACTGCTTGCGTCGAGAAACACGTGATGGTGTCTCCGCAGCTTCTTTACATGCTCTCTGAACTGGAACACGACTGTGATGTTTGAGTGAGAGCCAAACTTTACTATAAGAGCACGAATACTATTGGCCACTTATACTTTTATTTTGACTTGTTGCCTATGGTTACGGCTTATGTATTTCTTTCTGTTTGTCACCCCATAGACATATGAAGTTTTAATATTATTTGTATGTTGGCTAATCCCCTTTTTATCTAGATAATTAAGGGCTCACTCACATGAGAGTAAAATAAAGCTCCAATGTTGCTCCTGAAAGGTTGGACGAGTAGAATCCTTATGGTTCAACTTGTGTCATGAGAGTTTGCGATTTATTTCCTCACCTAGCATCTGTATGTGATCCGTTTTTTCAACATTTTATCCTAAATTAAACAGCCTATTACTGAATGTGTTTTGTGATTGGTAACCCTACAAAAAAGGCTAGGAATGTTCAATCGCTGAGCACATCCATATTTTTGGGGACATACCTAAAGAAGTTTTTGGCTGCTGCTGTTGGGGACTACCCTACCTTGGGATATGGCGGAAAATATTTTGGCCTTGAACACCACTGAAGGGGTACTGTAATACTTGGTGCTATTCTGACAATTTGGAACAAGGTATCCATCCCAGGTAGTTCCGAGTAGGCAGCGCCACTTCTGGGTACATTAACTTCTGTGCCAACGTCTACAGGAGTCCATTTTGCCCATTTATACAGTAATCTACGGAGCCCCCCCGACACATTTTTTTGCCTACTGTAGGATGTGCCTGTTACCTCGGCTCCTGTTCCTGGCGCTCCTCCTGCTGCCGCTGAGTCCAGGTCAGCTGATGTCCTTGCTGCGTCCTCCTCACTCCGGGGCTCGGTGCTTGCATCCCGGCGCGCGTCCTCCCTGCACTCAGCTGCGCGCTCCTGTGGGTTGCGCAGGCGAAGTAGGCTCTGACCGCGCGCTCCTTCTGCTCTTCTATCCCTCCATGACCTGACCCGGAAGTACTTCCTGCCAATTAAAGTCTGGCCTCAGGTATTTCTGGCCCTCCTCCCTTTGTGGAGGCGCCTGATTATTGTGTTTTCCTGCTTTAATTAGGCCGCATAGTTTTCTGTGCTTTACCAGTCCTGTGCATTCCCAGTCTTGTGCCTTTCCAGCCCTGTGTTGTTTAACCTCTTGTTCTCCTGTTTTCTCTTTCAGTTCCTGCTCCTGTGTTCCGCAGTTCCTGTGTTTTCCCTTTCCTCAGTCCGTTCCTCAGCTCCTTTACTTCTCACCCAGGTTTTCCTCCGTTACCTTCTCCCCTTTCTGTTTTTCCTCGTTTTTCTCCCTGTTTCCTTTTCCTGGAGCCGATCCCTGGTCCTGGCCTCCGTGGTACTAGTTTTCCCTGTGCTTGCCTTCTAACAGTCCCTGTATAGGGGTTGGTTCCACTCTGGAGTGCTCGCTCAGGGGAGGTTCGGTGCCACGGTCCAGTGGGTCCACTCTTTGTTCTCGTCGCCTTCGGCGTAACAGACTGCACTCGGACGACATCTGAGTGCAGCCTGATTCTAACAGTCCACTCTTTGTTCCCGTCGCCTTCGGCGTTACAGACTGCACTCGGACGACATCTGAGTGCAGCCTGATTCTAACAGTGCCTCACGACCTTTGACCACCTACTGGAGGCACTTTGACCAGGGCTCACTTTCCAAAATACCCTTTTGAGATGCTGAATTTCAGACGAAGAGTGCCTGTTGCTGACTCTGAGGTAATGAACCAATACATGTCATTTGCCTTATTTTATTCAGTAGCAAACAATTATGCCACATACATGAACAATATTGTATCATACAATTAGGTTCTGTAGAAGGACGTAGATCTGGGGATTTATTATGATGGAATATAGGCTGAACTGGATGGACAAATGTCTTTTTTCGGCCTTACTAACTATGTTACTATGTTACTATGAGTTTTGGCAGGGCCCTTGCTCGATGTGCTTGTATATTTTTTTCCAATTGAAGGGGCTGCCCACTACGAGACCAGCCTTTCTTAAACTAAATATTCGGTCTCGATAAAATAATAAAGCCTATACTCACCTCCCATCCGATGCCGTTGGCACTCGCTCTCCCCGAGGTTGTGATACCGTGTTCTGACACGTGATTCCGGCGCCCAATCAGCACTGGCGTCACCATTTTCATACAAACTGAACATGAAGAGGAAGTCAGGGCTGCAGCTAATCCCAGACATAATCTTCATGTTCAGTTTGTCCGAAGGCGGAGACAATGACGCCAGCTCTGATTGGGTGTCGAGCATCAATTGTCATTCCACCACATTACAACCCCGGACCGCAAGTGCCAACACTGCTGGAATGGAGCCAGCACAGGAGATGAGTACAGGCTTTATCATCTTATTGGGGCCGAACATTTAGTTTAAGAAGGGGTTTTTCTAATAGTGGTAAACCCATGGATGTTCATCATTACATTGTCCCAGTCGTTGAGTATTATGCACTAGACTAAATATTTCTAGAAAAACAAAACTAGAATTGTGGTTTTGCTAAGCTGCTTTTGGGGCCCAAATACTTTCTGCTTAGCCCCAAACATGTTATTACTAATGTGTCATTACAGATATGTTTTTCTTTTTTTTTGTTTAGCCATGCTTACTAACGCAATAATCTTGTTTATGCCTTTTTTGCTGAAATATATAATAGTGCTTATGGGCCAAATGTCTCCTTAGTCATCTTCAATTTCATCTGGCAGCTTGTTTTGCTATTTTTAATTTTGTCTTTTAATTTAGAGTTAATTTTTGGTACTGATGTCTGTCCATTGGCCTGTCTTATGTGGCCCTGAATCTGGAATATATCCTAGGCAAATAGACTATCTCAGGCATCGTAAGAGATACGGACTCTCCACTCTACTCTCAAGATCGCATCTCACCACCTGTGCACTTGACCCACTCCCATCCCACTTCATCCCAAACCTCACCACAGTCTTCATCCCAACCCTAACCCATCTCTTTAACCTATCACTAACAACTGGCATTTTCCCCTCAAGCTTTAAACATGCCACAATCACACCTATCCTCAAAAAGCCCTCTCTTGACCCATCCTCTGTATCTAGCTATCGCCCTATATCACTTCTCCCCTTTGCCTCAAAACTACTGGAACAACATGTCCATATTGAACTGTCCTCCCATCTATCTTCCTGCTCCTTCTTCGACCGCTTTCAATCAGGCTTCCGGTCACACCACTCCACTGAAACTGCCCTAACTAAGGTCACCAATGACCTATTAACCGCCAAGAGCAAGCGACACTACTCTGTCCTCCTCCTCCTGGACCTGTCCTCTGCCTTTGACACAGTGGACCATTCCCTGCTGCTGCAGACCCTCTCATCCCTTGGCATCACAGAATTGGCCCTATCCTGGATCTCATCATACCTAACTGACCGTACATTCAGCGTCTCCCACTCACACACCACCTCCTCACCTCGCCCTCTATCTGTCGGAGTCCCGCAAGGTTCAGTTCTAGGACCCCTGCTCTTCTCCATCTACACCTTTGGCCTGGGACAGCTCATAGAATCTCACGGCTTTCAGTATCATCTCTATGCTGACGACACACAGATCTACATCTCTGGACCAGATATCACCTCCCTACTAACCAGAATCCCTCAATGTCTATCCGCTATTTCATCCTTCTTCTCCACTAGATTTCTAAAACTTAACATGGACAAAACAGAATTCATCATCTTTCCCCCATCTCACGCGATCTCCCCAACGAACCTATCCATTACAGTAAACGGCTGCCCACTCTCCCCAGTCCCACAAGCCCGCTGTCTTGGGGTAATCCTTGACACTGATCTCTCCTTTAAACCACATATCCAAACCCTTTCCACTTCCTGCCGCCTCCAACTCAAAAATATTTCACGGATCCGCACATTCCTAAACCAAGAATCTGCAAAAACCCTAGTCCATGCCCTCATCATCTCTCGCCTTGACTACTGTAACCTCCTGCTCTGTGGCCTCCCCTCTAACACTCTTGCACCCCTCCAATCTATTCTAAACTCTGCTGCCCGACTAATCCACCTGTCCCCCCGCTATTCCCCGGCCTCTCCCCTCTGTCAATCCCTGCACTGGCTCCCCATCACCCAGAGACTCCAGTACAAAAGCCTAACCATGACATATAAAGCCATCCACAACCTGTCTCCTCCATACATCTGTGACCTCGTCTCCCGGTACTTTCCTGCACGCAACCTCCGATCCTCACAAGATCTCCTTCTCTACTCCCCTATTATCTCCTCTTCCCACAATCGCATACAAGATTTCTCTCGTGCATCCCCCCTACTCTGGAATGCTCTACCACAACACATCAGACTCTCGCCTACCATCGAAACCTTCAAAAAGAACCTGAAGACCCACCTCTTCCGACAAGCCTACAACCTGCAGTAACCACCGATTGACCAAACCGCTGCACGGCCAGCTCTACCCTCACCTACTGTATCCTCACCCATCCCTTGTAGATTGTGAGCCCTCGCGGGCAGGGTCCTCTCTCCTCCTGTACCAGTTGTGACTTGTATTTTTCAAGATTATTGTACTTGTTTTATTATGCATACCCCTCCTCACATGTAAAGCGCCATGGAATAAATGGCGCTATAATAATAAATAATAATAATAATAATAATAAATAATAATACCCGAGACCAAATCTGGGTCCGACTAGTCACAAGTCACGCCAGAGTCAACCACTGTGGACTGGTTCAAAATTTCCATGAGAATGGCTTCCAAATGCAGTTTTCCAAAATGCATAGGAGCAGTTGATGGGAATCACATCCGGGTGAAGAAGCCGCTGAACTCGGGGTCCCAATACTACAACTACAAAGCAATATTTTTCTGCAGTGCTATTAATCTTGGCTGACAGCAGCTACTGCTTTGTAGTTGCAGATATTGGTACATATGAAAGAACGGGAGATTCACGAATCTTCAATTCTATCTTATTAGGTCGGTGGCTTCAAAACAATGTACTGGGTCTGGTCCCCCCCGCAGTTATTACCTGGCTCAAATGCTGGACCAGTCCAATGTATTATGGTTGGGGATGAGGACTTTCAGCTTACCTGCCTTGTAATGAAGCTTTACCCTCAACATGGTCTGGACCAGAAACTGCGCATTTTTAATTACAGGCTAAGTAGGACATGGCGCCTGACCGAATGCACCTTTGGCATTTTGTGTGCTAAATGGAGGGTTCTGTTGAGTGTCTTCCACTTAAGCGAATAAAATGTCATTCACTAAGGCCTGTGTTATTCTTCAGAATTTCACCCGCATGCACGCGTTGCCAGTGGATGCGGTGGGTGAATTGATCCCCAATATTTATCCAGAAATACAGGCTGCTTCCAGTCAGGTGTCATGATCTGCTTAGCTTGTGGGATTAAATAGTTCAGAGGTAATCTGGACGGCCTCACTATATGATTCTGGGAGGCTTCTTATAGCCTCATTGTGAGGTCATTCCTCGTCGCTTATACTCTGACCCTTGGCTGAGTGTGACCCTGTTGTGCCTGTGCTTTGTGCCTGTGCTACTTTATGCTTGTCTGGTTCTGATCTGGTTCTGTCCCCGTTTAGAGTTCTGCCTTGTCCCTCTTGTATTGCGCTGCTGTCTCAGTGTATGACTCCTTGCCTACGTTCTGACTATTCTCTGCTCACCCCTCCTGTACTGCGCCGCCCTCTCCGTGTATGACCCTCGTTTGAATGACTTCAGTTGCCCTCTCTTCTACTTCAGGGTCCCTGTAGCATCCTGCACTCATCTCCAGCAGCAGGACGCTAAGCCCTGCCCCCTGAGGACACATGATCGCAGGTCCTTCTGTTTTCAGCCATCCTCAGCGTCTCCTCTCACCACGCCTCTCAGGTCCCGTCTGGCTGAGCTTTCCCCGTGGCATCTGACCCCGGGCTCTCCCGCAGTGTGGGTGAGTCACCCTGCTCAGCCGTGGCAGTGCGCCGATGCTGACAGGATCCTGATATCGGGACTCATTTGGCCTGAAAGTGCGTGACATTTTCAGTGACTATTTTGTAACGCTGGAGGGGTGTTCTCCTTGGCTGGATAATTCTGTTTCGTGATTTTTGCTGCTTTTTATTACTTTTTGTGTCCTTCTCTAAAAACCGTACATACATATTAGTCCAATAATCAAACATAATAAACAAAAACCATAATGAACGATAAATTGTTTATTTAAACAGAAACCTAAACATCATGAACACAGGGCAACATTTCCAAAACATTAAAACATAAATGATTATTTACGCTAATTCCTCAATACAACTGAAAATTAAAAAAGGCTCATTAATTATAAAAGGATGTAGGAGAAGCGGAGGTGGGTGGGGGGCTGCCGGAAGTATTTGAACGGGTTAGACGATAGGGAGATTGAACATGAGAGCAAAATTTTGGTCGTGGGTTGACCGGAGGGAGGTATGTGGGTGGATGTCGTGCCATGTAGGTCCCATGCCCAGTCAGACCAGATGTTGCTTCATGATGGAACTTCCTGGACCACCCTTGTTAAGTGTACCCCATATAAGAAAGTTGTCGTGGCCTATGGTGCCATTCTTCCCCTGGTCCGCTGATGCACAGTTGTTGGGAAGGGCCAGAATGGTATCCAAGGGTTGATGGTGGATGGGGAGGTGCTGCTTTCTGGGAGGAGACTGTGGTGGATACTGGTGCTGTTTCCGCTCCAGCATGCAGAAAATATCCAGGTCCTCCAGTAGACCGAATCTAGGATGAGCAGCAGGATAGATTGGGTATGCTGCTGTAGCTGTTCAAGCACACATCGGAGATACCGCACCATACTCCTGCAAAATGCCTCGCACCATCATAATGAACCGTGCAAGATAGATAGTCAATTACTCGACTATGTACCTCACAGCTAGTGATGCTGTGGAGGTGCTCCCATCATCACTGGCGGCCTCGGTGGGGTAAGGTGACCGCAATGGGGAGGTGTCTAGTGGCAAGGTGGGGTTGCTGCTTCTTGCTTGCTCCTCCTGGTCTGGCACAACTGCAGGCCCAGCTGATGGGCCAGGCTCTTCATCCTGTGTGTTCACCATCTACGCCTCAGATAGTGTATCGTGATTGTGCAAGTTGGATTCAGATCTGCAAATTAACAGATGCAGGATAAATAACAAGACATTTTTTTTTTTAAATGTTATAGATTAGCAAATGTTACTTCCGGCCCTGAGCTCCATGATGGGCGGCAGAAAATCGAGCCTCTCCATATCTCCATATATACTGTTTATATATGGCATCATCTCAGCTTCTGGCTTGGTGCTGTCGAATTGATCAGGGCAGCTGCGCCAGCATCTTGTCACATCATCCACTGCATTGATGAAATTAGGTAAAAAAAAATAAAATGATCACGGATCAAAAGAAACATGTAGAGGGGTTTGGCCCTTCCACAATTTTTTTAGACAAATGTTGCTGAAATAAAAATTATATTGAGATTTTTTTTAATAAAACAGAAATCAGGGAGTTATGACACTGTCATCTCATGCATGACAACAATATATATTTTGGACATATGTTTTTTAAAAAAATGTTATCCCAATTTAACCCCTTCACCACCTTGGGATTCTTCGTTTTTGCGTTTCTGTTTTTTGCCCCCTTTCTTCCAGAGCTATAAGTTTTTAATTTTTCGGTCAATGTAGCCAAGTGAGGGCTTGTTTTTTTGCGGGAAGAGTTGTGAATTTGAATGACACCATATATTGCACTGGAAAACGGGAAAAAAAAATCAAAGTGTGGTGAAAATGCAAAAAAAAAAGTGCAAATCCACAATAGGTTTTTGGGTTGCTTTTTTACCATCCTCACTAAATGCTAAAACTGACCTGCCATTATGATTTTCAAGGTCATTACAAGTTTGCCGATATCAAACATTTAAGTGGTGGAAAAAAAAATTCTAGCATTTTGATTCTTTTTTTCTTGTTACACCTTTTACCGAACAGATTACCGTATATACTCTAGTATAAGCCGACCCGAGTATATGCCAAGGTACCTTAATTTTACCTCAAAAACCGGGAAAACTTATTGACTCAAGAATACGCCAAGGGGGGAGATGCAGAAGCTACTAGGTCCACGAGTTTCCCCTCTCCCCGTCGGTCCGCGAGTCTCCCACGGGGGAGTTTCTTACTCACTTCTTCACAGCAGCGGCGGAGAAGCGCCATCCTGTCATGCATGGAGTCCAAGAGGTAGCGGCATGCCGGTAGCATATGGAGCAGCAGTAGCAGTCGTGGAGGCAAGCGGTCGTCGTACGGCAGGTTGAGATTGCAGGCGGCCTGTATTTTCGCTGCACACACTTCACTTCCAGTCCCACTCATTATGGCTTATGAACATTCGTGACGTCACCGGAAGTTAAGAGTGCGGCACTGAAAATACAGGCCGCCCGCAACCTCCACCTGCCATACGGCTACCACTTGCCTCCATGACTGCTACTGCTGCTCCATACGTTACCGGCACGCCTCTACCTCTTGGACTCAATACATACCAGGATCGCGCTGCTCCGCCACCACTGCTGCTGTGAAGTAGGGGGTGAGAAACACCCCCAAGAAAGAGAGACGGATCAGGGGAGAAGCTAGACAGAAAAAGTGAAAGGAAAAGTGTTGGAGGCAAATTGACAGCTGCCAGATGTGAACAAGGGGGACTTAAAGAGTGAGAGCGATGGCGCCAAAGAGTATATACCGTACAGTTACTGAGGTGGGGCCCCGACATGGGATACTCACAACACACGGGGATATGAACACACACACAAAATGCGCCACACACTACCACGTGATTGAACACATATCACCCTCAGCACACATTTCACCACACATACCAACCTTGCCACATAAAAGTCGAAACACAAAGGTCACCGCTAAAAACTCACCACGCGCAAAACTCACCACATGCAAAACTAGGCTCACGCAAAACTCACCACACATGCAAAACTCACCTCGCCACACGCAAAACTTGCACACGCGGAAAAATTGCCACATGCACAAAAGTTGCAACACACGCAAAAGTTGCCTCACACAAAACTTGCACATACTCAAAACGCACCACACATAAAACTCGCCATGCGCAAAACTTGCTGCACACAACTTGCTACTCTAACCTGTCACATGCAACTCGACACAAAAAGTTGCTACACGCATGTCGCCACACAAAACTCATCTCACAAAAGTCCCTACATGCATGTTGCCACACGCAACTTAACACACACAACTTGACACATGAAACTCGCCCTAAAACACACACAAGTCTGGTATTATCCTTCAAAAATAAAAATCTGATTAATAAGCAGACAGACTACAAGAGCAACAACTGTACCATATAGGAAATACGGCAGCAGTCAGTCACATGACCTGTCTATTATGTGTATGTGTGAGCTAATATATACTGCCAGGTGGGAGGGCTTCCTGTTGGCTGGGGATTTATCAGGCTGCCAATTAAGCTTACAAATACGGAGATAAAAATCTTGAGCAAATAACGTGTGAATGAGGTCTAATACAGGAGGAGATGACACACAGATATATACTATATACAGGAGGAGATGACACACAGGTATATACTATATACAGGGGAGATGACACACACATATATACTATATACACTGGAGATGACACAGGTATATACTATGTACAGGAGGAGATGACATACAGGTATATACTATATACAGGAGGAGATGACACACACATATATATATATATATATACATATACATATACACTATATACAGGGGAGATGACACACTGGTATATACTATATACAGGAGGAGATGACACAGGTATATACTATATACAGGAGGAGATGACATACAGGTACATACTATATACAGGGGAGATGACACACATAAATACTATATACAGGAGGAGATGACACAGGTATATACTATATACAGGAGGAGATCACACACAGGTATATATTATATACAGGGGAGATGACACACGTATATACTATATACAGGAGGAGATGACACACACATATATACTACATACACTGGAGATGACACAGGTATATACTATGTACAGGAGGAGATGACATACAGGTATATACTATATACAGGAGGAGATGACACATATACGGTATATATATATATATATATATATATATATATATATATATATATATATATATATATATACTATATACAGGGGAGATGACACACAGATACATACTATATACAGGAGGAGATGACACACAGGTATATACTATATACAGGAGGAGATTAAACACAGGTATATACTATATACAGGGGAGATGACACACGTATATACTATATACAGGAGATGACACACAGATATATACTATATACAGGAGAAATTGACAGGTATATACTATATACAGGAGGAGATGACACACAGGTATATACTATATATACGGGAGGAGATGACATACAAGTACATACTATATACAGGAGGAGATGACACAGGTATACACAGGGCCGCCATCAGGGCATTACAGCCGTGACTGGCGTAAGGGGCCCGGTGAGCAGAGGGGGCCCGCATCGGGCCCCCTCTTACCTGCTCACCGGGCCCCTACCGGCAGCCGCAGGCTGAACCGGGCCCTTAGTGGCGGCCGGCGCTGCAGCTGTACGCTATTGACATGCGGGCCCGCGCCCGCACGTCAATAGTTAACAGCCGCCAGCCGCAGCGTGCAGGTCGCCGGCGTCTGACGTCATTGTCAGTCGCCGGCGAGTGCACAGTGCAGCTGCGTGGAGAGATCAGGAGCGCGGCAGGTAAGTAGAACTTTTTTTTTTTCTATTAAGAGCGGAGAGCGGCGATCGGGGGGGGGGGAGGTTTGGGCAGAAGGCTGGACACAGAGGGGGCAGAAGGCAGCTGGACACAGGGGGGCAGAAGGCAGCTGGACACAGAGGGGGCAGAAGGCAGCTGGACACAGGGGGGCAGAAGGCAGCTGGACACAGAGGGGGCAGAAGGCAGCTGGACACAGAGGGGGCAGAAGGCAGCTGGACACAGAGGGGGCAGAAGGCAGCTGGACACAGAGGGGGCAGAAGGCAGCTGGACACAGAGGGGGCAGAAGGCAGCTGGACACAGAGGGGGCAGAAGGCAGCTGGACACAGGGGGGCAGAAGGCAGCTGGACACAGGGGGGCAGAAGGCAGCTGGACACAGGGGGGCAGAAGGCAGCTGGACACAGAGGGGGCAGAAGGCAGCTGGACACGGGGGCAGAAGGCAGCTGGACACAGAGGGGGCAGAAGGCAGCTGGACACAGAGGGGGCAGAAGGCAGCTGGACACAGAGGGGGCAGAAGGCAGCTGGACACAGAGGGGCAGAAGGCAGCTGGACACAGAGGGGCAGAAGGCAGCTGGACACAGGGGGGCAGAAGGCAGCTGGACACAGAGGGGGCAGAAGGCAGCTGGACACAGAGGGGCAGAAGGCAGCTGGACACAGAGGGGGCAGAAGGCAGCTGGACACAGAGGGGCAGAAGGCAGCTGGACACAGGGGGGCAGAAGGCAGCTGGACACAGAGGGGGCAGAAGGCAGCTGGACACAGGGGGGCAGAAGGCAGCTGGACACAGGGGGGCAGAAGGCAGCTGGACACAGAGGGGGCAGAAGGCAGCTGGACACGGGGGGCAGAAGGCTGGACACAGGGGGGCAGAAGGCTGGACACAGAGGGGGCAGTAAAGCTGGACACAGGGGGCAGTAAAGCTGGACACAGGGGGCAGTAAAGCTGGACACGGGGCAGTAAATCTGGACACAGAGGGGGCAGTAAATCTGGACACAGGGGGCAGTAAATCTGGACACAGAGGGGGCAGTAAATCTGGACACAGAGGGGGCAGTAAATCTGGACACAGAGGGGGCAGTAAATCTGGACACAGAGGGGGCAGTAAATCTGGACACAGAGGGGGCAGTAAATCTGGACACAGAGGGGGCAGTAAATCTGGACACAGAGGGGGCAGTAAATCTGGACACAGAGGGGGCAGTAAATCTGGACACAGAGGGGGCAGTAAATCTGGACACAGAGGGGGCAGTAAATCTGGACACAGAGGGGGCAGTAAATCTGGATACAGAGGGGGCAGTAAATCTGGACACAGAGGGGGCAGTAAATCTGGACACAGAGGGGGCAGTAAAGCTGGACACGGGGGGAGGGCAGAAAGCTGGACACGGGGGGGCAGAATGCTGGACACGGGGGGGGCAGAAAGCTGGACAGGGGGGGCGGGGCAGAAAGCTGGACACGGGGGGGGGGGCAGAAAGCTGGACACATGGGGGGCAGAAAGCTGGACACATGGGGGGCAGAAAGCTGGACACGGGGCAGAGTGCTGGACAGAGATGGGGCAGAGTGCTGGACAGAGATGGGGCAGAGTGCTGGACAGAGATGGGGCAGAGTGCTGGACAGAGATGGGGCAGAGTGCTGGGCAGAGTGCTGGACAGAGATGGGGCAGAGTGCTGGACAGAGATGGGGCAGAGTGCTGGACAGAGATGGGGCAGAGTGCTGGGCAGAGTGCTGGACAGAGATGGGGCAGAGTGCTGGACAGAGATGGGGCAGAGTGCTGGACAGAGATGGGGCAGAGTGCTGGACAGAGATGGGGCAGAGTGCTGGACAGAGATGGGGCAGAGTGCTGGACAGAGATGGGGCAGAGTGCTGGACAGAGATGGGGCAGAGTGCTGGACAGAGATGGTGCAGGATTGGAAACAGATGGGGCAGGATGGATACGATGGAGACAGATGGGGCAGGATAGGGAGATCATATGGGGTAGAATGGATACTCATGAGGGCAGGATGAGAGAACATATGGCTGGAGCCTGAAATGAGACACACGGTGGCCAGGATGGCGAATATTACCATAGGGGCTAATTAAGGGATATTATTATTGCAGTGATGTATTTATTTTATTTTTTGAGTATACTGTTTTAAATGGGGGGGCGGTTCTGTTACTGTGTAGAGTGATACTATGTTGCCTTCTTCATGTGGTGTAATGTAGAAGTTGGGAAAATTAAGTAATGTGTTCTACAAGCGGAACTCGAGATAACTGTTTTATTTCCTGCAGAGACGAGTCCTGGCTGGATAAAGTGATGGCGGTCTGTGCTGGATGAAAGATGAAGGACTTCACCTAGAGACGTCACTGGTGAGTCAGTGTTACCTATACACTTACACTATACACTGTATACTATATACAGAGGTCCTGTGTACAATGTCACCAGTGATCACTGTATTATCTATACATTATATACAGAGCTCCTGTGTGTAATGTCACCAGTGATCACTGTATTACCTGTACACAGACACTGCTTACTAATTACAGATCTCCTGTGCATAATGGCACTGATGGTGATAGTATTGTGGGTTTTTTTTGTATTACTGATCAGTATTGTAGTATTCAGTCATTGTTGGTAATCTGTGGTCTGGTCATGATGTGGAGGTAATATGCGGTCTGGTCATGGTGTAGCGGTATTTGTTCCTTGTATTTTATATTATTCGATCACTGTGGTGGTAATATGTCATCTGGTCATAGTGCTGTGGTATTTGTTCCTTGTATGTAGTATTATAGGTCATTTTAAAAATTGAAAAATAAATAAAAATATACCTAAATTGTATTGCATATTTTAACAAATATTTAGTAGGTTACAGTAGAGTAGGGCCCGGCCAAAAGTGTCTACCTTGTTGTGGTGGCGGCTTAAAAAATCTTTTGGCCAAAACAAAAGCTGCCTGCTATATGTGTGATCTGGTGATGGGAACTGTTAATGTGTGATAGGTGAGAAGTGGAGATTTTCCAAGAGAGAGTGGTGGGACTGTGGACAGTTCGTGGGGTGGAGCCTGGAGGCGGGGCTGGGGTGGAGCCTGGGCGGAGTTTCAAGGGGGCCCCGAAAATTTTGCCAGTATGGGGCCCCGAAATTTCTAGTGGCAGCCCTGGGTATACACTATATAAAGGAGCAGATGACACAGGCACACACTATATACAGGAGGAGATGACATACAGGTACATACTATATACAGGAGGAGATGACATACAGGTACATACTATATACAGGAGATGACATACAGGTACATACTATATATAAGGACAAACATGTATATACTGAGGGGAAAATGAGAGATGTGAGGTGAAAATGAGGGGTGTGAGGTGAAAATGAAAAGGTGTGAGTGCAAAATGAGAGGAGTGAGGGAAAAGAGTGGAGTGGTCGGAAAATGATAGATGTGAGGTCGAAATGACAAATGTTTGGGGGGAATGAGAGGAGTGATGGGGAAAATAAGAGCAGTGATGGGGAAAATAAGAGGAGTGAGGGGGAAAATAAGAGGAGTGAGGGGGAAAATAAGAAGAGTGAGGGGGAAAATAAGAGGGGTGAGGGGGAAAATGAGAGGTGTAAGGGAGAAAATGAGAGATGTGAGAGAGAAAATAAGAGGCGTGATGGGAAAATAAGAGAAATGAGGTGCTATAACTAACCACAGATATTTACTATAATGGAACTAGAGAGAGTACAAAGGAGGGCAACAAAATTAATAAAGGGGATGGGAGAACTACAATACCCAGATAGATTAGTGAAATTATGATTATTTAGTCTAGAAAAAAGACGACTGAGGGACGATCTAATAACCATGTATAAGTATATAAGGGGACAATACAAATATCTCGCTGAGGATCTGTTTATACCAAGGAAGGTGATGGGCACAAGGGGGCATTCTTTGCGTCTGGAGGAGAGGTTTTTCCGCCAACATAGAAGAGGATTCTTTACTGTTAGGGCGGTGAGAATCTGGAATTGCTTGCCTGAGGAGGTGGTGATGGCGAACTCAGTCGAGGGGTTCAAGAGAGGCCTGGATGTCTTCCTGGAGCAGAACAATATTGTAACATACAATTATTAGGTTCTGTAGAAGGACGTAGATCTGGGGATTTATTATGATGGAATATAGGCTGAACTGGATGGACAAATGTCTTTTTTCGGCCTAACTATGTTACTATGCCCAGGCAACGCCGGGCTCTTCAGCTAGTATATTGATATTTCTGGCCTTTCTGAATGTGAAAATACTAAATATGTGCATTTATATTTGTCTATGATTTCATTTTGAATGGGGCACAAGGGGAGTGATTTGAACCTTTATATTTTAATTTTTTTTTAAATATTTTTAAAAACCTTTTTTTCTATTTTTCACTTGCTTCAATATTCTCCATAGGACTTGAAGCTTCGATATTCCAGAGCCCGCATGGAATGCAGGAATAGGACCTATGACGTACACATACATACATACAGTACATACAACATAGGTTGTGAAGGGGGTTAAAAAAATGCAACAATCAATAGAGATTTTAATATTTGGTAACATGTGACATTCCATAAATTGATGGTCTGTGAAGGCCACCAACATTATGTACATCTAAATGTATTTGCAAATTTTTTATTCAAAAAAGCTAATACATGGCGGGGTGCATGTTGCGTGATACACGCTACAGGTTTGATGTGGAATAAAGTAAGGTAACACAAAGCATTGACTGTTTTGAAAGAAGATATACAGAGAAGCAAGAGCAAAAAAGATGTGCAACAGATAAGAATGTATGAAAGAATACATTTTGTATTGGCTTTAACAAAAAAAAAATACTAATTCCATTTTTGACTTGATAGGAGCTTTTGTTATTCTATCTAGAAAAAGAAAAAAATCGGCACTGCTGAAACCCAGAGTCTAAACCTCCACCGCTTAATGTCGCTGCTATTGCCACAACTGCCTAAACAATCAAGACCCTCGGGTGCAAAGATCCAGAAATAATGTGAAATCCAATGCAAGAAAAAACAGGAATGCACTCACCGGTCTGTTGAAGCAAAAAAAAATATTTCCTTTATTATGACATGAAGACTTTCTAGACAGAACAGAAGCATCTCTACTGGTCACAGAAGGTGCAAAAAGTGTCAGAGAACCTCCAAAAGCAGATGAGTGGAAGCATGTGACCAAAAGAAGCAAGAAGACCATGGAGAAATCACCAACCACACAACTGAAGAACCGATATCAAATCTTTGTAGAGGATGAAGATGGCACACCTAAGAATGAAGCAATACCAGCAAGCAAAAAAGAAAAGGGCACACAGCAACAAGTGACAGCAAAAAGTACAGCCAAGAAGCAACGAAGAGTGGTGGTGGTGGGAGACTCACTACTGAGAGGCACAGAAGCAGCCATCTGCAGACCGGACATAACTGCAAGAGAAGTATGCTGCCTTCCAGGTGCGATGATCAAGGATGTGACCGATAGGATACCAAAGCTCTTCAGCTCCAAGGACGTCCACCCATTTCTTCTGATACATGTTGGCACCAATGACACGGCAAGGAAGGACCTACCGACAATCTGCAAGGACTTTGAAGAGTTGGGGAAGAAAGTAAAGGAACTGGATGCACAGGTAGTTTTTTCTTCTATCCTTCCAGTAGACGGGCATGGCACCAGGAGATGGAACAGGATCCTTGATGCAAACAACTGGCTAAGACGATGGTGCAGACAACAAGGATTTGGATTCCTGGACCACGGTGTGAATTACTGGTATGATGGACTCCTCGCCAGAGACGGACTACACCTCAACAAACCTGGGAAACACACATTCGCCAGAAGACTCGCTACACTCATCAGGAGGGCGTTAAACTAGAAGAAGAGGGGACGGGAAGAAAAACATTAGACTCGAACAAAGACGACCCAGGAAAACATACTCAGAAGGGAGGTAAGAACATTTCTAAAACAATCCACAGTGAGGAGATTGGAACAAAACAAAATCCTCTAAACTGCATGCTCGCAAACGCCAGAAGCCTGACAAACAAGATGGAAGAACTAGAAGCAGAAATATCTACAGGTAACTTTGACATAGTGGGAATAACCGAGACATGGTTAGATGAAAGCTATGACTAGGCAGTTAACTTACAGGGTTACAGTCTGTTTAGAAAGGATCGTAAAAATCGGAGAGGAGGAGGGGTTTGTCTCTATGTAAAGTCTTGTCTAAAGTCCACTTTAAGGGAGGATATTAGCGAAGGGAATGAGGATGTCGAGTCCATATGGGTTGAAATTCATGGAGGGAAAAATGGTAACAAAATTCTCATTGGGGTCTGTTACAAACCCCCAAATATAACAGAAACCATGGAAAGTCTACTTCTAAAGCAGATAGATGAAGCTGCAACCCATAATGAGGTCCTGGTTATGGGGGACTTTAACTACCCGGATATTAACTGGGAAACAGAAACCTGTGAAACCCATAAAGGCAACAGGTTTCTGCTAATAACCAAGAAAAATTATCTTTCACAATTGGTGCAGAATCCAACCAGAGGAGCAGCACTTTTAGACCTAATACTATCTAATAGACCTGACAGAATAACAAATCTGCAGGTGGTTGGGCATTTAGGAAATAGCGACCACAATATTGTGCAGTTTCACCTGTCTTTCACTAGGGGGACTTGTCAGGGAGTCACAAAAACATTGAACTTTAGGAAGGCAAAGTTTGAACAGCTTAGAGATGCCCTTAATCTGGTAGACTGGGACAATATCCTCAGAAATGAGAATACAGATAATAAATGGGAAATGTTTAAGAACATCCTAAATAGGCAGTGTAAGCGGTTTATACCTTGTGGGAATAAAAGGACTAGAAATAGGAAAAACCCAATGTGGCTAAACAAAGAAGTAAGACAGGCAATTAACAGTAAAAAGAAAGCATTTGCACTACTAAAGCAGGATGGCACCATTGAAGCTCTAAAAAACTACAGGGAGAAAAATACTTTATCTAAAAAACTAATTAAAGCTGCCAAAAAGGAAACAGAGAAGCACATTGCTAAGGAGAGTAAAACTAATCCCAAACTGTTCTTCAACTATATCAATAGTAAAAGAATAAAAACTGAAAATGTAGGCCCCTTAAAAAATAGTGAGGAAAGAATGGTTGTAGATGACGAGGAAAAAGCTAACATATTAAACACCTTCTTCTCCACGGTATTCACGGTGGAAAATGAAATGCTAGGTGAAATCCCAAGAAACAATGAAAACCCTATATTAAGGGTCACCAATCTAACCCAAGAAGAGGTGCGAAACCGGCTAAATAAGATTAAAATAGATAAATCTCCGGGTCCGGATGGCATACACCCACGAGTACTAAGAGAACTAAGTAATGTAATAGATAAACCATTATTTCTTATTTTTAGTGACTCTATAGCGACAGGGTCTGTTCCGCAGGACTGGCGCATAGCAAATGTGGTGCCAATATTCAAAAAGGGCTCTAAAAGTGAACCTGGAAATTATAGGCCAGTAAGTCTAACCTCTATTGTTGGTAAAATATTTGAAGGGTTTCTGAGGGATGTTATTCTGGATTATCTCAATGAGAATAACTGTTTAACTCCATATCAGCATGGGTTTATGAGAAATCGCTCCTGTCAAACCAATCTAATCAGTTTTTATGAAGAGGTAAGCTATAGGCTGGACCACGGTGAGTCATTGGACGTGGTATATCTCGATTTTTCCAAAGCGTTTGATACCGTGCCGCACAAGAGGTTGGTACACAAAATGAGAATGCTTGGTCTGGGGGAAAATGTGTGTAAATGGGTTAGTAACTGGCTTAGTGATAGAAAGCAGAGAGTGGTTATAAATGGTATAGTCTCTAACTGGGTCGCTGTGACCAGTGGGGTACCGCAGGGGTCAGTATTGGGACCTGTTCTCTTCAACATATTCATTAATGATCTGGTAGAAGGTTTACACAGTAAAATATCGATATTTGAAGATGATACAAAACTATGTAAAGCAGTTAATACAAGAGAAGATAGTATTCTGCTACAGATGGATCTGGATAAGTTGGAAACTTGGGCTGAAAGGTGGCAGATGAGGTTTAACAATGATAAATGTAAGGTTATACACATGGGAAGAGGGAATCAATATCACCATTACACACTGAACGGGAAACCACTGGGTAAATCTGACAGGGAGAAGGACTTGGGGATCCTAGTTAATGATAAACTTACCTGGAGCAGCCAGTGCCAGGCAGCAGCTGCCAAGGCAAACAGGATCATGGGGTGCATTAAAAGAGGTCTGGATACACATGATGAGAGCATTATACTGCCTCTGTACAAATCCCTAGTTAGACCGCACATGGAGTACTGTGTCCAGTTTTGGGCACCGGTGCTCAGGAAGGATATAATGGAACTAGAGAGAGTACAAAGGAGGGCAACAAAATTAATAAAGGGGATGGGAGAACTACAATACCCAGATAGATTAGCGAAATTAGGATTATTTAGTCTAGAAAAAAGACGACTGAGGGGCGATCTAATAACCATGTATAAGTATATAAGGGGACAATACAAATATCTCGCTGAGGATCTGTTTATACCAAGGAAGGTGACGGGCACAAGGGGGCATTCTTTGCGTCTGGAGGAGAGAAGGTTTTTCCACCAACATAGAAGAGGATTCTTTACTGTTAGGGCAGTGAGAATCTGGAATTGCTTGCCTGAGGAGGTGGTGATGGCGAACTCAGTCGAGGGGTTCAAGAGAGGCCTGGATGTCTTCCTGGAGCAGAACAATATTGTATCATACAATTATTAGGTTCTGTAGAAGGACGTAGATCTGGGTATTTATTATGATGGAATATAGGCTGAACTGGATGGACAAATGTCTTTTTTCGGCCTTACTAACTATGTTACTATGTTACTATGTTACATGTGCAGGAAACTCTTTTTTCCACGTTCTCCCTGGTGTTTCCTGCACATGTCCCAATAAAGGAAACATTTTTTTTTTGCTTCAACAGACCGGTGAGTGCATTCCTGTTTTTTTTCTTGCTGTTGTTATTCTGTTGGTACAAATGCCTGCAGATGAATGTCCATGATGCTGCCCACTTGACTTTGTATGAGTACCCAGAGTCCCGAGGGTACCACATCTCAAGGCACCCCTCGACAAGGACCAGCAGCATCCCTACATTTTTTGGCCGAGGCATTTTTTCATAATTTGTTCTCTGTAGAGGCGTGTTTTGGCTTTTGTAGAAATGTTTATGGTGATGATGGTCACACTTTCTGGTGTCCTTGCTTCCTGTCATATCTTGATTGATGCATTAAGGACTGAATGCTGCATGGGCCAAAGTGGACTTTATTAGCCTATCTAATGTAGCAACGTTTCGGTTGTAAAACAACCTTTCTCAGGCTTTCAAAAAGGTCTAGATAGAGCGGTGTAACTCTGGATCTGGTTTTGGTGACTCTGGTACGCGTTATTTGACTTTACATGAGCCAACTCTGTGAGGAGAACCAAAGACACAGCATTTTGGGCTAGGGCATGTGAGGCCTTATTTCTAAAGACTTAGAGAAGCACCGCTTTGGAGAGATTGGCATTCTCTAAAAGCTTCAAGTCAGCGTTTCCAATTATTTGGGACTTAGCCCAGCAAAGAACCTTCTACTTCAGTCTCAGGACGTACCGGATACCATCTTACATCATACAGAGTGGTGGTGGTGGGAGACTCACTACTGAGAGGCACCGAAGCAGCCATCTGCAGACCGGACATAACTGCAAGAGAAGTATGCTGCCTTCCAGGTGCGATGATCAAGGATGTGACCGATAGGATACCAAAGCTCTTCAGCTCCAAGGACGTCCACCCATTTCTTCTGATACATGTTGGCACCAATGACACGGCAAGGAAGGACCTACCGACAATCTGCAAGGACTTTGAAGAGTTGGGGAAGAAAGTAAAGGAACTGGATGCACAGGTAGTTTTTTCTTCTATCCTTCCAGTAGACGGGCATGGCACCAGGAGATGGAACAGGATCCTTGATGCAAACAACTGGCTAAGACGATGGTGCAGACAACAAGGATTTGGATTCCTGGACCACGGTGTGAATTACTGGTATGATGGACTCCTCGCCAGAGACGGACTACACCTCAACAAACCTGGGAAACACACATTCGCCAGAAGACTCGCTACACTCATCAGGAGGGCGTTAAACTAGAAGAAGAGGGGACGGGAAGAAAAACATTAGACTCGAACAAAGACGACCCAGGAGAACATACTCAGAAGGGAGGTAAGAACATTTCTAAAACAATCCACAGTGAGGAGATTGGAACAAAACAAAATCCTCTAAACTGCATGCTCGCAAACGCCAGAAGCCTGACAAACAAGATGGAAGAACTAGAAGCAGAAATATCTACAGGTAACTTTGACATAGTGGGAATAACCGAGACATGGTTAGATGAAAGCTATGACTGGGCAGTTAACTTACAGGGTTACAGTCTGTTTAGAAAGGATCGTAAAAATCGGAGAGGAGGAGGGGTTTGTCTCTATGTAAAGTCTTGTCTAAAGTCCACTTTAAGGGAGGATATTAGCGAAGGAAATGAAGATGTCGAGTCCATATGGGTCGAAATTCATGGAGGGAAAAATGGTAACAAAATTCTCATTGGGGTCTGTTACAAACCCCCAAATATAACAGAAAGCATGGAAAGTCTACTTCTAAAGCAGATAGATGAAGCTGCAACCCATAATGAGGTCCTGGTTATGGGGGACTTTAACTACCCGGATATTAACTGGGAAACAGAAACCTGTGAAACCCATAAAGGCAACAGGTTTCTGCTAATAACCAAGAAAAATTATCTTTCACAATTGGTGCAGAATCCAACCAGAGGAGCAGCACTTTTAGACCTAATACTATCTAATAGACCTGACAGAATAACAAATCTGCAGGTGGTTGGGCATTTAGGAAATAGCGACCACAATATTGTGCAGTTTCACCTGTCTTTCACTAGGGGGACTTGTCAGGGAGTCACAAAAACATTGAACTTTAGGAAGGCAAAGTTTGAACAGCTTAGAGATGCCCTTAATCTGGTAGACTGGGACAATATCCTCAGAAATGAGAATACAGATAATAAATGGGAAATGTTTAAGAACATCCTAAATAGGCAGTGTCAGCGGTTTATACCTTGTGGGAATAAAAGGACTAGAAATAGGAAAAACCCAATGTGGCTAAACAAAGAAGTAAGACAGGCAATTAACAGTAAAAAGAAAGCATTTGCACTACTAAAGCAGGATGGCACCATTGAAGCTCTAAAAAACTATAGGGAGAAAAATACTTTATCTAAAAAACTAATTAAAGCTGCCAAAAAGGAAACAGAGAAGCACGTTGCTAAGGAGAGTAAAACTAATCCCAAACTGTTCTTCAACTATATCAATAGTAAAAGAATAAAAACTGAAAATGTAGGCCCCTTAAAAAATAGTGAGGAAAGAATGGTTGTAGATGACGAGGAAAAAGCTAACATATTAAACACCTTCTTCTCCACGGTATTCACGGTGGAAAATGAAATGCTAGGTGAAATCCCAAGAAACAATGAAAACCCTATATTAAGGGTCACCAATCTAACCCAAGAAGAGGTGCGAAACCGGCTAAATAAGATTAAAATAGATAAATCTCCGGGTCCGGATGGCATACACCCACGAGTACTAAGAGAACTAAGTAATGTAATAGATAAACCATTATTTCTTATTTTTAGTGACTCTATAGCGACAGGGTCTGTTCCGCAGGACTGGCGCATAGCAAATGTGGTGCCAATATTCAAAAAGGGCTCTAAAAGTGAACCTGGAAATTATAGGCCAGTAAGTCTAACCTCTATTGTTGGTAAAATATTTGAAGGGTTTCTGAGGGATGTTATTCTGGATTATCTCAATGAGAATAACTGTTTAACTCCATATCAGCATGGGTTTATGAGAAATCGCTCCTGTCAAACCAATCTAATCAGTTTTTATGAAGAGGTAAGCTATAGACTGGACCACGGTGAGTCATTGGACGTGGTATATCTCGATTTTTCCAAAGCGTTTGATACCGTGCCGCACAAGAGGTTGGTACACAAAATGAGAATGCTTGGTCTGGGGGAAAATGTGTGTAAATGGGTTAGTAACTGGCTTAGTGATAGAAAGCAGAGGGTGGTTATAAATGGTATAGTCTCTAACTGGGTCGCTGTGACCAGTGGGGTACCGCAGGGGTCAGTATTGGGACCTGTTCTCTTCAACATATTCATTAATGATCTGGTAGAAGGTTTACACAGTAAAATATCGATATTTGCAGATGATACAAAACTATGTAAAGCAGTTAATACAAGAGAAGATAGTATTCTGCTACAGATGGATCTGGATGAGTTGGAAACTTGGGCTGAAAGGTGGCAGATGAGGTTTAACAATGATAAATGTAAGGTTATACACATGGGAAGAGGGAATCAATATCACCATTACACACTGAACGGGAAACCACTGGGTAAATCTGACAGGGAGAAGGACTTGGGGATCCTAGTTAATGATAAACTTACCTGGAGCAGCCAGTGCCAGGCAGCAGCTGCCAAAGCAAACAGGATCATGGGGTGCATTAAAAGAGGTCTGGATACACATGATGAGAGCATTATACTGCCTCTGTACAAATCCCTAGTTAGACCGCACATGGAGTACTGTGTCCAGTTTTGGGCACCGGTGCTCAGGAAGGATATAATGGAACTAGAGAGAGTACAAAGGAGGGCAACAAAATTAATAAAGGGGATGGGAGAACTACAATACCCAGATAGATTAGCGAAATTAGGATTATTTAGTCTAGAAAAAAGACGACTGAGGGGCGATCTAATAACCATGTATAAGTATATAAGGGGACAATACAAATATCTCGCTGAGGATCTGTTTATACCAAGGAAGGTGACGGGCACAAGGGGGCATTCTTTGCATCTGGAGGAGAGAAGGTTTTTCCACCAACATAGAAGAGGATTCTTTACTGTTAGGGCAGTGAGAATCTGGAATTGCTTGCCTGAGGAGGTGGTGATGGCGAACTCAGTCGAGGGGTTCAAGAGAGGCCTGGATGTCTTCCTGGAGCAGAACAATATTGTATCATACAATTATTAGGTTCTGTAGAAGGACGTAGATCTGGGTATTTATTATGATGGAATATAGGCTGAACTGGATGGACAAATGTCTTTTTTCGGCCTTACTAACTATGTTATGTTACTATGTTATGTTATGTTACTATGTTACATTTGAATACATATGTGCATATATAAATTATTTTATAGAGGTCTAGTCGGAAGAAAAGGCTCCTTCTGTAAGAGACACTCCTAAAACTGCTCCGAGTAGGAGATTACTAAAGTACTGGCACAACACTGTTGTTTTATGGATTTCTGCATAGTAAGGGTTATTTGTGTGTATTTTGCTTGCATATAACTTAATTCTGTTAACTGTACCTGTGTATACACATACACTTGGTCGGTATTATTTAGAGTAGCTGCTGTCACCGTATTTGTTATTTATATATTGTTTACTTAGCATCCTTTCCTTTGTTTTTTATAAACTGGTTAGTAAACATATTATCAAATTTTTATACATGTCTGCTGTACCCTTGTCCTGTGGCGGTCCTTTGTCCATGTTACACTTCCGGGCATGGCCAACCTGGAGGGCATTGTTAGGCTTCTGGTTGTCACAGTTATTCAGCATTACATTGCAAAGGGAGGGGATGGGGTCAGTGGACTGACAGAATGCGCCACCTCTCTGTCAAGTGCCTTGATCATTCTTCTCATTCCATGTTCCCCTGTGATCATGCAGCTGGGGGTCTAAACAGTAGGGCCCATGGTTGTTATCATTATATTCCTATTAGTCCCCGATACGCATGCTGGCAGAACCAATGCACTGCAATAGAAAAGTATAGCAAATGTATCATATGAGCTATCAGACTGATGGAAATTCTGACCCCCTAATGAAACAAAAATGTACCTATTATTTACAAAAATATATCCATACCATATTTTCTTATAACCTGTTGCTCTGCAAAATAATAATAATAATAATAAAAAAATACGCTTAATTGGTATCACCATGCTCATAATGGCCCGGCCTATAAATATGTCACATTATTTTCACCTGTGACCACTGTAAAAATGTATTCCGGAATTGCTTTTTTAATCATTCATGTCTTCTTAAAAGTGTAAGTAAGGGCAATCCAAAAAAAATAATACGCATGCCAAATTAGTAACAATGATAACACCATCATATTAAAAAAAAACACATCCATCACACAGATCTGTCAATGGAAAAAAATAGCAATAAAAAACATGGAAACACGGGGGGTCAACGGGTGCTCTTGTCCGCTGGCCCGAGACCGCATGGACCAGGTCTCATCCCACTGAATGCCCGCACTCTTTTCTCATTGGGCATAATACTATTCAAACAACACAGGCTGAAGGTAAAACAGCTTATCAATACTTTATTAAACTACAACAGTCAATAACATATAAAACAGTCGCAGCAAAATACGCAAGATATTAATTTTGCACTGAGTCTCACACTTCCGTTGACTCAGTAGGATTAGAGCAGCTAAGCCTTTGCAGTTTTCGAGGGTCGACTACTCCCACCTGTGGCACCATGATTTTGGCAGGCACCCACAGAGAGGAGGTAACGACAAGCATAGAAAGCTGACAATCCATTGAAGCAAGTGGCCAGGTGACCGGATGGTCCCAACCTGGCTTCTCCAAACATTTCAGGGATCGAGATGACCAGAGTGTCCCAACCTGGCTTCACCAAACATATCCATGGGGGTCAAGTGACCAGATGGTCCCAACTTGTTTTCCCCAAACGTATCCATTGATTCAGTGATAGTTAATGGAGCAGATCTGTATTCTTCCAGCTAGGGCAGTGGTCCTTAAGCTGGCATCCTGTAGAATGTCAAATCGGTGTCCCTCTTGATGGAGCCAAAGTGTCCTGGCAGATCTCCTGTAGAATGTTCCTGGCTGTGGTTTTGTAAAGTTCCCTTGATGGAGCCATGGTGTCCTGGCAGCTATTCTGTAGAGTGTTCCTGGATTTATGTAAAGTCTCTCTGATTCTTCTTGTGCAACGATAGAAATCCATTTTTATACCCACATCAGTGGTTAAGGTTATCATCCACAGGTCAGAAGTGAGGTGGGATGAGTTTTACGGTCATTGTTTGAGTATTTACATCAATACGCATAGCATGTCCTTCATTGTTTACAGGTCATCAAGACATGGATTTATACAATGGATAAACAACAAATTGGCAAACATCAATTGTTCAATTACTCTATGTCCCTGTGTCTCAAATATAGAATACAATGAGCTGCAGAAAACAGCAGCTCAAAAGTCAACATCCAGGCTCATACCAACAATAGTCTGTGTCTCTTGTCCAACCAAAGAAAAACACAGATTCAATAGTCAACATTCAGATAATAGCCTATTTCTTCTAGCCTACTGAAAATAGATGACTGGATCATTAAGATTAAATGCTGTGTTGTCACCCAAAACAATTGGAAAAAAAGTTATTGTGGAAAAGTAGAAAAACGTTAAAAAAAAAAAAGGCATAAAAACTGATGAAATTGCAGTGAGTTGCAAAATAAAGTTAACATGTCACTCATATTGGACAGTGGATGTCTTAAATAAACCCATAAAACAAAATAATTTATGTTTTCCAACACGTTCAGTATCCCAAAACGGCGACAACAAATAGTTGCATCCTTAATGGGTTAAATGATTTGAAATGTTATTCTGAAAGCTATTCTAGTGAATTATTCAAGAAATGATGAAGAAATTACACGTGGCTCATACACAGCTCCAACAGCCCTCTTGTTCAATCAAACGTGATAATGTGCTGACCTTTCAAATGAAAGGAAAATGACAGCTTTAAACAAATAATTAGAAAATAGCAATATGCAAACTTAAAATACATTTTTATTTGTATGTTGTATTATTTTTTGACTTCACCGAGTCCGTAAAAAAGCGTTTTCTTTATTCACAAACTTTAAACTGAAGTCTGTATCCTCCATGTTTAAAGTTTGTGAATAAAGAAAACGCTTTTTTACGGACTCGGTGAAGCTGGACATTTCTTTCTTTTTTTGGATCTTGCACGCCTGGACACAGCGGGTCCGTGCTCCCGAGGTTTGGTTGCTGAATCACGGGTGAGCTGGTTTATGTTCCTTTGTATTATTTTTTCCCTTGTTAAAGGGGTTATTTCAGTCTTAGCAATTTATCACCTATCCACAGGAAAGGTGACATGCTGATCACTGGAGACTTAATTGCTGGAACTCCCACCGATCCATAGAACTGGGCTCTGAAATGCTTTGTCAGAAAATGCCGTCAGAAATGCATGTCAGAAAATGCCGTATTTTAAATGTCATTGGGGGATGTTGCATAAGTGCTTACCACAAGTATCTGAGTTCTCACGGCCACCATTGTTCTCCTATAAACGGAATCGTACTATAGCTTCAACTCTGGCCAGGTCGGATATTGGATCATTTAAAAAACGTAATCAATTGACATTTACGGGACAGACCAGGAAGGGATGTTTTCCCTGTCTTTCTTGTGCTAACTGTTCTTTGATGCTAAAGGGTCCATCTTTTACTCATCCTGTAGCCAATGAGGAATTTAAAATACGGCATTTTCTGACATGTGACTCGGAATATGTGGTATATTTACTCGAATGCCCTTGTCACTTATGGTATGTGGGTGAGACTAGTTATGATTTTAAAACAAGAATCAATCAACGCCGACATACTATAAGAAAAAAAACGCATGGATTTACCAGTCTCCAAACATTTCTCAGAGAAAAAGCATACTGAAAAGCAATTACGGTTTCGTATAATTGATACCACACCTGTTCAGAGGAGGGGAGGGGACCATATAAGATTATTAAAAAGGAGGGAATTGGAATGGATAACGAGACTGAATACCCTTAAACCCTATTGTCGGAATGTAGATTTTAAATTTAATCAGCTTCTGTAATATACATTGTTGGCTCTTTCTCCTATATGTTGATCCCCTTTTTTTGATCGTTTTCCTTTCTCTTTTTTCTTTTTTCCAGGTGCCCCATTATATGAAGCGACAATGTTAATACATGTTTTTTTCTGTTTGTTCTTTTTATTGTTTTTTTCACATTTTGCTTGTTTTTTTTGATATATGGAATAATATTGGATGTAAACCAGTGAATTAATATGATCATCCAGCTTGGAATATTAGAGGATTCAATAAAACTTCTGTATAGATTTCCAATCAATGTGTTTTGGTCAATGAATTTTCAGAATTATGGACACTTTTTGTTTAATAATCAGTGGTCTTGTGGTGTTACTTGCTGTGGATTTGAGTGACTGGGGGGTTTAATCGCCTCCTTTGTTGCTCGGGTCCATGCTTTGACACAGGAGACCCCTCTGTAATAAGTGGGGTGTTCTTGTGTCTTGTAACACTGTTTGGGGCTTATCCCGTGACCCTGATTTGTTTAGCATGTCTAATATGTGTCCACATTCTGATCCCATTAATTGTCCATAGCTATCTTAAGACATGGAACTCAAGGATTCTTTGAGTGGGATGATAGTAGGTATTCCACATATGCTCTGCGCAACTACGAGCTTTGTTCTAAAATGTTTTGGTAGTGACAGCCGTACATATGTGCAGCAGTGATCGGAGGTTAGTGGAATACCATAACAAAGATGGCGTCCGGTACCTTGGATGTAATCTGCGCAGGCGCGGAGAGAGGCGCTATAGTTCATGGGTATTTTTGTCATGGACATGCGCAGTTGACGTCTAGGAACGCCGTGGACATGGCGTTTACAAGCAAAGACATGTGTGAGTCTCTTTTGATTGCGCTTCATGGAGTGGGACACCTGGTTAATTTAAATGATTGCGATTAGGTACTTAATGTACTTTTTAATAATATGAAAGATCGCATGATGTTTTATGCTTATAAATGAGATTTCTTAAAGGGATCTTTATTACTGCACGTATGCACTTTTTTGTCACTTGGCACTTGCTTATTACTGTATATTATTTGATATTTGATGTAATGATATTGTTAATGAGATCTGTATGTGGTTTGTATAAAAACCTGACACTCCCATGTATACACTGCTTGAGAAAGGATATTACATCCGAAACGTTGCTTCATAGGAAACCGGCAATTTCCTTATATATTGAAATACTAGTACTGCAGTACTTAGAACAAGCAATCACAGGTTCAAGTTCAGTTATATAAAAATATTGTAGCCATTTACATAACAGTCAGAGATAGTAACACTTACTATGGTATGACGGGGAGAACAGTCCATGCACCCTCATTTTCAACAACCTCATGAAGCAGCAGCACTTTGGGTAATGTCTAAAAAAATTAAAAATACATACGAGTAAATGAGATATCACTAGACAAGATGTTAGACATAGAAAGCCAGCAGACAAAGTTATCTTCACCTTCTGCAGCATCACGCTTCGAGATTACACCTTAATCTAAACCCTACAAATGTATAAATTATTTTTTTGCCAAGGTTTAGCATTAGTCTTTTCTACATCTGACAAGGGACAGATTTTTCTAATTTGATTATCCTTTTTTGGTTTTACATCCATAGCTATTCAGTACGCATGGACCTAGATGACTTTTTGTTTCAAAAGGAAAAGAAAAAACAGATTGCCGCACCAACTGCAAGTGGATACACCTGTGCATATGTGTGTCAGATATCCAGCGTAAATGCCAATTGCAGGAATCGGGTGCTGCCACAGAAAATTAGTCCATAAATGAAAAAACTGTAGAAAAGAGTGGGCACTCACCATCCGTAAATATTCAGTCTTTATTGTGACCACATGTCAATTGCAGGAGTAGCAGGGAGAAACGTGATAAAAAGACGACGGCCGTTTCGCGCTGCCGCGCTTCCACGGGTCTTGATGGGTAACGGCCGTCGTCTTTTTATCACGTTTCTCCCTGCTACTCCTGCAATTGACTTTTTGTTTGCTGGCCTAGCAGAACTGGCAGGTAGATAACAACTATCTGCCTGTTAGTTCTTAGGCACATAGCAAAAAAAATACATATATTATTCCCGGAAAATCTTGTTAAGAGGTTCAACACAAGCCTTGCAGGAAATGGACACCCTGACATGGAAAAATAATTTTTACTTATGTTATTTAAGAAAACGTTCAGTCTGCAATCTTTGTTCCTTCAGTCATTCTCAGACCCCGATGATATGCAGTTTGCAGCCTGATCCAAGTTTCAGATTTTTATCTTGTGGGAGTTTCTCTGCCAGTAATATAGGCTGGATGTGAGATCAGTGTGCATCAACGGTGCTGTTGTCTTCATTAGCTCCTATATCAGCACAGCTTCTATCCTGCACTTTTATCTCAATGTTCTTTTTCAATTCATTTATCCCTTTTCTATAGCTTTCTCTCTCCTCCCCGAGACTGTACAAGTTTCCTCTCCTGTCCACATTGTGATGATTTGCGTACAAACCTCTTCTTTTCCCTGAGGATATCTCTAAGGGCTCATTCACATGACCATACTTCAGGCCCAAGTGCTGTACATAAGAAAATGGACCACACAGGTTATTCAATGAGGCAGTTCAGATGAGCACATTCTTTCCCGAACCAAACCTGCTTGTGAAAAAATGCAGTATGCACTATTTGCCTCCATAAACCAGATGAGCATTGCCCATTCAAGGCTATGGATGTGCAAAAAAATAAAAATAAACAGAAAAAAAGGATTCCATCCATACAGCATCTGATTTTCATTTCCATGCTAACAAATGAAGACAATTTAATAACTTGATCATGGCACTTTATGCATTTATGGTGCACAATCAAGACGGCGCAACAATTGCATCTGTATAGCATCGGAATTTTATGGATACATTACAATTCTTTAATGCAGGAAACTGTAGACGGTCCTGTAAATTATTAATAGCTGCTATTGTAAAAAGACAGATTGCACACGAAGGGAGAAAAAAAATTGTCCATTATGTGCATGAAACGGACGATTTTTCAAACGGTCGTGTGAACCTCCCATAACACTAATAAAAAAGGGGAAGGCTAGAAGTGTGAGATGCAAACCAGGAGTTCTGATAGATTTGTAAATTTTTGCAATGCACTGAGCTAGGTGAAGGATTTACAGACAACTGAAGCAGCAAAACTGTAGACTGTTTTAATGAAGGCCCATTTAGAAAGTTGTTCAAATTTGCATTAAAGATGCAAATGAACCATAAAAAAATTACATGGAAAGGTTTATATAGCTTTCAAGAGAGTGGTATGTCCGGCATAATCAAAGTATCCCACACAATAATACTTACACATCAGGTATACTGAAAGCTAATATAAATGGTGTAGTTTGGCAGGTTCCTTACGGACCAATAGCAGGTCTTTAGAACCTAAAAAAAAACTAATAATCCTGCAGAGCCACCATTTCTTTTGATGCCTTAATTTTCTACAACATGCTCCCATTATACTTGGTTTGTATGCATCTGCCATTTCATTTACCCATTAACTTTTCCTTAACAGTATACTTCACAAAGTTGTCTTTAGCATTCTCGTTTAAGAAAAAATCAGCTAGTGTTTCTCAACTCCAGTCCTCAAGAGCCACCAACAGGTCATGTTTTCAGGATTTCCTTAGTATTGCACAGGTGTTAATTTCATCACCTGCTCCATCACCTATGCAAAATTAGGGAAATCATAAGGAAACACTGAAGAAGAAACTTATGATGCTTATATGTAACGTACATACAATACTTTTTTTTCTATAATACGGGGGAAACTAGCCATTTCTGAACTACTGCTTTATGTCAAGTGCATTTAGTTTAGTTCATTTACTTTTTGCTTTTTTGTAGGTGGTAATAACTTCCTCGTAAATGGGCCGAAGCGTTACTCGATTACCTTTCTGCACAAAAACACATTAAGAGTGGTAGGAGCTGGGAGTTTTTCTTCACGGTCACTTTGATCTTAGAAGTCTAGAACAAGGATATCTCAGCAGTAAAAAAAAAGCCTCACTGCTTGTAGTACTGGGTTTGTTCCTAATTAAACACACAATTTGATATCAGAGTTAATACTAAAATAAACACAACTTTTTAAGGATTAATTTTAGTAAATACATGTAAAACAGTAATATCATTAAATTTAGATTATATTTATTTTTTATAAAGCTTGGAAAGCATTAAGCTACTTACTGGTAGCAGCATTTTTCGGAGGCCCATGACAGCACTACGAGAGAGGGGATCCGCCCTTCAGGAACAGGAAACCTACAGATACAAAAGGGCGGCACCTCTCCCCCTGCATCAGTTGTATATTAGAGCCTGAGAGGACTACCGCGGTTAGTAGCACACAAACATACATTATATACAGTTTATGTACAAAAATAATCCATCATATTGAACTATATACCACACGTGAGATCTATCTATCTCATTATATACATTATAGGAAGTGCAACCCCCACGTGAATAGGGAGGGAACTAAGGGTGCTGTCATGGGCCTCCGAAAAATGCTGCTACCAGTAAGTAGCTTAATGCTTTATTCGGACTCCCATGACAGCACTACGAGAGAATTACAGAGATGTAAACTACCTTAGGGAGGGACTATAGCCTGTAGCACCCTTAACCCGAAGGTGAGATCAGAAGAGAACCCCAAGTCCAACCTATAGTGCTTGAAAAAGGTGGAAGGGGATGACCACGTAGCCGCCTTACATATCTGGTCGATGGAAACTCCAGATCTTTCAGCCCAGGATGTAGCCATGGCCCGGGTGGAATGTGCCCTCAGATTCTGCGGAACAGGACCTCCACCTGCAGTATAAGCCAGAGAGATAGCCTCCCTAATCCACTTCGCTAACGTGCACTTTGACACTCTAAGACCTTTCCTGGGACCTTGGAAGGATAGAAACAAAGCCTCCTCTCTCTTCCAAGCATCAGTGACTGAAATATATTGTAAGAGACATCTCCTAACATCTAACGTATGGAGTAACTCTTCTTTGGAATTAGAAGGATTAGGGAGAAATGATGGTAGAACTATCTCCTGAGATCTATGAAAATCTGAGGCCACTTTCGGTAAATAAGCTGGATCTGGTCTGAGGACTACTCTGTCCTGTAGAAACTCTGTATAGGGGGAGAGCCTAGAAAGAGCCTGTATGTCTCCTACCCTACGAGCAGATGTAATTGCCACCAAAAATGCTGTTTTGAGGGATAGTAATTTAAGTGAGGCTGAATGTAAAGGCTCAAACGGTTCTTTAGTCAAAGCAGAGAGGACTAGATTGAGATCCCAAGGCATTGACCTATTCCTGTGTATAGGTCTGGACCTACTAGCTGCTTTGATGAACCTTGATACCCAATAATTACCAGCAATGTTACAAGAAAATAGGGCCCCTAGGGCTGAGACTTGTACTTTTAGCGTACTCGTGGATAGATTTAGCTCTAGCCCTCTCTGCAGGAATTCTAGAATCTGGTTAATTGGTAAACCCTCTTCGATATTAAAATTTGAAGAGGCCAGAAACTTCCTCCAAGTTCTAGAGTAGATCTTAGTTGTTATGAGTTTTCTACTCTTCATAAGGGTATCAATGAGATTTGGAGAAAATCCTCTGTTTTTTAACAGTGACCTCTCAAAGACCATGCCGTCAAATGGAGACCCTTCACTTGTGGATGGTTGATCGGACCTTGATGAAGTAGGTCCGGGATGTCCGGCAGTACCCAGGGGTCTTCCACCGACATGGTCCTGAGCCAGGAGAACCAAGCTCTTCGGGGCCAGAACGGAGCGATCAGTATGATTCTCGCTTGATCCTCCCTTATCTTTCTGACCACCAGAGGCAACAGGTTTAGCGGGGGGAACGCATATGCCAATCGGAAATCCCATCTGATCAGGAAGGCATCCACTGCCAGCGGATATTCCCTGGGATTCAAGGAACAGAATATTTTCGTTTTTCTGTTGTCCTTGCTGGCAAATAAGTCCACCTCTGGATGACCCCACCTGCGGACAATTTGGTTGAAGATTTTTGAGTTCAGAGACCATTCTCCTTGTCTTAAGGTGTTTCGACTTAGAAAGTCCGCCCTTATATTTTCCTTCCCTTTTATATGCACTGCTGTTAAAGATAGAAAATGGTCTTCCGCTATCCGGAGCAGGCGGTCCGCTATTTCCATCAGGAACTCGGAGCGTGTTCCACCTTGGTGATTCACGTAGGCCACTGCCACCTGGTTGTCGGAGAGGATTTTGACATGGTGACCCTGTAGATACACGAGGAGTTCCTTAATTGAGAATTCAATTGCCATCAACTCCTTCTGATTGGAAGAGGCTGACATTTGGGGGTCCCATAGACCCTGGACTACCACGTCACCCATGTGTGCCCCCCACCCCGTGGGGCTGGCGTCTGTTGTGATTACCCGAGTCACCTGAGTCACCCAGGGAACTCCTGCTGACAGATTGTCTTCCTCTAGCCACCATCTAAGAGATGTAAGAACCCCTGGACTCAATGTCATCTGACCCTGCAAGGAACCCTGTAAGACCCTATCATAATGTAGTACGTCAAACTGTAAAGGCCTGGAGTGGAACTGGGCCCAACGGACGGCGGGGATACAGGAAGTTAGGGAACCTAACAAAGACATAGCCTGTCTAAGGGTCATGGATGGTTTATTAATTGCTTTTAACACCTGTTGTTGGATATGAAGCAATTTATCAGGCGGAAGACAGCATTGTTGGGACTCGGAATTTAACAGCAGCCCTAGGAACCTCTGGGTCTTTAGGGGTTGCAATCGGGATTTATCATAATTTATGATCCAGCCCAGATTTTCCAGTTTAAATATAGCGGTTTTAACCTGAGCCAGGCAATGGTCTACTGAGTTCCCCACTATTAGGAAATCATCCAGATAAGGAACAATGAGAATATCGGATTCACGTAAGTGCGCCATAACCTCCGCAACTACTTTAGTAAATACCCGGGGAGACGTTGAGAGGCCGAAGGGAAGGGCTCTAAATTGAAAATGGCGAACAATACCTCCCATAGACACCGCCACACGTAGAAACTTCTGGAAGTTTTCGTGGATAGGAACATGATAGTATGCATCCTTTAAGTCCACAACTACCATGAAGCAGTGTTTAAACAACATCTTTATTGCAGAACTGATTGACTCCATTTTAAACGTGTTATTAACCAGGTATTCATTAAGGGATTTAAGATTGATAATAGTCCTGAACGACTTGTCTGGTTTTTGAATCAAAAAAAGAGGAGAGTAGAATCCTCTTCCTCTCTCTGACTCCGGAACCTCAATCAGTACATTTTTACGGCATAAAGTCATGACCTCTGACTCTAAGGCCGTCTGCTCAATAGTGGAGGAACGCAAGGGGGTTAACATAAACTTATCACGAGGCCAATGAACAAATTCCAATTTTAGGCCTTCCGATACAATACCTCGGACCCAGACACTATTCGTGATGTTAGTCCAAGCGGAAGAGAAGGTTGACAATCTCCCTCCCACAGGGATTGCTAGTCATTGGTCTGGTTTCTTACGTTCTTTTGAGGAACGGCGAAACATGTAACCCGTACCTCTCCTGCGTCTATCCTCCCATCTAAAATTTTCTCTAGAGGGTGAGGATGCGCGCTTCCTTCCACGACCAAATCTCCTTCTGTTAATTGGACGCCGGTAAGAAGCTGATGACAAATTAGGAAATTTCTTCTTATCATCTCCAGCCTTTTCGAGCAGCTCATCCAAGGTTGGCCCAAAGAGATATTCCCCTTTACATGGGATAGCGCATAATTTGGATCTTGACTGGATATCCCCCGACCAACACTTCAACCATAAGGCTCTACGAGCCGCGTTGGAGAGTCCTGCTGCTCTGGCCGCCATTCTGACCGAGTCCACCGACGCGTCCGACAAGAAAGCCGCAGCATCCTGAATCACTGGAAGCGCACCTAGAATAGAATTCCTGGAGGCGCCTTCTTTAAGCTGGGATTCCAACTGTTCCAACCAGACCATTAGGGATCTGGCTGTACAAGTCGCAGCCACTGCTGGCCTCAAGGATCCGGCTGCCATCTCCCACGTACCCTTAAGGAAGATCTCCGCCTTCCTGTCAAGAGGGTCTTTAAGGGACCCCATGTCCTCGAAAGGTAAAGCTGCTTTCTTAGATGCCTTCGCCACCGCCGCATCTAATTTAGGGGCCTTGTCCCAGGTATCCACATCCGTATCTTCAAAGGGATACCTGCGCTTTAAAGCCGGTGGCAAAGAACCTTTCTTCTCCGGTTTTTTCCATTCCCGGAGAATCAGGTCTTGAATCTTATCAATCACCGGGAAGGATCTGCGTTTCTTGTGTTCCAAGCCGCTGAACATTAGCTCCTGACGGGAAAGCTGAGTCTTAGGCTCTTCTAGGCCCATCGTACCTCTGACCGACTTGACTAACTTATCCACCCGGTCCAGAGGCAGACAGAATCGGCCAGATTCCTCTTCTGATGACGAGGAAGAGAGATTTGAGCGATAAGAACCTTCCTCTTTATCTTCCTCTGACGAATCAGAGATCACCGAGGCTCTCTGTTTTGAACTTCCCGCCTGGGACATAGACCGCAGGGATTCCCTTACTTCTGTACGGATCATCTCACGCAGATTAGCCGTAGAAGCAGATTCTTCCGCTACCTAGGGGAGGACAATAAGGGAGATACCATCTATCTAGCCTGATGTCACTCAACCCTTCCACTCCTGTAAACCTCACCGTCTGTTGTATACAGGAGGCACACAATTTTTTAGGGTAGGAATCTGGTAAGGGAACTTCACATAGGGCACACTCCTTATGTTTCGACTTTGCACTTCTCTTCCCCTAGAATGACAAAGTATAAGGGGCCCGCGTCACTGAGTGAACATTCACGTAGATCACTTACCAGTGTACGTGAAAGAGAAAGGTACCGGAACACGAGGGGGCTCCTTGCCAGTCGAAGCTCTAGATCCTTGCCTGGACGAGCTTTTACGGCTGGACTGGTCACTTCTGATATCCTTTCCCACGGCTTCCTGCCGTACTTTATCCAGAAGTTGAGGCTGCTGCTCACCATCATCTGCCATGATGAAGCTGTGGCCAAAAGCAGGGTTCTATCGCCAACACCTGCTTATATCCCCCTGTATTCCGGTCAGCAGGCCATCTGGCGTGTCCCCATTGGTTCCTGATGATCAGGCTGCAGCTGGGAGGTTAGCGGTGGTAGTACAGAAGAACCGGCGACCGGACCATGGGCGCCGCCATCTTGGAAAGACCGCGCATGCGCAGTCAACCCGCAAACCGGAAGCGCCTGCCGGCTCCACCCCCGGCGCCCCAGCGTTCCGGAAACGCTCAGTGAGCGATGCAGGATGCCGGGAATGCCCAGCAGTGCTCCGGACGGCGTCCACTTCCGACGCCGCAACCACACCACCGCACCTCACTGCCGCCGTCTGCTCAGGGGGGGGAAATGAAACTTACCAACGCCGGCTTCCGGAGACAAGGAATCCTCCGGACCCTGCTCCCTGCTGCCAACGCCACTGACGTGCAGTCCAGCCTGGACCACCGTGGCGTCTCCAGGACTTTCCGCACCGGTCGAGGTAGGAGACCCCCCCGCTACCAGATTCGACCGGCCGGCCTGGGCTCCTTACGAGATGAAATCTGTAGGATCCTGTCCCTCCAGGAACAGGAAACCAACTGATGCAGGGGGAGAGGTGCCGCCCTTTTGTATCTGTAGGTTTCCTGTTCCTGAAGGGCGGATCCCCTCTCTCGTAGTGCTGTCATGGGAGTCCGAATAAATTTGCATCACCTGGCCTTTCCTAACTATGAGAGTGAACAAGCCATATCCCTAATAGGCTAATTAAGGTCTGAAACATTGGTCAAAGTTATCTGAGCCCACACATCTCTAAGGGTGCCCAAACTTAAACTTTTGCATCGACCAAGCTTCTTCTTTGTAATTTTTTTCATGTAAAAAATTATATAATTATATATATATATATATATATAGATAGATAGATAGATAGATAGATAGATAGATAGATAGATAGATAGATAGATATTTGCCTCAAATACATAAGGAGTATATCATCTTCAACTTTAGGCTTTTTAGAGATCATTTCGTCTTGAACTTGCTTAACTGTTCACAATCACAGTAATGGCTTGCTGTGAGTTGTGACTAATGTCCAGGGGCGGACAAATCATTGGTGCAACCTGTGCAGCTGCATAGGGGCCCCAGAAGTGGTGGGGCCCATTTAAACCTCCAAAGCAGGTGCAATTTTGCATTTTTAAGAGCTCTTGGACTGCAAAGGGCCGATATATTGTCTGTGTCTGCCAGTGTCACACAAACTTCAAATAACTTCTATTCATCTTCTAGTCATCTTCTATCTGCTGCTGCTGCGTTCCAAAGTAATAGTTTTAATCCATAGGCAAATGAGGAATTATGAGTTCTGGGTGGCACAGAGAATATAAAGAGCCACTGCCTCCCCTGGGTTTTTTTTATCACCCAACACCAGGGTCTTCAGCTTGAATGACAGCTCACAATCAAACTGTGAGCTATCAAGCTAAATTGTCTAGAGCTGGTCTGAGAAGAAAATTCATTAGGCAATGGCTCGGGAATGCTCAGAGTACTTAACAACTCATTTGCACGTGAATGAAAACACTACTCAGAAATGCAGCAGCAGATAGAAGATATAGAGGTGTCAATGGAATTACATTTCAAAGACCTGCATGCCCATATAGGAGGATGGGGATCTTAAGGACAGATTCTTTTTAAAGGGAACCTGAAAGGAGTTTCATGCTGCCTGAACCACAGACAGTATGAAGCAGACGTGGACTCAGTTATTGCAGTCATTCATGTTCTACTCAAACGCTGTAGAGTTTCAAGGAACATATACTTTGAAAACTGTTAGTTATTAGGAATGGGGTAGGGATAAGCTGCAGAGGATCTGCCTGTCATTGCTATGGTGTGGCTGGGTACAGTTTTCCCACAGGGGATAGCACATGATCATCAGGGATTTTTGATGTGGGATCAGCAGGGATCATTGATGATTACTGACGCCTGTGATAATGGAATACAGGCAATTGGATGTATGACTTTATATATGTATTAGCTCCATAGTTGGAATCATTGGAAAGAATCTGCAAATTCTGTAGATAATTAGCCAAAAATTTAGTAAATTTCTTTTTTCACAGCACATAAACTGGGTAATAAAACGTCTTTCACAAGCACTACACATTCAACATTAGCCAATTTGACGAGGTTCAGAAGCAGAGTTCACAAAATCTGTTAAGTGATAATAAATATAGATATTTCATCTCAAAACAAGTCTGAAAACTTTTTTTCCAGACTACTCAGGCCTCTTCATCAGGCAAGACTAATACAATATTAGTCTATGCCTGATGAAGAGACCGGAGTAGTCTCGAAAGCTTGCAATTTGTTACCATATTTTCAGTTAGCCATTAAAAGATATCAGCCACTGAGGACTCTCAATTCCAAATATTATTCTATCTACTGGCTAACACGGTACAAAGAAATATATCTTTCCTGTTTCAATATGACATGCAATCATTTGTGAAAATATAAGAAATTTGGTGAAAATTTTGAAAATTTATGCATACATTTTCTGCACTATATCATATCCTTTTTTGCAGGATGTGGCCAGGCCTCTTTTTGTTGGTTAGGTTTTCTGGGGCGTCTGTCACTGTGTGCTGCATATTATAGTGTTGGGCAGCCCGCCTGTTAATACAAGGGGCGTCATTAATAGGTTGCATACCAGACACTGCACCACACTTATCAGTGTGACTGGCGTTTTATGTGAGTTATATCAATGTGCATTTTTTCTACTAGGCAGCCAACCCCTGCAATGTTTGGTTGGTGTGGGGGTGGCTGTTTTTATCAAGTAGTTTGCACCTGTGCCGCCCCTAGCCTTTATCAGTGGAGGTCTGCTGCATCCTGCTAAGTGTGCATTTGTCATCAGACAGGGTTTTGGGTAGGCCGTATATCATGGTATGTATTTTTTCAGAGTTTTTTCTATGTGAGCTGTTTATTACAAAACACATACCAAACTTTAGGGAACAATGTTAAACTTGGTATCAAGGAAAACAGAAATGTTAATTTTGGCATTATTTTTGCAGGAAATAGCCAAACATACATAACATACACATGTCAAATAATAATAATAATAATAATAATTTTTATTTATATAGCGCCAACATATTCCGCAGCGCTTTACAAATTATAGAGGGGACTTGTACAGACAATAGACATTACAGCATAACAGAAATACAGTTCAAAACAGATACCAGGAGGAGTGAGGGCCCTGCTCGCAAGCTTACAAACTATGAGGAAAAGGGGAGACACGAGAGGTGGATGGTAACAATTGCTTTAGTTATTCGGACCAGCTATAGTGTAAGGCTCAGGTGTTCATGTAAAGCTGCATGAACCAGTTACCTGCCTAAGTATGTAGCAGTACAGACACAGAGGGCTAATACTGCATAAAGTGTATGAGAACATGATGCGAGGAACCTTTTTTTTTTATTATAAATAGGCCACACAGGGATCGTTAGGTTAATGCATTGAGGCGGTAGGCCAGTCTGAACAAATGAGTTTTTAGGGCACGCTTAAAACTGTGGGGATTGGGGATTAATCGTATTAACCTAGGTAGTGCATTCCAAAGAATCGGCGCAGCACGTGTAAAGTCTTGGAGACGGGAGTGGGAGGTTCTGATTATTGAGGATGCTAACCTGAGGTCATTAGCGGAGCGGAGGGCACGGGTAGGGTGGTAGACTGATACCAGGGAGGAGATGTAGGGTGGTGCTGAGCCATGGAGTGCTTTGTGGATGAGGGTAGTAGTTTTGTACTGGATTCTGGAGTGGATGGGTAGCCAGTGTAATGACTGGCACAGGGTAGAGGCATCGGTGTAACGGTTGGTGAGGAATATGATCCTGGCTGCAGCATTCAGGACAGATTGGAGCGGGGAGAGTTTTGCAAGAGGGAGACCGATTAGTAGAGAGTTACAATAGTCCAGACGAGAATGAATAAGTGAAACAGTCAGAGTTTTTGCAGAGTCGAAAGTAAGAAAAGGGCGAATTCTAGAAATGTTTTTGAGATGCAGGTAAGAAGAGCGAGCCAGTGATCGGATGTGGGGGGTGAATGAAAGGTCAGAATCAAGGATGACCCCAAGGCAGCGGGCATGTTGCTTTGGAGTAATGGTGGAACCGCACACGGAGATGGCAATGTCAGGCAAAGGTAGGTTAGTAGAGGGAGAGAACACGAGGAGTTCAGTTTTTGACAGGTTTAGTTTCAGATAGAGGGAGGACATGATGTTAGAGACAGCGGTAAGACAATCACTGGTGTTTTCTAAAAAGGTCGGTGTGATATCGGGAGCAGAAGTGTATAATTGGGTGTCGTCAGCATAGAGATGGTACTGGAAACCAAATCTACTGATTGTTTGTCCAATAGGGGCAGTATACAACGAGAAGAGTAGGGGGCCTAGGACTGATCCTTGAGGAACCCCAACAGTAAGGGGAAGGTGAGAGGAGGAGGAACCAGCAAAACATACAGTGAAGGATCGGTCAGAGAGATAGGAGGAGAACCAGGAGAGAACGGTGTCCTTGAGGCCGATGGAGCGGAGCATAGTGAGGAGGAGCTGATGATCCACAGTGTCGAATGCTGCAGAGAGATAATAATGTCAAATAATGTCATCTTGCCATGGAACTCTTCCTTCAGGCGACATAAAATACTCGGCGTATTTGTCCCTCATTCGTCAAACCGCAACTGCGCTCCGAAAAGAGTTGCTTTGATAGTCCCACAAGGTTGTTTCAGAGTCCTCTTCATCCATGGCAACTGGCTCCTGTGAAATCACGTAATTATGCAGAACCACACAGGCCTTGGCCACCTCATCCACAGTCTCTGTCTGTAGTTTGATGGCGGTTAGCAGCCCTCGCCATTTTGCTGTTAAAATGCCAAACACGCACTCCACCACTTGTATGGCTCTAGTTAAACGATAATTAAATATTCGTTTGGTTCTGGTTAGTCCACTGCTGGAATAAAATTTAAGCAGGTGTGGTGATAGCTGAAATGCCTCATCACCAACACAGATGAATGGCATTGGTGGGCCAGATGTTCCCGGGAGTGGTCTTGGCGGTGGAAAATGATAGGGGTCTCCATATAGACAACGCCCCATAACAGACAATTTAACCCCTTAGCGACCGCCGATACGCCTTTTAACGGCGGCCGCTAAGGGTACTTAAACCACAGCGCCGTTAATTAACGGCGCTGTGGAAAAAGTCCATAGCGCCCCCCAGAGGCCGATTTTCTCCGGGGTCTCGGCTGCCGAGGGTAGCCGAGACCCCAGAGAACATGATTCGGGGGGTTTTTAACCCACCCCGCATTTGCGATCGCCGGTAATTAACCGTTTACCGGCGATCGCAAAAAAAAAAAAAAAAAAAGCGATCTCTTTTTAATTTCTCTGTCCTCCGATGTGATCGCACATCGGAGGACAGAGAAAAGGGGTCCCAGGTGGCCCCCCCATACTCACCTAGCTCCCCCGATGCTCCTCGTGTCTCCCGGTGGGCGCCGCCATCTTCAAAATGGCGGGCGCATGCGCAGTGCGCCCGCCGGCCGGCACTGGGAGAATCTTTGGGGTCTCGGCTGCCGGGGGTAGCCGAGACCCCAAAGAGCACGATCGGGGTCGGTATTACCGACCCCTGTTTTGCGATCGCCGGTAATTAACTGTTTACCGGCGACCGCAAAAAAAAAAAAAAAAGTAAAGTGTAATTCTCTGTCCTCTGATGTGATCGCACATCAGAGGACAGAGAAATAGGGGGATTCGGGGACCCTAGCATACTCACCTAGGTCCCTGGATCCTCTTGCTGCTCCTCCTGGCCGCCGGCAGCAGAACATGGCGGACGCATGCCCAGTGCGCCCGCCATCTGTCTCCATCTGCCGGCCGGCAGGAGAACAGCAGTTGGGGCTAAAATTAGGGTTAGGGGTAGGGTTAGGGTTAGGGGTAGGGTTAGGGGTAGGGTTAGGGGTAGCGGTAGGGTTAGGGGTAGGGTTAGGGTTAGGGTTAGGTTAGAGTTAGGTTAGGGGTAAGGTTAGGGGTAGGGTTAGGGGTAGGGTTAGGTTAGGGTTAGGTTAGGGTTAGGTTAGGGGTAGGGTTAGGGGAAGGGTTAGGTTAGGGTTAGGGGTAGGGTTAGGTTAGGGGTAGGGCTAGGGTTGGGGCTAAATTTAGGGTTAGGGTTGGGGCTAAATTTAGGGTTAGGGTTGGGGCTAAATTTAGGGTTAGGGTTGGGGCTAAACTTAGGGTTAGGCTTCTTTAACACTTACGTCGGTACGGGGCCGTCGCAATGCGTCGGCCCGACATACCGACGCACGTTGTGAAAACTGTGCACAACGTGGGCAGCAGCTGTAGTTTTTCAACACATCCGCTGCCCAATCTATGTCCTGGGGAGGAGGGGGCGGAGTTACGGCCACGCATGCGCGGTCAGAAATGGCGGATGCGACTTACAAAAAAACGTTTCATTGAACGTTTTTTTGTGCCGATGCTCCGCCAAAACACAACTGATCCAGTGCACGACGGACGCGACGTGTGGCCATCCGTCACGATCCGTCGGCAATACAAGTCTATGGGCAAAAAACGCATCCTGCGGGCACATTTGCAGGATCCGTTTCTTGTCCAAAACGACGGATTGCGACGGAATGCCAAACGACGCAAGTGTGAAAGTAGCCCTAGGGCTAGGGTTAGGGTTGGGGCTAAAGTTAGGGCTAGGGTTGGGGCTAAAGTTAGGGTTAGAGCTGGGATTAGGGTTAGGGTTTGGATTAGGGTTCGTATTAGGGTTAGGGTTGGCATTAGGGTTACGCTTGGGATTAGGGTTAGGTTTGGGATTAGGGTTAAGGTTAGGGTTGTGATTAGGGGTGTATTGGGATTAGGGTTAGGTTTGAGGTTAGGGTTGAGATTAGGATTAGGGGTGTGTTGGATTTAGGGTTTTGATTAGGGTTATGGTTAGGGTTGACATTAGGGTTGTTTTGGGGTAAGGGTTGTGATTATGGTTAGGGTTAGTGATTAGGATTATGGATGAGGTTGGGATTAGGGTTAGGGGTGTGTTGGGGTTAGGGTTGGAGCTAGAATTGGGGGGTTTCCACTGTTTAGGTACATCAGGGGGTCTCCAAACACGACAGCCTATTTTGCGCTCAAAAAGTCAAATGGTGCTCCCTCCCTTCTGAGCTCTGCCGTGCGCCCAAACAGTGGGTTACCCCCACATATGGGGCATCAGCGTACTCAGGATAAATTGGACAACAACTTCTGGGGTCCAATTTCTCTTGTTACCCTTGTGAAAATAAAAACTTGGGGGCTACAAAATCTTTTTTGTGAAAAAAAAAATATTTTTTATTTTCACGACTCTGCATTCTAAACTTCTGTGAAGCACTTGGGCATTCAAAGTTCTCACCACACATCTAGATAAGTTCCTTGGGGGGTCTAGTTTCCAAAATGGTGTCACTTGTGGGGAGTTTCCACTGTTTAGGTACATCAGGGGCTCTCTAAATGTGACATGGTGTCCGATCTCAATTCCAGCCAATTCTGCATTGAAAAAGTCAAACGGCGTTCCTTCACTTCTAAGTTCTGCGGTGCGCCCTAACAGTGGTTTACCCCCACATATGGGGTATTGGCGTATTCAGGAGAAATTGCATAACAAAATTTATGGTTACATTTCTGTATTTACACTTGTGAAAATAAAAAAAATGGTTCTGAATTAAGATGTTTGCAAAAAAAAGTTAAATGTTCATTTTTTCCTTCCACATTGTTTCAGTTCCTGTGAAGCACGTAAAGGGTTAATAAACTTCTTGAATGTGGTTTTGAGAACCTTGAGGGGTGTAGTTTTTAGAATGGTGTCACACTTCATTATTTTCTATCATATAGACCCCTCAAAATGACTTCAAATGTGATGTGGTCCCTAAAAAAAAATGGTGTTGTAAAAATGAGAAATTGCTGGTCAACTTTTAACCCTTATAACTCCCTAACAAAAAAAAATTTTGTTTCCAAAATTGTGCTGATGTAAAGTAGACATGTGGGAAATGTTATTTATTAACTATTTTTCATGACATATCTCTCTGATTTAAGGGCATAAAAATACAAAGTTTGAAAATTGCAAAATTTTAAAAATTTTCGCCATATTTCCGTTTTTTTCATAAATAATCGCAAGTAATATCGAAATGTTACCACTAACATGAAGTACAATATGTCACGAAAAAACAATCTCAGAATCAGCGGGATCCGTTGAAGCGTTCCAGAGTTATAACCTCATAAAGTGACAGTGGTCAGAATTGCAAAAATTGGCCTGGTCATTAAGTACCAAATTGGCTCTGTCACTAAGGGGTTAAAGACCTATGAATCATTTGAGCGGCCATAGGCTGCATTATCCACCGCAATATGTTTACAATGGGCATCCGCTATGGCCGTAAGCACTATAGAAAAGTACTTTTTGTAGTTATAGTACTCCGAGCCAGATCCTGCAGGTTTTGAAATCCGTATGTGCTTGCCATCGACGGCACCCAAGCAATTAGGGAAATGGCAAAGTTTTTCAAAATTGTCTGCACTTTCCAGCCAGATGTCCATTGTGGGATTTGGAACCAAGTCTTTGTGCAAACTATCCCATAATGCCCGGCATGTTAGTTTCACAATTCCACATATTGTGGAGATTCCCAGAGGAAACTGATAATGAAGGGACGTAAGTGATTCTCCAGTAGCAAGAAATCTGTGGAAAAAAAAAATTATTATTACAAATTGCAAGCAACAACATTACAGTTTAAGGCAATTTTCACACATAGAAGAATATTATCTTTAATTTTTAAAGATTTTTTTTTTTAATTGTTGTTAAACGGCAGATGTTTTTTTTCCTGTTTTATTGCAAATTTAAACCAGCGTTTTTACAGCTGTGCATTCCTATTATGGAGCAGGTGTTAAATACTGTGGAGTGGGCACAAATAATTGACATGATGCAGAAAATGCAACGCAGTGTTTCCGCGCAGTATTTTCTGAAGCATGTTCACTGCAGATGTGGTTTTCCATAGGTTTACATGGTAGTGTTAAAGGGACACTGTCACCTGAATTTGGAGGGAACAATCTTCAGCCATGGAGGCGGGGTTTTGGGGTTTTTGATTCACCCTTTCCTTACCCGCTGGCTGCATGCTGGCTGCAATATTGGATTGAAGTTCATTCTCTGTCCTCCATAGTACACACCTGCGCAAGGCAAGATTGCCTTGTGCAGGAATGAACTTCAATCCAATATTGCAGCCAGCATGCAGCCAGCGGGTAAGGAAAGGGTGAATCAAAAACCCCAAAACCCCGCCTCCATGGCTGAAGATTGTTCCCTCCAAAATCAGGTGACAGTGTCCCTTTAAAACAAGGAAAAATGCTGCGAATACGCAGCGTCAAATTCGCTGTGCACCCACTGCTAAAATACGCAACATGTGCACATGGCATTAACTATGAACAATGATAAAACAAAATACATTAAAAAAAAAAAGGCTTACCGCAGTGTCACCATCAGATGCTCCGCCGGTGAGATGGAAAACCTCAAATATGTGTCCTTCCTTCTGACTAAATCGCCAAACCGTTCCACCAAAAAGTCAAAGTGTTCCGGTCTCATACGCACATAGTTGAAGAATGTTTTCCAGGTTCTGCCTCAACTCCATATAGAGAGTGTAGAATACACGCCCTGGGTCATTCGCTGTGCGTCGATGGAATGTATCCATAGGTGGCGCCGGCGACGTCGAAGCATGCGCTCTCTTGCTGCCTCCTTTTCCTGAACTAAGATTGCCAGCCTATTGGCCTCAAAAGTAAAATCAGAACATATGGTAGCATTCTTTACTAGCACTCCTTCCATCTCTGCCACTTGCTCTAAACCCTGTCAAAGATGGGGTGTAAAAACAGTCCATATTTAGGTTTCCCTTATTTTCCAGTAGCCAATCACATTTGGGAGACTCCCATTTGTAGGCATGGAAAACGGGTCCATCACAAAAACACATGAAACGGATGGTAAAAACGGACAAAACGGATGCCATGGATCCAGTTTTACTGTATGCGTTGCATCCATTCTTCACTATTTTTCACAAATCCATCGATACGTCGCGTAGACGCATTATGACGGCTGCCTGGAGGCTTCAACCTTTGCAAGCCAAAGGAATTCTTTAGGCCTAAGATTCAGGGTTTGGATTCAGTTGCAGCCCCTGCACCAAATATATGGTTAACCTCTTTCTGACCGCGGACGGGATAGGTCCGAGGTAGGATCCCAGATCCCCTGCTTTGATGTGGGCTTCGGCGGTGAGCCCACATCAAAGTCGCAACATGTCAGCTGTTTTGAACAGCTGACATGTGCCCGCAAAGGCGATGGGTGGAATCGCGATTCACCCGCTGCTATTAAGAATTATCAGAATCGCCTGATCAATAAAAAAAAAGATTAACCTGATCGCTAAATGGCGTAGTGAGAAAAAAATTCGAAATGCCCGAATAAATTTTTTTGGTCGCCGCAACAATGCATTAAAATGCAATAACAGGCGATCAAAAGAATATCTCTGCACCAAAATGGCATCATTAAAAATGTCAGCTTGGCACGCAAAAAATAAGCCCTTACCCGACCCAAGATCAAGAACAATGGAGACGCTACGGGTATCGGAAAATGGCGCAATATTTTGTTTTTTAGCAAAGTTTGGAATTTTTTTCACCACTTAGATAAAAAAAAGGAACCTAGACATGTTTGGTGTCTATAAACTCGTAATGACCTGGAGAATCAAAATGGCAAGCCAATTTTATCATTTAGTGAACCAACCAAAAAAGCCAAACAAAAAACAAGTGTGGGATTGCAATTTTTTTTGCAACTTCACCGCACTTGGAAATTATTTCCCATTTTGTAGTACACGACATGGTAAAATCAATTATGTCGTTCGAAAGTAAAACTGGTCCCGCAAAAAAATAAGCCCTCACATGGCCATATTGACGAAAAAATAAAGTTATGGCTCTGGGAAGAAAGGGAGCGAAAAACGAACACGGAAAAACCCAAGGTCAGGAAGGGGTTAAAATGCATCCCAATTTTCTTATGAGTCCTATCTATAGAATGGTTTACAAAGTATTAGGTAATTGTTATGATCTGGTGGTTTAGGAACAACATGAGACAAGCTCTGAAGGAGGTGGTATCTGTACTGACCGCAAACCCTGAACCTAGCAACGCAACTAAAAATAGCCGTGGGGGGTACCTGACGCTCCCTAGACCCCTCGGCACAGCCTAAGATCTAACTTCCCCTAAAGATGGAAACAGGAAACCTATCTTGCCTCAGAGAAAATCCCCAAAGGAAAGATAGCCCCCCGCAAATATTGACGGTGAGAGGAGGGGAAAATAACATATGCAGAAATGAAATCAGATTTTAGCATAGGAGGCCAGTCTAGCTTGATAGATAGGACAGGAAAGGATACTGTGCGGTCAGTATAAAAACTACAAAACAATCCACACAGAGTTTACAAAATCTCCACACCTGACTAAAGGTGTGGAGGGTAAATCTGCTTCCCAGAGCTTCCAGCTAACAGAAATAATCCATACTGACAAGCTGGACAAATATAGAATGCACAGAACAATAAGTCCACAACATGTGGACTGAAATGAGCAAAGCCAGAACTTATCTTTGCAGAACTGGTCAGGAAACCAGGAGAATCCAAGCAGAGATGTGAATCCAGCCAGGACATTGACAAGTGGCACAGGCTGAAGAAATAGCCAGACTTAAATAGCTGAGCAGAAGAGACGATAAGTGGAGGCAGCTGATGACAGCTAACTCCAAGGAGCAGCCATACCACTAGAAACCACAAGAGGGAGCCCAAGAGCAGAACTCACAAAAGTGCCACTTACAACCACCAGAGGGAGCCCAAGAGCGGAATTCACAACAGGTAATGTGTATTTGGGGAATATTCAAAGAAATATTAAAATATTAAATTTAATGGTTTACAATGCGCACTGATAATTAGGCCACGATAATTTGGGCTAATATACATGTATTCTTTTTTTTGTATGTGGAATATGTAGTTTCAACTTATGTATATGTGTGTCACAGTCCGAGTGACAGATGACAGATGCGTGTATGAGCAGCTGCTAAGTGTGAATATAATGTTTGATGTATGAAAGAGGCCTCATAACTTAAGAGATAATTAAATATTATCTACTCAACATATATTTCTATATTTCTTTAGTAATGATTATTTCTTGATGTAGTTAATAGTGGATAAGTGCAATCACACAACAATATGGTTTATCAAGAAAATCTACATTTAGAATAATTATTCCAAATTATAATTTTATGGTATTGTTTTATTTAATGGTTACATAGATGGTACACATCTTCAGACAGATATATGGTATAAGGCTGATATGACAGTTATAAAATAATTATTTTTAATTTTGGTTTTTACAAATTAATTTTTTTCATAAAATAAGATTTTTTGACATTAGTAACATAGTAACATAGTAACATAGTAACATAGTTAGTAAGGCCGAAAAAAGACATTTGTCCATCCAGTTCAGCCTATATTCCATCATAATAAATCCCCAGATCTACGTCCTTCTACAGAACCTAATTGTATGATACAATATTGTTCTGCTCCAGGAAGACATCCAGGCCTCTCTTGAACCCCTCGACTGAGTTCGCCATCACCACCTCCTCAGGCAAGCAATTCCAGATTCTCACTGCCCTAACAGTAAAGAATCCTCTTCTATGTTGGTGGAAAAACCTTCTCTCCTCCAGACGCAAAGAATGCCCCCTTGTGCCCGTCACCTTCCTTGGTATAAACAGATCCTCAGCGAGATATTTGTATTGTCCCCTTATATACTTATACATGGTTATTAGATCGCCCCTCAGTCGTCTTTTTTCTAGACTAAATAATCCTAATTTCGCTAATCTATCTGGGTATTGTAGTTCTCCCATCCCCTTTATTAATTTTGTTGCCCTCCTTTGTACTCTCTCTAGTTCCATTATATCCTTCCTGAGCACCGGTGCCCAAAACTGGACACAGTACTCCATGTGCGGTCTAACTAGGGATTTGTACAGAGGCAGTATAATGCTCTCATCATGTGTATCCAGACCTCTTTTAATGCACCCCATGATCCTGTTTGCATTAAGGCGGAAATTAAGGCGGACATTAAGGCGGAAATGTGTTTTTGATCCTGATCACATCATCACATTTCATCAATACCTCTTCTTCACACATTTTAATAAAGAAGAAATATTATTAAGGTATTATTGGTTATAATAACATTAGTATTATAAAAGTCATTTTTTACTCTAATGAAGGGTATTATATGCAGAGTTGCATAATTTCAATATTTTGGTACTACAAGGTTCTGACAAATATGAAAACATCTAGATAATGGAAATATTAACGGGAATGTGTTACTGAGACATAACCTCTGCATTTATCATAAACATATAAAGGCCTTATTTGTATTCTAAATTTTATTTTTCATTTTTATTGCTACTTCATTTTTATTCTTAATTTTTATTTTTTATCTTAAAAAGAAAAAAAATCTATATTTAATAAAGTAATGTCTAGTACAAAAATATTGCTTCATTAAATATAGTGATCATATGGTTTCATTATAAGAGAAATGTTTCAATTCCGAGTTAAATACAACAATTCTTTCATTCATTCATATATATTCCTATTTTGGTTCATGGCTATACATTCTTACATATTATTGGTCTAATATATATAGTTTTTTGATAAAGTTTTAGTAATAAAGATGGAAACACTTGTTACATAAAAAACACACTGATATCTAAAGGTAATTACACCTATAACATAATAATGTTCTAACACATGAAAAATGTGGTTAATAATGTATCATTTATTATTATTTTATTTTTCCAAATATAAATTACATATTAATATTCTGATAAAAATTATATGGATATTATTGATTGCTATGGTACGCTGTGATATTATAGGTCAGGAAAATTACCAGATTTGTTATAGAATAGGCAATGAAGACTTCAATCAAGACACTGGAGTTACGTTAATAAAGACTTTTCATATTTCTAAATTCAATTGAATATTAAAAAGTTGCAAGAAGAAAAAGTCTCTATCCAGAAGTTCCACAAGGTAACAATGCTATGATTTCTGAGTAATAATAGACTGTGTCAATTACAATTTATATCACCACTGACAACCACGACTGCAGCATTCATCTGTTAGGGCTGGCGGAACACACCAAATAATTATAAGGATAGTATAAGGTGCGTTCGTAGCCCGGAGTCCACCGCGCAGAGATGGAAGCTGCTGCTGAGTAATGACGGACCATATGGTGGTATAATGTGGATACACACACGGGTTAACTTCACCCGGTATGAAGGAAGCGAACCCTGTTGCATCACAGGGACGCGATACCGCACAAAGAGCGCAAGTAAAGAGTCACAGAACTCTGTCCCAAGACTCCGGGAAAGAGTTCCTGTAGACCTCTTATGCTCGACACCGCTACTGGGGTGTCAGAGATAATTTAAACCAAGAATTAATTGCACAAGAGTGCAGACGCCACTAACCACCCAACCTTCGACCAGGAAAGCGCACTATTAGCGCGCGGCGCCGCACTGGCGGTCACTGCTAAGAGACGCAGTATCGTGTGCTAAATGTGTGGGATAGCACTGTCAGGCGCTAGGTAGCTTCCACCATTCGCGAACAACACTAGGGATGGGAATTATTCGGAGCTTTCATCCATCGACAGGCATACAACCACACACATTTGTAAGTTTACACTAGAACCTTTTATAGTAGTAGCGCTCCGGGACCTTGCTGATGGTCCAACAGGAGCTGCAACAGGACCTGAGCATGTGACCCCCAACCTCCTCCCGTGGGCATGCTCAGTATGAGAAAAGCAGGACTTAGTCCCTAAAAACGCCTGCTCACTGCTGATCAGTGCTGGCTACAAAGGCAGAGCCTGGAAAGGCAGCAGTAACCAAGCGAACAGTATCAGTTTGAGCCAGACGCTGGGACCGACGTCTCCGCTGAGCAGGTTCTACTGCGGCTTGAGGAGAATGGGAGACCGCAGTGGACATGATTCGAGATTCCCCCTGTGCAGCACTGGGAACTCGACACCTAATATCCATCATTGACAACCATGATTGCAGTATCTAAACTGACAACCACAACTGGAGAGAACAATGATCCTATGATGCTAAGATGAACTGTGTTATCACGTTTTTTTATCATGTTTCAGTTGTTTCCTATCACCTATAAAGCTTCGATGAAAGCTAGTGAACAATCAGGTAATTGTCAGGAAGCTACAACCTTGACATGTGTCCTGTGGATTAGGACTAAAAACTGGTTACAGTGCTATGCTATGCAAGGAAGAGTCAATTTAACCCTTGCTGTGCTGACTAAAGACGTCACACTTGTTCCAAGAACAATGTGGATGATATGGAGGATTCCAGAAATATCCAAGGCAAGCCAATGTAAGTCCAGGTCTCTAAAGGTGACACTGCACAGATATTAAAGCTACATTTCATCTATGGACTTTGCTTTCTTATCAACATTTGAAGTTATGGACTTTGAATGACACATGACACACGGTCTCTACAATATCTACATGCTATCATCTATTTCAAAAGAATTATAATGAAGATTGTTTTAAAATAAACAAGAAGAAGACATCAAGATGAAGACCAGATGACACCAGATGATTATGATCGGACCTGAGATGCTTCAATTAGATATAGGGAAGTATAATTATATATTTTATATTAGTATTGGTCACGGCTTACCATAACATGAATTTGCATATCATTATGTTATTGAGTACGTATAATATTATTATTAAGATTACCGGTACATTATTTTGCCAAAGAATAAGAAAAGAAGAAAAAAGCTCTTATTATTAATATATTTACTTTGAGGGTTTCAATCAATGTCTGTCACCCTCAAAAGGGGAATTGTTAAATATTAATTATTTACCTATTCTTATTCTCAATTCTGTACTGAGCACATTGTCTCTCGCTGACATTACAAAAGCTATTTCTGTATATTTAGCTCAAAGTAGGTTAACACCATATAGAGAGAACACATGTTCTATGGAACATATATAATCACGTCTCTTAGGAGGTGGGGGTGGTCACCTTGGGCCTTCTCTCCTTCATTCTCTATGGACTACAGACTTCACACAGATGGGATGAACAGCTGGTAGCGGTGCTTATGAAGACTTCTACCATACTCCATGACCAAGACAGATGCCATTTACTATTCAGAATCTCAGGAAAGATATGGACAATCTCTTTGTAACTACTTCACCTATATTATGTGGTTTTTTTGTGGACAATCCAATAAACCACTATATTTTTAATGAACCAGGAACACATGGGCTACTTGCACAGTGAACAAGTCTGTATGATCATGTTCACACACCACCAAGAAACCTGAAGACACAAAAGAGAATAGTAAAACCAAAAACACTCAGTTTGAAAAAATGTTGCAGTAATCCGCAAGTGCTAGTAAAAGATGTAAAAAACAGGGTATTTGGTTGATACGTTTTTTGCAAAAAATGTATACTAAGCTGCTCTACCAATCTTCACGGTATACCCTTATCAGAGCAGTCCTAACTAATGTATGCAAAATGAAAAAAGAAGAAATCTATTGGAGAGAGCAGAAATGTTAGACATGGCCAAATCAACAGTTTGGTACATTCTGCAAAAAAAAGTTAGCTTGGGAATGTAAAAAGGCCTGGATGTCCATGGAACACAACAGTGGTGGATGATCAAATAATCCTTTGCATGGCGAATAAATACCCCTTCACAACATCCACCCAAATAAATAAAGAACACTCTCTAGAAAGTAGGTGTTTGAGTATCTAAGACTACAATAAAAAGACTTCATTAGAACAAATACAGAGGGTTCATCACAAGCTGCAAATCATTAATCAGCCTTAATAATAGAAAGGGCAGATTAGACTTTGACAAAAAAAATCTAATAAATCAGCCCAGTTCTGGAAAAAGCATTATTTGGACTGAGGAAACACCTGTACTAGATTGACAGGAAAAAGAAAATATGGAGAAGGCTCGAAACATCTCTTGATTTTCTGTAAAACATGGTGGAGGCAGTGTGATGGAGCGGGCATGCATGGCTTCCATGGTACTGGGTCACTAGTGTTTATTGATTATCTACCAAAAAAGAAAAAAGAAAAATGCAGCAGCACAGCCTGAAGCGAGGTTCGGTACACACTCAGTCCTTAATAATGGAACACTGACAGTCTCGGGAGGTGCTCGCGTAGAAAAACAGGAATATACCATATAACACTAGTAGAAAGAACGCGGCAACACTCACCAGACCTGTGATCAAGTCTTGTCTTTATTAGAAAGCATGTAGAACCATCTTGTGTCTACAAGACTGGGGAGTTCCACCACTCCTCTTGGGCTATCTGCACAAAAGCTGTTCTACCCTGTATGCACACATGGATTTTTCCTCTCTGAACCCTGTTCACACAGGTTATATACAGATGATCAGGTTTTTAAATACATCAGATAGGGATTGCATACATTAGTTAGGACTGCTCTGATAAGGGTATACCGTGAAGATTGGTAGAGCAGCTTAGTATACATTTTTTGCAAAAAACGTATCAACCAAATACCCTGTTTTTTACATCTTTTACTAGCACTTGCGGATTACTGCAATATTTTTTCAAACTGAGTGTTTTTGGTTTTACTATTCTCTTTTGTGTCTTCAGGTTTCTTGGTGGTGTGTGAACATGATCATACAGACTTGTTCACTGTGCAGGTAGCCCATGTGTTCCTGTTTCCATAATTGTTCTCTTGTGTCTACAAGACTGGGGAGTTCCACCACTCCTCTTGGGCTATCTGCACAAAAGCTGTTCTACCCTGTATGCACACATGGATTTTTCCTCTCTGAACCCTGTTCACACAGGTTATATACAGATGATCAGGTTTTTAAATACATCAGATAGGGATTGCATACATTAGTTAGGACTGCTCTGATAAGGGTATACCGTGAAGATTGGTAGAGCAGCTTAGTATACATTTTTTGCAAAAAACGTATCAACCAAATACCCTGTTTTTTACATCTTTTACTAGCACTTGCAGATTACTGCAACATTTTTTCAAACTGAGTGTTTTTGGTTTTACTATTCTCTTTTGTGTCTTTATATTTTTAATGAAAATATCATGACATTTTTCTTTAAGAGTATCGCATCTGGTAAAGAGTCCTGATTGAATAAATGTGTGAAATAAGCATATTTAACATTATGTCACACAAAATACTTAATGAATAACATTTCCCACATGTCTACTTTACATCTGCATCAATTTTAGACAACATTTTTCTGTTAGGAAGTCAAGGGTTAAAATTTGATGAGCAATATCTAATTTCTCCAATAAATTACCATATTTTGTAGATTATAAGATGCACTAGACCATAAGATGCACTCTAAACTTTGGCGTGCGAAATAGGGGAACATGTTTTTTTTTTAATTTAAATAAAACGGTTGTGCGTCTTATTGTCCGTTTTAACGCTAGCTTACCTGAAGGGCGGCAGCGGTGGAGTGGGGTCTCAGGTGGCAGGGTCGCTGCTACAGGAGGCTGATGGCTGCAGGAGTGTGGTGATGCTGCGGTACTATCTTGCCTTGCGCAGGCGTGTACTATGGAGGACAGAGAATGAACTTCAATCCAATATTTCAGCCAGCATGCAGCCAGCGGGTAAGGAAAGGGTGAATCAAACACCCGAAAACTCCGCCCATATGGCTGAAGATTGTTCCCTCCAAATTCAGGTGACAGAGTCCCTTTAACTCACCGACATCTTCTGAGAGCCCAGGCAACTCAGCATCACCCCACGCTTGCCGCTGCTGGACTCTTGAAACAGCGACACCCTGCCTCTTGTGACCCTGCTCCACCCCAGCCAACTCCAGTAAGCTCACATCGGATTATAAGAAGAACCCCACTTTCCTCTCAAATTTGGAGGAAAAAAGGTGTGTCTTATAACCCCAAAAAGTACAGTATACAAAACATTTTGTTTTTAGGGAACACATCACATCACGTCTAAGTGACTTTGGGGGGCCCAAATGACAGAAAACACCCAAAAGTGGAACGATTCTAAAAAACTCTCAAAACCACATAAAAGAAGTTTAACCCTTCAGGTGCATCACAGGAATGAATGCAATAAGAAAAAAAATAACATTTTACTTTTTTTACACAAAAATGTTACTTCAGCCCCAAATTTCTTATCTTCACAAGGGTAACAGGAGAAAATTAACCCCAAGTTTTGTTGAACAATTTCTCCTGAGTATGCCGTTAACACATATGTGGGTGAGAACACATCATTGTATTTGAATTAACCAGACATCTATTTTTAGCAAGCCAGGAAGAATAGACTGTCATCTTTATGCTGACTTTTGAATTTAAGTGTTTTATTCTGGTTGGTCAAGAAAACAGACTTTTGCTTGTGTAAGCCTATAATATTGACCTGCAAATTGTCATTTGATGCAACACATTGTGCTCATATCCTTGACAACTAGTGCTGTTTGCTGATATGCTAATTACGCACTGTCTCATTGTCTAGGAGTGGCCAGATAGTTTGCTGAGTTTTAAAACAGAGAAGGAAAATTAATGCAAATAGATTACATAATAAAATAATGCAACTTGATCTGTCATCATTCTTCCCTTTACCTGTAAATACTGAATGAAGGACACTTGTTAAGTATAAAAAGAGGTTTTATGCCTCTAGAGACAGAGACAGCCAAAGATTCAGCCAAGACATCAATCCCTAATCCATGCGATTACGGCTAGCGGATCGGGGTGCCCGCCCCCTGTGTCTCTACATGGGGCAAAACCACTGTTTTGCTGCATGGCAGAGTTCGGAAGGGAAAGAGCACCGCTTCACTTTTTGAATGCAAAATTAGCTGGTGTCGATGTTAGATTCCATGTCGCGTTTTGAGAGCCCCTCATGTGCCTAAACAGTGAAAATCCTCCACATGTGACCCCATTTTGGAATTTATGTAGATGTGTGGTGAGCACCCTGAACTCTAGATGCTTCTCAGAATTTTATAACACTGAGCCGTAAAAAATAACAAAATCACATTTTTCCCACAAAAATAGTGTTTTAGCCCCAAATGTTTTATTTTCACAAAGGTAACAGTAGAAAATTAACCTGAAAATTTGTGGTGCAATTTCTCCTGAACACCCAGAAACTACTGGGAAGGGCTGAGAAGGAAAGCATTGACTTTTAGAGGGCAGACTTTTATGGAATATTCGGCGAGTGGTATATCACCTTTGGAGAGACTCTAATGTGACTAAACCTCCTACAAGTGACCCCATTTTGGAAACTAGACCCCTTCAGTAATTTATCTAGATGTGTGATGAGCACCTTGAACCAACATGTGCTTCACAGAATTTTACAATGTTGAGCAGCTATCTTCACTCTGTCACCCCGTGATGCAGAGTGGTGATCGGAAATTTATGATGAAATATTTTATTAAGAACACAATGGATTTCTCTGAAATATGTTGTCTGTTAAAGTCCATAGGCCTGACATAGATGCTCCGAAATAATTTGAAATAGAAGGTGTTACCAGTGTAATGTGTAATGACTGACAGTCTACTCCCCTGATCTCACTGCAGAGCTGTGTGTGATTATACCTGACACATCTGCAGGTTCCTCTCAGCTTCCATCTCACAGGCAGACAGGGCTGCAATATTGTTACAATATAACAGAGCTCAAGGGCTGCACAAAAAGTCCTTGTAAAGAGACAAAGTTCAGTTCTGCTGTTCTGTGTTATTTACTTGTCTCACACTGGTAACTCCCCCTTTTATTTAAAATAAGCTCTGCAGGCAGATTCTCAGGGGGATCTATGTCCAGCCCACAGATCTTAACAGCTCATTCACATTTTAAGAGAATGTTGTTTTCTCCTGAATAAGACATCAGATCGCAGATATCAAGGTGTCATTTTATTCAGCTTCCTGTGTCCTACATGTCCAAGTAGGTGCCACTTAGTAAGGTTGATGATAATGACAGATTCTCTTTAACAAAGCACAAAGCCAAACAATATATAAGAATTTAAAAAAGATCATAAAGGTTGTGCTGAAAACTTTTCTTTTTTTGCCGTAGACTATAAGAGAATATGTGCACTCAAGAATAGATGTAATTGAGAATGCTGTAAAAGCTTTACAGAGTGAAATAAATTCAATAACACAAGTAGACAAAATACTAAATTGACTTGACAGACTTATTCTGGGATACCAATAATGTGATTTGGCTGGAAAAAGGCCATGTCACATGGGAGATCTATTCATCCTGCTTGTCTATTATGGGGAACCTTATAAATCTTATCAGAACAGTACAATGTGTTTGTACCTCGAGCTTCCAAGGTGAAAGTGACCCCTAGTTATATTGCCAGCCACGCTGGCTGCACCCATGATGCATTTGTCCACTAAAGCGCTTAATGAATTTGACCCTGCCTGCCGGCACTTGTGTGCCCTACACCATGGGGTCCGTTGTTAAGAGTGACAGATACATAAAATAGCCATTGAGTGCATATTAGATATTGAAAAGTTTAATGCCAAGCCAAGAATACTTTCCTAAAAAAAAATTAAAAAAAATTTCCCCCGCAAATAAAAGCACTAAGTATTATTACCAATGGCACGACACAGTGTGTGATAATAAGGTCTGTAAGAGGTTTCTGTAAATCCATAAAGAGAACATTAGCTTATCTGATAACACATCTCATTTCAAGGTGTTTATGTGCGGTCACTCTGACCCATCATTCTGCTCGTGGCTAGTTAATTTTTCACCTGCCATTTCTATTATGGACATGAAAAAACTGGAAATTCTGCCAGCCAAGGCGCAAAAGTTTCAAATGAAAAAAAAAAAAACACATAATCTAACTGTTTCTGCGTTTAAGATGAGCTCTTAAATTATACACAGACTTCTCCATTATCACTAATCATCATTTCCCGTCCTCCACTTCTATTCTGTCACAGTAATAAAGAGCACATTTGATACTTGTGTCACACAATCCTGGTCTGAGCAGAAGGTGGTAATAAATGATTGGCTCATCTATGTCAAAGTCAAGCTAAAAAGATGAATTATTAGCTTAATTTTATTACATTTGTATTTTAGTTTTTTTAGTTAATAAAGGCAGGTATTACAAGCCATTTCTTTGTTTAGTCAAGTGATTAGACATCCACTCTGGACAACAGAAAAACTGGCAAAAAAGGTCCAGCTACACTGCACGATTATTGGGAACGAGTACTGCAAGGAACGCTCTTTCATGACAAACCGGTCTGACGATCACCGGACTGACAAGCAAAATACTTGTTCGATAAAGGAAATGATCTTTAGGACTGAACAAAAGATCAAGGTTCTCAGCAGTGCATTGTCCTGTGTAAGCGAGACTTGTGCTGCTGAGAATAATGGATTGTTCAGCGTGCAGCAGAGGAGCAGTCTGTCTGTGTGAACAGGATATTAAACGACAGCCGATAAGCATACAAGCATTGATCGGCAATTGTTTAGTGCCACATCATAAAATAGCTGCCAACACTCTGCAAAAGGTGCGCCAACTCTACACCAAGGGACAGAATTTTAGTTTCACTCATGCAGCCATTGTCCCTCTGTGGGTGGGCAGAGTTTTGGATGCAAATTTATAGATGCTGGTATTACTGTGAACAGCCTGCGCGGCCTAAACTTGCCATCATGGCTTGAGGGACTCCGGTCTTGTCTCCAATTGTGAACATTTGTGACCTCATTGGTAGACAATTGCAAAAAGGAGTTGCCAGCACCGGATCTTGATGATGGAAGAACATTCCGCAGACAACTATTAATAATCTCAATGATACCATGCTAAGGCAAGCCTTTAGCGCTTACACTGAACAGATCCTGTGATTTTTGTAGCTCCTATTACTTTTTTTCTTTTTGGCAATGCAACTTTAAAGTTCAAATGTGTAATAATACCTGCAGCATGTACATTATTCATCCCCCCCCCCCCCCCCATTGCCTTCTCACAACAAGCCTTATCAAGCTGGAATACAAAGTTAGGTGTAGTAGTTTACTCCTCTCACCTCTGGCAGTGTACCTCCCATTGGGAAGTTAATAAATTTTACTCAAAGCAGTCATCACATTTGAAACATACTTAATTGGATATGCTCATGTAAAAAAATATCTAGGACTAATCAGGATCACTTGCCCCAGAAGAAGTGATGGCGAAACGTACATTGGGTATGACCACTGCCAATGGTTTGTATGCACTTCATACATTTGATTCATACAGTACAGACCAAGAGAATTCCAAGAGTGTGCAAAGTAGTCATCAAAGCAAAAGGTGCCTACTTTGAAGAACCTAGAATATAAGACATAATTTCAGTTGTTTCACACTTTTTTGTTAAGTATATAATTCCACATGTGTTAATTTATAGTTTTGATGCCTTCAGTGTGAATTTACAATTTTCATAGTCATGAAAATACAGAAAAATCTTTAAATGAGAAGGTGTGTCCAAACTTTTGGTCTGTACTGTACATTTTAGCAGTATGTCAGCGTCATGCATTGCACTGATATTTTAATTACGCAAGTTTCAATAAAAAAAAATAAATCAACATTTTGTTCTAGAGGATGGAATTTCTAATTGAAGTACTAAGAAAAAAAAAACATGATTGGTTTTGATATACACTGCTCAAAAAAATAAAGGGAACACTTAAACAACAGAATATAACTCCAAGTAAATCAAACTTCTGTGAAATCAAACTGTTTACTTAGGAAGCAACACTGTTTGACAATCAATTTCACATGGTGTTGTGCAAATGGAATACACAACAGATGGAAATTATTGGCAATTATCAAGACACACTCGATAAAGGAGTGGTTCTGCAGGTTGGGACCACAGACCACATCTCAGTGCCAATGTTTCTGGCTGATGTTTTGGTCACTTTTGAATGCCGGTTGTGCTTTCACACTCGTGGTAGAATGAGACGGACTTTTCAACCCACACAAGTGGCTCAGGTAGTGCAGCTCATCTAGGATGGCACATCAATGCGGCTGTGGCAAGAAGGATTACTGTGTCAATGTAGTGTCCAGAGGCAATTTGCTTTGACAATTTTTAGGTTTTATTGTTCTCAACACATTCCGCTATGTAATGAATAAAGATTTACAACTGGAATATTTAATTCAGGGATATCTAGGATGTGGGATTTTAGTGTTGCCTTTATTTTCTTGAGCAGTGTGTTTTTGGCTACATTCAGATGTGGAAGATCTGTTGCCAACTGTAAATGAGTCTTATTCTTTGTAAATCCACAACAGATTTTAATACAACATATGTGAATTGGGTTTTTCTTACAACTGACCCATATGAAAAAGATAACCTTCACACAACATTCAAGGCACGCTATTGACTTTTAATGGTTGTAAAATTGAAACAGTCAGAGAGATTTGTGAAGAAATCCCAGCAGTAGTTCATTGACACGCACAACAAACCAATGATAAATGCCAATTAAGCTGCAATCAAGAAATTAACTGCTTGGCTACATGCTCATTGCAAATATAGAGCAGAACCTGATCGATACACTGCAGGTGTAGGCTGTATTATCCATTAAAGGGAACCTGCCATCAGTTTTGGCCGATATAAGATACAGCCATCACCTTTCACGGGTTATACACTACATTCTATAATGCTGTATATCTGCCCTCAATCAGACCACCTGGAAGAACAGAAAAATATGTTTTATTATACTCACCTGCGGGGCGGTCTGGTCTGATGGGTGTTGCTAGTCTTGGTCCTGCACTTCCCATCTTCTTATGATCGCCGCCCTCCTGCTTGCTTCTTGTGGATGACGCGACCCTGCATCATCCACACAGGCTCCCCAGTATTGTGCTCCTGCGGAGGCGTACTTCTCTGCCCTGTTGAGGGCAGACCAAAGTACTGCAGTGTGCAGGTGCTGGAAAAGTTCAAAGATCCCAGGAACCTGCACACTGCAGTGCTTTGCTCGGCCCTCAAGAGCATGATGCCAGGGAGCCTGTGTGGTTGATGCAGAGTCGTGTCATCCACAAAAATCAAGCAGGAGGACGAGGATTATAAGAAGATGGGAGGCACGAAACCAAGACCAATGACACCCATCGGACCAGACCGCCCCGCAGGTGAGTATAATAAAACTTATTTTTCAGTTCTTCCAGGTTGGGTTGGGGCTTATGTACTGCATTATAGAATGCAGTACATAAGCCCTGAAAGGTGATGGCCATATTTTATATCGGTCAAAACTGCTGACAGGTTCACTTTACGTCCCTGACTAATGTGATTGGTTCTAGGCCTCATTACAGCAGTTTAAGCTCTTAAATGTCACCCACAATCCTTTCCCACCACAATATGAATGCAGTATGGCGATGGTGGTATCACGGCATCTGGGGATCTACTGAATGCCCACTTTCCTACCAGGTTTGTTCTCAAATTAAAGGTTAATTGTGCTTTCAAGTAATTATTCAGAATAAGATGGCATGTGCGTATATGAGAAATTACATTATATCTGGTTATTATGTGACTAACATCCCACATTTTCATCAGTTTCCCCTCTCTATGCTACATCTGTAATCTACAATTTACTGTTTAATGGGAGGAAAAAGGACAAGCTGCAGTGATTTCTCCAATAAACAGTACACAGATGGATACCTGCTCTTCATTTACTTTTTAGCTCACAGAGACAAGTTGCAGCAACATAGAGGACATACAGTTGTGGCCAAAAGTATTGACACCCCTGCAATTCTGTCAGATAATACGCAGTTTCTTCCTGAAAATGATTGCAAACACAAATTCTTTGTTATTATTATCTTCATTTAATTTGTCTTAAATGAAAAAACACAAAAAGAATTGTCCTAAAGCCAAATTGGATATAATTCCACACCAAACATAAAAAAGGGGGTGGACAAAAGTATTGGCACTGTTCGAAAAATCATGTGATGCTTCTCTAATTTGTGTAATTAACAGCACCTGTAACTTACCTGTGGCACCTAACAGGTGTTGGCAATAACTAAATCACACTTGCAGCCAGTTGACATGGATTAAAGTTGACTCAACCTCTGTCCTGTGTCCTTGTGTGTACCATATTGAGCATGGTGAAAAGAAAGAAGACCAAAGAACTGTCTGAGGACTTGAGAAACCAAATTGTGAGGAAGCATGAGCAATCTCTAGGCTACAAGTCCATCTCCAAAGACCTGAATGTTCCTGTGTCTACCGTGCGCAGTGTCATCAAGAAGTTTAAAGCCCATGGCACTGTGGCTAACCTCCCTAGATGTGGACGGAAAAGAAAAATTCACAAGAGATTTCAATGCAAGATTGTGCGGATGTTAAAGAACCTCGACTAACATCCAAACAAGTTCAAGCTGCCCTGCAGTCCGAGGGTACAACAGTGTCAACCCGTACTATCCGTCGGCGTCTGAATGAAAAGGGACTGTATGGTAGGAGACCCAGGAAGACCCCACTTCTTACCCCGAGACATAAAAAACCAGGCTGGAGTTTGCCAAAACTTACCTGAAAAAGCCTACGTTTTGGAAGAATGTTCTCTGGTCAGATGAGACAAAAGTAGAGCTTTTTGGGCAAAGGCATCAACATAAAGTTTACAGGAGAAAAAAAAAAAGAGGCATTCAAAGAAAAGAACACGGTCCCTACAGTCAAACATGGCGGAGGTGGCGGAGGTTCCCTGATGTTTTGGGGTTGCTTTGCTGCCTCTGGTGTTATGATCAGGTGGCCTTGGGGCAGCATGAAATGACCTTCGCTGGAGCAGTGATAACTATACTGACCGCAAACCCTTATCCTATCATCGCAACTAGAAGTAGCCGTGGGGTGTGCCTAACCAGACCTAGACACCTTGACACAGCCGGAGAACTAAATATCCCTAAAGATGGAAATAGGAAAACTCTCTTGCCTCAGAGTAGACCCCCAAAAGATAGACAGCCCCCCACAAATAATGACTGTGAGTAGGAGAGGAAAAGACACACGCAGACTGAAAACAGGGATAAGCAAAGGAGGCCAATTCTACCTAGAAAGGAAAGGAAAGTACAGGATACTATGCGGTCAGCATAAAACACTACAAAATATCCACAGCAGAAAAATACAAAAACTCCACCACCTAACTAAAGATGTGGAGAGTATATCTGCGACTCCAGCGAATCCAACTAGACTGAGAAAAACATCAGGCACAGTCTAGCAGGAACAAAATAGAAACAAGATAGCACAGAAAATAAACACACAGCAGTGTGTCTAAAACAAAATGAAGCAAACACTTAACTTTGCTGAATTGGCAGCAAGCAGGAGAGGTGAGGCAGGACCAACACTTCCAAAGGAACAATGGACAACTGGCAGAGACTAAAGAGTCCTGCAAAGCTATATACCCCAGTCAGCTTTGCAATTAGCAGATACACCTGTTCAATCCTGCAGTCCAGGCACAACTGCATTACCCTCTACAACCACCGGAGGGAGCCCAAAAGCAGAATTCACAACAGTACCCCCCCCTTGAGGAGGGGTCACCGAACCCTCACCAGAGCCCCCAGGCCGATCAGGATGAGCCCGATGAAAGGTACGAACCAAATCAGCGGCATGTACATCAGAGGTAGAAACCCAAGAATTATCCTCCTGGCCATAACCCTTCCATTTGACAAGGTACTGAAGCTTCCGCCTCGAAAAACTAGAATCCAAAATCTTCTCAAAAACATATTCCAGGATCAACAGAGGGAACAACGGGTTCCACATATTTCCGCAACAAAGATCTATGGAAGACATTATGAATAGCAAAAGAGGCCGGAAGCGCCAGGCGAAAGGACACCGGATTAATAATCTCAGAAATCCTATAAGGACCAATAAATCGAGGTTTAAACTTAGGGGAAGAAACCTTCATAGGAACATGACGGGAACATAATCAAGCCAGATCCCCAACCCGAAGCCGGGAACCAACACACCGACGACGGTTAGCAAAACGTTGAGCCTCCTCCTGAGACAGCACCAAATTGTCCACCACATGAGCCCAAATCTGCTGCAACCTGTCGACCACAGAATCCACACCAGGAAGGTCAGAAGGCTCAACCTGCCCAGAAGAAAAACGAGGATGAAAACCAAAATTACAAAAAAAGGCGAAACCAAAGTAGCCGAACTAGCCCGATTATTAAGGGCAAACTCGGCCAATGGCAAAAAAGCCACCCAATCATCCTGATCAGCAGACACAAAGCATCTCAAATAGGTCTCCAAGGTCTGATTAGTTCGCTCAGTCTGGCCATTTGTCTGAGGATGAAATGCAGAAGAAAAAGACAAATTAATGCCCAGCTTGGCAAAAAAAGGCCCGCCAAAACCTAGAAACAAACTGGGAGCCTCTGTCGGACACAATACTCTCCGGAATACCATGCAAACGGACCACATGCTGACAGGGTGGATTTGATTTAAATCCAACTGATTTAAATCATGATTTAAATCACTAGTCAGTAAGGCTTGATTTAAATCAGTGATTTAAATCAAAGTTTCTACCTAACTGAATTTGACTCCGCAGAGGTCCCAGCCTCTTCTTCACGGCAAAAATGTTACAACATGAACAGAGTTGAGAAAAAGACCTTAATCCTATTGTTCTACAAACCTATGAATACTGAATCAACCCCTTCAGTGCCAAGTCCAAGAAGTTAGACAGTATGTTTCTGATTGTTTGGAGTGGAATAGATCTGCACAACACAAGAAGAATGTGAATCTAAGTGTGAGGAGGAGGATGACTCATCTTCATCACCGCACTTCTCATGATGTTGCCTCATTCGCGCCACCAGGCCCTGCATCTCTTTGTTGCATCATTTGCATATTGCACGCATGCCTGCCTTACCGATAGGCGAAGGAGCTTCATTAAAATATTCCCAAACTGGGTCTCTTTTACGGCCTGCTGCCATTATAAGGAAAGAATGTAATAAACCTCAGATCGTACACACAGATCCAGACTTGTCTGTCTGTGGCTATGCTGCAGTATTGTGCACAAAGTTTCACTTTCATTTTCTTGTCTGCTTGCCCTTCCTCCTCCTTAATCCTAGAACAATAGGATTAAGGTCTTTTTCTCAACTCTGTTCATGTTGTAACATTTTTGCCGTGAAGAAGAGGCTGGGACCTCTGCGGAGTCAAATTCAGTTTTGAGAACTGCGTAAGTAAAGCGAGCGTCTGTGATAATATAGGAGAGAAACTGCCCACTAATCCTACAGAAACCTCTGGAAGAGCATGGCATTGTGAATGTTACACATATACAGCCTTTATTCTACTGAGTTAAACAACTCAGCTTTATCTCATGATGGAAGAACCTTTGGATGGTAAAATATTTTCCTCAAAAAGCAGTTTATTGAAAAAAATCCGATTTAAATAAAAAAAATCTGATTTAAATAAAAAAAATCCGATTTAACCCCTTCATGACCCAGCCTATTTTGAACTTAATTTCAAGTTTAGGACCTGGTATAAGAGAGATGCCGTAAAGGGGCTACCAGGTACACATAAAATTGGCCATTTTTATGCGCTAAAAGCTCTCATTTTTCATATTTCTAGTGCAGTAATGTAGTTCAAATTTCATATTTCAAGTTTACATGTTTTAGCGCTGCAGTGTGCTGCCTTATTTACTTAACTGTATACGAGTTGGCGACTCTAGGTTCAGCACCTGTTCACACTTAGTCTATGTTTGGATGTGCCGGTCAGGTTTTTGAAATGTATTCTTTAGCTTTCTGATCGTGCACTCCGCCTCCTAGCCCACAGGTGTTTTAATTACATCAGGTCCAGTACCCCTCCACAGAGAGAGAGAATTTTAGTCTAGGAAGAGGTTTTCACATAGTAACATAGTAACATAGTTAGTAAGGCCGAAAAAAGACATTTGTCCATCCAGTTCAGCCTATATTCCATCATAATAAATACCCAGATCTACGTCCTTCTACAGAACCTAATAATTGTATGATACAATATTGTTCTGCTCCAGGAAGACATCCAGGCCTCTCTTGAACCCCTCGACTGAGTTCGCCATGTACCCATTCAGATGGAGACGTTGATTCTCAGCGAGGTAAGGCAAGTTTAGGACCTGGTATAAGAGAGATGCCGTAAAGGGGCTACCAGGTACACATAAAATTGGCCATTTTTATGCGCTAAAAGCTCTCATTTTTCATATTTCTAGTGCAGTAATGCAGTTCAAACTTCATATTTCAAGTTTACATGTTTTAGCGCTGCAGTGTGCTGCCTTATTTACTTAAATATTTTGAACTTAATGACCTGACCGTTTTTTGCAATTCTGACCAGTGTCCCTTTATGAGGTAATAACTCAGGAACGCTTCAACTGATCCTAGCGGTTCTGAGATTGTTTTTTCGCAACATATTGGGCTTCATGTTAGTGGTAAATTTAGGTCAATAAATTATGCGTTTATTTGTGATAAAAACGGAAATTTGGCGAAAATTTTGAAAATTTCGCAATTTTCACAATTTGAATTTTTATTCTGTGAAAACAACAGAGAGTTATGTGACAAAATAGTTAATAAATAACATTTCCCACATGTTTACTTTACATCAGCACAATTTTGGAAACAAAATTTTTTTTTGCTAGGAAGTTATAAGGGTTAAAATTTGACCAGCGATTTCTCATTTTTACAACGAAATTTACAAAACCATTTTTTAGGGACCACCTCACATTTGAAGTCAGTTTACGGGGTCTATATGGCTGAAAATACCCAAAAGTGACACCATTCTAAAAAATGCACCCCTCAAGGTGCACAAAACCACATTCAAGAAGTTTATTAACCCTTCAGGTGCTTCACAGCAGCAGAAGCAACATGGAAGGAAAAAATGAACATTTAACTTTTTAGTCACAAAAATTATCTTTTAGCAACAATTTTTTTGATTTCACAATGGTAAAAGGAGAAACTGAACCAAGAAAGTTTTTGTCCAATTTGTCCTGAGTACGCTGATACCTCATATGTAGGGGTAAACCACTGTTTGGGCGCACGGCAGGGCTTGGAAGGGAAGGAGCGCCATTTGACTTTTTGAATGAAAAATTGGCTCCACTCTTTAGCGGACACCATGTCACGTTTGGAGAGCCCCTGTGTGCCTAAAGATTGGAGCTCCCCCACAAGTGACCCCATTTTGGAAACTAAACACCCCAAGGAACTTATCTAGATGCATAGTGAGCACTTTGAACCCCCAGGTGCTTCACAAATTGATCCGTAAAAATGAAAAAGTACTTTTTTTTCACAAAAAATTTCTTTTCGCCTCAATTTTTTCATTTTCACATGGGCAATAGGATAAAATGGATCCTAAAATTTGTTGGGCAATTTCTCCCGAGTACGCCGATACCTCATATATGGGGGTAAACCACTGTTTGGGCACACGGCAGGGCTCGGAAGGGAAGGCGCGCCATTTGGCTTTTTAAATGGAAAATTAGTTCCAATCATTAGCGGACACCATGTCACGTTTGGAGAGCCCCTGTGTGCCTAAACATTGGAGATCCCCCACAAATGACCCCATTTTGGAAACTAGACCCCCAAAGGAACTTATCCAGATGTGTGGTGAGGACTTTGAACCCCCAAGTGCTTCACAGAAGTTTATAACGCAGAGCCATGAAAATAAAATAAAAAATTATTTTCTCAAAAATGATCTTTTAGCCTGCATTTTTTTATTTTCCCAAGGGTAACAGGAGAAATTTGACCCCAAAAGTTGTTGTCCAGTTTCTCCTGAGTACGGTGATACTCCATATGTGGGGGTAAACTACTGTTTGGGCACATGCCGGGGCTCGGAAGTGAAGTAGTGACATTTTGAAATGCAGACTTTGATGGAATTCTTTGCGGGCGTCACGTTGCGTTTGCAGAGCCCCTGATGTGGCTAAACAGTAGAAACCCCCCACAAGTGACCCCATTTTGGAAACTAGACCCCAAAAGGAACTTATCTAGATGTGTGGTGAGCACTTTGAACCCCCAAGTGCTTCACAGAAGTTTATAACGCAGAGCCGTGAAAATAATAAGTACGTTTTCTTTCCTCAAAAATAATTATTTAGCCCAGAATTTTTTATTTTTCCAAGGGTTACAGGAGAAATTGGACCCCAAAAGTTGTTGTCCAGTTTCTCCTGAGTACGCTGATACCCCATGTGTGGGGGTAAACCACTGTTTGGGCACACGTCGGGGCTCAGAAGTGAAGTAGTGACTTTTGAAATGCAGACTTTGATGGAATGGTCTGCGGGTGTCACGTTGCGTTTGCAGAGCCCCTGGTGTGTCTAAACAGTAGAAACCCCCCACAATTGACCCCATTTTAGAAACTAGACCCCCCAAGGAACTTATCTAGATATGTGGTGAGCACTTTGAACCCCCAAGTGCTTCACAGACGTTTACAATGCAGAGCCGTGAAAATAAAAAATCATTTTTCTTTCCTCAAAAATGATGTTTTAGCAAGCATTTTTTTATTTTCACAAGAGTAACAGGAGAAATTGGACCCCAATAATTGTTGCGCAGTTTGTCCTGAGTATGCTGGTACCCCATATGTGGGGGTAAACCACTGTTTGGGCACACGTCGGGGCTCAGAAGTGAGGGAGCACCATTTGACTTTTTGAATACAAGATTGGCTGGAATCAATGGTGGTGCCATGATGCGTTTGGAGACCCCTGATGTGCCTAAACAGTGGAAACCCCTCAATTCTAACTCCAACACTAACCCCCCACACCCCTAACCCTAATCCCAACTGTAGCCATAACCCTAATCACAACCCTATCCGCAACACACCCCTAACCACAACCCTAACCCCAACACACCCCTAACCCTAACCACAACCCTAATTCCAACCCTAACCCTAAGGCTATGTGCCCACGTTGCGGATTCGTGTGAGATTTTTCAGCATCATTTTTGAAAAATCTGCGGGTAAAAGGCACTGCGTTTTACCTGTGGATTTACCGCGGATTTCCAGTGGTTTTTGTGCGGATTTCACCTGCGGATTCCTATTGAGGAACAGGTGTAAAATGCCGCAGAATCCGCACAAAGAATTGACATGCTGCGGAAAATACAACGCAGCGTTTCCGCGCGGTATTTTCCGCACCATGGGCACAGCGGATTTGGTTTTCCATAGGTATACTTGGTACTGTAAACCTGATGGAACACTGCTGCGGATCCGCAGCCAAATCCGCACCGTGTGCACATGGCCTAATTCTAAAGGTATGTGCACACGCTGCGGAAAACGCTGCGGATCCGCAGCAGTTTCCCATGAGTTTACAGTTCAATGTAAACCTATGGAAAACAAAAATCGCTGTACACATGCTGCAGAAAAACTGCACGGAAACACAGCGGTTTACATTCCGCAGCATGTCGCTTCTCTCTGCGGATTCCACAGCGGTTTTACAACTGCTCCAATAGAAAATCGCAGTTGTAAAACTGCAGTGAAATGCGCAGAAAAACCGCGGTAAATCTGCCATGAATCCGCAGTGGTTTAGCACTGCGGATTTATCAAATCCGCAGCGGAAAAATCCGCAGAGGACCAGAATACGTGTGCACATACCGAAACCCTAACCCTACCCCTAACCCTAGCCCTAACCCTAACCCTACCCCTAACCCTACCCCTAGTTCTTACCCCAACCTTAGTGGAAGAAAAAAAAAATCTTTATTTTATTATTGTCCCTACCTATGGGGGTGACAAAGGGAGGGGGGGGTCATTCAGTATTTTTTTTTATTTTGATCACTGGCACTGCGATAGGTTTTATCGCAGTGATCAAAATGCACTTGAAACAAATCTGCCGGCCGGCAGATTCGGCGGGCGCACTGCGCATGCGCCCGCCATTTTGGAAGATGGCGGCGCCCAGGAAAGAAGACGGACGGACCACGGGAGGCTCGGTAAGTATGATGGGGTGGGGGGGAGCACGGGGGGGTGGATCGGAGCATGGCGGGGTAAATCGGAGCACGGGGGGGTGGATCGGAGCACGGGGGGGTGCATTGGAGCATCGAGGGGTGGATCGGACTGCAGGGGGGGTGGATTGGACTGCAGGGGTGGTGGATCGGAGTGCAGGGGGGGTGGTTGGAGCACGGGGGGGTGATTGGAGCACGGGGGTGAGCGGACAAGAGCACGGGGGGAGCGGACAAGAGGACGGAGGGAAGCGGAGCTGTGTAAAGGACAGATCGGTGGCTTGGGGGGGCGATCGGTGGGGTGGGGTGGATGCACATCAGTGTTTCCAGCCATGGCCGATGATATTGCAGCATCGGCCATGGCTGGATTGTAATATTTCACCAGTTATAATAGGTGAAATATTACAAATCGCTCTGATTGGCAGTTTTACTTTCAACAGCCAATCAGAGCGATCGTAGCCACGGGGGGGTGAAGCCAACCCCCCTGGGCTAAACTACCACTCCCCCTGTCCCTGCAGGTCGGGTGAAATGGGAGTTAACCCTTTCACCGGATCTGCAGGGATGCGATCATTCTGTGACACAGCATATGCGTCACAGGTCGGATTGGCACCGACTTTCATGACGCATACGCTGTGTCACAGGTCGGGAAGGGGTTAAAGAAAAAAAATCCGATTTTTTTTTTTTTTTTTTTTTTTTTTAAAAAACATTGATTTTTATCCACCCTGCATGCTGAAAAAACAACGGAACCAAATCAGAAGAAGAAGGCAATTTAGGCAAAGGCACCAAATGAACCATCTTAGAAAATCGGTCACAGACAACCCAGATAACCGACATCCTTTGGGAAACAGGAAGATCGGACATAAAATCCATAGAAATATGTGTCCAGGGCCTCTCGGGGACCGGCAATGGCAAAAGCAACCCACTAGCACGGGAGCAACAAGGCTTGGCCCGCGCACAAGTCCCACAGGACTGCACAAAAGACCGCACATCACGCAACAAAGGAGGCCACCAAAAGGACCTACCAACCAAGTCTCTGGTACCAAAAATACCAGGATGACCAGCCAACACAGAACAATGAACCTCAGAAATCACTCTACTAGTCCATCTGTCAGGAACAAACAGTTTCCCCACAGGACAACGGTCAGGTTTGTCAGCCTGAAATTTCTGAAGAACCTGTCGTAAATCAGGAGAAATGGCAGAAAGGACCACCCCTTCCTTCAAAATACCGACTGGTTCCAAAACCTCAGGAGAATCAGGCAAAAAACTCCTAGAGAGGGCATCAGCCTTAACATTCTTAGAACCAGGAAGGTACGAGACCACAAAATCAAAACGAGAAAAAAACAAGGACCATCGAGCCTGTCTAGGATTCAACCATTTGGCAGACTCGAGGTAAATCAGATTCTTATGATCGGTCAAGACCTCAATACGGTGCTTAGCTCCCTCAAGCCAATGTCGCCACTCCTCAAACGCCCACTTCATAGCCAATAACTCCCGATTTCCGACATCATAATTGCGTTCCGCAGGCGAAAATTTACGGGAAAAGAAGGCACACGGTTTCATCAAGGAACCAACAGGATCCCTCTGAGACAAAATGGCCCCCACCCCAATCTCAGAAGCGTCAACCTCAACCTGAAACGGAAGAGAAACATCCGGCTGGCGCAACACTGGAGCAGAAGAAAAACGACGTTTAAGTTCTTGAAAAGCAGAGACAGCCGCAGAGGGCCAATTCGCCACATCAGCGCCCTTCTTAGTCAAATCAGTCAAGGGTTTAACCACGCTGGAAAAGTTAGCAATGAAACGGCGATAAAAATTAGCGAAACCCAAAAATTTCTGAAGGCTCTTCACGGATGTGGGCTGAATCCAATCATGAATGGCCTGAACCTTAACCGGATCCATCTCAATAGATGAGGGAGAAAAAATAAAGCCCAAAAAGGAAACCTTCTGCACACCAAAAAGACACTTAGACTCTTTCACAAACAAGGCATTGTCACGAAGGATCTGAAATACCATCCTGACCTGCTGCACATGAGACTCCCAATCATCGGAAAAAATCAAAATATCGTCCAAATAAATGATCAAGAATTTATCAAGATAACTCCGGAAGAAATCATGCATGAAGGACTGAAAAACAGATGGAGCATTAGAGAGTCCGAATGGCATCACAAGGTATTCAAAATGGCCTTCGGGCGTGTTAAACGCAGTTTTCCATTCATCACCCTGCTTTATACGAACAAGATTATAAGCCCCTCGAAGGTCAATCTTAGTAAACCAACTAGCTCCCTTAATCCTAGCAAACAAATCAGAAAGCAAAGGCAAGGGGTATTGAAACTTGACCGTGATCTTCTTTAAGAGGCGACAATCAATACAGGGTCTCAAAGAACCATCTTTTTTAGCAACAAAAAAGAACCCTGCTCCCAACGGTAAAGAAGATGGACGAATATGCCCCTTCTCCAAAGACTCCTTAATATAACTCCGCATGGCGGTATGTTCAGGTACAGAAAGGTTGAAAAGTCGACCCTTAGGAAACTTACAGCCTGGAATCAAATCAATAGCACAATCGCAGTCCCTGTGCGGTGGAAGGAAACTGGACTTAGGCTCATCGAATACATCCTGAAAATCAGACAAAAACTCTGGAATTTCAGAAGAGGGAGAAGGGGCGATTGACATCAGAGGAACATCATTATGAACCCCCTGACAACCCCAACTAGTTACAGACATGGACTTCCAATCCAAAACAGGATTATGGACCTGCAACCACGGGAAACCCAGCACGACAGCATCATGCAAATTATGCAATACCAGAAATTGACAATCTTCCTGGTGGGCTGGCGCCATGCGCATGGTCAACTGTATCCAAAACTGAGGCTTATCTTTAGCCAAGGGTGTAGCATCAATTCCCCTTAAAGGAATAGGATTCTGCAAAGGCTGCAAGGGAAAACCACAATGCCTAGCAAAGTCAAAGTCCATCAAATTCAAGGCGGCGCCTGAATCCACAAACGCCATGACAAAAAATGATGACAATGAGCAGATCAAGGACACAGATAACAGAAATTTAGGTTGTACAGTACTGATGGTAAATGAACTGGCAATCCTTTTTGTCCGCTTAGGGCAGACAGGAATGACATGAGAAGCGTTGCCACAATAAAAACATAACCTGTTGAGACGTCTGAAACTTTGTCGTTCCGTTTTAGACAGAATCCTATCACACTGCATAGGCTCAGGAATTTGCTCTGAGGATAACGCCATAGCGCGCACAGTTCTGCGTTCCCGCAAGCGCCGGTCAATCTGAATGGCCAAAGACATAGAATCACTCAGATTGGAGGGTGTGGGAAACCCCACCATAATATCCTTAACGGATTCAGAAAGACCCTTTCTGAAAATTGCTGCCAAAGCATCATCATTCCATTTAGTCAGCATAGACCATTTTCTGAATTTCTGACAATACAATTCAGCCGCCTCTTGCCCCTGAGATAGGGCCAACAAGGTTTTCTCAGCTTGATCCACAGAATTAGGCTCATCATACAATAACCCCAATGCTTGAAAGAAAAATCAACATTAAGCAAAGCAGGATTGCCAGATTCCAGAGAAAATGCCCTATCCTGTGGGTCACCACGCAGCAGGGATATGATGATTTTAACCTGCTGACTGGGATCACCAGAGGACCGGGGTCTCATTGCAAAAAACAGTTTACAGTTATATTTGAAACTCAAAAATTTGGATCTGTCATCAAAAAATAAATCAGGAGTGGGAATCTTAGGTTCTAATGCAGGAGTCTGAACAATATAATCCGAAATACCCTGTACCCTAGCAGCAAGCTGATCCACACGAGAAGCTAACTCCTGAACCTTCATGTTAGTACTAGGCTCCTCAGCCACCCAGAAATTAAGAGGGAGAAGAAGACAGATCAAACTGAAGAAAAAAAAATGGCTCAAGACCTTTCCTCCCTTCTTCTGAGATGCATTTAACTCAATGTTGGCCAGTTGTACTGTTATGATCAGGTGGCCTTGGAGCAGCATGAAATGACCTTCGCTGGAGCAGTGGTAACTATACTGACCGCAAACCCTGATCCTATCATCGCAACTAGAAGTAGCCGTGGGGTGTGCCTAACCAGACCTAGACACCTCGACACAGCCGGAGAACTAAATATCCCTAAAGATGGAAATAGGAAAACTCTCTTGCATCAGAGTAGACCCCCAAAGGATAGACAGCCCCCCACAAATAATGACTGTGAGTAGGAGAGGAAAAGACACACGCAGACTGAAAACAGGGACAAGCAAAGGAGGCCAATTCTACCTAGAAAGGAAAGGAAAGTACAGGATACTATACGGTCAGCATAAAACACTACAAAATATCCACAGCAGAAAAATACAAAAACTCCACCACCTAACTAAAGATGTGGAGAGTATATCTGCGACTCCAGCGAATCCAACTAGACTGAGAAAAACATCAGGCACAGTCTAGCAGGAACAAAATAGAAACAAGGTAGCACAGAAAATAAACACACAGCAGTGTGTCTAAAACAAAATGAAGCAAACACACATGGAGTACTGTGTCCAGTTTTGGTCACCGGTGCTCAGGAAGGATATAATGGAACTGGAGAGAGTACAAAGGAGGGCAACAAAATTAATAAAGGGGATGGGAGAACTACAATACCCAGATAGATTAGCGAAATTAGGATTATTTAGTCTAGAAAAAAGACGACTGAGGGGCGATCTAATAACCATGTATAAGTATATAAGGGGACAATACAAATATCTCGCTGAGGATCTGTTTATACCAAGGAAGGTGACGGGCACAAGGGGGCATTCTTTGCGTCTGGAGGAGAGAAGGTTTTTCCACCAACATAGAAGAGGATTCTTTACTGTTAGGGCAGTGAGAATCTGGAATTGCTTGCCTGAGGAGGTGGTGATGGCGAACTCAGTCGAGGGGTTCAAGAGAGGCCTGGATGTCTTCCTGGAGCAGAACAATATTGTATCATACAATTAGGTTCTGTAGAAGGACGTAGATCTGGGGATTTATTATGATGGAATATAGGCTGAACTGGATGGACAAATGTCTTTTTTCGGCCTTACTAACTATGTTACTATGTTACTAAACACTTAACTTTGCTGAATTGGCAGCAAACAGGAGAGGCCAGGCAGGACCAACACTTCCAAAGGAACAATGGACAACTGGCAGGGACTACAGAGTCCTGCAAAGCTATATACCCCAGTCAGCTTTGCAATTAGTTGATACACCTGTCCAATCCTGCAGTCCAGGCACAACTGCATTACCCTCTACAACCACCGGGGGGAGCCGAAAAGCAGAATTCACAACACTCTGGCACTGGACTGCTTGACCGTGTGCATGGCATTATGAAGTCTGAAGACTACCAACAAATTTTGCAGCATAAAGTAGGACCCAGTGTGAGAAAGCTGGGTCTCCCTCAGAGGTCATGGGTCTTCCAGCAGGACAATGACCCAAAACACACTTCAAAAAGCACTAGAAAATGGTTTGAGAGAAAGCACTGGAGACTTCTCAGGTGGCCAGCAATGAGTCCAGACCTGAATCCCATAGAACACCTGTGGAGAGATCTAAAAATGGCAGTTTGGAGAAGGCACCCTTCAAATATCAGGGACCTGGAGCAGTTTGCCAAAGAAGAATGGTCTAAAATTCCAGGAGAGCATTGTAAGAAACTCACTGATGGTTACCGGAAGCGGGTGGTCGCAGTTATTTTGGCTAAAGGTTGTGCAACCAAGTATTAGGCTGAGGGTGCCAATACTTTTGTCTGGCCCATTTTTGGAGTTTTGTGTGAAATAATTACATAGTTACATAGTTATTAAAGTTGAAGGAAGACTGTAAGGCCAACTAGTTCAACCCATAGCCTAACCTAACATGCCCTAACATGTTGATCCAGAGGAAGGCAAAAAAAAACCCATGTGGCAAAGAGTAAGCTCCACATTGGGGAAAAAAATTCCTTCCCGACTCCACATACGGCAGTCAGACTAGTTCCCTGCATCAACGCCCTATCAAGGAATCTAGTGTATATACCCTGTAACATTATACTTTTCCAGAAAGGTATCCAGTCCCCTCTTAAATTTAAGTAATGAATCACTCATTACAACATCATACGGCAGAGAGTTCCATAGTCTCACTGCTCTTACAGTAAAGAATCCGTGTCTGTTATTATGCTTATACTTTTTTTCCTCCAAACGCAGAGGATGCCCCCTTGTCCCGGTTTCAGGTCTATGATTAAAAAGATCATCAGAAAGGTCTTTGTACTGTCCCCTCATATATTTATACATTAACATAAGATCACCCCTTAGTCTTCGTTTTTCCAAACTAAATAGCCCCAAGTGTAATAACCTATCTTGGTATTGCAGACCCCCCAGTCCTCTAATAACCTTGGTCGCTCTTCTCTGCACCTGCTCTAGTTCAGCTACAGTTAGGTCCATATATATTTGGACAGAGACAACATTTTTCTAATTTTGGTTATAGACATTACCACAATGAATTTTAAACAAAACAATTCAGATGCAGTTGAAGTTCAGACTTTAAGCTTTCATTTGAGGGTATCCACATTAAAATTGGATGAAGGGTTTAGGAGTTTCAGCTCCTTAACATGTGCCACGATGTTTTTAAAGGGACCAAAAGTAATTGGACAATTGACTCCAAGGCTATTTCATGGACTGGTGTGGGCAATCCCTTCGTTATGTCATTCTCAATTAAGCAGATAAAAGGCCTGGAGTTGATTTGAGGTGTGGTGCATGCATTTGGAAGGTTTTGCTGTGAAGTAAACATGTGGCTAAAGGAGCTCTCCATGCAGGTCAAACGAGCCATCCTTAAGCTGCGAAAACAGAAAAAAAAAACATCCGAGAAATTGCTGCAACATTAGGAGTGGCAAAAATCTACAGTTTGGTACATCCTGAGAAAGAAAGAAAGCACTGGTGAACTCATCAAGGCAAAAAGACCTGGGCGCCCACGGAAGAAAACAGTGGTGGATGATCGCAGAATAATCTCCCTGGTGAAGAAAACCCCTTCACAACAGCCGACCAAGTGAACAACACTCTCCAGGAGGTCGGCGTATCAATATCCAAATCTACCATAAAGAGAAGACTGCATGAAAGTAAATACAGAGGGTTCACTGCACGGTGCAGCCACTCATAAGCATCAAGAATAAAAAGGCTAGACTGGACTTTGCTAAAAAACATCTAAAAAAGCCAGCACAGTTCTGGAAGAACATTCTTTGGACAGATGAAACCAAGATCAACCTCTACCAGAATGATGGAAAGAGAAAAGTATGGCGAAGGCGTGGTACAGCTCATGATCCAAAGCATACCACATCATTGGTAGAACACGGTGGAGGCAGCGTGATGGCTTGGGCATGCATGGCTGCCAGTGGTACTGGGTCACTATTGTTTATTGATGATGTGACACAGGACAGAAGCAGCCGAATTAATTCTGAGGTATTCAGAGCCATACTGTGTGCTCAGATCCAGCCAAATGCAGCCAAGCCGATTGGTCGTCGTTTCATACTACAGATGGACAATGACCCAAACCATAAAGCCAAAGCAACCCAGGAGTTTATTAAAGCAAAGAAGTGGAATATTCTTGAATAGCCAAGTCAGTCACCTGATCTCAACCCAATTGAGCATGCATTTCACTTGTTAAAGACTAAACTTCAGACAGAAAGGCCCACAAACAAACAGCAACTGAAAACCACCGCAGTGAAGGCCTGGCAGAGCATCAAAAAGGAGGAAACACAGCGTCTGGTGATGTCCATGAGTTCAAGACTTCAGGCAGTCATTGCCAACAAAGGGTTTTCAACACAAGTACTAAAAATGAACATTTTATTTAAAATTATTGAATTTGTCCAATTACTTTTGGTCCCTTTAAAAACAGGGTGGCACATGTTAAGGAGCTGAAACTCCTAAACCATTCATCCAATTTTAATGTGGATACCCTCAAATGAAAGCTGAAAGTCTGAACTTCAACTGCATCGGAATTGTTTTGTTTAAAATTCATTGTGGTAATGTCTATAACGAAAATTAGAAAAATTTTGTCTCTGTCCAAATATATATGGACCTAACTGTATGTCTTTCTTATACACCGGAGACCAGAACTGTGCACAGTATTCTAAGTGTGGTCGAACCAGTAACTTGTATAGAGGTAAAATTATGTTCTCCTCATGAGCATCTATGCCTCTTTTAATGCATCCCATTATTTTATTTGCGTTTGTAGCAGCTGCCTGACACTGGCCACTGAATATGAGTGTCATCCACCCATACACCCAGGTCTTTTTCATTGACGGTTTTGCCCAGAGTTTTAGAATTAAGCACATAATTATACATCTTATTACTTCTACCCAAGTGCATGACCTTACATTTATCCCCATTAAAGCTCATTTGCCATTTATCAGCCCAAGCTTCTAGTTTACATAAATCATCCTGTAATATAAAATTGTCCTCCTCTGTATTGATTACCCTGCAGAGTTTAGTGTCATCTACAAATATTGAAATTCTACTCTGAATGCCCCCTACAAGGTCATTAATAAATATGTTAAAAAGAAGAGGGCCCAATACTGACCCCTGTGGTACCCCACTGCTAACCGCTACCCAGTCCGAGTGTGCCCCATTAATAACCACCCTTTGTTTCCTATCCCTGAGCCAGCTCTCAACCCACTTGCACATATTTTCCCCGATCCCCATTATTCTCATTTTATGTATCAACCTTTTGTGTGGCACCGTATCAAAAGCTTTTGAAAAGTCCATATACACTACATCCACTGGGTTCCCTTGGTCCAATCCGGAACTTACCTCTTCATAGAAACTGATCAAATTAGTCTGACATGAACGGTCCCTAGTAAACCCGTGCTGATACTGGGTCATGAGGTTATTCCTCTTCAGATACTCCAGTATAGCATCCCTTAGAATGCCCTCCAGGATTTTACCCACAGTAGAGGTTAAGCTTACTGGCCTATAATTTCCGAGTTCAGTTTTTGAGCCCCTTTTTGAATATTGGCACCACATTTGCTATACGCCAGTCCTGTGGTACAGACCCTGTTATTATGGAGTCTTTAAAGATTAAAAATAATGGTCTATCAATGACTGTACATAATTCCTGCAGTACTCGAGGGTGTATCCCATCCGGGCCCGGAGATTTGTCAATTTTAGTGATTTTTAGACGCCGACGCACTTCCTGCTCGGTTAAGCAGGTGATATTTAATGGGGAATTTTTATCACTAGTCATTTTGTCTGCCATGGGATTTTCTTATGTAAATACGGATGAAAAAAAGTCATTTAGCATATTGGCTTTTTCCTCATCCTCATCCACCATTTCACCCAGACTATTTTTAAGGGGGCCAACACGATCATTTTTTAGTTTCTTACTATTAATGTAGTTAAAGAATATTTTAGGATTATTTTTACTCTCTCTGGCAATGAGTCTCTCTGTCTCAATCTTTGCAGCCTTGATTTGCTTTTTACAGAATTTATTTAATTTTTTGTATTTATTTAATGCCTTCTCACTACCTACTTCCTTTAATTCTCTAAATGCTTTCTTTTTGTCACTTATTGCGCCCCTTACAGCTCTATTTAGCCATATTGGTTTCCTCCTATTTCTAGTATGTTTATTCCCATATGGTATATACTGTGCACAGGTCCTATCCAGGATGCTAATAAATGTCTCCCATTTTCTTTGTGTATTTTTGTGTCTCAGGATATCGTCCCAGTTAATTGCACCAAGATCCTCTCTCATCCGTTGGAAATTTGCCCTCCTAAAATTTAGTGTCATTGTAACCCCTCTATTACACATCTTTTTAAAGGATACATGAAAACTTATTATTTTGTGATCGCTATTTCCCAAGTGACTCCCAACCCTTATGTTTGATATGCGGTCTGGCCTGTTGGTTAATATTAGGTCTAGCAGTGCCCCCCTTCTTGTTGGGTCCTGAACCAATTGTGAAAGGTAATTGTCTCTCATAGTTGTCAAAAAACGATTACCTTTGCTGGAACTGCAGGTTTCTGTTCCTCAATCTATTTCAGGGTAGTTGAAGTCCCCCATAATAATGACTTCTCCTTGAGTCGCAGCTTCATCTATGAATGATCAATGTTTTGCTTTTTGCTTCATTCTCTTTTGTGTTTTTTCATTTAAGACAAATTAAATGAAGATAATAATACCAAATAATGTGTTTGCAATCATTTTCAGGAAGAAAATGAGTATTATCTGACAGAATTGCAGGGGTGTCAATACTTTTGGCCATGACTGTGTATATATATACAGGTCCTTCTCAAAAAATTAGCATATAGTTTTAAATTTCATTATTTACCATAATGTAATGATTACAATTAAACTTTCATATATTATAGATTCATTATCCACCAACTGAAATTTGTCAGGTCTTTTATTGTTTTAATACTGATGATTTTGGCATACAACTCCTGATAACCCAAAAAACCTGTCTCAATAAATTAGCATATTTCACCCATCCAATCAAATAAAAGTGTTTTTTTAATAACAAACAAAAAAACCAACAAATAATAATGTTCAGTTATGCACTCAATACTTGGTCGGGAATCCTTTGGCAGAAATGACTGCTTCAATGCGGCGTGGCATGGAGGCAATCAGCCTGTGACACTGCTGAGATGTTATGGAGGCCCAGGATGCTTCAATAGCGGCCTTAAGCTCATCCAGAGTGTTGGGTCTTGCGTCTCTCAACTTTCTCTTCACAATATCCCACAGATTCTCTATGGGGTTCAGGTCAGGAGAGTTGGCAGGCCAATTGAGCACAGTAATACCATGGTCAGTAAACCATTTACCAGTGGTTTTGGCACTGTGAGCAGGTGCCAGGTCATGCTGAAAAATGAAATCTTCATCTCCATAAAGCATTTCAGCCGATGGAAGCATGAAGTGCTCCAAAATCTCCTGATAGCTAGCTGCATTGACCCTGCCCTTGATGAAACACAGTGGACCAACACCAGCAGCTGACATGGCACCCCACACCATCACTGATTGTGGGTACTTGACACTGGACTTCAGGCATTTTGCATTTCCTTCTCCCCAGTCTTCCTCCAGACTCTGGCACCTTGATTTCCGAATGACATGCAAAATTTGCTTTCATCAGAAAAAAGTACTTGGGACCACTTAGCAACAGTCCAGTGCTGCTTCTCTGTAGCCCAGGTCAGGCGCCTCTGCCGCTGTTTATGGTTCAAAAGTGGCTTTACCTGGGGAATGCGGCACCTGTAGCCCATTTCCTGCACACGCCTGTGCACGGTGGCTCTGGATGTTTCCACACCAGACTCAGTCCACTGCTTCCTCAGGTTCCCCAAGGTCTGGAATCGGTCCTTCTCCACAATCTTCCTCAGGGTCCGGTCTCCTCTTCTCATTGTACAGCGTTTTCTGCCACATTGTTTCCTTCCAACAGACTTACCATTGAGGTGCCTTGATACAGCACTCTGGGAACAGCCTATTTGTTGAGAAATTTCTTTCTGGGTCTTACCCTCTTGCTTGAGGGTGTCAATGATGGCCTTCTTGACATCTGTCAGGTCGCTAGTCTTACCCATGATGGGGGTTTTGAGTAATGAACCAGGCAGGGAGTTTATAAAAGCCTCAGGTATCTTTTGCATGTGTTTAGAGTTAATTAGTTGATTCAGAAGATTAGGGTAATAGGTCGTTTAGAGAACCTTTTCTTGATATGCTAATTTATTGAGACAGGTTTTTTGGGTTATTAGGAGTTGTATGCCAAAATCATCAGTATTAAAACAATAAAAGACCTGACAAATTTCAGTTGGTGGATAATGAATCTATAATATATGAAAGTTTAATTGTAATCATTACATTATGGTAAATAATGAAATTTAACACTATATGCTAATTTTTTGAGAAGGACCTGTATATGTGTATATATATATATATATATATATATATATATATATATATATATATATATATATATATATATATCGCCAGTTGAGACTTCTGGCCCCTGTCCCTGAATCCCATAAGGCTCCATGGCAGTGTCAGTTGTGCTAGCATAGTTCATGGCCACAAGCCATCGGGCCTATTTCTAGTAGTAAAATAACCAGCAGTATAAGCCAATTACCAACACAACAATGCAGTGAGTAAAAACAAAAATGTCTTGGGAGACCATTTTGGCTCTTGGTTTCCTTTACAGCAATGTTCCCCAACTCCGGTCCTCAAGAGCCACTAACAGGTCATGTTTTCAGGATTTCCTTAGTATTGCACAGGTGATAATTGCATCACCTGGACAGGCAAGCATTCAATCGCCTGCACAATACTAAGGAAATCCTGAAAACATGACCTGTTGGTGGCTCTTGAGAACCGGAGTTGGGGAACACTGCTTTAGAGCATGGGTGCATAACCTAAGGCCCATGATGCTCTGTGGCTCCGAACCATCTGGTCCTAGACTCGTTTCTCTGCTTCTTTTGGCTTCTGGCTAAAATTTCCGGAGAGATGGCTGTGCTGACTTTGGTCATGATAAAACACAGTGGACCTACACCAGCAGATGACACGGCTGCCCAAACCATCACTGATTGTGGAAACCTCACACTAGACCTTGGAAATCAAGGTCCCAGAGTCTGGAGGAAGAGTGGACAGGCGCACAATCCAAGCTGCCTGAGGTATATTGTGAAGTTTCCACAATCAGTGATGGTTTGGGGAGCCATGTCATCTGCTGGTGTAGGTCCACTGTGTTTTATTAAGACCAAATTCAGCGCAGCCATCTACCAGGAAATTTTAGAGCACTTCATGCTTCCCTCTACCAACAAGCTTTTTGGAGATGGAAATTTCATTCTCCAGCAGGACTTAGCACCCCAAATCATCACTGATTGTGGAAACTTCACACTAGACCTCAAGCAGCTTGGATTGTGTTGATTGAATTGCACTTGGCCATGCAAGTCAGTGAGTTAAATGAAAACTTTGGCTGCACTTGGGTGACATCTGAGTGCAGTAAAACTTTCATGAAATGACAGAATTGCGAATATGGAGAACTGTTTTTGTTTTCCACCCGATCTTCTCTTCCTCCGAGAAAATTCGATCACACTCTGATCAAACTCTACATATCAGTAGGTCCTCATTCATCCAATAGAGGTGAAGAGTGTCCTTCAGGCTTCCATCTGGCTGATTTGTGTAAATATACTTTTTTTTCTGCTATATTCAATAGTGCAGACATCAGGTGGGTCTATTGTGGGTCTTTCGTTACCTTTCTGCACTTTCTTACAATGCAAATTCAACCCAAAATTAGGACATGTTGGAAACGTCCTCGACAACCTGTAATGCACATCACAACCACTGGGTGGCCGCATATAGCATAAACAAGGTAATGTATGCAGAGCCTACCAAAATAGATTACATTTAAAAATAAGGTGTTTATTCTAAAGCTTCCTCTTTAAGTCCTTCTGGATGTCTTCTGCAGTGGATTATTTTTTCCTTTAATTCTAAATATAACAAAATGGCAGAATACGAGCGGAACAAAGAGGAAGAATGGACCAGTGAAAACTGTGAAGCGGTTAGAAGAAGTCAGAAAAGACTGAACATATGCACAGCAAGGCGGTTTGACACTGCACATATTCACACCTTTTGATGCCTGTATACTGCTTCTCCAGGATAGATCCAGGCAGAAACCACCTAAAAAGTTATCTAAGTAATTCCTTAGGCAAATGTTTTTTTTCTTTTTTTAAAGCTAACTCTTATCACACATTTGATATTGGGAGAAGTAATGTGTGATCTTACAACCAAGAATTGGCTGCTGTAAATGTCACATAATTACACTGTGTTCCAAATTATTATGCAAATTGGATTTAAGTGTCATAAAGATTTAATTATTTTGTTTTTCAAATAAACTCGTGAATGGTATTGTGTCTCAGGGCTCAATGGATCACTGAAATCAATCTTAAACACGTGATAATTAGTTTTCCAGGTGAATCTAATTACAGGAAAACTACTAAAAATGATGTTCCACATTATTAAGCAGGCCACAGGTTTCAAGCAATATGGGAAATAAAAAGGATCTCTCTGCTGCTGAAAAGCATTAAACAGTGCAATGCATTCATTAGGCAAGGTATGAAAACATTAGATATTTCATGAAAACTTAAGAGTGATCATCATACTGTGAAGAGATTTGTGACTGAAACAGAGCACAGATAGAGTTCATGCAGATAAAGGCATAATGAGGAAGGTTTCTGCCAGGCAAATTCAATGGTTTAAGAGAGCAGTTGTCAAAATACCATTACAAAGCAGCAGTTATTTGAAACTGCTGGTGCCTCTGGAGTCCCTCGAACCTCAAGGTGTACGATCCTTCAAAGGCTTGCTGTGGTGCAAACACCTACTATTCGGCCACCCCTAAACAGTGTCCACAAGCAGAAACGGTTGCAGTGGGCCCAGACATACATGAAGACTAATTTCCAAGCAGTCTTGTTTACTGATGAGTGTCGAGCAACCCTGGATGGTCCAGATGGATGGAGTAGTGGATGGTTAGTGGATGGCCACCATGTCACAACAAGGCTGCGATGTCAGCAAGGAGGTGGAGGAGTCATGTCTTGGGCCAGAATCATGGGAAAACAGCTGGTAGAGCCCTTTAAGGTTCCTGAAGGTATGAAAATGATCTCTGCAAAGTATATAGAGTTTGACTGACAACTTTTTTTTCCATAGTATAAAAAGCAGAAAAGTGCCTTCAGGAGAAAATCATCTTCATGGATGACAATGCACCATCTCATGCTGCAAAGAATATCTCTGAGTCATTGGCTGCTATGGGCATAAAAGGAGATAAACTCATGGTGTGGCCACCATCTTCCCCTCACCTCAACCCTGTGGAGAACATTTGGAGTATCATCAAGCAAAAGATCTATGAGGGTGGGAGGCAGTTCACATCAAAATAGCAGCTCTGGGAGGCTATTCTGACTTCATGCAAAGAAATACAAGCAGAAACTCTCCAAAAACTCACAAGTTCAATGGATGCAAGAATTGTGAAGGTGATATCAAAGAAGGGGTCCTATGTTAACATGTAACTTGGCCCGCAAGGATGTTTTGGAGTTAAATAGCTTTTTTGTTCAGTGAATGTGACCTCCTAATGCTGCAAATTCAACAAATGAACATTTTCAGTTCTTTAAAACATATCAAATGTTTAGAAATTCTACTGTGCCTAATAATTTGGAACAGTGCATTTTGAGTTGTTATTCATTTTGAAGATCATACTGTTATCATTGTATAATCTAACGGGTGATGACTTTTATTAGACTGACTGTTATTTGCACAGACCATTTAGGAAAATCCGAGAAAAATGTCATTTGCATAATAATTTGGAACATGGTATATAATGTTCAGCCTGGCACATTATACAATATTATCAAACATTTACAGCCAAATGAAGTGCAAAAGCCTTTGATGTTTAAACCACAGGATGTCGTTTAGAAGGACAATGGCTCATCTACAAAATTCTATAATATATTATATTTTACTGTGCATATTTTGATAGAATTCTAACATTTTTTTCTTTGCTGCCGTGTTCCTAGAAAAAGGGGAGAAAAAAATGAAAGCACAAAAATGAAAATTGGCTTGGAGAGGAAGGGGTAAAGGGATGGTCTCACAACAGCCATTTACATAATCTCCACAAGACATGCCAGCAGTTTAGGACTTGTTTGGAAGTGTCCATATCCTTTAATGACAAGCTATTTTTTTTCCCTTCTCCTTCCGTTTTATTATGGAGGACACACATTTTATACAGTTACCAGATGTCTAATATAATGAAGTTACAGGACAAAAACAATCATTTACTTTAGCAAGAATTTCACATTTAAAGAGGAAATGTCACCAGGTCAAAAGTGGGCAGTTTTACCCACTAATAGGGAACGTGAGCTGTGTTTAGACCGTCGTGAGACAGGTTAGTTTTTGCCTACTGATGTGTTGTCGCAATAGCAATCCTGCTCAGTACGAGAGGAACCGCAGGTTTAGACATTTGGTGCGTGTGCTTGGTGAGGAGCCAATGGCACGAAGCTACCATCTGTAGGATTATGACTGAACGCCTCTAAGTCAGAATCCCCCCAAGCGTGACGATACAGCAGTGCCGAGGAGCCCACCCCGGCCAGGGACAGCCAGGGGTCTCCGAGCCCCAGGCGAGTAACGCCGCATACCCTGTTGACCGGAGAGAGGCCAGAATCCCCGCCGCCTCTCTCTAGGACAGTGTTTCACAACTCCAGTCCTCAAGACCCCACAACAGGTCACGTTTTCAGGATTTCCTTAGTATTGCATAGGTGATAATTTCATCACCTGATCAAGCATTAATTCCATCGCCTATGCAAGACTAGGAAATCCTGAAAACATGACCTGTTGTGGGGTCTTGAGGACTGGAGTTGAGAAACACTGTTCTAGGAGCACACCGCAAGTTTAGCTGAGAACCCGGTGCTAAATCATTCATAGACAACCTGCTTCTGTCTCGGTGTTTCGTACATAGCAGAGCAGCTCCCCTCGCTGCGATCTATTGAAAGTCATCCCTCGAGACAAACTTTTGTCCATCCAAAAAAGTGGGGGTTCACCTCCGACGCGTATTCCCCCTCGGCACCCCCACACCAGGCATATGGCGGGTGATGGTGCAGAGGGGAAATGGGAACCCTTCCAAGGTGCGGGACCGGTAGCTGATCAAGCCCCAAGGCTGGTCCAAAAAAAAAAAGTGGGCAGCTTTTTATCTTGTTTATCTTTATCTATGTTTGTCTTCTTTTTAACCGGTAATATTGGCTCCAGTGATATGATCCTTTTTATTTGGTGCTACTTTTTATGGTCTTTACAAGGGGGTGGTGCTAAAAGGGTTCTTTGGGGGCGTACCTGTAGACTGTGTTGCATTATTACTCTGTTGGCATGACCCTTTTGGTAGATACCGTAAAACTAGCGCTAAATAAAAAGTGCTTTATCTCTAACTCTGTGGTGGATTTAAAACCTGAATATTAGGGAGGGGCAGTGGGAATAAAATTAGAGCAAAAATCTGCCCAGTGTTGATCTGGTGACAGGTTCTCTTTGATTTAATACATTAGGCCAACTTCAGATGGCCGTTTTGATATCGGATTAGTGACGACCACAAATGGCTGACATAACTATCTCCATGTGCCTGTCCCCCCTGCAGATAGGTACCAGAGCTGCCTTTCATTGCATGCAATTTTCTGGTCTGCAAAGCATGCAAAGTAGTGAATGCCGCATTTTTTTATACGCATATTAATTGTCTGGCACACTGGTAATAATGGATCCACGTGCTCTCCATGTGGGGTTTGTGGTTCCCACAGAGCAATATTGAACGCCTCTTATTGTGATTCAACTTTTATAACCTCATATAGATCATTAGGATGAAATATCAATTTATATTATATTTTTATTCACCAAGGAGATAACCTCCTGGTCCCATGATGTTTCATTTATCCTTCAATCTCACCTTCTAACAATGACACTTTTGTTAACAATCTTAGAATGTTTTATAACTGTGTTCATCCAGAAAGACTGAATATCCAGCAGACATCAGCAATAGAAAGTGACAATTATTACACAATGTCCTAGTAGCTGAAAGACACAAAAACAAGGCAGCACATAAGTTCACATAACCCATTTTTTGTTCTTCTGTGATAGATGTAGTGCAGATACGCTGCTAACCATTACTGCTCCAGTTCAGACAGATTGTGACGGCTTACATTGTCAGATTGCAATATATAGAAATAGAAAATAATCCTTAAAAAAAAGAGAAATGTATTTCAATATTTTTCAAATTCACTGCAGCTTTTATAGGTGTGTCTATTGGTCTATACAGGTTCTCATCTCCTATTTGATATATTCAAGCCCTTATATCGATGCAAATGATTCAACAATAAGAAAGACATTGGGCAAAAATAGCAGAGTTGCAAGGTGCCAGCAATTGCTCATCAAGAAGAGCACAAAGGCTAGTCTCTCATTTGCCAAACACGATTTGCTTTTGTGATAGTGTTCTGCGGACTGATGAGTCAAAGGTGGAATTGTTTTGGATGACGTATAGTAGTAAATGTAGTAGTAGTGTGATGGTGTGGGGCTGCTTTACTTTTTGCATGACCTGGACAACAAGTCATAATAGATGAAACTATGAGGATATGTGCACATGTTGCAGATTTGCCTGCGGATCTGCAGCGGATTGACCGCTGTGGATTCGCAGCTGTTTTCCATGTGGTTTACAGAACCATGTGAACCCATGGAAAACCAAATCCGCTGTGACCATGCTACGGAAAATACAGTGCGGAAGCGCTGCGCTGTATTTTCCGCAGCATGTCAATTCTTTGTGCGGATTTTGCAGCGTTTTACACCTGCTCCTCAATAGGAATCTGCAGGTGTTAAACCACATGTGAAAACCGCACAAAAAAGCAGGAAATCCGCAGGTAAAACGCAGTGCATTTTACCTGTGGATTTTTCAAAACGATGCGGAAAAATGATAATTACTTACCAGTAATTTGATTTTCCAGAACCATGACAGCACCGTACGTGAGAGAGGTGGCATCCGCCCCCAGGAACAGGAAACCTGCAGCAGAGATAAAAGAAGGGCGGCACCTCTCTCCATAGTTTGTTTCAGAGTATGGAAGATGACCGCCTTGTTAGTACACACACGTATGTCACATTCATTTTGTATAGTCACTTATTTGTTTCTATATATGTATATTCATATATATATATATATATATATATATATATATATATATATACTAGCTATTGAACCCGTTCTACGCCCGGGTGGCGAGCATTTATATTGGTATATGGTCTCCATCCTGGTATGTGCTGCTCCATCCTGCGCCCCATCCTGTCATGTGCTGCTCCCATCCTGCGCCCCCGTTCTGTCATGTGCTGCTCCCATCCTGCGCCCCCGTTCTGTCATGTGCTGCTCCCATCCTGCGCCTCCATTCTGTCATTTGCTGCTCCCATCCTGCCATTTGCTGCTCCCATCCTGCGCCCGTTCTGTCATTTGCTGCTCCCATCCTGCGTCCCCGTTCTGTCATTTGCTGCTGCCATCCTGCGCCCGTTCTGTCATGTGCTGCTGCCATCCTGCGCCCCCACTGTCATGTGCTGCTGCCATCCTGCGCCCGTTCTGTCATGTGCTGCTCCCATCCTGCGCCCGTTCTGTCATGTGCTGCTGCCATCCTGCGCCCGTTCTGTCATGTGCTGCTGCCATCCTTCACCCGTTCTGTCATGTGCTGCTGCCATCCTTCGCCCGTTCTGTCATGTGCTGCTGCCATCCTGCGCCCGTTCTGTCATGTGCTGCTGCCATCCTGCGCCCGTTCTGTCATGTGCTGCTGCCATCCTGCGCCCGTTCTGTCATGTGCTGCTCCCATCCTGCGCCCGTTCTGTCATGTGCTGCTGCCATCCTGCGCCCGTTCTGTCATGTGCTGCGGCCATCCTGCACCCGTTCTGTCATGTGCTGCGGCCATCCTGCGCCCGTTCTGTCATGTGCTGCTGCCATCCTGCGCCCGTTCTGTCATGTGCTGCTGCCATCCTGCGCCCGTTCTGTGATGTGTTGCGGCCATCCTGCGCCCGTTCTGTCATGTGCTGCTGCCATCCTGCGCCCGTTCTGTCATGTGCTGCGGCCATCCTGCGCCCGTTCTGTCATGTGCTGCGGCCATCCTGCGCCCGTTCTGTCATGTGCTGCGGCCATCCTGCGCCCGTTCTGTGATGTGCTGCGGCCATCCTGCGCCCGTTCTGTCATGTGCTGCTGCCATCCTGCGCCCGTTCTGTCATGTGCTGCTGCCATCCTGCGCCCGTTCTGTCATGTGTTGCGGCCATCCTGCGCCCGTTCTGTCATGTGCTGCTGCCATCCTGCGCCCGTTCTGTCATGTGTTGCGGCCATCCTGCGCCCGTTGTGTCATGTGCTGCTCCCATCCTGCGCCCGTTCTGTCATGTGCTGCTGCCATCCTGCGCCCGTTCTGTCATGTGCTGCTGCCATCCTGCGCCCGTTCTGTCATGTGTTGCGGCCATCCTGCGCCCGTTCTGTCATGTGCTGCGGCCATCCTGCGCCCGTTCTGACATGTGCTGCTGCCATCCTGCGCCCGTTCTGTCATGTGCTGCTGCCATCCTGCACCACCATTGTATTATATGCCCCCCGCTCCAGTGTGTATGCCCCCGAATGCTGCTGCCATATAAAAAAAAAAAAAATACCATACTCACCTATCGTCCAGCTCCACTGCAGGTATGTCTTCAAGAAAATGGCGCCGGAAAGCGGGGACTGCGCAGGCGCCGATTCCGGCAGCAGGAATCGGCGCCTGCGCAGTCCGCGCTTTCCGGCGCCATTTTCTTGAAGACACACCTGCAGTGGAGCCGGAGTGTGTCTTCAAGAAAATGGCGCCGGAAAGCGCGGACTGCGCAGGCGCCGATTCCGGCAGCAGGAATCGGCGCCTGCGCAGTCCGCGCCCTCCGGAGCCGGGAGCAGAGGAGCCAGGAGACGGAGCCGCAAGCAGCGCTGGAACCGGGAAAGGTGAGTATACTTACCCTCCCTCCTGGCGGTCCCTGACTCTCCGGTGGAGATCGCGGTATGCGTTCAGTGCTTACGCATACCGCGATCTCCCGGGAGCGTCGCTCTGTGAGGCCCAGACTGCGCCGGCGCTTGCGCAGTCTATAGAGGCTTCGGACAGAGTGACGCTCCCAGCGTTATATTATAGATATTTTTTTTTTTTTTTTTTTTTTGTGAATCACACAACCATCACCAAGATAGGGCGGGAATTAATGTGGTGCTGTCATGGTTCTGGAAAATCAAATTACCGGTAAGTAATTATCATTTTTTCCCTTCACCATGAGAGCACCATACGTGAGAGGAAGAAATAGAAAGATTCCTAGGGTGGGACAACAGCAGATAGTACTTTTCTCCCAAAAGAAGGGTTTGACAGACCTAAGTCTAGCCTATAATGTCGGAAGAAGGTGGAGGGTGAAGACCATACCGCCACTCTACAAATCTGTTCCACGGAAGCATTTGCCCTTTCTGCCCAGGATGTGGCAATAGCACGCGTGGAGTGAGCCGTAACACCCAGTGGGGGAACTTGACCAGAGGAGGAATATGAAAGTGAAATAGCCGTTTGCAACCACCGTGCAATAGTCGACTTTGAGGCCTTTTTTCCCGTTTGTCCCCTGGAAGGAGACAAAAAAGGGCTGATGACTTTCGCCAAGTTTTTGTGGCTTCTATGTATTGAAGCAGGCAGTGTCTGACATCAAGACAATGGAAGGTTTGTTCTCCCTGGGATTTTGGCTGAGGACAAAATGAGGGCAAAATTATTTCCTGATCTCTATGGAATTTTGAGTTGACTTTTGGAAGGAAGGCCGGTCAGTTTTAATAATCACTTTGTCATCCTGAAAGGTAGTGTAAGGGGGATTTACAGAAATAGCTTGCATCTCGTAGGTACGTCGAGCTGAATTTAAGGCAACCAGGAGGACCGTTTTTAGGGTTAAGGCCTTTATTGAAATGGAAGAGAGAGGCTCAAAGGGGGGGAGGTTAGGGCATTTAAAAATAAATTTAGATCCCAGGGAGTCACCTTAGTTAGTAATTTTGAGGGTCTGGCTGCAAAGGAGACTCGGATGAACCTATATACCCAAGGGTGGTCAGCAAGTTTTTGGTCAAATAGCGCACCCAGGGCGGAGACTTGCACTTTTAAGGTGCTAGTAGATAGCCCCCTTTCTAACCCTTTTTGAAGAAATTCTAGAATTTCTTTTACCGGAATTTCTTGGCTCGTTTTGGACAATTGTCGTCCCGAGAATTCCAGGAAATTCTGCCAAATTTTCTGGTATTTGTCTGACGTGACCTTTTTCCTGCTGGCAAGCAACGTGGTCACCAAAGGATTCGAGAATCCCTCTGCTAATAGGAGCCCCCTCTCAAGTTTCAGGCGGTGAGATGTAGCCTGTGTACTTGAGGGTGTTGTACTGGTCCCTGGTGTAGGAGGTTTGGAGTATCTGGAAGGATCCATGGGTCCGAGATAGACATGCGTCTGAGCCACGTGAACCATGCCCTTTTTGGCCAAAAGGGAGCTATAAGGATTACTCGTGCCTTATCTTCCCGAATTTTCTTGAGGACTGTCGGGATTAATGGTATCGGGTGAAACGCATATGCTAGATGAAAGTTACATCGGTACATAAGCGCATCCACTCCCTCCGGGTGTTCTCTTGGGTTCAGACAATAGAACTTCCTCACCTTCCGATTTTCTTTAGTGGCAAACAAGTATATTTCTGGAGTGCCCCAGCTGGCACAGATTTTTCCAAATATTTCCTGGTTCAGGGACCACGCTCATCGATGTAATATGTGACGGCTTAAGAAATCGGCTATCTGATTCTCTGACCCTTTTAAATATGTTCCCGCTAAGGAAAGGTTGTTTTCTGCCCATATGAACAGTTCTTTGGCCTCTGCCATAAGGTATGCTGATCCTGTGCCCCTTTGCCAATTTATGTAGGCTATCATTGTGTTGTTGTCGGACAACACCACCACATGTCTTCCCTGTATTTTTTCCCCTATATGAAGAAGTGCTTGCCTCACCGCCGAAAGATCTTTTAGATTGGAAGATGCTGCTCTTATCGAGGCCCCCCATTGACCCTGTAGGACTTGACCCTCTAGGTGTGCTCCCCACCCCCATGGGCTCGCATTGGTAGTTAGCACTACTGGATTCTGCACTGTCCAAAGCACTGCGTTGTTTAAATTTCCTGTTCTCAGCCACCATTCTAATGAGTCTTGAACTCTTGGAGATAGAAGAATTTTCCGATTCAAGTTGTATGGATTTTTCATTTGCTCAGATAGTATCTGCCATTGTAATTCTCTCGTGTGGGCTTGTGCCCACCGGGTCGCTGGGATTGTTGCTGTTAGAACACCCAAGATTGACATTGCCTTCCGCAGCTAAATGGGCTGTCCTAGTTGGAACAGTTGTATTTTTTGTTGAATGGCTTGAATTTTCCTCTGCGGGAGGACATATTCCTGACACATTCCTGTTTGACTGAATCTAAAAGGATCCCAAGGAATTCTTGAGTCTGAGCTGGGATTAGTTTTGATTTTTTTTAAGTTTACTATCCAGCCTAGCTTGGTCAGTGCCTCCAGTACTCTCGTGACTGTTTTTACACAATTTTCTTTGTTGTCTGCTATTACAAGAAAATCGTCCAAATAGGGTACCAGTATTATGTCTTCCTTTCTGATGAAAGATGCTATTTCGGAAATAATTTTTGTAAATATACGGGGATCTATAGCTACCCTGAAGGGAAGGCACTGATATTGCAGATGGGTGGGAATTTTTGCAATGTTTACCACTAATCTTAGGTATTGTTGGTGTTGGCCAGCAATTGGCACATGGTAGTAAGCATCTGTTAGATCTATTACTGCCATGTAAAAGTTCGGGTCGAGTACTTTTATTGCCGTTCTTAGAGTCCATTTTGAAGCTCTCCACTTGAATATAGCGGTTTAGTGCCTTTAAGTTAAGTTGAATATTGCTCTCAGCGAGCCGTCTGGTTTTGGCATGAGGAACAAGGTGATGTAGAAACCTTTCCCTATCTCCTGGTGAGGTACTTTTATTAGGACCTCTTTTTGTATGAGAAGATGTACCTCTCTCTCTAGCGTGGCCTGATTTTTTTCGGCCACCTGGGTTATCATGCGACTTGGTGGGGACTGGAGAATTTGAACGTAGACCTTCTGATAATAAGCTGGTTACCCATTGAGGAGCTAGTAATGCTGCCCAGTGGTGGACGAACAATCGGAGTCTTCCCCCCACTGGGATTTTGGAGTCATCGATGTTTGGGGTCTGGTTTGGGGGGAGGCTTACTGAAGAGGAATCCCCTCTCTTTTCTCTCTTTCCAGGGTCTGCCCCGCATAGACCTATCGTCCGATCGGCCTCGGCCACCTCTATATCTGGACCCTTGAAAGGACGAGCGAGACATATCACACCGGCGCCTAGGAAAGGGAGAAGGGGGAAAACGTTTTTTCTTATCCGATGCCTTCTCTAGGATTTCAACTAAGGCTTTACCAAAAAGATATTGTCCCTCACAGGGTACTGCACAGAATTTAACTTTTGATTGGAAGTCTGCAGTCCAATTTTTCAGACACAATGCTCTACGTCCTGAGTTGGATAAGGCACATGCATGGGCGGCACATCTGACAAAGTCGACAAAAGCATCTGCTAGGAATCTTGCCGCCCCCTGCAGGGAGGGTAATGCATCAAGTAGTCTCTCCCTTGGGCATTTGTATTTAATCTGATCACTCAGTTCCTCTAACCACTTAACCATAGCACATGCTGTGCAAGTGGCGGCCACCCCAGGTTTAAACGACCATGACGCTGCCTCCCAGGCTGATTTCAGAAAAGCATCTGCTTTCTTGTCAAGAGGATCTCTTAGGGTACCGTCACACAGTGGCACTTTTGTCGCTACGACGGTACGATCCGTGACGTTCCAGCGATATCGTTTTGATATCGCTGTGTCTGACACGCAGCAGCGATCAGGGATCCTGCTGAGAATCGTACGTCGTAGCAAATCGTTTGGAACATTCTTTCGTCGCTGGATCTCCCGCTGTCATCGCTAGATCGGTGTGTGTGACACCGATCTAGCGATGCGTTCGCTTGTAACCAGGGAAAACATCGGGTTACTAAGCGCAGGGCCGCGCTTAGTAACCCGATGTTTACCCTGGTTACCAGCGTAAAAAAAAACAAACACTACATACTTACATTCCGGTGTCCGTCAGGTCCCTTGCCGTCTGCTTCCCGCACTCACTGACTGCCGGCCCTGCGCTTAGTAACCCGATGTTTACCCTGGTTACCCGGGGACTTCGGCATCGTTGGTCGCTGGAGAGCTGTCTGTGTGACAGCTCTCCAGCGACCACACAACGACTTACCAACGATCACGGCCAGGTCGTATCGCTGGTCGTGATCGTTGGTAAATCGTATAGTGTGACGGTACCCTTAAGGCTCCCATGTCCTCAAATAGTAGCACTACTCCTTTAGAGTTACTAGCAATGGCTGCATCTAACCTAGGAGCCTTTTCCTACTTTTCACAGACCTCTTCATCAAAAGGGTATTTGCGCTTTAATGCCTGCGGGATAGATACCTTTTTATTTATTTTTTTCCACTCTCTCTTGATTAAATTTAAGATACTATCATGAAAAGTAAAAAATGTACGCTTTTTCCCTTCCAGATTGCTCAACACAGTGTCCTGAATTGATCGTGGTTCTCTAGGGGTTTCTACCCCCATAGTCGCCCTAACAAGTTTGAGCAATTTTCCAATATCTTAAGATTGGAAAAAAGGGCTGCCATACTCCTCATCTGAGGAGTCCAGGTCTGAGGCATCAGAAGGGGTTAATTCTCCCGACTCTTCTCCTGAATCTACATCAGACCTCTGGAGACTTGTTGGGGGAGGGGGAGTTCCCTTTGTTGCATGGTGTTTTAATTATTCTTTAACAGTTGATTTAACTTCCTCCAGTATGATTGACTTAATATTCTGCAATAGGGAAGACGACTCTTCTGCTACTGTTTTATCAATGCAAGGGTGGCAGATTTTCTTGCTGTACAGTCTAGGGAGTGTTTCTTTGCATAGTGCATAGGCCCTATTCTTCTGTTTTGAGGTAGCTTTCTTTCCCTAAAAAACACATAGTGTAAAGGACATCAGTATGTGTGTTTCGCCTTACAAATGCACTCACCCCTCCAGTACCCTGGGTACCCCGGTAGCTTGTGCCTCTTCATTCATCTTGGGTACAGGTATCGCCGGTAAGTCAGGATCAGCTGCGGGCTCTGCCATGTTTAGAAGGCAGTTGCCGCATTCACTTTTCCCCTCTTACAAGGTAGGAGAGGCGTGCGTGCCTCTAGAGCAACTTCGTCTGGAAGTGTCCAGCACACCGGCTCCCCCGGTGAGTGACGTCACTTCCTGTGCGACCGGAAGTCATCACCTTCACTTCGGCGCCAGTGACGGACACGCCCCTTTTTCCCAGACTCGCTTCCTGAACAAAGCGGACGCTGGGGAGTCCAGCGGGGGATGAGGCGCGGCACGCAGCAGCTCCCTCGGCCTCAGGGTTCCCTGACAGCACTGTACGTGATGCCGCCGAGTACGGCTGCCCCCACCGTGGACCTAAGACTCCAGACTGGCGATCATCAGAGGGAGATCCCTCTGGAGGTAAGCGCTCTGCCACAGGCATCCTCTGCAGGAACAGGAAACCAAACTGAGGAGAGAGGTGCCGCCCCCTTCTTTTATCTCTGCTGCAGGTTTCCTGTTCCTGGGGGCGGATGCCATCTCTCTCACGTACGATGCTGTCATGGTGAAGGGGGAAAAAAACGCACACGAATCCGCAATGTGGGCCCATAGCCTGAATCCTCCTGAAAATTTGAAAGAAGAATGTCCGACTGTCAGTTCGTAACCAAAAGCTCAAGCGCCAATGGGTTATGCATCAGGACAATGGTCCGAAAGACACAAGCAAGTCCAACTCTAAAGGGGCTCAATAGAAACAAAATTAAAAGGAGTCTTTGAACCGTCATTCTGTGCTGACATATTTCCTTTAATTTTGTTTCTCTTGAGTAGAGTTCACCGATCGTTGCAAAATTTTGGTTCCGTATATGATCGCCGACGAATATTGTATTTGCAATATTCGCTGGACACAATCGAACGTCATTGGAGTCTGTGGGACTAGAGTTGAGAGAATATGTTTGAAACCATCATCAAACTTAAATTCGGCATGAATAGGGTACCAAAATGGCATGAATATGGCAAATTCGGATTCGCCGATCACTTGCGAACATAGTTGCTCAACTCTACTCTTGAGCCCAGCAAGAGACAGACTTGTTTTCTGGGCAGACATACCCCCTTTAAGGTATGTCTGCAAAATCCAAGTCCAAGTTCTATTTTAAAGCGCACTGAGATTCTGTGCAAGACCTTAGATGGGAAGATCATACTCAAAAATACTTCCAATTTACCCATACTACAATACTGCAGAAATCCTCCACCAATTTATCTCATGTTATCACGAAAGTTTGACGGCGTTCTTAGAGCCCAGGGCAGAACAAACTTGTTTGAAAGGGGAAGGGGGCAATACTTTTTCACAAAGGTGATAAATGATTTTGAATACATTTTTATCTTCAATAAATTCAAAGATCACATAAATATCCCCCATTGTTTCCATCAGCTTGAAAAGTTACGGTTTCAACTGTAGAGGCTGGATAAAAGGCAAAAAAAAAATATAGATGAGAAAACTTCACATAGTTTTATGAGAATAATAAAACCCTCCAAATCCAGCTCCCTGTAACTAGGGTTAGGTCACCAGTTTCTCTATAAATTCACAATTCTAATCTGAAGTCGTCCTTAGGGCAAAGGCCATGCACCTGCAGTAAGTGTTTTGTCAAGCAGAGAGATAATGGTTGAAAAATAACTCATGGGATGAATCATTACAACTACAGAATGATATTACAAATCAGTCATCTGAAAAATCCTAAAACCAATTAAGAGCGAGTGTACTTCCAACAACTAAAAGGGCAAATGTCCATAATAGACCTTCCTCTAAAAGTACCTTCAAATATAGTTTTTTAAACATCATCTTGAAATATTAATGAGCATCACAGCAACAATGGCATTCACACAGCACCAATGCTAACTGAATTGATGTAAAAAACTGGGAAGGGGAAGGTGACGCTGTGCAGCACTACACCTCACAGGTCAGGGAACTACTAAGAGGTTCACCATGATGTGGGCTTATACATTTTGACCAAATGTTAATGAAGAACCTCATGTTCAGTTTTGAAAAATTTGCTTATCTGCCATGGATTAATAAGTCCATCTAGTTCAACCCATAGCCTAACCTAACATGCCCTAACATGTTGATCCAGAGGAAGGCAAAAAAAAAAACCCATGTGGCAAAGAGTAAGCTCCACATTGGGGAAAAAATTTCCTTCCTGACTCCACATACAGCAATCAGACTAGTTCCCTGGATCAACGCCCTATCAAGGAATCTAGTGAATATACCCTGTAACATTATACTTTTCCAGAAATGTATCCAGTCCCCTCTTAAATTTAAGTAATGAATCACTCATTACAACATCATACGGCAGAGAGTTCCATAGTCAATATCAAATATTTACCGTATTTTTCGGACTATAAGACGCTCATTTTCCCCCCAAAATTTGGGAGGAATATGGGGGGTGCATCATAGTTGGAATGCAGGCTTACCAGGGGTATAGCAGTGTCCCTTCCTCAGATCTCTGAGATCTCGGCAGCCCTCGGCTTCAGGAAAATGGCCATTGAGAAGCCAATAATACACTAGTCTCTGCTCACCATGAACACCGGGCTGCAGGGACCCTGCTCCATTCAACACACTCTGCTTTGCCTCAGCGCCGACACTGGACCCACAGCATCGCACCACTGGGATACCCCAGGATTGCAGCATTGCCACACTTCTGCTGCCGCCAGCTTCTTGAGGAAGGGACCATGCCTCCTGTGACCCCACTCTACCACCGCCAGCCCTCAGGTAAAATACCTTAAATTCGGGCGATAAGATGGTCCCCCATCTTCTGAAAATCTTTTTTTGCTATTTTCCACCTCAAAATTTGGGGTGCGTCTTATGGTCCGGTGTGTCTTATGAAAAATACAGTAACTCTACAGTCCTTGTCTGTTTTCCAGTTCTGTTACATAGCATTTTGTCCCTTTTTTACTTTTCTTTTTCTTGGTAAATGCACTCCATGACTTTGGCCCTTTATAAAGAAGCAGCAGACTGCAAACAGGGTCTAACTTATTTTGTTGTCAGCATTTTGTCTGAAACCATATTTTAACAAATATTTAATAGGTTAGAGTAGAGCACAGCCCAGCCAAAAGAGTCTACATAGCCATGGTGGCGACTTAAAAAAATCATTTAGCTGATACAAAAGCTGATGTATGTGATATGGTGTTAGATGGGAACTGACAATGTGTGACTGGCAAGGACGTGGTGCAGATGTGAAGTTTTTCTATGAGTAAGCAGTGGGACTGTGGAAGGTTGGAGACGGAGCTGGGGAGGAGCATGGGCGGAGTCTCAAGGGGCCCCCCAAATTTTGAAAGTATTGGGTCCCGAAATTCCTGGTGGCAGCCCTGCCGATGTCACCACCCAAACCTGGAGCTTTCTGGGTCCACTTCCACAGACCAGCTTTTTTTTTTTTTTTTTTAAATCACTTAGGCTGGTTTCACACTTGCGTTTTTATCTGCGTTTGTACCGCAAAAAAACGCATGCTTTTTTCCCTATGTTTAACATTAAAAACGCATGCTTTTTTTATACGCGTTTGGTCGTGTTTTTGAACGCATGCGTTTTTTTGCTGCATGCGTTCTTTTGCAGAAATGCAACATGTAGTAATTTTCAGAGGCTTTTTTTTGATGCAAAAAAAGCATGCGTTCGTATGCGGTTTTTTTGCGGCAAAAAATGCATTGGAGTCAATGGAAACGCATGCGTTTTTAAGCACATGCGTTTGGTTACGTTAAAAATGCATGCGATTTTATAGAAAAAAAACAGAAAACACACTGATATGCCACCCCCCACCATAAAGGTGATAAAGAGATCCCAACCCTAAAGGGATCCTAACCCTAACCCTAAAGGGATCCTAACCCTAACCCTACCCCTAACCCTAGGGATCCTAACCCTAACCCTACCCCTAACCCTAGGGATCCTAACCATAACCCTAAGGGTTATGGTTAGGATCCCTAGGGTTAGGGGTAGGGTTAGGGGTAGGGTTAGGATCCCTTTAGGGTTAGGGTTAGGATCCCTACCCCTAACCCTAGCTATTTCTGTTTATAGTGGGATTTTTACTTGATTTTGATGATTGGCAGCTGTCACACACTTCTCATCATGCGTTTAAAAAACGCAAACGCATGAAAAAACGCATGTAAACGCGTCAAAACGCCGCATTATTTTCACCACATCCAAAAACGCATGCGTCTAAAAAACGCAGCGTTTGCACGCATTTACATGCGTTTTTTCACCATGCGTTTTTTTAAAAAACGCATGCGTTTTAAAACGCAAGTGTGAAACCAGCCTTAATTTGGTGTTGATGCAGTGTGGCGGCCATTGCTGTTGTAGTGGTGTCAGCCTAGGGCCATGGTGGCATGAGTGATGTAAGCCGTTGGAGTTGCTTCGCCTACTGCCACATTCAATTTCGATGCGCAGTCCACGTCTTTTTCTACAGTTATGGTACAGCTCACACAGCACTTGTCTAAAAACATGCAACCATAATAACCTATGGGGAGGGGGCATATCAGGAGCTACATGCCGAATGTAATAGTACACAACCTGAAACACCGGATAGAGAATGACTCAGACTAGTGTCCCATAATATGTTTCACCGCTAGGTCAGTGTTAACTTGGAAATGGGAATATCGTTAACTCTATCCATACCTGCTATTTAAAAAAACTCTGCTCGTTACATCATGGGGACAAGAAGTGCAACTGGTCAAGGATCATATGATCGCAGTGATGACCTGTCATCTGGCTACAGCCCTATCCTCACCATAATTCCACAAAATATCCTCAGCATCGCCCACGACACCGTTGGCGCCGGACACCTTTTGGTCATTTAGAATGCAAAGAAACTTGGCTATTGGTCATCTTTGCCCTGCAATGGTAAGGAGTAGAACAATTGACAAATTATGTACATACCATATAAGTCTATCGAAAAGAGTGCTAGAATATTCGGTGGTATGAAACAGAGTTAGTTTAAAATAATAAATAAAATAAATATAACAAGAAAAAAAATGCTAACAATCACTTATTATTATTAAGTATAGGCACAAATATACTCCAAGCAAAAACATGTTCGGCTTTTTTTAAACAATGAAAACAGGTTAGATATGTCATCCCAATACTGAAGTCTTACATGAGCATCTAATTAGATGACTGGGGACAAACATAAAAAAAGACAACAAGAAAAGGTTCAGAAATACGATGTGATAAGCATTCATTATCCAGGTGCCATTCTTTCCGTAAGGTAATTAGCAAAAGTTCCTCGGGTATATGGTAATGTGATGGCAAAGAATGCAGTGTAATGATTGCTCTAATCTCTTGTGTATAGAAGCGAGGGGCTACTTTATTAGATGAAGATTCCTAGCATCAGTCAGGTTACCGTACCTTTCGCACTTAGAACAGCCAGATGTCTTCATGACATGGATCCGAACGCAATTGTAAATTCATTCAACAAAGCTAGAACATCTAACGGCAAGAACTGGAAAAATAAAAGTTTTTCTCCTTTTTCAATCAATAGTCTTTGCTCTGCCAAGCGCTCTCTTGTAGCCAATTTAACTGACGGCTGATTAATAGATCCCACAAGTCGTTCAACAACTTAAGTTTTAGTTTCGGAATGTTTCTTATTATATGTCTAGTCCAGCACAGCAGTGTCACTTTGTGATGTGTGTAACCGCTATAAATTCATGGGCTGAGTCATTCAGCCAGTATCATGAACTTCGTCCTTAAATGACCAACTGAGCACCCACCTATCAACGCCAAAGAAGATCCCAACAGACTTGGAGAAAATTGGTAGAAGATGTTGGTGAATCTAATCTGCATTCATTTCTCCGCGACACACAGTACAAGCAAATCCAGATTTAAGAAATTAAAATGTCACAACTCAGCTGTCGGGTGACCCAAGACCAGGGGCTCCTTCCCTGTCCCTAACAATAGGGGGCACCCTAGCTCACCCTATTCCCCGGGATATTTCTGAAGATGAAAATGCTGGGGCCGCCACCCTTGCCTTATCTCCTGAGTCAGCCCTCCATCTGTTCTCTTCGGCCACCCAATGAAAAGGTGAGCTACTGTGCACCGCAGTACACTGATCTGACAAACAAGGCTACACAAACCAGGGTAAACTGAAAATACCAGGCATACAAAATATTCACTCACATATAACAGAGGAATGTACCGGGGAGTGGAAGATGGGGAAAAAAACAAAGTAGAGGAGGGAAGGGAATTACCACACTTACAAACCATGCAACAGTAACAGATAACTCCTCCAAAATTCCTCATTTGAACACCTCTTCTTTTAAGTCATGCAGCAAATGCTAGCTCTGACATGGATATGAATAAGGACCCAGATTACAAACTTGATGGGAGTGGCTAACTGAGCTCAGCTGAGAGCTCAGAGTTTCCAACATGGCCGATTGACCAGTTCTGCCAAAAGAAATAAACACCATTAAAACGAAGGCGAAGGGCTTCTTCTGATTGCAGGAGTAGGAGCAATCAGACGCTGCAGTCTTCTGGCCCCTCTCTATTATGGTAACCCCGTGACAGGAAGTCTTATTCTCCAGATTTAAAATGATCACTTATCCATGAGAAAGGAGCTCGGAAATGCCCCATCTGAATCAAGTGACGCTCCTGCATAGGACTGCCACAGTCAGCAAAGTACAACACTGCGCTATCTCCAGCAGTCTCATAAAAAAAAAAAAATCGATGGAGCTCGGGGGTCACTGTTCAATTCCAATGGGTCATTTCAAATCCTTATTCTTGTAATTGGTGATTGAACCTCCAGCGATCAGCAAGTTATCACCTGTCATTCAGATGGGTGACAACAACCTGCTGAGCTGCGGCAACCCTATTCTCGTTATCTTACGGGGGTCGCCCCCTTTTAGCCAATGTCCCGCCCCAGCTGAAGTTTGGAAAAAAATAAAAAACACCCTATACTCTTAATCCCCAGGTCCACTGGCAAGTATCCACTATTGCTCTCAGTATATGTCATTGGCTTCGGCGCTGAATTCTTGTCAGTGATGTCAACAGTGAGTCAGCAAATCTGAAAGCAGAACGCTCTGGGTGGAGCGTTTTGACTACAGTGTGGCATTAATTGGCTGCCGCGCTGTTGATGTGATCTCCTAGCTGCTGTCGATCTCGGAGGGCAAAGGGAACAGCGGCGAAGACTCAAAGATGGACCACGGCATGGTCACGATAGGACGATTTGTTACTTTTTATGCTATGTTTTATGTTCCTGCATTCATCCATGGCATGAATGCACCGGCCAGTGTTGGACTGGAGTGCCAAGGGCCCACCAGTATCCAACTCCAGGGCCCTACTTTTCAGCTACATGCAAATGTAACATTATCCTCAATCACAAACTTATATAACAATGAGCTGGGGATTGTTAAATGAATAAGATAATGCCTTTGTCTGTACATAGTGATTCAAGAATATAGTGCCAAGTACTTCTCATATAAGAGAGTGGTGGCCCACAGTAGGATTCTACTGTTCTCCTGTAGTCCAGTCCAAGCTTGGCACCGGATCATGCCGGACCAGAAATGGGGGATTTGTAGTATTAGCATGCACAGGCCAGAGTTCAACATGCATGATTTAGAGCAATAGACAAATGGAATCAAAAATACAAAATAGCATCAATTAATGATGTTGCATTAATGAAAACTAAGACACAGTGATTCCACTCATTATTATGGTGTCTGGGTTCTGTTTTGTGTCAGTTTTTAGAAAGATAAAAACAATTGCCAAGACAGAGATCTTATCCATCCTTCTGATCTAAAAACTGGCATAAAACCAGCAGCATGGAGGACTAGACTCTGACGCCCGGTTACAGCACCCACAGACTTACCTTGATAAAGGCCACATATGGGCCAAAACGTTGGCTTAATTTAAATGTCTGTAACTCAAGTCGACATATAAACTTTCATTTACTTGCAACTTGGAGTGCAAAATTTATATTTCACTTAGGCCTCTATCATACTTCCGTCTTTCTTTTTCCGTCACAATGCGTCATTTTGGGGAAAAAAACGGAGCACTTGTTCGCTCTGCCAGCGCCATTATATAGTCTATGCCCCTGCCCCTATGCCGGGGGTTCAGACGTTCGCCCCAACAGGCCGCTGAACGGGTGCTGTACCGCACTCCTAGGAGGTACAAAATATTTACCTTGCCCAGGGCGCTGGCAACCCACCACACATCACTGGGCTACAGTATGTCTCATCCAAAATGTGTAGGCCTAAGTTCAGAGCACCATGCCCAATTTTGTGTTTCCTTATGTTTCAAAGGGGCCTCTGGTGCACCTCAAGGCTACCTCTGCACTTCCCCCACTTCCCCATATAGCTAATATGTAAGAGGGCTAAAACAGTGAGGGTTTCACAGTTTTAAGATTGAAAGAACCCATTATGTTGATTCAGAGGAAGACAAAAGCCTCATGAGGCAGATACTATTTATCCCATAATAGGGGAACAATTTATTCTCGACTCCACATACGGCAATCAGACTAGTTCCTTGGATCAACGTCTCATCACAGAATCTAGCACCCACAACTAGGGATGAGCGAATAGCTTCGGATAACTCCTTGAAAAAGGTTCACTTCATTGGACCAAAATGTTGCTGTCATGAGCTTTTCATTAAAAACGGTGTGCTGCTCCAATTTTCTTGGATTACTGCATACAAGGTTTGGTCATTGCCTTTGGGAGCTTTTTTGCACTCGGACTTTTCATTTTTGTTTGTTGTGCGGCTCTGTTTTTCTATATATATATATATATATATATATATATATATATATATATATACAAATAGAAGATGCCCCTACAGTCCTAGCTGTAATACGATCCATAGAAAGTTCTCAGGACTGTATTCATATGTTTGTAAGTAGTAACATCAGCCCTAAGCACAGACCCTCTTCTTCCAGTGGGCAGTGGCATTCCTGATGATTGACAGTTTGGACCAGTAGCATGCCTGGGACAATCTCATGAACTGTGCACTCTTCAATGCTGCAAGCTTTGCTTCTGCAGCATCATGTAGAGCAGTGTTCCCCAACTTCGATTCTCAAGAGTCACCAGCAGATCATGTTTCAGGATCTCCTTACCATTGCCCAGGTGATAATTGCCTCACCTGGACAGACAAGGATTTAATCACCTGTGTAATTCTAAGGAATGCCGAAAACATGACCTACTGGCTCTTGAAGACTGGAGTTGGGGAACACTGGTGTAGAGGGACTGAAGTAGGTCTGATCAAAGCGGATTCAGACAAACGCTTGGGAGCTCCGTAGCAAAATGCTTGTAAGCACTGCCTCCTTGACTAGTAGACAGGTCACAGCATAGGTGGTGGGTAACTTTAGCAATGAGTAGTAAACAAAATTGAAAATTTCTACATCCCTGAGAACAGCGGGGGTGGGGGATGGGTTTAGTAGAAGGAAGATTGTTTTACTAATTTAAGAATAGAGACAGCCTCTTTAATAACCTAGGCAGCTCTTCTCTTCTAGTTCAGCTATATGTGGTCGCAATAGTGACTTGTGTAGAGGCAAAACTATGTTCTCGTCATGTACAGTGCAGGAGTTTCCTACAAGTGTTGTGTAGTTGACGCTCTGTTCACATTATACTTTTGGCCTCTGTTTTGTATATAGGCCTGGACATGCTGAATATGTAAACCCCATGTGTCTAACACTTACAGTGGCGGGCAGCACTTACGGTATATGGTCTCACTGATGAAAATCATTAAAAAAAATACAGACACATTTATCATCAATGTCGGAAGCTTTCTCTGCATCAATGAAAAATGTACCATAAATTGCACAAGGAAAGGAGTCTGTCATGTGATGATCCTTAAACACCGCAGGATACCACGTTATCAGTGCCACATTACAGCACAATGCAACTTAATGTAATGTCACATCTTCGATCCCCACCCAGAGGTATATAGCATCGGGATCTCTGCCCTACAGTCAATTATAAGCATAGAAGCACTGAGGGGATCAGCGGCCATAAGAATGAATGCAGCTCAGCTGATGGTAACATATCACACGACTATGAGATGAATTGTAATATTCGGCACACATTTATAGCATTATGGCTGTGTAAATCCACATGTGGCAAGCGCCCCCCTAGTGGGAGAAGTGAAAAGCTAAATCTACCTGAAGGGTCATCATTCTGGAACTGTTACAGTGATGGTGAGCAATTACGGTAGATATAACCACTGCGTGCATACAAATACATGGCTGCCCTTGAGACGTCAGGTAACAATGCTGACCTGGAAAAGGTGATCCTAGATTACGGACACTCGATTGGATGTGCACCATGTGGAAATTTATAAAGACAGAAGTATTGGTACAGTGTAAGCATATGTCCACAACACCCGAGTTTTTCAGCAGTTTCGCCGGACCCCTTGCAAATCCAAATCGACTTTGATATGTGTGACATGTCTGCTGCAGAGCGGGCATGCTAGGTATGAAATCTGCAATAAACCCTGAATTCTACACAGATTATTTCCACCATATGCACTCTTACTGTACTATGACTCCACCACATCTATACGAGGCTCTAGGGGGCAGTAGAGGCTCCCTGAGAGTATGCAGTGTGTGGAAGAGACAAAGAGCAGCAAGTGAGAAGCAGGCGAACTACTGTCTGGGAATGGGGCCCGTTGCCCCCCCACTCCGGACGTCCTCGCAAGTTCAACTGTATCGGCATCCTGAATGCTCCCATCATTCCCCCTCTGCGTCTTGATATCTCAGCGGGCGCAATAACGTCACTACATGGCGCACGCTGAGCAAAGATGTGTGGGCGCTTCAAACCACAGAGACCGGAGCAGTTGAGGAATGAGGATGAGTGTAGTGTAGTGTGTATGTACATATATATATACACACACAGATGTATATTAAATCTGTGAGTACATTGTGATGGCTATAATACCATATAGATGTATAGAGGACTATGGGGAGTGCATTATACTGTATGGAGGATTATGGGGAGTGCATTATACTGTATGGAGGATTATGGGAGGTGTAGTATACTGTATTGTCTATGGAGGACTATGGGGAGTGCATTATACTGTATGGAGGATTATGGGGAGTGCATGATACTTTATGGAGGATTATGGGAGGTGTAGTATACTGTATTGTCTATGGAGGACGATGGGGAGTGCATTATACTGTATGGAGGATTATGGGGAGTGCATTATACTGTATGGAGGATTATGGGAGGTGTAGTATACTTTATTGTCTATGGAGGACTATGGGGAGTGCATTATACTGTATGGAGGATTATGGGAGGTGTAGTATACTGTATTGTCTATGGAGGACTATGGGGAGTGCATTATACTTGATGGAGGACTATACGGAGCAGCATACAATATTGAGATCTATGTGTCCCATTATACAATTTGAAGGGCTATATGGGAGCCATTATAATATTTGGAGGGCTATGTTGGAGCCTTTATACTTTATGGAAGGCTATGTGGGGGCCATTATCCTGTATGCAAGCAATTACACAGTATGAAGGTTTGTGTAGGGTCCATTATACTGTTTGGAGGGCTAATGGGGGACATTATACTAGTAAGGTGTGGGGCCATTATACTGTATGTAGGCCCATTATACAGTACTGCATAGGGGGATGTGTGGGGGTCACAGTTAGAGGATCATACTGAAGTTTGGAGGGTACCGTGGAGGAATTAATTGTGGAGGTATCATAGAGTGTTTGTGGGGCATGTTTGCTAGCATTATACTTTACACAGGCAATGAAAGGCAATCTAGGGGCTTCAGGAGGATGAAAATTACTTTGTAAAGGCTGCAACATTGTGAGATATGCTCTTCGGTGTCACCACCAAATTTTTTTGGTTGTTTGGGAGGGGCCCCAGTTAGAACTTCTGCTATCGGGCCCCATGATTTCTATGCATGCCCCTGTTCTCTGGTGTAATCAAAGCCCATCATCTCTTATTTAGAAATCCACACAAAGTCCTTTACCTTAAAATTCTACATCACTAACAGGTCAAGGCTAATTTCAGGGCTAGCAACAACTGTTTCCATGGTGAATGCCATAATTTCATAAAGTTATAAAAAACTATCCCTAAAAGGAGGACAACCATTTTATTTTATTTTACTTAAATGCATGTAATTTGGGCTGAAAATACATATTTTTAAAGGATTTCATAACATTTTTTGCACAAGATGGCTTTTATAGGCTCTTTGCTTCCCGACACATGATGTGATCAAGTCATAAATCTGCTGAGGAGAACGAGAGAGAGAGAGAGAAAGAGAGAATCCACCCCCAAGGACAGGAAACCGACAGATTTGAAAGGTGGAGCCTCTCTTCTTGCTTCAGTAGTGTACAGAGCATGATAGGACTTCAGTTTAATGAGTTAGGTAGAGAACATACAGACATATATAATATACAATATATGCACATTCAATAGGAAAATCCTTCCTTCCTAATTTCTCAACAAATTTTTTTTTCTGCTTCACCCACTGAAAAAGTGCAAAGAGTAGGAAGAGAACACAATAAAACCATAGAAGGGAGGGAACTAAAGAAGGGTGCTGTCGTGGGTTCCAGAAAATCAAATTACCGGTAAGTAATTATAATTTATCCCATCCCCATGACAGCACTATACGAGAGATGTCAAAGAAATCCTTATGGAGGGACCACCACTTGAAGAACCTTTCTCTCAAATGAAAGATCAGAAGCACCATATCAAACTGGTAGTGTTTAGAAAATGTGGATGGTAAAACCAAGTTGCTGCTCTATAAATCTGTTCAAGAGAGGCCTTGGCCTTTTCTATCCACTAGGTAGATACCGCTCTTGTAGAGTGAGCTTTCAAATTCTCAGGAGTGGGATACTCGCCTGAAAAATAGGCTAGTCAAATTGCTAATCTAACCCATCTAGCAAGAGTCCCATTAGATGCCGCCTGGCCTTTGTTTGGACCCTGAAAAAAGAATAAAGAGATAGTTTTCCGCCACCCAGTTGTGCTTTCTATGAACTGACTTAATTACCTTCTGGCGTCTAGGGAATGGAATCTAGCCTCCTCATTTCTGGGTTCATTAAAAAAACAAGGTAAAATGATTTCTTGAGACATATGACTGAGTTATCTGAAGTCAAGTTCAATTTTCAGGATACATGTGAAATGGCTGCATCAAATTTTGGGGCCTTTTCCCAACTCTCAGAAATATCTGCTTACAAGGGGTTATTTTCTTTGAACTCCTTTTGGAATGAAACCTCTTATCAGACTTCTTCGATTCCCTCTCTATCAGGGAGGATAAGCTCTTATTTACTAGGAAATATTTCTGATTCCTCACCTCCAACACCCAAACATCACGTCGTGTATGGTTCTGGGCTCTTTAATATCCTCAATTTTAATTGCGGCCCTAACCTCCTTGACTAATTTGTCTGTGTCTTCTGCCGCGAAATAAGCTAGGCCTTTTTTATAGTCTATGGAGGAGGATAGGATGAGACATCCGAATAAAACCCTTTTAATTCCTCATCTTTCAAGTCCTCGTCCGAACTTGTCTCCAACTTCTCAGCAGGAACATAAGGGGCCCTATTCTTAAGTCCCTTAGGTAAATTCCTGACCTCGGTTTTAACAATAGTCTTTAAGTTATTCACCATCTTCTCTATGAAAGATTGGCACAACTTTCTGCTTTAGGATGGCAACAATTTGGCTCTACAAAGTGCATATTCCTTGTTCTTTGATTTTTTCAGAGCTTTTCTAAGCCTGTCCTAATATAAAATATATTCCAGGGACACAGCATTAGTGTAAAAGGGGTATTTACTTCACCCACCCAAGCAGCAGGAAACTAACGCCTGCTTCTTCCATGGGATCTCGGGTCTGGCTTCCTTCCTCCATTCTGTTGATCCACTGATGCAGCCAAGAATGGTAGGGGGAAGATCACCGTTTATAATATGAGGTGCCATTTTTAAAATTCCTGCCTCTGGGGTTGCCGCGCCCCCTAGTACATGCCCCTGGAAGTGACAACAGATGCTTGGCACTCTCCCCTGCACGCATCTGAACACAACATACTGTGGCCCTCAGGACAGAAGGAAAGGGATGTAATGGCCTTCTAAGCCATCTCCTTGTGCCACTCAACCCCAGCCAATCCTATGGGAACTCTCGTGACTGTTTCAGCCTCCTGCACAGGACAGGCGACATACCTGATCCAGAGAAGAGAGTGTCCGAAATCCCTGGTATTCCCAGGGACTGCAGGTCTCCTTACAAGGACAGGAAACCACTAAAGCAGGAAGAGAGGCTCCACCTTTTAAATCTGTAGGCTTCCTGTCCTTGGGGGCAGATCATGTCTCTCTTGTATGGTGCTGTTGTTGGGATGGGAAAAAAATATATATTAAAAAGTCACCAAATCTCCCTTCAGATCTCATTGACAGATTCTCAATTACCCCATTCTGCAGCCAATAATAGACAATGCATCATAGCGGCTATAAAAGGCAAACAATGTAAAATTGTTCATGAAACTCTATTGCAGAAATAATGTTAAACCCCAAACACATGCATTAAAGAAAAATAAAATAGTCACTAAAAGTGGAAAATCCCTTAAACATATTTATTACGGTGCAGGAAAGAATATATATATATATATATATATATATATATATATATATATATATATATAATCTCTTTGTACCGTGTTAGCCAGTAGATAGAAAAATATTTAGAATCGAGAGTTCTCAGTGGTTGATACTGTACCTTTTAATCGCTAACTGAAAAGATGGTAACAAATTGTAAAGGGAAGGAGTCATAGTGCTGTTTCCCTTTATGCTAAGATTTGTGAGGGTTGAACCTGCACTGATCATAAAGTGATGGCTTATCCAATGATTTCCTGTTCCAGCCTCCTGACTGGTCAAGCCAAACACAGTTCTCAAAAGGTCAGGTGAGCGAAGAAAAGAATGTTCTCAGTTCTTGTTCCCACAGAGACCACCAGAGCAGCCTGCGCTGGAGCAAAAAGGGTTAAGGAGACATTATTTTAGACTATCCCTTACCTTAAAAAAATGTATGTCAAATCGCACATGAAGAAAGAATACATTCCGAAAACACATTCAGGATATTTTGTTTCTCGGCTCTTGTTATATTATTATTATTATTTATTATTATAGCGCCATTTATTCCATGGCGCTTTACATGTGAGGAGGGGTATACATATTAAAAACAAGTACAATAATCTTGAACAATACAAGTCATAACTAGTACAGGAGGAGAGAGGACCCTGCCCGCGAGGGCTCACAATCTACAAGGGATGAGTGAGAATACAGTAGGCGAGGATAGAGCTGGTCATGTAGCGGTTTGGTCGATCGGTGGTTACGGCAGGGTGTAGGCTTGTCGGAAGAGGTGGGTCTTCAGGTTCTTTTTGAAGGTTTCGATGGTAGGCGAGAGTCTGATGTGTTGTGGTAGAGGGTTCCAGAGTAGGGGTGATACGCGAGAGAAATCTTGTATACGATTGTGGGAAGAGGAGATAAGAGGGGAGTAGAGAAGCAGATCGTGTGAGGATCGGAGGTTGCGTGTAGGTAAGTAGATGTATGGAGGAGACAGGTTGTGGATGGCTTTGAATGTCATGGTTAGGGTTTTGTATTGGAGTCTCAGGGCAATGGGGAGCCAGTGAAGGGATTGACAGAGGGGAGAGGCCGAAGAATAGCGGGTGGACAGGTGGATTAGTCGGGCAGCAGAGTTTAGAATAGATTGGAGGGGTGCAAGAGTGTTCGAGGGGAGGCCACAGAGCAGGAGGTTGCAGTAGTCAAGGCGGGAGATGATGAGGGCATGGACTAGGGTTTTTGCAGATTCTTGGTTGAGAAATTTACGGATTCGTGAAATATTTTTGAGTTGAAGTCGGCAGGAAGTGGAAAGGGCTTGGATATGTGGTTTGAAGGAGAGATCAGCGTCAAGGATTACCCCGAGGCAGCGAGCTTGTGGGACTGGGGAGAGTGGGCAGGCATTTACTGTAATGGATAGGTTCGTTGGGGGGGTCGCGTGAGATGGGGGAAAGATGATGAATTCTGTTTTGTCCATGTTAAGTTTCAGAAATCTAGCGGAGAAGAAGGATGAAATAGTGGACAGACATTGAGGGATTCTGGTTAGTAGGGAGGTGATATCTGGTCCAGAGATGTAGATCTGTGTGTCATCAGCATAGAGATGGTACTGAAAGCCATGAGATTCTATGAGCTGTCCCAGGCCAAAGGTGTAAATGGAGAAGAGCAGGGGCCCAAGGACTGAACCTTGTGGGACTCCAACAGATAGGGGGCGAGGTGAGGAGGTGGTGTGTGAGTAAGAGACGCTGAATGTCCGGTCTGTTAGGTATGATGAGATCCAGGATAGGGCCAAGTCTTTGATGCCAAGGGATGAGAGGGTCTGTAATAATAGGAAATGGTCCACTGTGTCAAAGGCAGCCGACAGGTGGAGGAGTAGGAGGAGAGAGTAGTGTCGCTTGATCTTGGCGGTTAAGAGGTCATTGGTGACCTTAGATAGGGCAGTTTCAGTGGAGTGGTGTGACCGGAAGCCAGATTGTAAGCGGTCAAAGAGGAAGCAAGAAGGGAGATGGGAGGACAGGTCAAGGTAGACGTGTTGTTCCAGTGGTTTGGAGGCATAAGGGAGAAGTGATATAGGGCGATAGCTAGATACAGAGGATGGGTCAAGAGAGGGCTTTTTGAGGATAGGTGTGATGGAGGCATGTTTAAAGCTTGAGGGGAAAACACCAGTTGTTAGTGATAGGTTGAAGAGGTGGGTTAGGGTTGGGATGAAGACTGTGGTGAGGTTTGGGATGAAGTGGGATGGGAGCGGGTCAAGCGCACAGGTGGTGAGATGCGATCTTTAGAGTAGAGTGGAGAGTTGATCTTCTGTAATGGTGGAGAAGTTGGTTTTGGAGGTGGAGGGCTGGGAAGTCTGGAGGAAGGGCTCTGGGGGTTGTTGACCAAAACTGTCTCTGATGCTATCAATCTTCTGCTTAAAAAATGAGGCAAAGTCTTCAGCGGAGATAAGTGGGGAGGGAGGAGGTGCTGGGGGCGGAGGAGAGAATTGAAGGTGTTGAATAACTGTTTAGGGTTGTGAGACAGGGAGGATATGAGAGATGAGAAGTAGGTTTGTTTAGCTGTGGTGAGTGTGGCCTTGAAAGTAGTGAGAGACTGTTTGAATGCGATGAAGTGCTCGTTGGAGTGGGATCTTTTCCATCTGCGCTCAGCAACCCTGGAAGCTCGCCTCAGTTCTTTGGTCAGGCTGGTGTGCCAGGGCTGTCTGTTGATTTTGCGAGCTTTGGTATGTGTTAGTGGGGCAGCAGATTCCAAAGCTACAGCTATTGTGGTGTTATATAGAGTGGCAGCTTCATCCGCATTGTGTAAGGAACTTATATCTGTGAGAGGGAGGAGGGATTCAGAGAATGAATGTAGGTCAAGATGTTTAAGATTTCTGCGAGGGTGTGAAAGTTTGTGGAGTGGGGATTGTAGACATGGAGTGGAGAGAGATGAGAATGTGAGAAGTTTGTGGTCAGAGAGTGGAAGAGGTGAGTTAGAGAGGTTAGATAGGGAGCAGAGGCGGGTGAAGATGAGGTCCAATGTGTGACCATCTTTGTGAGTGGCTGCAGAAGACCATTGAGTGAGGCCGAAGGAGGAAGTGAGAGATAGAAGTTTAGTGGCAGCTGAGAGGGAAGTGTCAATGGGGATGCTGAAGTCGCCCATGATGATAGTGGGGATGTCCGCGGAAAGGAAATGAAGTAGCCAGGTGGTGAAGTGGTCAAATGGTTATATGAGCTTTCATAGACTAGACTCAATGAAAAAAGCATGGACCATAAGAGTGTTGGGGAAAAAATAAAAAGTTTTATATGACGCAGCACAAACATCTACAAGTAAAAAGACCAAAGGCATTTTAGAAATCTAAACTAATTAACCCCTTCTTCATGACCCCAGCTTTTTTAGCTTTTGCACTTTTGTTTTTCGCTCCCCTTCTTCCCAGAGCCATAACTTTTTTATTTTTCCGTCAATATGGCCATGTGAGGGCTTATTTTTTACGGGATGAGTTGCACTTTTGAATGACGTTTTACCATGTAATGTACTCGAAAACAGAAAAAAATTCCAAGTGCGGTGAAATTGCCAAAAAAGTGCAATCCCACACTTGTTTTTTGTTTGGCTTTTTTGCTAGGTTCACTAAATGGTAAAACTGACATGTCATTATGGTTCTCCAGGTCATTATGAGTTCATAGACACCAAACATGTCTACGTTCTATTTTATCTAAGTGGTGAAAAAAAATTCCCAAAAAATTGCGACATTTTTCGATATCCATAGCTTCTCCATTTTTCGTGATCTGGGGATGGCTAAGGACTTATTTTTTGTGCACTGAGCTGACGTTTTTAATAATACCATTTTGGTGCAGATAAGTTCTTTTGATTGCCCGTTATTGCATTTTAATGCAGTGTCGCGGTGACCAAAAATACGTAATTCTGGCATTTTGACTTTTTTTCTCGCTACACCGTTTGGGGATCAGGTTAATCCTTTTTTTTCTTATTGATAGATCGGGCGATTCTACACTGAAATATGTGTAGGTTTGATTTTATTTTTTTATTTTGAATGGGGCGAAAGGGGGGTAATTTAACTTTTTTTTTTTTCACATTTTTAAAAACTTTTTTTTTTCATTTTGGCATGCTTCAATAGTCTCCATGGAAGGCTAGACATTGGCATAGCCTGATCGGCTCTGCTATATAGGGGAGATGCTCAGATCGCCTTTATGTAGCCGAATTACTGCATTGTTATGAACGCCGACCACACAGGGTGGCATTCATAGCAATCCGGCATCAACAACCATAGAGGCCTCTGGTTGTTATGCCGACACGCCGATGACGCCCGATCACGTGACTGGGGTCACTGGTGCGAGCATTTCCAGCTGGATGGCCGGGAGCGCTTGTTAAATGCTGCTGTCAGCAGCACAGACCAAAAGTTTGGACACACCTCATTTAAAGATTTTTCTGTATTTTCATGACTATCAATATTGTACATTCACACTGAAGGCATCAAAACTATGAATTAACACATGTGGAATTATATACTTAACAAAAGAGTGTGAAACAACTGAAATTATGTCTTATATTCTAGGTTTTTCAAAGTAGCCACCTTTTGCTTTGATGACTGCTTTGCACACTCTTGACGTTCTGTTGATGTAATCTCAGAGGTAGTCATAGGAAATGGTTTTCACTTCACAGGTGTGCCCTGTCAGGTTTAATAAGTGGGATTTCTTGCCTTATAAATGTGGTTGAGACCATCAGTTGTGTTGAGCAGAAGTATGGTGGATACACAGCTGATAGTCCTACTGAATAGACTGTTAGAATAAGTATTATGGCAAGAAAAAAGCAGCTAAGTAAAGAAAAACGAGTGGCCATCATTACTTTAAGAAATGAAGGTCAGTCAGTCCGAAAAATTGGGAAAACTTTGAAAGCGTCCCCAAGTGCAGTGACAAAAACCATCAAGCGCTACAAAGAAACTGGCTCACATGAAGACCGCCCCAGGAAAGGAAGACCAAGAGTCACCTCTGCTCCTGAGGATAAGTTCATCCGAGTCACCAGCCTCAGAAATCACAGGTTAACAGCAGCTCAGATTAGAGACCAGGTCAATGCCACACAGTGTTCAACAGCAGACACATCTCTACAACAACTGCTAAGAGGAGACTTTGTGCAGCAGGCCTTCATGGTAAAATAGCTGCTAGGAAACCACTGCTAAGGACAGGCAACAAGCAGAAGAGACTTGCTTGGGCTAAAGAACACATTGGACATTAGACCAGTGGAAATCTGTGCTTTGGTCTGATGAGTCCAAATTTGAGATCTTTGGTTCCAACCACCATGTCTTTGTGCGATGCAGAAAAAGATGAAAGGATGGACTCTACATGCCTCTTTCCCACCGTGAAGCATGGAGGAGGAGGTGTGATGGTGTGGGGGTGCTTTGCTGGTGACACTGTTGGGGATTTATTCAAAATTGAAGGCATACTGAACCAGCATCTTGCAGCGGCATGCTATTCCTTTTGGTTTGTGTTTAGTCGGACCATCATTTATTTTTTAACAGGACAATGACCCCAAACACATCTCCAGGCTGTATAAGGGCTATGTGACCAAGAAGGAGAGTGATGGGGTGCTACGCCAGATGACCTGGCCTCCACAGTCACCAGACCTGAACCCAAAGGAGATGGTTTGGGGTGAGCTGAACCGTAGAGTGAAAGCAAAAGGGCTAACAAGTGCTAAGCATCTCTGGGAACTCCTTCAAGATTGTTGGAAGACTATTCCCGGTGACTACCTCTTGAAGCTCATCAAGAGAATGCCAAGAGTGTATAAAGCAGTCACCAAAGGAAAAGGTGGCTACTTTGAAGAACCTAGAATATAAGACATAATTTCAGTTGTCTCACACTTTTTTGTTAGGTATTTAATTCCACATGTGTTAATTCATAGTTTTGAAGACTTCAGTGTGAATGTACAATTTTCATAGTCATGAAAATGCAGAAAAATCTTTAAATGAGAAGGTGTGTCCAAACTTTTGGTCTGTACTGATTATATATATATATATATATATATATATATATATATATATATATATATATATATATATATATATATATATATATATATATATATATATATATATATATATATATATATATTGTGGGAATATAACTCATCAGGGATCTCTGCTTTGGCCCAAGCAGGTGGCTATGGAGTCACAACGAACAATAGCAGGCTAGCGAGTTCCACACAGGTATGTGTCAGGTGTATTTATTGTACACATTTGCCGTACAATGTTACACGTGCCAAACATGAAATAAAATGTCTAAGGCCGTCTGGCCACTAACTAACAACAAGATACTAACTGCAAAATAAACCTATACAGCAAGAAAGAAGTTTGTGCAACCTTACTGTGTCAGCTCCCAGACCAGCAGATGAGAGACTGAGATCCCAGCAGTTCCTTGATTATATCAGCTGAAGCAAAAGCTGGATCGTATGTGTGGAAGGGAAGCACCAGAGCTTTCAGGCTGATCACTAAAGAAACCAGGACCGGATTACAGAGAAATAAACAGCTTCACAATCAATACCGTGATACATATGAAATGAAACGGGGAGAAACATATCTGTTTTCTAGTACTTCTCCCCTTGGCACCTCACATACCCCCTTCCTTTGTTCGAGCCTGTAAGGTCGGACACGATGAGTCACTAAGCAGTGTGTTCTGGATAACGCATCTGCATTCCCGTGCGCTGCGTCTGCCCTGTGCTCAACGGAAAAGTTAAAAGGTTGTAATGCCAAGAACCAGCGTGTCACCCTCGCATTGCCCTCTTTTGCGCGGGACATCCATGTTAGGGGTGAATGGTCCGTTACTAGCCTAAATTGGCGACCTAGTAAATAATAGCGTAAGGTGAATAGGGCCCATTTCACAGACAGGGCTTCGCGCTCAACCACGCTATAATTCTTTTCTGCCCTGGTAAGCTTCCTACTCAGATAGCTTACTGGGTGTTCCTCGTCATTCACTTCCTGTGACAACACTGCACCGAGGCCGACACCAGAGGCGTCCGTTTGGACAATAAACTCCCGTTTAAAGTCAGGGGCAACCAACACTGGTTGGTCACAGAGGACCGTTTTCAAATACTGAAAGGCCTTCTCTGCTTCTGCGTTCCACTTTATTGTGATAGATTTTGAGCCCTTGGTAAGCTCTGTGAGAGGGGCCGCGATGGTGGCAAAATTTTTAATGAAGCGCCTATAATAGCCAACGATCCCTAAAAAGGCTCCGACCTGTTTTTTGTTGACCGGTCGTGGCCAATTCTGAATAGCGTCCACTTTATTGGTCTGTGGCTTTACGACTCCTCGCCCTATGCTATATCCCAGATAGCGAGCCTCTTCCAATCCCAAGGTACATTTCTTAGGATTGGCAGTTAACCCAGCAGTTTTTATCGAGTCTAAGACGGCTTGTACTTTTGACAAATGTGTGTCCCAGTCATCACTAAAGACAATGATATCGTCCAAGTATGCGGACACATACCGGACGTGGGGTTTAAGGACAATATCTATTAGACGTTGGAAGGTGGCTGCAGCACCATGCAACCCAAATGGCATATCACGGTACTGGAACAGTCCCTGGGGCGTTACAAAGGCCGTTTTCTCTTCGGCTGAATCCGTGAGGGGAATCTGCCAATAACCTTTTGTTAAGTCGATAGTAGATATGTACCTGGCCGAACCCAGTCTCTCTATAAGTTCATCAACTCTCGGCATCGGGTAGGCATCGAATTTTGATACCTCATTTAATTTCCGAAAATCATTACAAAACCTAATAGTCCCATCGGGTTTGGGCACTAGCACGATTGGGCTAGCCCAATCACTCCGGGACTCTTCAATGACTCCAAGTTCTAACATTTTCTCGACTTCCTGGGCAATGGCTTGTCTCCGAGCCTCCGGAATTCGATATGGTTTTAGTCGTACACGGACCTGTGGATCAGTAACAATGTCGTGTTTAATTAAGTGAGTACGACCAAGAAGCTCTGAAAAAACCTCTGCGTTTTTCTGTATAAATTCCTTAGTCTCTCGTTTCTGACTTTCGGATAGTGTCTCTGCAATACCCACCTCTGGCAATGCTACCTGGGGGTCATTTACCACAGATGGGGGTGCCCTACGAGGTCCATCATTAAGGGTGGATTTTGTCATTAGACTCTCCCTATCCCGCCAGGCCTTAAGCAAGTTTATGTGGTAGATTTGTACGGCTTTCCGTGCAACAGCAACACTTTGTGCATGATCCCTCTCATCTCGGGGTGCCGAATCAAAGCCTGCTTTATTGCATTCAACTGCTCTTGCTGAATCTGGTTTTGCTGGTCCAGGGCTTGCTGGAAGTAAGTATTGGTCTGCTGTTGTTGCACATTTGCCTGCAATAACTGTTTCACTAGTTCCTCCATATTACTGGACTCTTGGCTCTTCAAAAGCACATGAGCTTTCAGCCAGGACATACACAGAGCACTTTATCTGCAGTCACAGTCCAACAGCCACTATGCCCGCATTCTCCACCATTTGTGGGAATATAACTCATCAGGGATCTCTGCTTTGGCCCAAGCAGGTGGCTATGGAGTCACAACGAACAATAGCAGGCTAGCGAGTTCCACACAGGTATGTGTCAGGTGTATTTATTGTACACATTTGCCGTACAATGTTACACGTGCCAAACATGAAATAAAATGTCTAAGGCCGTCTGGCCACTAACTAACAACAAGATACTAACTGCAAAATAAACCTATACAACAAGAAAGAAGTTTGTGCAACCTTACTGTGTCAGCTCCCAGACCAGCAGATGAGAGACTGAGATCCCAGCAGTTCCTTGATTATATCAGCTGAAGCAAAAGCTGGATCGTATGTGTGGAAGGGAAGCACCAGAGCTTTCAGGCTGATCACTAAAGAAACCAGGACCGGATTACAGAGAAATAAACAGCTTCACAATCAATACCGTGATACATATGAAATGAAACGGGGAGAAACATATCTGTTTTCTAGTACTTCTCCCCTTGGCACCTCACATAATATATATATATATACATATATATATACATATATATATATATATATATATATATGTGTGTGTGTGTGTGTGTGTGTGTGTGTGTGTGTGTGTGTGTGTGTGTGTGTGTGTGTGTGTGTGTGTGTGTGTGTGTGTGTATGTATGTATACACCTCCCTGCTCACTCCCCACTGGGGGTGGTCTTTCTTGTCCTCTCTCATTCTCGGGTCGTCTACCAGGGGCCTGGGAGTTTGAGGATTCTACGCAGGATCTTGGTTGTTCCCAGCGCTTTTCTTGTCAAAGAGCTCAGATGTTGCTCCTGGGATCTTTGTAGCCATTCTACCAACTTAAGAGTCACTGCACCAAATGCTCCTATCACTATTGGAATCACTGTTGCCTTCACCTTCCACATCTTCTCCTGTTCTCCTTTGAGGGCCTCGTATTTCTCCATCTTCTCATATTCCTTCCTTCTGATGTTGCTGTCTCTCTTCATTGCCACATCTATTATCATTGCTGTCTTCTCATTCTTGTCTGCTATCACAATGTCTGGTTGGTTAGCCAACACCTGCCTATCTGTCTGGACCTTGAAGTCCCACAGGAATTTAGACCTTTCATTCTCCACTACTTTTTCTGGGGTCTCCTACCTGGACTTACAGTAGCCCATAAGCTGTGCAGATGTTGTTTCTGTATACAATTCCAGCTACTTGGTTGTGGCGTTCGGTATAGCCTGCTCCTGCGTGCATTTTGCATCCTGCCACTATGTGCTGGACTGTTTCTGAGGTTTCTTTGCATAGTCTGTACCTTGGTGTGGTAGATTCCTGCTTCTATGGATCTCGTACTTAGTACTTGCTCTTGTGCTGCTATGATTAGTGCCTCTGTGCTGTCTCGGAGTCCAGCTTTCTCCAGCTATTGGTAGGTTTTCTCCATGTCAGTCACCTCCATTATCTGTCGATGGTACATCCCATGCAGCGACTTGTCTTGCCATGGCGCTTCATGTTCCTGTTGTTGCCGCCTTAAGCTTTCTCTCGGCATCATCTTTTGGTGCCATTTTTCTGATGTATTCCTGGATACTCTGTTTCATCTGTGATGGTAGTACTGAGAAATGGATGTTCTCTGCTCCCGTCCCACATGCTCAGAAGGAGCTTTGGTAAACCAGCCATTCTAAACAGCTACAAAGGAAGAGTGAACTAGGGTGATAAGCCAGCACCTACAGCATGGTGTCCAAGAAAGTAGAAAGCAAAATAATGTAATTGAGTTTATTAGGAATATTTAGAACTTTATAAAGGCCGACAGAGATAATAATAATTTTTATTTATATAGCGCCAACATATTCCGCAGCACTTTACAATTAAGCGGGGACATGTACAGACAATAAATTCAGCATAAGTTAAGACAATTTAAACAGTGACATTAGGGGTGAGGTCCCTGCTCGCAAGCTTACAATCTACAAGGAAATGGGGGGACAATAAATAGGGATTCTCATATGAAGCTGCATGATCCGGTCATCAGCCGTGTGTTTAAGTGCAATAGTCAAGTATCAAGTGCAGTTATCGTGTGCATGGAGGGTGTGAAGACAGATGAATAGTAGGGTGCAGATTCACATGCAGATAATATTTGGAAGGAGGGAACAGGACAAAGTTAGTTTACTGAGTAGTTGATGTGGTAGGCTTGTTTGAAGAGATGGGTTTTTAAAGCGAGCTTGAATAGGTCGGGGCTAGATATCAGTCTGATCGTCTGGGGAAGTGCATTCCAGAGAGCTGGCGCAACACGAGAGAAGTCTTGGAGACGGAGGTGCGAGGTTCGGATTACGGGGGATGTTAGTCTTAGGTCATTTGTAGAACGGAGGGCACGTGTAGGGCGATGGATGGAGATGAGAGAGGAGATATAAGGCGGTGCAGAACTGTGGAGAGCTTTGTGGGTGAGAGAGATGAGTTTATACTGAACCCTGTAGTGAATGGGTAGCCAGTGTAATGACTGGCACAAGATGGAGGCATCGGTGAAGCGGTTGGACAGAAATATGACCCTGGCTACCGCATTCAAGATGGATTGGAGAGGAGAATGTTTGGAAAGAGGGAGACCGATCAGAAGAGAGTTGCAGTAGTCCAGACGAGAATGAATAAGAGCAACACAAGTAGAGAAGGGAGAAACACAAGTAGTTCAGTTTTGGAGAGATTTAGTTTCAGATAGAGGGAGGACATGATGTTAGAGACAGCAGACAGACAATCCTTGGTATTTTAAATTAGGGTAGGGGTGATGTCGGGGGAAGAAGTGTATAATTGGGTGTCGTCAGCATAGAGATGGTACTGGAACCCAAATCTGCTGATTGTTTGTCCAATAGGGGCAGTGTATAGAGAGAAGAGGAGGGGGCCCAGGACTGAGCCCTGCGGAACCCCGATAGTAAGGGGACGAGGAGAGGAAGAGGAGCCGGCAAAAGATACAGTGAAGGAGCGGTCAGAGAGGTAGGAGGAGAACCAGGAGAGGGCTGTGTCCTTGAGGCCTATGGAGCGGAGCATGGTGAGAAGGAGCTGGTGATCCACAGTATCAAATGCGGCAGATAGATCCAGGAGAATCAGCAGAGAGCAATGACCTTTGGATTTAGCTGTTATTAGGTCATTAGAGACTTTAGTGAGGGCAGTTTCAGTGGAGTGTGAAGAGCGGAAACCAGATTGTAAGGGGTCAAGAAGAGAGTTATCCGAGAGATAGCGGATTAGACGGGAGTGGACCAAGCGATCCAGGAGTTTAGAGATGAAGGAAAGGTTAGAGACAGGTCTGTAGTTAGCCGTGCAGTTCTGGTCCAGGGATGGCTTTTTAAGTAAATCGGTAATGATGGCATGTTTAAATGAGGAGGGAAAGATGCCTGAGGAAAGAGAGAGGTTAAATATTTTAGTCAGGTGAGTGGTGACCACTGGTGAGAAAGACTGCAGGAGAGGTGAAGGAATGGGCTCACTATTGCAGGTTGTAGGCCGGGCAGAAGTAAGGAGCTTGGAAACTTCTTCTTCTGAAACAGGCTCAAAGATGTCTAATGAGCTTTAGGTGCGGCAGGGAAGGGGATCCAGGCACTGAGGAGATTGGGCTGAGATATTCTGATGGATGTGGTTGATTTTTTTCTAGGAAATAAGTGGCCAGATCCTCACCACTGAGATTGGAGATGGGGGCCTGTACTTTAGGTTTCAGGAGGGAGTTTAAGGTTTCAAAAAGTCGTTTTGGGTTGTTGGAGAGTGAGGTGATGGGGTGGTGAAGTAGGATTGTTTGGCCAGAGAAAGGGCAGAGTTATAGGTTTTGAGCATGAACTTATAGTGGGATGAAGTCTTCTGCTAAGAGAGATTTTCTCCACTGCCGCTCTGCACACCTTGAGCAACGCTGAAGAAAGCGTGTTTGCATAGTGTGCCACGGCTGCCGTTGTCTGTGTTGGGTCTTTCTGCGAGTAGAAGGTGCTGCTTCATCCAGGGCATTCTTAAGTGTAATATTGAAGTGTGACAATGCTAAGTCTGGACAGGAGAGTGAGGAGATGGGGGCTAAAGATGTGTGGAGGGTGTGCTGGGTATCAATGGTACGTGTATTCCGATAAGTGTGGTAAGTGGGGGTGTCCCGGGTGAGGAGACAATTGTTGACAGAGAATAATAATAATAATAATTTTTATTTATATAGCGCCAACATATTCCGCAGCGCTTTACAAATTATAGAGGGGACTTGTACATACAATAGACATTACAGCATAACAGAAATACAGTTCAAAACATATACCAGGAGGAATGAGGGCCCTGCTCGCAAGCTTACAAACTATGAGGAAAAGGGGAGACACGAGAGGTGGATGGTAACAATTGCTATAGTTATTCGGACCGGCTAAAGTGTAAGGCTCAGGTGTTCATGTAAAGCTGCATGAACCAGTTAACTGCCTAAGTATGCAGCAGTACAGACACAGAGGGCTATTAACTGCATAAAGTGAATGAGAACATAGTGCGAGGAATCTGTTTTTTGTTTTGTTTTGTTTTTGTTTTTTAAATAGGCCACACAGGGATCGTTAGGTTAATGCATTGAGGCGGTAGGCCAGTCTGAACAAATGAGTTTTTAGGGCACGCTTAAAACTGTGGGGATTGGGAATTAATCGTATTAACCTAGGTAGTGCATTCCAAAGAATCGGCGCAGTACGTGTAAAGTCTTGGAGACGGGAGTGGGAGGTTCTGATTATTGAGGATGCTAACCTGAGGTCATTAGCGGAGCGGAGGGCACGGGAAGGGTGGTAGACTGAGACCAGAGAGGAGATGTAGGGTGGTGCTGAGCCATGGAGTGCTTTGTGGATGAGGGTAGTAGTTTTGTACTGGATTCTGGAGTGGATGGGTAGCCAGTGTAATGACTGGCACAAGGTAGAGGCATTGGTGTAACGGTTGGTGAGGAATATGATCCTGGCAGCAGCATTCAGGACAGATTGGAGCGGGGAAACTTTGGTAAGAGGGAAGCCGATTAGTAGAGAGTTACAATAGTCCAGACGAGAATGAATAAGTGAAACAGTAAGAGTTTTTGCAGAGTCGAAAGTAAGAAAAGGGCGAATTCTAGAAATGTTTTTGAGATGCAGGTAAGAAGAGCGAGCCAGTGATCGGATGTGGGGGGTGAATGAAAGGTTAGAATCAAGGATGACCCCAAGGCAGCGGGCATGTTGCTTTGGAGTAATGGTGGAACCGCACACGGAGATGGCAATGTCAGGCAAAGGTAGGTTAGTAGAGGGAGAGAACACGAGGAGTTCAGTTTTTGACAGGTTTAGTTTCAGATAGAGGGAGGACATGATGCTAGAGACAGCGGTAAGACAATCACTGGTGTTTTCTAATAAGGCAGGCGTGAGATCAGGAGAAGAAGTGTATAATTGGGTGTCGTCAGCATAGAGATGGTACTGGAAACCAAATCTACTGATTGTTTGTCCAATAGGGGCAGTGTACAAAGAGAAAAGGAGGGGGCCTAGGACTGATCCTTGAGGAACCCCAACAGTAAGGGGAAGGTGAGAGGAGGAGGAACCAGCAAAACATACAGTGAAGGATCGGTCAGAGAGATAGGAGGAGAACCAGGAGAGAACGGTGTCCTTGAGGCCGATGGAGCGAAGCATAGTGAGGAGGAGCTGATGATCCACAGTGTCGAATGCTGCAGAGAGATCCAAGAGAATTAGCATGGAGTAGTGACCATTAGATTTAGCTGTTAGTAGGTCATTAGAGACTTTAGTGAGGGCAGTTTCAGTAGAGTGTAAAGAGCGGAAGCCAGATTGAAGAGGGTCGAGAAGAGAGTTATCTGAGAGATAGCGGGTAAGACGGGAGTGGACCAGGCGTTCGAGGAGTTTAGAGATGAAGGGAAGATTAGAGACAGGTCTATAATTAGCGGCACAGTTTTGATCGAGAGATGGTTTTTTAAGTAATGGATGTATGATGGCATGCTTAAATGAGGAGGGAAAAATACCGGAAGTGAGGGAAAGGTTGAATATTTTTGTTAGGTGAGAGGTGACAGCCGGGGAAAGGGACTGGAGGAGATGTGACGGAATGGGGTCACTGGTGCAAGTGGTCCGGCGAGAAGATGCAAGGAGCCTGCTTACTTCTTCTTCTGTAACTGCTTCAAAGTCAGAGAGTGAACTAGATGCAGTGGGGGAGGGAGGACAGTGCATGGTATGAAGAGATTGGGAGATGATTTCCTGTCGAATGTGGTCAATTTTTTCTTTGAAATAATTGGCCAGATCGTCAGCACGGAGATCCGTGGTTGGGGCCTGCGCTCTTGGGTTGAGTAGGGACTGGAACGTGTCAAAGAGACGTTTAGGGTTATTGGACAGGGAGGTGATGAAGGTGTTGAAGTAGGTTTGTTTGGAGAGGTGAAGGGCAGAATTGTATGTCTTTAGCATGAACTTATAATGGATAAAATCTTCAGGTAGATTAGATTTTCTCCACAGACGTTCTGCGCACCTGGAGCACCGCTGCAGGAACCGTGTTTGCAGCGTGTGCCACGGTTGTTGCCGTCTGTGCCGAGTTGTTTTATGTATAGGAGGAGCAGCTTCATCCAGAGCACTTTGCAGGGTTTCATTGTAATGCTTCAGAGCAGAGTCAGGACATGAGATGGAGAAGATTGGGGCCAATGATGACGGCAAGTTCTTCATAAGTTTCTGGGTGTTAATGGCCTGTATGTTTCTATAAGTGTGGAAAGTGGGGGTGACCTTAGCGGGATGGCAGTTCTTGATAGAGAATGAAAGAAGGTTGTGGTCAGAAAGTGGGAGAGGGGAGTTTGTGAAATCATCCATTGAGCAAAGCCGGGAGAAGACCAAGTCAAGGGAGTTTCCATCTTCATGCGTTGGCGAGTTAGTATGCTGCGAGAGACCGAAAGAGGAGGATAGAGCTAAAAGGTGAGAAGCAGATGGGGAGAGGGGAGAGGCAATAGGGATGTTGAAATCACCCATGATAATGGTGGGGGTGTCACAGGAGAGAAAGTGTGGAAGCCAGGTGGCAAAGTGATCCAGGAACTGATGAGAGGGGCCAGGAGGACGATACACCACCGCCACTCGCATGGAGAAGGGGACGTAGAGTCTGACCACATGGACCTCAAAGGAAGGGAAGACAAGTGAGGGTACTTGGGGGATAACTTGGAAAGTACATTTTGGTGAAAGGAGCAGACCAACGCCTCCGCCTGCTCTGTTGTCCGATCTTGGGGTATGAGAAAAATGTAGTCCACCATATGAAAGAGCAGCAGCAGCGGTGGTGTCTGACTGCTGGATCCAGGTTTCAGTAAGAGCCAGGAGATTAAGAGAATTAGAAAGGAAGAAGTCATGAATGAAGGAGAGTTTATTACACACAGCGAGAATTCCAAAGGGCACAATTCAAAGAGACAGAAGGCATGCAGGGAATATTAATAAGGTTAGAGGGGTTTCTGGGTGTAGCAATTGGGAGGTTTGACTGGCTATAACATGGGGGCCGGGGTTTGGGGAGATGTCTCCAGCGACTAGGAGAAGGAGGATCGAAAGAGTGAGCAGATGGTTAAGTGATTTGTGAGAGCGTCTCTTGTGTTGGATGGTGGGACTGAATGGATCTGTGCTGTTAAGCAATGTGAACAGAGCATGAGTGCTATACATAGGAGAGACAAGGACAGAGGGGCCGATATGAATGGAGTGTAGAGAGTTAATGCAAGGGCGGTGAATGTGAGTGAATGCAGCAGCTAGGATATAGATTATACAAATAAATATGGTGAGTATTTGTGCTGTTTCAAGTGAATATGGATTAGATTTTGATTGTCTTACCTGTCTCCTGCCCTGTCTAACTGCCATGTTATAACTGCCGAGTACTTAGAAAAAAAAAGTACTTTGAATAAAAATACACGAATAACAGTGCACGAATGCACCCCTGCATGAATGCATCCCCAAGCTAAGTCTACATTTATAGAAGGCTAGCCCTTAGATCTTCCTATTTTTTTTGTGTTAAAGCTCGTTAGCAATCAATCTAACTCAGTTGAGACAACAGGACACAATAAATGTAGTGATCAGATAAACAAATGTCCAGGTCTACATGGATCATAAACCACTTTGAAACAGTTATGTGATCTCTCTGAGTAAGGACATGCAAAAGTCAGATTAAATATCTACAAACACAAACAAATGCATAATAGGATGACTAACATATATAGATACATGCAGGATTCAATGCCGAAGATAGAATGACTCAGATACCATCCAAGCTGCTTGCTGTCAGGGACTGGAGCAATAGACATGCAGGATAGTTCAGCTCAGAGAATGAATGATATGTTTACCATCCAAGCTGCTTGCTGTCAGGGACTGGAGCAATAGACATGCAGGATAGTTCAGCTCAGAGAATGAATGATATGTTTACCATCCAAGCTGCTTGCTGTCAGGGACTGGAGCAACAGACATGCAGGATAGTTCAGCTCAGAGAATGAATGATATGTTTACCATCCAAGCTGCTTGCTGTCAGGGACTGGAGCAATAGACATGCAGGATAGTTCAGCTCAGAGAATGAATGATATGTTTACCATCCAAGCTGCTTGCTGTCAGGGACTGGAGCAATAGACATGCAGGATAGTTCAGCTCAGAGAATGGAAAGAAGGTTGTGGTCTGAGAGCGGGAGAGTGGAGTTAGTAAAGTCGTGCAGCGATCCGGGACGGGAGAAAACCAGGTCCAGAGTATTCCCATCCTCATGCGTAGGAGAATTAGTAAACTGTGAGAGGTTGAATGAAGAAGTTAGAGAGAGAAGATGAGAGGCAGATTGGGAGAGGGGATCATTGATGGGGATGTTAAAGTCTCCCATGATGAGGGTGGGGATGTCACAGGATAGAAAGTGAGTAAGCCAGGTGGCAAAGTGGTCTAGAAACAGGCGGGAGTAGCCAGGAGGGCGATAAAAAACCGCCACCCGCAAGTGGAAGGGCTTATAGAGTCTGACGGCGTGGACTTCAAAGGAAGGAAATGTAAGTGAGGGAACCAGGGGGATGACCTGGAAAGCACATTGTGATGAAAGGAGTAAACCAACACCTCCACCCTGTCTGTTCTCAGGTCTGGTGGTATGTGAAAATTTCAGCCCACCAAACGAGAGAGCGGCAGCGGCGGTGGTGTCTGAGTGCTGGATCCAGGTTTCTGTAATAGCCAGAAGGTTAAGGGAATTAGAGATACACTACTAATGGCAGCCAGAAGAAAGTGCCCAACTTCAAATTGCAATAAATGTAGTTATTTAGTTATTTATCATGTACTTTGGCCCATGTAATGATAGTTTGTCAGAAAAATTCCCAATAAATGTGTGGAAAGTGTTTTTAAATTTCTCCCATGAATTGTGTATTTCATTAATTTTATTGTCCCACATCTCCCATTTTAAAAACTAAAGCTAATAGTTTAGCGATATGTTAATATTCTGTTCCCTAATGGTCATAGAAATGTAAGCAACCTCATTTTAATGCATTTATTACAAAATCATGAAAATTTGTTGAACAGTGTAATTAGATGAAAATAAATTATCTACTCTGCTGATTTATATCCATAAATACAGAAACGCAAACAAACTGCCGTTAGTTGATGTTTAGACGCTATAAGTATATAGATCTGTATATAAATGTGATCTGTTGATGTAGTGTGATGTCTCCAAACTATAAAGTAAAAACAATACTGTCATCAAGTGGCAAAATTAGGAAGTGTTACTACTTTATTAGTACTACCGCAGGGTTTTCTTTTTGTGCCCAAGAAGGAGCTTTGAAAGAAGTTCCCTACAACCCCCTATTACAAAACGTTATCAGCCAAGTTTCACCCAGATTAATACTGAGCGTTATCTAAAACTGTTGTCCCCCTTTCCAGTGCATCATAGTCAACTTTCTATTTGACCTACCTCCATGCCATATATTTCATTGCCAAAAAAGAAAAAAATTAGACCTGCACAACTTTAGTATTTAGCCATCCAACAACATTAAGGTGACCTTCTAATATGGATGATAACTAGGCAGTATATGTCCTACTTCTCCATGTGCCAAACCAGCTCATGTGATCAAAAAAACGCTAAGTACCTTGCATTTTTAAGGTTTATAGAAATACTGGAGTTCATGTATTCATTATTGGGTGTGCCGAGGCATTGTGTACATGTATTTATTGGCCAGATAGCATATTTGTACCCCTGTGCATTAATTTAATACTAAATGTGTGTGGGCCCTATTTTTCTTTTTTTGTAGAACAAATTGATGTGTGTAGCCCCCTCCAAGGCTCAGCACCCTTATCCACCCATCTCTCCCACCCATGATTTTAATTTCGAGCTACTCCTAGTTTCCATTTCACTCTCCATTCATATAAGGCTAGTTTGGCACATGGAGAGGAAGGACATATAGAGTTATGGACAATCCATATTGAAAGGTGCAGCATGACGTGGTTGGATGACTTTTGCACTCTTTAATCAAAAAATGCCAATAAATGCTTTACGTTTTTACGCTTACAGCAATATTGAGGCTCACGTATTGATCTGTCGCAGCATGCTAATCTATCTATATAATCGTCAAAGGGGTACTTCCATCTGTCTGTCTGTAACGGAAATCCCGAGTCGCTGATTGGTTGCGGCCGGCCGGGCGCGACCAACCAGCGACAGGCTTATTCCGGCCGCGAATTGGCCCCTCCCTACTCTACTCCAGTCAGTGCCCCCTCCCTACTCCCCTCCAATCAGCGCCAGTGTGTCGCCTCATCCCGCACAAACTTTTTTACTATTGATGCTGCCTATGCAGCATCAATAGTAAAAAGATATAATGTTAAAAAAAATAAAAAATAAAAAAAAAATTGTGCTATTCTCACCTTCCGCCGTCCACCGATGCGCGCGATGCTGCCGCCAGCATCCGTTCCCAGTGATGCATTTTAAAAGTACCCAGATGACTTAGCGGTCTCGAAAGACCACTAAGTCATCTGGGTAATTTCTCAATGCATCACTGGGAACGGAAGCTGGCGGCAGCATCGCGCGCATCAGGACAGTTTCGCTGGACGCCGGAGGGAGAGTATATAACTATTTTTTATTTAAATTTTTTTAGCAGGGATATGGTGCCCACACTGCTATATACAACATGGGCTGTGTTATATACTGCATGGGCTGTGTTATATACTACGTGGGCTGTGTTATATCCTGCGTGACTGTTATATACTATGTGGTCAGTGTTGTATACTGCGTGGGCTGTGTTATATACTGCCTGGCTGCTATATACTATGTGGGCAGTGTTATATACTGCACGGGCTGTGTTATATACTACGTGGCCTGTGTTATATACTGCGTGGGCTGTGCTATATACTACGTGGGCTGTGCTATATATTACATGGGCTGTGTTATATACTACGTGGCTGTGCTACATACTACTTGGCTGTGCTATATACTACGTGGCTGTGCTATACACTACGTGGCTGTGCTATATACTCCGTGGCTGTCTACGTTACGTGGGCTGTGCTATATACTATGTGGCTGCTTTATATGGCTGCGTGGGCTGTGTTATATACTATGTGATCAGTGTTATATACTGCGTGGGCTGTGTTATATACTGCCTGGCTGCTATATACTACGTGGGCAGTGTTATATACTACGTGACTGTGCTATATACTACGTGACTGTGCTATATACTACGTGACTGTGCTATATACTACGTGACTGTGCTATATACTACGTGACTGTGCTATATACTACGTGACTATGCTATATACTACGTGACTATGCTATATACTATGTGGCTGTGTTATATACTACGTGGCTGTGCTAAGCGCGACCTACATACATACATACTCTAGAATACCTGATGCGTTAGAATCGGTCCACCATCTAGTGCATCATATATGTATAGGTTTTATTGTCATCCTCAAAAAGCACCCGGACAATGCCAGTCTTCATATGCCTATGCTTGTTTTTTTGGCATCAGGTAAAGTTTTTTCAATACTAGAAGCACTAAAAAGCTATTTTAGGAGTTTAAATAGTTTGAGACATAGACTTTTGGAAGAAAACACAATTTTAATAGGGGCTGCCCCGTCTAGACAAAGCAGGTCCAGATGATAATCAAACAACAGGCTAACAAACAGACAATCCCTGCATATGTTGTGGCTGTCGAACAGTCGTGAGAAAAGCAGGCGCGGGGACCTGAACATATTTTTGGAGCACAACGAAGACACTTGTTTAGCAGCCGAGCATGATCGGATAACGCCTTATCTGATCATGTTCTCTCATCACTATTAATGAACTTCTTTTAACATTGGAGTCCATTTATAAATGTATCATTTCTATCATTATTACTCACGACGCGGCATGAGCGCAACGAGCAGGCGGCATGCACTTACCGTGCCGATTTCTGCAGCCTGCTTTAAGATGTTCTCTTTCAGGCCTTTGGCTCGCTTTTTGTGGAATGGATGACTCTGGCTTTGTATCACAAATACGATTCCTCCTAATTCTATAAGGAAACAAGAGGGATAATATTAGTTAAAGGAGAAAAGGACAGTACAAGACCTAAAAGGGAAAGAAAATAGCTTTAAAACAAATTATGTTCAAAAGAAAATGCTGTAGTTCTTAAATGTTATAAGGTCAAATTGCAAGAACTCAATGGTCAGGCCTGTGTGACTAAATCTAACTATTTAAGGTAACGTTCATATTTGCGTTGTTGGGCGCGGCGGCGTCGACGCAACCAACAACGCAATACACAACGCTGCGTTTTTTGACGCATGCGTTGTCATAAAGTACCAATGTTCCTGAGTTTTGGCGCACGGAAAACGCTACAAATAGCATCCTCCGCACCCTGTCTGGTGCGTCAAACTGACGCATGCATTGTAAAACGCAATACAACGCATACCGGCGCATGTCCATGCGCCCCCCATGTTAAAGATAGAGGCGCATGACACGTGTCGGTATGCGTCGACGACGCTGCGCCCAACAGCGCAAATGTGAACGTAGCCTAAGCACATGGTGTAAAAAGTCTGTGCAAGATCTCAGTCTGCACTGTATATACAGGGGAAAGACCAATAAATGTCATCTAGCTGCAGAAAACAAGAGCAACACTGCCATCTAGAGCCTGATAATATGTACTGCGTCTTATCACTATGAACTACAGTAGATTATCGGGTAAAAATTTATCCTTAAACATTTGTTCATGAGAACGACATTTCGTGGAGTTTAGGAGCTCTACAAAAGTAGTAACGAGCAGAGGTTTTGTGGCAGATTTTCTGAGGGATACATTTTAGTTTTAATGGGAATTTTCAGGATTTGAAGCTAATCTTTATCCATAGGAAAGAGGACAACTTCCCAGTCCCCACTCCCACATCAATCTCATGTAAATGGATCAGAGGCCAATCACGCGCTCTGCCGCTCCATTCATTCACGTATGACAGACCACTGCTCCGTTCACACAGGGATCTTCAGAACCCCGGTTCTTGTAACCTGAGCGGGTCACAGTGGTCGGACCCCCAGTGATCAGGAAGTTATCACCTATGCAATGGATAACTTTCAAACTTGTGAAAATATGTATAATAAAACATGTTTTTAAAGAGGTTGACCACTTTTGGGAACTATTTTTGCTTCTTACTTAAATGCATGGTTCTTGGCTAAATATAATTTTTATGATAAGGTTTAATTTAAAATTTTGAACTGGCTATAAGGTCTTCTAACGGCTGCACAACGAGTTAACTGAAAATCAGTCAGGGAGTTTGTTACCATTATCTTTCCTTTTTAGTAGTTCTTTTAAGCCGATTTATGGTCAGAGGCAACATTAAAGTACAATGTGCAGTTGGGTATAGTAATCATAGCGTTTTGTTAAATAATGTTCGTGATGAACCGGCCCCTCTCCTGACGTTTCTATTACGTCAGACGGATAACATAATGCGGTCTCTCCACTTTCAGCAACGTGATGCTCCGTACCGCATGAGGGCACGTAAGGTCAGCTTGGTGCAGTTTTACACAAACGCCACCTGCCCACTTGGGCCCAGGGAGGCACGGATAGTGTGAGGATGTGGCCCACGCAGTTACTGATGTGGCACCATACTTGCTCACAACCCTGACGGGCTGAGAGGCCCCATTCACTAGCACCAGTGAAGCCCGGGTCCATTAATGGGATAATATGGGACCAAAAACCAGCCCTGGTAGCATGGAAAATTAAACCGAGAAATAGACGTGTGGATTTGTGGATCGAGATAAAAGAGCAGCACAAGGTTGAATTACATATTTAGTCACCTTAATGGCACACTAGACAACACACTATATATACATATACAATGGTTGCATATGCAAATACAATAGTGGTAAGAAAAGATATAAGCAGATGGATGTCAATACCAGGTTGATTTTCGACCATGTGTACACTGGGTCACAGGGTGCATGGGCTGCCCTGCTGGCTCCTAGGTCCTTCACAGCACGTTACTCAAAGTGACCCCCTTTCAAAGGGGAACGCACGCATAAAATAGACAACGACCACATGACCTTAGACTAGCCTTTAACTCCTTTGGGTCACTCCCCTCTTGCCCTCTGAGCTGAACCAAAATCCCCTCCCCTTACCTCTAGCAGCTAAAAACTCCAAAACCTAAGAGTCCTAACTCTTTAATGGACAGTCCTAGGGAAGTGGTTTTGGAGTCATCGGATCCGTCCAGGCCCCTGTTACGCATTGAGACAAATCTTTGATATCTGGTTCCTATTAGACATTATACATATCTCCCCTCCTTGGGGTGTTAGAACGGATTGAGACACTGGAAAATGTTCGGTCCATTCCAGAAATCTCGAAAATGTACATAGTGTACAGCTAGGACATATAATATCTCTATAACTCCTTAAGGAATTATGTTTCTAGAATTTTCTTTGGCAGCTTCAGCATGACTCTATATTGCAAGCAAGCCTTTGTCATGCTCTGAGCTGGCTTGCTCATGGTGTGAGATCTGTCACTCACAGCCTCTGGAGGCTTGACCTCCCTGCTGAGCTAAGTGCCATCCTTCTCCTTAAGGCTTTGAGAATATTTGACTTTCTGCTGAAAAAAGGGTTTTGTAATCCCAGGTCAAAAAGGATACAAATGATTGGCATGAAATTATATCTCCAATATTTTTCATAATGTTGCAAAGTCATTTTTTCTGTATAATTAAAGCCGCAAAAATGAAACCCAAAAAACAACGGTAACGGTGGAAAGGTGGACGGTATTTTGGTGATGTTTTACTGCATTTGGAATTAGGAAAGATGATCAAAATCAAAATGTAACCCCCCGGGGTCAGATCTACAGTATCTAAAAAAAATCTACAGAATAAGGAGGCTGGGCCCTGCTGGAGCCCGGGGTTCCCTTTCATTGTGGTGCCTAGTGCGACATCCCTCAATGCTGCAGCGGTAGCTAGTGCTGACCTTCTTCCAAAGTCACTGGGGCATGGACTACGCTGTGTCACCCACATGGACCATGATGCTCTGGCGTGTGGTTTGGAAAAAAATTATTGAATAGTACTGAGTAGTAGTGAGTTTTAATTTGATGCAGCCTTATAAACAATGTGCAGTGCTGCATCTGGTAAACAATGAATGGGTCACTGTGCTTAAGGAAGGCTGAAGCCAATCAGTAGGAGCATCTACACTAATCTGATATTGATGGACAAGGTCAGACTCATGGAATACTTTTAAAATTGTCTTATGTATAGAAATTCAAGAAAAGCTTACCCAAGGGCAATGGAGCCTGCGATCCACTTTCAGAATTCTGTGGCAAAAGAAGAAAAAAAAAGGTACATAAACGAAAAGAAAGTATGAGAAATGCAGAACACACACCCAGGGTAGTGAGGATGCACAGGAGCAGCGAAACTCCTTTTTCTTTTTTTACATACATTTTGTTTACACAGAAGTGAAAATGACCGATCATCAGGTTACAAAGTCACGCTTCTTCATTCCAATCATATAGTCTTAGATACACCGTGACACGGTACAACAGCAAATAATATACTGGTTGTTCTACATCAGTATCTCATTCCGCTAGAACCTTTTTACCATCAATGAAATTGTGGGGAAAAAAATGCAACTCCTCCATTGTTCTCTGGGATTGGTTTTTACCTTGTTCATTGTATGGAAATGACCTGCCAATATGATTCTCCAGGACAGTATAATCATAGCAATAACAAATTTGTCTATTATACACATAGCTCCATTGATGGACAAAAAAAACTGGTCGGTTCATCGAAAATATGTGTATATCTTGTATGCGGCCAACAGGGAAGATACTGGACACAGTGCATATCTCTCCCAGAAAGTTAAGTTGGGCAAGATATTAAAACCGCGTAGTAATGGTTGGTACAGCAGCTTTTATGATAGTTCTGGGCTGGGTTTTAATGAAGTGATCGGGAGGATTTAGTGGTGGGACTCATCACTCCCACTCCCCCTTCAGTATGGGTTTTGTGGGAAGCTTAGGCAGCCCAGCTGCGAGGTCGTCTCATTACAGACACAGACTAGCCTGAAGGAAAAGCTTCAGAGTGTCACAGTATTTGGACTAATATGGTGTTTCTGAGAAAGATATGCATGGAGGTTAAATGTGCTAAATTGCTTGAGAGCCAAGCCCGCATAAATCCCTGGTAGTGTGAGTAAGGCCGGAGTCACACATGCGAGAAACACGTCCGTGTCTCGCATGTTAAAAGCAAGCTCTGACGCCGGCACTTGGGAGCGGAGCGTGCGGCTCCATGTGTTGCTATGCGGCCGCACGCTCCGCTCCGAAGTGCCAGCGCCAGAGCTTGCTTTTCACATGCGAGACACGGACGTGTTTCTCGCATGTGTGACTCCGGCCTTAGAGGTACGGTGTATTAACGCTTAGCCGGGCAAGTCTTTGTTGCTTTTTGGTTGCTTTATTGTTTGCTACATTTAGGGTGAAAATAAAGCCCCATGTTACCCTTAAATGTACTGTCTGCCTATGTCACTGCCACGCCGCTCTAAAACGCCCTAACAAGTTACAAAAAACGTGTATACAGCGGGTGACGTAAGTATTGAACACATCACCAATTTTTTAGATAAATATATTTCTAAAGGTGCTCTTGACATGAAATTCTAACTAGATGTCGATAACAACCCATCCAATCCACATCAATCCATAGATGCCTATAAATTAAGTTGTATGTAATAATGAAGCCCCCCATGTATAAAACTTTGGGTACATGGGTGCACAGACCCTATAGAACTAATTATTATTTATTTATATAGCACCATTAATTCCATGGTGCTGTACATGTGAAAAGGGGTTACATACAGGGTTATAGATATCGTTAATAGTGATGAGCGAGTATACTCGGTACGCACGCTCGGGTGTCCTCAGAGTATTTGTAAGTACTCAGAGATTTAGTTTTCAGCGCCGCAGCTGAATAATTTACATCTGTTAGCCAGCATAAGTACATGTGGGGGTTGCCTGGTTGCTATGGAATCCCCACATGTACTTATGCTGGCTAACAGATGTAAAATATTCAGCTGCGGCGATGAAAACTAAATCTCTGAGTACTTAAAAATATTCTGAGGACACCCGAGCGTGCTCTGAAAATCTCGAGTACCGAGTATACTTGCTCATCACTAATCGTTAACAGTAAACAAATTTACAATGACAGACTGGTACTGAGGGGAGAGAGAGGACCCTGTCCTTGCGGACTTACATTCTTCGGGATAATGGGAAAGAGACAGGAGGTTGGTGTGCTGCAGCAGTGGTGGTGGTGAGGCGGCAGCTCGGGTGGTTGGTGAGGCGGCAGCTCGGGTGGTTGGTGAGGCGGCAATTCTGGCGGTGGCAATGCTGCAGCTCGGGTAGTTGGTGACATGGCAGCAGCTCGGGTGGTTGGTGGGGCGGCAACTCGGGTGGTTGGTGAGGCTGCAGCTTGGATGGTTGGTGAGGCGGCAGCTTGGGTGGTTGGTGAGGCGGCAAAATGGTTATTGCAGGCTGTAGGCTTTCCTGAAGAGATGGGTTTTCAGGTTCCGTCTGAAGGATCCGAGGGTGGTGGATAATCAGACGTGTTGAGGCGTGGAATTCCAAAGGATGGGGGATATTCGGGAGAAATCTTGGAGGAGGATTTGTGAGGAACGAATAAGTGTGGAGGAGAGTAGGAGGTCTTGGGAGGATCGAAGATTAAGTGAGAGAAGATAGTGGGAGATTAGTCCAGAGATATAGGGAGGGGACAGGTTGTGGATGGCTTTGTAGATCAGTGTTAGTAGTTTGAACTGTATTCTTTGGGGAATTGGGAGCCAGTGGAGGGATTTGCAGAGGGGAGAAGCAAGGGAGTAGCGAGAAGAGGTGAATTAGCCGAGCAGCAGAGTTGAGGACAGACTGGAGTGGTGCAAGGGAGTTAGGGGAAGGCCACAGAGGAGGGTGTTGCAGTAATCGAGGCGGAAGATGTTGAGGGCATGCACAAGAGTTTTAGTAGATTGAGCGCTGAGGAAGGGACGGATTCTGGCAATATTTCTGAGTAGGAGGCGACAGAAGGTGGCAAGAGTTTGGACGTGCGGTTTGAAGGACAGGGCAGAGTCGAGTTACCCCGAGGCAGCAGATTTCAGGTGCGGGAGAGAGCGTGATACAGTTTACCATAATATATAGATCAGGTAGGGGGGATACGTGAGATGGGGGAAAGATGAGGAGTTCGGTTTTGTCTACATTGAGTTTTAGGAAGCGAGAGTTGAAGAAGGAGGATATGGCTGACAGACACTCCGGGATTCTGGACAGAAGAGAGGTGACATTTGAGCCAGAGAGGTAGTTCTACGTGTCGTCCGTTTATAGGTGGTACTGGAAGCCATGGGACTTTATGAGTTATCCTAGGCCAAGGGTATAGATGGAAAAAAGTAGGGGCCCTAGGACAGAGCCTTGAGGGACACCAACAGAGAGAGGGCGGGGTGAGGAGGTAGTGTGGGAGTGGGAAACGCTAAATGTGTGGTTGGAAAAGTATGAGGCAATCCAGGACAGGGCAAGGCCTTTGATGCCGAGGGAAGAAAGAATTTGCAGCAGTAGACCGTGGTCGACTGTATCGAAAGCAGGGGACAGGTCAAGAAGGAGGAGGATAGAGAACTGTCTGTTAGCTTTGGCTGTGAGTAAGTCATTAGTAATTTTGGTCAGAGAAGTTTCGGTGGAGTGGTGGGGGTGGAAGCCAGATTGGTGGTTGTCAAAGAGAGTGTTAGATGAGAGGTGGGAGGGAGAAAAGTTGACCATGGACATGCTGCTCAAGGAGTTTGGAAGCAAACGGGAGCAGTGATATGGGGCGATAGCTGGGCATAGCAATTTGGTCAAGGTTAGCTTTTTTGAGGATGGGTGTGATGGTGGCATGTTTGAAGGCAGAGGGGAAAGTACCAGAAGATAGCTATAGGTTGAAGAGATGGGTTAGGGCTGGAATGAGAGTGTTAGTGAGGTTGGGGAGCAGGTGGGAGGGGATGGAATCAAGTGCACAGGTGGTGAGGTGTGATTTGGAAAGGAGGCGAGTAAGTTCTCCTTCAGTGATGTTGGAGAGGGAAGTTATTGGGGAAGAGTAGAGGTCTGGTATATGGAGTGGTTGGGGTGGTGGTACAGTAAAGGTTTGCCTTGCTTGGTCGATCAAGTTTTTGAAGTAGGTGGCAAAGTCTTCAGAAGAGATGAGGGGAGTTGGAGGTGGCAGTGGCGGGCGGAGGAGTTAAATGTGCTGAACAGTTGTTTTGGGTTGTAGGATAGTGAAGATAGAAGGTTAGTGAAATAGGTCTGTTTAGCAGAAGTGAGGGCTAGTTTGAAGGCAAGTGTAGCTTGTTTAAAAGCAGTGAAGGCGTCTGGCAGGCGTGGTTTTTTTCCAACGCCACTCCGCGACCCGGGATGCTTATCGGAGTTTTTTGGTGAGGTTGTTATGCCAGAGTTGCCTATTGATTTGTCACACTTTGCCATGCATGAGAGGGGCGACTGAGTCTATAGATGGAGTTACAGAAAGCGGTGGCACTATCCGTGTTGTGGAGTGAAGATATGGAGGACAGGGGTACAAGAGAGTCTGAGAGTCTGTGAATGTCTAGGTGTGCAAGGTTTCTGCGAGGATGTGGTAGTGGCTGTACGTGGGGGGCAGGTGAGGAGGACAGGGATGAGAAGGTGAGTAGATGGTGATCAGGTAGGGGGAAGGGAGAGGTTGTGAGATTATATGAGGAACAGAGGCGGGTGAAGATGAGGTTTAGTGTATGTCCGTCTGTGTGGGTGGCTGTGGAGGACCACTGAGTAAGTCCGAAGGATGAGGTAAGGGCCAGGAGCTTGGAGGCTGCTGGCTGGTGGGTGTCTGTTGGGATATTAAAGTCACCCATTATGATGGTGGGGATGTCAGCAGACAGAAAGTGAAGAAGCCAGGTGGAGAATTGGTCAATAAAGGCAGTTGCTGAGCCTGGTGGTCGGTATATGACAGCCATTTGGAGATTAGAGGGAGAGTAGATATGGACAGAGTGAACCTCGAAAGAAGAGAGGATAAGGGAGGGTGGGGGTTGGATAGGGTTGAAGTAACAGTTTTTGGGAAGAAGGAAACCTACTTCCCCGCCATGTCTGTTGCCAGAGCGATGAGTGTGGATAAAGTGGAGGCCACCGTAACTCAGTGCAGCAGGGGAGGCCGTGTCAGGGGGCGTTAGCCAGGTCTCGTTGAGGGCCAGGAAGGAAAGGTTGCGGGAAGTAAAGAGATCGTGGATCACATGGAACTTGTTGCAGACAGAGTGGGCATTCCAAATTCTCCCTGAGAAAGGAAGCAGGGGGGTGGGGGTCAGTGGCACAGATTTTAAGTGTGAGGGATTGCGGTAGTTTCTCATAGTGTGAAAAGGATAGGGGTGAGGATTAGTAGGATGTATGAGGCAAGGGGAGGCAGGATTGGGGGATATGTCACAAGCAGTGAAAATGAGAAGAAAAATAAAAAAGGGAGAAGCAGGGTGGTGAAGGAGAGCGTAGACTATTATAGTTATAGACCATTTATGATAAGCAGTATTGTGTACGGTTGTTAACAACTGTTTTTCTAGTCACCCTTAGGCTGGTTTTACACTTGTCGTGTTTTTTCGGCCCGTTTTTGCAGCCCCAATGGGGACGCAAAAATGGTCTGCAAAAATTCGGCAGAGCGCCGTACGCCATAAGGTGGGTTCAGCACCTGTTCACACTGTGTCTATGTTTGGATGTGCAGATCAGGTTTTTTGAAATGTATTCTCTAGCCTTCTGATCGTGCACTCCCTGCCTCCTAGCTTCAGGTGTTTTAATTATAGTAGGTCCAATACCCCTCCACAGTGAGAGAGAATTTGAGTCCAAGGAGAGGTTTCACATGTACCCATTCAGATGGAGACGTTTATTCTCAGAGAGGTAGGTTTAGAGTAGGACCTCGTATAAGAGAGATGCCGTAACGTGGCTACGAGGTACACATAAAATTGGCCATTTTTATGCGCTAAAAGCTCTCATTTTTCATATTTCTAGTGCAGTAATGCAGTTTAAAAAAATTTCGTGTTTTCAAGTTTGCATGTTTTGGCGCTGCAGTGTGCTGCCCTATTTGTTTGATTATATACGAGTTGGCGACTCTGGGTTCAGCACCTGTTCACACTGTGTCTATGTTTGGATGTGCAGATCAGGTTTTTTGAAATGTATTCTCTAGCCTTCTGATCGTGCACTCCCTGCCTCCTAGCTTCAGGTGTTTTAATTATAGTAGGTCCAATACCCCTCCACAGTGAGAGAGAATTTGAGTCCAAGGAGAGGTTTCACATGTACCCATTCAGATGGAGACGTTTATTCTCAGAGAGGTAGGTTTAGAGTAGGACCTCGTATAAGAGAGATGCCGTAACGTGGCTACGAGGTACACATAAAATTGGCCATTTTTATGCGCTAAAAGCTCTCATTTTTCATATTTCTAGTGCAGTAATGCAGTTTAAAAAAATTTCGTGTTTTCAAGTTTGCATGTTTTGGCGCTGCAGTGTGCTGCCCTATTTGTTTGATTATATACGAGTTGGCGACTCTGGGTTCAGCACCTGTTCACACTGTGTCTATGTTTGGATGTGCAGATCAGGTTTTTTGAAATGTATTCTCTAGCCTTCTGATCGTGCACTCCCTGCCTCCTAGCTTCAGGTGTTTTAATTATAGTAGGTCCAATACCCCTCCACAGTGAGAGAGAATTTGAGTCCAAGGAGAGGTTTCACATGTACCCATTCAGATGGAGACGTTTATTCTCAGAGAGGTAGGTTTAGAGTAGGACCTCGTATAAGAGAGATGCCGTAACGTGGCTACGAGGTACACATAAAATTGGCCATTTTTATGCGCTAAAAGCTCTCATTTTTCATATTTCTAGTGCAGTAATGCAGTTTAAAAAAATTTCGTGTTTTCAAGTTTGCATGTTTTGGCGCTGCAGTGTGCTGCCCTATTTGTTTGATTATATACGAGTTGGCGACTCTGGGTTCAGCACCTGTTCACACTGTGTCTATGTTTGGATGTGCAGATCAGGTTTTTTGAAATGTATTCTCTAGCCTTCTGATCGTGCACTCCCTGCCTCCTAGCTTCAGGTGTTTTAATTATAGTAGGTCCAATACCCCTCCACAGTGAGAGAGAATTTGAGTCCAAGGAGAGGTTTCACATGTACCCATTCAGATGGAGACGTTTATTCTCAGAGAGGTAGGTTTAGAGTAGGACCTCGTATAAGAGAGATGCCGTAACGTGGCTACGAGGTACACATAAAATTGGCCATTTTTATGCGCTAAAAGCTCTCATTTTTCATATTTCTAGCGCAGTAATGCAGTTTAAAAAAAAAAAATTTCGTGTTTTCAAGTTTGCATGTTTTGGCGCTGCAGTGTGCTGCCCTATTTGTTTGATTATATACGAGTTGGCGACTCTGGGTTCAGCACCTGTTCACACTGTGTCTATGTTTGGATGTGCAGATCAGGTTTTTTGAAAAGGGGTACAAGAGAGTCTGAGAGTCTGTGAATGTCTAGGTGTGCAAGGTTTCTGCGAGGATGTGGTAGTGGCTGTACGTGGGGGGCAGGTGAGGAGGACAGGGATGAGAAGGTGAGTAGATGGTGATCAGGTAGGGGGAAGGGAGAGGTTGTGAGATTATATGAGGAACAGAGGCGGGTGAAGATGAGGTTTAGTGTATGTCCGTCTGTGTGGGTGGCTGTGGAGGACCACTGAGTAAGTCCGAAGGATGAGGTAAGGGCCAGGAGCTTGGAGGCTGCTGGCTGGTGGGTGTCTGTTGGGATATTAAAGTCACCCATTATGATGGTGGGGATGTCAGCAGACAGAAAGTGAAGAAGCCAGGTGGAGAATTGGTCAATAAAGGCAGTTGCTGAGCCTGGTGGTCGGTATATGACAGCCATTTGGAGATTAGAGGGAGAGTAGATATGGACAGAGTGAACCTCGAAAGAAGAGAGGATAAGGGAGGGTGGGGGTTGGATAGGGTTGAAGTAACAGTTTTTGGGAAGAAGGAAACCTACTTCCCCGCCATGTCTGTTGCCAGAGCGATGAGTGTGGATAAAGTGGAGGCCACCGTAACTCAGTGCAGCAGGGGAGGCCGTGTCAGGGGGCGTTAGCCAGGTCTCGTTGAGGGCCAGGAAGGAAAGGTTGCGGGAAGTAAAGAGATCGTGGATCACATGGAACTTGTTGCAGACAGAGTGGGCATTCCAAATTCTCCCTGAGAAAGGAAGCAGGGGGGTGGGGGTCAGTGGCACAGATTTTAAGTGTGAGGGATTGCGGTAGTTTCTCATAGTGTGAAAAGGATAGGGGTGAGGATTAGTAGGATGTATGAGGCAAGGGGAGGCAGGATTGGGGGATATGTCACAAGCAGTGAAAATGAGAAGAAAAATAAAAAAGGGAGAAGCAGGGTGGTGAAGGAGAGCGTAGACTATTATAGTTATAGACCATTTATGATAAGCAGTATTGTGTACGGTTGTTAACAACTGTTTTTCTAGTCACCCTTAGGCTGGTTTTACACTTGTCGTGTTTTTTCGGCCCGTTTTTGCAGCCCCAATGGGGACGCAAAAATGGTCTGCAAAAATTCGGCAGAGCGCCGTACGCCATAAGGACTGTATTTACGGAAGTGAAAAAATATCGAACTTGCTCAATATATTTCACAGCTTACGGACACGGCCCCCATTGAAAATCAGTGGGGCCACAAAAACGGAAGCTTGCTTTTGCGGTGCACCGTGAAGACCATATTTGCGAATCTCCGTTTTTTTCCCCTACTTTTTCCTTACTATTCGAAACCAGAAAAATGGCGACCAGCAAGATTTTTGAGGCCTGTTTTTGCGGCAGACCGTGAAAATTACCGCAATACGGCCCACAAAAAACAAAAAAAAGGCTCGCAAAGAACACGGCAAGTGTAAAAGAAGACTTACTAAGTCAAAAGGTCACTGGAGTCAGCTATGCAAGGTCATGAGCAGGTTAAAACTGCTTTAGGCCGCTTGTCTGTGGGGTCTTATAAAAGAATGTGATTGGAATCTTGCAAAAGATCGGGAAATACGTGAGGTATTTAAAATCGGGCCGGAGCATCAGTGGGCATTCGCCGTCAGAGGAAGATAGAAGACACCCTCCAACCCTTCCTTATTTTTACTGGACTGTTGTGATGTTTTATTAGAGGGATAATCACCCAGCTTTTGCTGGGTGCAATTAGTCATTGGTTAATATTATTTGGTTATTATGATAATCTTATTAGTCTTATATTTATTATGGCCTTCATGATTAGGCCAAATTTTACAATTCTGACCAGTCCCTTTATTAGGTAATAACTCTGGAACGCTTCAACTGATCCCACCGATTCTGAGATTGGTTTTTCATGACATATTGTACTTCATGATAGTGGTAAAATGTTTTCGATATGACTTGTGTTTATTTGTAAAAAAAAAAAAAATGGAAATTTGGTGAAAATTTTGCAATTTTCAAACTTTTAAAGGGAACCTGTCACCCCGAAAATCGTGGGTGAGGTAAGCCCACCGGCATCAGGGGCTTATCTACAGCATTCTGTAATGCTGTAGATAAGCCCCCGATGTTACCTGAAAGAGGAGAAAAAGACGTTATATTATACTCACCCAGGGGGGGTCCCGCTGCTGGTCAGGTCAGATGGGTGTCTCTGGTCCGCTGCGGCGCCTCCCATCTTCATTACAAGACGTCCTCTTCTGATCTTCAGCCACTGCTCCGGCGCAGGTGTACTTTGCTCTGCCCTGTTGAGGGCAGACAAAGTACTGCAGTGCGCAGGCGCCGGAAAGGTCAGAGGCCCGGCGCCTGCGCACTGCAGTACTTTGTCTGCCCTCAACAGGGCAGAGCAAAGTACGCCTGCGCCGGAGCCGTGGCTGAAGATCAGAAGAGGACGTCTTGTAATGAAGATGGGAGGCGCCGCAGCGGACCAGAGACGCCCATCCGACCTGACCAGCAGCGGGACCGCCCCTGGGTGAGTATAATATAACGTCTTTTTCTCCTCTTTCAGGTAACATCGGGGGCTTATCTACAGCATTACAGAATGCTGTAGATAAGCCCCTGATGCCGGTGGGCTTACCTCACCCGCGATTTTCGGGATGACAGGTTCCCTTTAATTTATATGTCCTTAACCCCTTTCTGACATCGGACGTACTATCCCGTCGAGGTGGGGTGGGCCCCCATGACCACGGACGGGATTGTACGTCCAGCGCGATCGGCGGCGCTCACGGGGGGAGCGCCGCCGATCGCGGCCGGGTGTCAGCTGTTTATCGCAGCTGACATCCGGCACTATGTGCCAGGAGCGGTCACGGACCGCTCCCGGCACATTAACCCCTGGCACACCGCAATCAAAGATGATCGCGATGTGCCGGCGGTATAGGGAAGCTTCCCGCAGGGAGGGGGCACCATGCGGGCTTCCCTGAGCCCCCCGCAGCAACACGATGTGATCGCGTTGCTGCGAGGGTCTTACCTCCCTCCCTGCTTGTTCCAGGCCCAGATCCAAGATGGCCGCGGATCCGGGTCCTGCAGGGAGGGAGGTGGCTTCACAGAGCCTGCTCAGAGCAGGCACTGTGAAGCAGCCTGCACTGCTCTCAGATCGGTGATCTGTCAGAGTGCTGTGCAAACTGTCAGATCACCGATCTGTGATGTCCCCCCCTGGGACAATGTAAAAAAGTAAAAAAAAAAACATTTCAAAATGTGTAAAAAAATAAAAAATATTCCTAAATAATGAAAAAAAAAAAAAAAATATTATTCCCCTAAATACATTTCTTTATCTAAATAAAAAAAAAACCAATAAAAGTACACATATTTAGTATCGACGCGTCCGTAACAACCCGACCTATAAAGCTGGCCCACTAGTTAACCCCTTCAGTAAACACCGTAAGGAAAAAAAAAAAAAACGAGGCAAAAAAACAACGCTTTATTATCATACCGCCGAACAAAAAATGGAATAACACGCGATCAAAAAGACAGATATAAATAACCATGATACCGCTGAAAGCGTCATCTTGTCCCGCAAAAAACGAGCCGCCATACAGCATCATCAGCAAAAAAAAAAAAAGTTATAGTCCTGAGAATAAAGCGATGCAAAAATAATTATTTTTTCTATAAAATAGTTTTTATCGTATAAAAGCGCCAAAACATTAAAAAATGATATAAATGAGGTGTCGCTGTAATCGTACTGACCCGAATAATAAAACTGATTTATCAATTTTACCAAACGCGGAACGGTATAAACGCCTCCCCCAAAAGAAATTCATGAATAGCTGGTTTTTGGTCATTCTGCCTCACAAAAATCAGAATAAAAAGTGATCAAAAAATGTAACGTGCCCGAAAATCTTACCAATAAAAACGTCAACTCGTCCCGCAAAAAACAAGACCTCACATGACTCTGTGAACCAAAATATGGAAAAATTATAGCTCTCAAAATGTGGTAACGCAAAAAATATTTTTTGCAATAAAAAGCGTCTTTCAGTGTGTGACGGCTGCCAATCATAAAAATCCGCTAAAAAACCCGCTATAAAAGTAAATCAAACCCCCCTTCATCACCCCCTTAGTTAGGGAAAAATTAAAAAAATGTATTTATTTCCATTTTTCCATTAGGGCTAGGGCTAGGGCTAGGGTTAGGGTTTGGGTTAGGGCTAGGGTTAGGGCTAGGGTTAGGGCTAGGGTTAGGGCTAGGGCTAGGGCTAGGGTTAAGGCTACAGTTAGGGTTGGGGCAAAAGTTACGGTTAGGGTTTAGATTACATTTACAGTTGGGAATAGGGTTGGGATTAGGGTTAGGGGTGTGTCAAGGTTAGAGGTGTGGTTAGGGTTACTGTTGGGATTAGGGTTAGGGGTGTGTTTGGATTAGGGTTTCAGTTATAATTGGGGGGTTTCCACTGTTTAGGCACATCAGGGGCTCTCCAAACGCGACATGGCGTCCGATCTCAATTTCAGCCAATTCTGCGTTGAAAAAGTAAAACAGTGCTTCTTCCCTTCCGAGCTCTCCCGTGTGCCCAAATAGGGGTTTATGTTGTGAGTTCTGTTTTTGGGCTCCCTCTGGTGGTTACTGATGGTACTGGGTGATTTGTGTTCTGCTGTCTCTGGTGTCCACCTGTTCTATTAGGATTTGGGAGTTTCCTATTTAACCGGGCTTTCTTGTCATTTCCCCGCCGGCTATCAAGGTTATCAGAGTGTTTTGTTACCTCAGCTTCTGGCTTCAGTAATCTTCAGGACAAGCTAAGTTTTTGATTTTCTTGTTCCACGTTTTGCTTTATTTTTGTCTTGTCCAGCTTGCATATAATTGTTTCTTTGCTGCTGGTTGCTCTAGTGGGCTGTAATTGCTCCTCATGTTCCATGAGTTGGAACATGAGTTCAAGTAATTGCAGGATGGTTTTTTGAAGGGTTTTTTGCTGACCGCGCAGTTTACTTTTGTATCCTCTGCTATCTAGTTTTAGCGGGCCTCATTTTGCTGAATCTGTTTTCATACTGTGTATGTGCCTTCCTCTCATTTCACCGTCATTATATGTGGGGGGCTGCTATTTCTGTGGGGTATTTCTCTGGAGGCAAGAGAGGTCTGTGTTTCTTCTAATAGGGGAAGTTAGATCTTCGGCTGGTGCGAGACGTCTAGGATCAACGTAGACACGTTCCCCGGCTATTGTTATTTGTGTGTTCAGGTTTAGGGTCGCGGTCAGCTCAGGTTCCATCACCCTAGAGCTCGTTGGTGCTTGTCCTTTTGTGATTCCCTGCCATTGGAATCATGACAGGTTTACCCCAACATATGGGGTATCAGTGTTCTCAGGACAAATAGGACAACAACTTTTGGGGTCCAATTTCTCCTGTTACCCTTGGGAAAATACAAAACTGGGGGCTAAAAAATAATTTTTGTGGGAAAAAAAAAAAATTATTTTCACGGCTCTGCATTATAAACTGTAGTGAAACACTTCGGGGTTCAAAGTTCTCACAACACATCTAGATAAGTTCCATGGGGGGTCTAGTTTCCAATATGGGGTCACTTGTGGGGGATTTCTACTGTTTAGGTACATTAGGGGTTCTGCAAACGCAATGTGACGCCTGCAGACCATTCCATCTAAGTCTGCATTCCAAATGGCACTCCTTCCCTTCCGAGCCCTCCCATGCGCCCAAACGGTGGTTCCCCCCAACATATGGGGTATCAGCGTACTCAGGACAAATTGGACAACAACTTTTGGGGTCAAATTTCTCCTCTTACCCTCTGGAAAATACAAAACTAGGGGCTAAAAAATAATTTTTGGGGGAAAGATTATTTTCTTCAATTTTCACGGCTCTGCGTTACAAACTGTAGTGAAACAATTGGGGGTTCAAAGCTCTCACAACACATCTAGATGAGTTCCTTAGGGGGTCTAGTTTCCAAAATGGTGTCACTTGTGGGGGGTTTCTACTGTTTCGGTACATTAGGGGCTCTGCAAATGCAATGTGACACCTGCAGACCATTCCATCTAAGCCTGCATTCCAAATGGAGCTCCTTCCCTTCCGAGCCCTCCCATGCGCCCAAACAGTGGTTCCCCCCCACATATGGGGTATCAGCGCACTCAGGACAAATTGGACAACAAATTTTGGGGTCCAATTTCTCCTGTTACCCTCGGGAAAATACAAAACTGGGGGCTAAAAAATAATTTTTGTGGGAAAAAATTTTTGTTTTATTTTTACGGCTCTCCATTATAAACTTCTGTGAAGCCCTTGGTGGGTCAAAGTGCTCACCACACCTCTAGATAAGTTCCTTAGGGGGTCTACTTTCCAAAATGGTGTCACTTGTGGGGGGTTTCAATGTTTAGGCACATCAGTGGCTCTCCAAACGCAACATGGCGTCCCATCTCAATTCCTGTCAATTTTGCATTGATAAGTCAAACGGCGCTCCTTCCCTTCCGAGCTCTCCCATCCGCCCAAACAGTGGTTTACCCCCACATATGGGGTATCAGCGTACTCAGGACAAATTGTACAACAACTTTTGGGGTCCAATTTCTTCTCTTACCCTTGAGAAAATAAAAAATTGGGGGCTGAAAGTTAATTTTTGTGAAAAAATATGATTTTTTATTTTTACGGCTCTCCATTATAAACTTCTGTCAAGCACTTGGTGGGTCAAAGTGCTCACCACACCTCTAGATAAGTTCCTTAGGGGGTCTACTTTCCAAAATGGTGTCACTTGTGGGGGGTTTCAATGTTTAGGCACATCAGGGGCTCTCCAAATGAAACATGGCGTCCCATCTCAATTCCAGTCAATTTTGCATTGAAAAGTCAAATGGCGCTCCTTCGCTTCCGAGCTCTGCCATGCGCCCAAACAGTGGTTTACCCCCACATGTGGGGTATTGTCGTACTCAGGACAAATTGTACAACAATGTTTGGGGTCTATTTTCTCCTGTTACCCTTGGTAAAATTAAACAAATTGGAGCTGAATTAAATTTTTTGTGAAAAAAAGTTTGTTCATTTTTATTTAAACATTCAAAAAATTCCTGTGAAGCACCAGAAGGGTTAATAAACTTCTAGAATATGGTTTTGAGCACCTTGAGGGGTGTAGTTTTTAGAATGGTGTCACACTTGGGTATTTTCTATCATATAGACCCCTCAAAATGACTTCAAATGAGATGTGGTCCCTAAAAAAAAATGGTGTTGTAGAAATGAGAAATTGCTGGTCAACTTTTAACCCTTATAACTCCCTAACAAAAAAAAATTTTGGTTCCAAAATTGTGCTGATGTAAAGTAGACATGTGGGAAATGTTACTTATTAAGTATTTTGTTTGACATATCTCTGTGATTTAATTGCATAAAAATTCAAAGTTGGAAAATTGCGAAATTTTCATAATTTTCGCCAAATTTCCGTTTTTTTCACAAATAAACGCAGGTACTATCAAAGAATTTTTACCATTGTCATGAAGTACAATATGTCACGAGAAAACAATGTCAGAATCACTGGGATCCGTTGAAGCGTTCCAGAGTTATAACCTCACAAAGGGACAGTCGTCAGAATTGTAAAAATTGGCCCGGTCATTAACGTGCAAACCACCCTTGGGGGTAAAGGGGTTAAATCAGAGTTATGTCACAGAAAATAGTTAATAAATAACATTTCCCACATGTCTACTTTACATTAGCACAATTTTTTAAATAAACTTTTTGTTAGGAAGTAACAAGGGTTAAAAGTTGATCAGCAATTTCCCATTTTTTCAACAAAATTTACAAAACCGTTTTTTTCAGGGATCACCTCACATTTAAAATAACTTTGAGGGGTCTATATGATAGAAAATGCCCAAAAGTGACCCCCTCTGAAGGTGCTCAAAACCACATTCAAGATGCTTAATAACATTTCAGGTGCTTCACAGGAATTTTTGGAATGTTGAAGGGAAAAAAAAATGAACATTTAACTTATTTTTCACAAAAATTTTATTTTTGACCCAATTTTTTTCATTTTTGCAAGGGTAACAAGAAAAAGTGGACCCCAAAATGTGTTTTGCAATTTCTCCTGAGTATGCCAATACCCCATATGTGGGGGGAAACCACTGTTTGGGCGCATGGCAGAGCTCTGAAGAGAAGACGACCCATTTGACTTTTTGAATGCAAAATTTGCTGAACGAATTAGAGGACATCATGTTGCATTTGAAGAGCCCCTTATGTGCCTAAACAGTGGAAACCTCCCACAAGGGACACTTTAGTAGAAACTAATCTCCTCAGGGAACTTATCTAGATGTGCGGTGAGAACCTTGAACCCCCAGATACTTCACAGAAGTTTATAACAATGAGCCGTGAAAATAAAAAAAAAAATGAAATTTTTCACACAAATTTGTTTTTTAGCCCCAAAATTTGTATTTTCATAAGGGCAAAAGGAGGAAGTTGACCCCAAAAATTTGTTGTGCAATTTCTCCTGAGTACAGCGATACCCCAAATGTGGGTGAAAACTTCTTTTGAGACACAGTGCAAAGTTCAGAAGAGAAGAGACGCCATAATGGAGATTTTGCTGAAATGGTTTGAGAGTGCCATGTCACATTAGCAGAGCTCCTGAGGTGCCAAAACCGAAGAAACCTCCCATGTATGACTTGATTTTACAAACTACACTCCCGAATGAATTCATCAAGGGGTGCAGTGTTCATATTGACACCACAAGTGCCTCACAGATTTTTATACCATTGGGCGGTGAAGAAAGAATATTGATATTTTTACCACTAAAATGTTGTTTTAGCCCAAAGTTTTTATTTTTCTAATGGCTAATAGGAAAAATGAACATTAGGTTGTCTCTCCTAACGCCAACACCGTACATGTAAACAGAAAATACTTTCCAGACAGACACTGTGCAAAGCTCAGAAGGGAAGGAGCGCCATATTATAGTGCAGATTTTACTGGTATGGTTTGCGGATGCTGTGAACCACTTTGAGAGCCCCTGAGGTGTAAGAACAATAGAACTCCTCATACTTGACCCCATTTTACAAAATACACCTCTTGACTCCACTCAGGGGTGCAGTGATCATATTGATACTACAGGTGTGTCACAGAAGTGTATACCATTGGGCTGCGAAGAAAAAATAATTACATTTTTACCACAAAAATTTGTTTTAGCCCACGATTTTGTAATTTTCACAAGGAGTAATGGATAAAAATGTCACCAAAATTTGTCCCACAATTTCTGCTAAAAGTAGAAATACCCACTATGTACAGTACCGCTTAGCTACACGGAGAGATTTGGGAGGGATGGAGCGCTATTTGCCTCCTGGAGAGCAGATTTTCCTAGAATACACTGTGTTCCAAATTATTATGCAAATTGGATTTAAGTGTCATAAAGATTTAACTATTTTGTTTTTCAAATAAACTCATGGATGGTATTGTGTCTCAGGGCTCAATGGATCACTGAAATCAATCTTAAACACGTGATAATTAGTTTTCCTGGTGATTCAAATTAAATGAAAACTACTTAAAAATGATGTTCCACATTATTAAGCAGGCCACAGTTTTCAAGTAACATGGGAAAGAAAAAGGATTTCTGCTCCCTAAAAGCATCAAATAGTGCAATGCCTTGGTCAAGGGATGAAAACATTAGATATTTCCCTAAAACGTAAGCGTTATCATTGTACTGTTAAGAGATTTGTGGCTGAATCTGAGCACAGACGTGTTCGTGCTGATAAAGGCATAATGAGGAAGGTTTCTGCCAGACAAATTCATGGGATTAAGAGAGCAGCTGCCAAAATACCATTACAAAGCAGAAAACAGTTATTTGAAGCTGCTGGGGCCTCTGGAGTCCCTCGAACCTCAAGGTGTAGGATCCTTCAAAGGCTTGCTGTGGTGCATAAACCTAATATTCAGCCACCCTTAAACAGTGTTCACAAGCAGAAATGGTTAAAGTGGGTCCAGACATACAGTACATGAAGAATAATTTCCAAATAGTCTTGTTTACTGATGAGTGTCGAGCAACCCTGGATGGTCCAGATGGATGGAATAGTGGATGGTTGGTGGATGGCCACCATGTCCCAACAAGGCTGCGACGTCAGCAAGGAGGTGGAGGAGTCACATTTTGGGCCAGAATCACGGGGAAACAGCTGGTAGGACACTTTGAGGTTCCTGAAGGTGTGAAAATGACCTCTGCAAAGTATATAGAGTTTCTGACTGACAACTTTCTTCTATGGTGTAAAAAGCAGAAACGTGCCTTCAGGAGCAAAATCATCTTCATGGATGACAATGCACCATCTCATGCTGCGAAGAATACCTCTGAGTCATTGACTGCTATGGGCATAAAAGGAGATAAACTCATGGTGTGGCCACCATCTTGCCCTGACCTCAACCGTACAGAAAACCTTTGGAGTATCATCAAGTAAAAGATCTATGAGGGTGGGAGGCAGTTCACATCAAAACAGCAGCTCTGGGAGGCTATTCCGAATTCATGCAAAGAAATACAAGCAAAAACTCTCCAAAAACTCACAAGTTCAATGGATGCAAGAATTGTGAAGGTGATATCAAAGAAGGGTTCCTATATTACCATGTAACTTGGCCTGTTAGGATGTTTTGGAGTTAAATAGCATTTTTGTTCAGTGAATGTGACCTCCTAATGCTGCAAATTCCACAAATGAGCTTTTTCAGTTCTTTAAAACATATCAAATGTTTAGAAATTCTACTGTGCCTAATAATTTGGAACAGTGCATTTTCAGTTTTATTTTTTTTTTAGATTATACTGTTGTTATTGGGAGGTTTCTTCAATAAAATTCGATGTATACTCTAAGGGGTGATGACTTATTAGACTGACTCATTTGCACCGACCATTTAGGAAAATCCGAGAAAAATGTAATTTGCATAATAATTTGGAACACAGTGTACTTTGCAGACTCCATATACAGAGCCCTTAAGTGCTATAAGAACAGAATCCACCCTTAAGTGACCCCATTTTGGAAATGATGCCCCTTTGGGAATTTATCTACAGGTGTAGTGATGATTTTGACTCCATGGATGTTTACATGCGTTCTGGAAAGACGCGCCGCATGGCCGTTTATGTAGGTCTGCCGCCTGCGTCTTTTAATGCATAGTGGAGATGGGATTTCATGAAATCCCTTCCACTATGCTGTAACATCTGGATGCTTCGTGTTTGCTCTACGCAGCGTCAAACACACAGCTTTTCCTGACTGTGGAAACATACCCTTACTGTTATGTTTGATTTTTATTTATCAGCATTTAATTTTTTTTAAAAAAAAATTCAATCATCTATGGGGAATATTTCCTTGTCTGTAGGGATATATAATTGCCATTGGATGGTATTTCCATCTGTTTTTTCTAGATTTAAAAGAATTTGGTGGTTTTGCAATTTAATCAGGAAGAAAAATAAATAATTGTGTGCATGGGATCTCTGAAAATTCAGAGCTTTTGTGGATACTATAAAAAACAGCTTTTAATTTGCATATTAGAGCTGAAAAATGCAACGTGTGAACATGTCTTCACAGTAATCAAGATCTCTACGGTGTCAGTACGTCGTCTGAATTCAGTATCAATATTGCAGCCTTAGTTCAGTGGTACTTTAGGATGTAATTTCCATCCAATAAAACAACCCAGCAGCAATTCAGACCCATAACATTGGTGGAACCTAAATCAGAATCCATGCGCTTGTATTAGACAGACCTGATACTCCTGTCCCCCGGACAATCACCAGTTGTAAATCCGTTACTGTAATATCAATAATGGCCAGAAAGGGGCAGCCAAGTACCTTTAATCAGAGATCAGTATTTCTCATAGGATCCTTATATTCCATTTTATCCCATTAAAGGACATCAAAGGAGAGTAAAAAGCTGCCCCACAGACCCAAACCATTTACCGTAAAATATATTCATGTTAACGATTTCTGCTGCTTTGTGGGCAGGGAAATCCACTGGGCAAAATAGCAAAATCTCTTCCCACCATTAATATCATCTTAACTCTCTCCTTATACCGCAGTACCTTATACTTCTATAAGATTTTCTGTGCTACATTCCCGATCCATTGCATAGCTTCTTATCCTTGCACCCCACCTAGGTATTTTGTGCTTATTTCCTTTAAAACTGAATATATTTTTTATTAATATTGCTCGAATGAGTAAAAACATTCACAGGACCTTGGTCCAGAGTCCACACCAGTGGTCTGTGGCCGCCGGACCTCCGACTACCTGCGGCGTCCCCGACGCCTCTTCTGAGTAGAAGGCGCTGGTGCCACACGGATGATAATACTGGATGATAGTCACGATATTCTCATGACGTGTCCATTAAATCTATGGGTGACTTATTCCAATGCCGGGCATTAGTCCAAAGACATACTGATTGGGAATTTAGATTGTGAGCCCCATTGGGGACAGCGATGATAATGTCTGTAAAGCGCTGCGGAATATGTTAGCGCTATATAACAATAAAGATTATTATTAGTCACATATGGACTCTTAATGGCTCCAGTATAAAAGATCATGGAACAATATTGGAAAGTGATGACATTCAGTAAAATAAGTCACCTAAGGGCTTCCATTTTTTTTTTTTTTTTTTAAATAAAAAAATAATTAAACACAAATTCTGCAGGATGTACTCTTTTGGACACTAATGTAATGAAATTGCGTTACTATATATGTTTTTTCTGCTCTCTCTTATGTTGTCCACGTAGATTAAAAATGAAGGAACCTTCCTCTGGTAATGGGGTTCTATGTGCAAGTGAATAAAACAGAAAAGTGAACAGCCTGACACCCGAATCTGTGCATGAAAAAAACCCCAAATCATTGCAGCATGCACTAGATTTCGTTGTAAATCGGATGAGACTCGCCCTTTCAAGTCCGTGAGAACATAAAAAAAACACCAACTGTATACGGATGACAAGCGAGAAAAAAATTGTCTCACTTTTCTGGATGAAGCGCTGAACGATTTTTTATACTGTCGTGTGAATCTAGGCTAACAGCGGACCAATCCCTTTAACCCCTTTACCCCCAAGGGTGGTTTGCACGTTAATGACCAGGCCAATTTTTACAATTCTGACCACTGTCCCTTTATGAGGTTATAACTCCGAAACGCTTCAACGGATCCTGGTGATTCTGACATTGTTTTCTCGTGACATATTGTACTTCATGATAGTGGTAAAATTTCTTTGATAGTACCTGCGTTTATTTGTGAAAAAAACGGAAATTTGGCGAAAATTTTGAAAATTTCGCAATTTTCAAACTTTGAATTTTTATGCAATTAAATCACAGAGATATGTCACACAAAATACTTAATAAGTAACATTTCCCACATGTCTCCTTTACATCAGCATAATTTTGGAACCAATTTTTTTTTTTGTTAGGGAGTTATAAGGGTTAAAAGTTGACCAGCAATTTCTCATTTTTACAACACCATTTTTTTTTAGGGACCACGTCTCATTTGAAGTCATTTTGAGGGGTCTATATGATAGAAAATGCCCAAGTGTGACACCATTCTAAAAACTGCACCCCTCAAGGTGCTCAAAACCACATTCAAGAAGTTTATTAACCCTTCAGGTGTTTAATAGGAATTTTTGGAATGTTTAAATAAAAATGAACATTTAACTTTTTTACACAAAAAATTTACTTCAGCTCCAATTTGTTTTATTTTACCAAGGGTAACAGGAGAAATTGGAACCAAAAAGTTGTTGTCCAATTTGTCCTGAGTACGCTGATACCCCATATGTGGCAGTAAACCACTGTTTGGGCGCATGGGAGAGCTCGGAAGGGAAGGAGTGCTATTTGACTTTTCAATGCAAACTTGACAGGAATTGAGATGGGACGCCATGTTGCGTTTGGAGAGCCACTGATGTGCCTAAACATTGAAACCCCCCACAAGTGACACCATTTTGGAAAGTAGACCCCCTAAGGAACTTATCTGGATGTGTGGTGAGCACTTTGACCCACCAAGTGCTTCACAGAAGTTTATAATGCAGAACCGTAAAAATAAAAAATCATATTTTTTCACAAAAATTATATTTTTGCCCCCAATTTTTTATTTTTCCAAGGGTAAGAGAAGAAATTGGACCTCAAAAGTTGTTGTCCAATTTGTCCTGAGTACGCTGATACCCCATATGTGGCAGTAAACCACTGTTTGGGCGCATGGGAGAGCTCGGAAGGGAAGGAGCGCAGTTTGACTTTTCAATGCAAAATTGACAGAAATTGAGATGGGACGCCATGTTGCGTTTGGAGAGCCACTGATGTGCCTAAACATTGAAACCCCCCACAAGTGACACCATTTTGGAAAGTAGACCCCCTAAGGAACTTATCTAGAGGTGTGGTGAGCACTTTGACCCACCAAGTGCTTCACAGAAGTTTATAATGCAGAACCGTAAAAATAAAAAATCATATTTTTTCACAAAAATTATATTTTTGCCCCCAATTTTTTATTTTTCCAAGGGTAAGAGAAGAAATTGGACCTCAAAAGTTGTTGTCCAATTTGTCCCGAGTACGCTGATACCCCATATGTGGCAGTAAACCACTGTTTGGGCGCATGGGAGAGCTCGGAAGGGAAGGAGCGCCGTTTGACTTTTCAATGCAAAATTGACAGGAATTGAGATGGGACGCCATGTTGCGTTTGGAGAGCCACTGATGTGCCTAAACATTGAAACCCCCCACAAGTGACACCATTTTGGAAAGTAGACCCCCTAAGGAACTTATCTGGATGTGTGGTGAGCACTTTGACCCACCAAGGGCTTCACAGAAGTTTATAATGCAGAGCCATAAAAATAAAACAAAATTTTTTTCCCACAAAAATTATTTTTTAGCCCCCAGTTTTGTATTTTCCCTAGGGTAAGAGGAGAAATTGGACCACAAAAGTTGTTGTCCAATTTGTCCTGAGTACGCTGATACCCCATATGTGGGGGGGAACCACCGTTTGGGCGCATGGGAGGGTTCGGAAGGGAAGGAGCGCCATTTGGAATGCAGACTTAGATGGAATGGTCTGCAGGCGTCACATTGCGTTTGCAGAGCCCCTAATGTACCTAAACAGTAGAAACCCCCCACAAGTGACACCATTTTGGAAAGTAGACCCCCTAAGGAACTCATCTTGATGTGTTGTGAGAGCTTTGAACCCCCAAGTATTTCACTACAGTTTATAACGCAGAGCCATGCAAATAAAAAATATTTTTTTTTCCACAAAAATTATATTTTAGCCCCCAGTTTTGTATTTTTCCAAGGTTAGCAGGAGAAATTGGACCCTAAATGTTGTTGTCCAATTTGTCCTGAGTACGCTGATACCCGATATGTGGGGGGGAACCACCGTTTGGGCGCATGGGAGGGCTCGGAAGGGAAGGAGCATCATTTGGAATGCAGACTTAGATGGATTGGTCTGCAGGCGTCACATTGCGTTTGCAGAGCCCCTAATGTACCTAAACAGTAGAAACCCCCCACAAGTGACCCCATATTGGAAACTAGACCCCTCAATGAACTTATCTAGATGTGTTGTGAGAACTTTGAACCCCCAAGTGTTTCACTACAGTTTATAACGCAGAGCCGTGAAAATAAAAAATCTTTTTGTTTTCCCACAAAAATTATTTTTTAGCCCCCAGTTTTGTATTTTCCCAAGGGTAACAGGAGAAATTGGTCCACAAAAGTTGTTGTCCAATTTGTCCTGAGTACGCTGATACCCCATATGTTGGGGTAAACCCCTGTTTGGGCACACAGGAGAGCTCGGAAGGGAAGGAGCACTGTTTTACTTTTTCAACGCAGAATTGGCTGGAATTGAGATCGGACGCCATGTCGTGTTTGGAGAGCCCCTGATGTGCCGAAACAGTGGAAACCCCCCAATTATAACTGAAACCCTAATCTAAACACACCCCTAACCCTAATTCCAACGGTAACCCTAACCACACCTCTAACCCTGACACACCCCTAACCCTAATCCCAACCCTATTCCCAACTGTAAATGTAATCTAAACCCTAACCCTAACTTTAGCCCCAACCCTAACTGTAGCCCCAACCCTAACCCTAACCCTAATCCTAGCCCTAACCCTAGCCCTAACCCTAACCCTAGCCCTAACCCTAGCCCTAACCCTAGCCCTAACCCTAGCCCTAACCCTAGCCCTAGCCCTAACCCTAGCCCTAACCCTAGCCCTAACCCTAGCCCTAACCCTAGCCCTAACCCTAGCCCTAACCCTAGCCCTAACCCTAGCCCTAACCCTAGCCCTAACCCTAGCCCTAATGGGAAAATGGAAATAAATACATTTTTTTTTATTTTTCCCTAACTAAGGGGGTGATGAAGGGGGGTTTGATTTACTTTTATAGCGAGTTTTTTAGCGGATTTTTATGATTGGCAGCCATCACACACTGAAAGACCCTTTTTATTGCAAAAAATATTTTTTGCAATACCACATTTTGAGAGCTATAATTTTTCCATATTTTGGTCCACAGAGTCATGTGAGGTCTTGTTTTTTGCGGGACGAGTTGACGTTTTTATTGAAAACATTTTTGGGCACGTGACATTTTTTTATCGCTTTTTATTCCGATTTTTGTGAGGAAGAATGACCAAAAGCCAGCTATTCATGAATTTCTATTGGGGGAGGCGTTTATACCGTTCCGCGTTTGGTAAAATTGATAAATCAGTTTTATTCTTCGGGTCAGTACGATTACAGCGATACCTCATTTATATCATTTTTTTATGGTTTGGTGCTTTTATACGATAAAAACTATTTTACAGAAAAAATAATTATTTTTGCATCGCTTTATTCTCAGGACTATAACTTTTTTATTTTTTTGCTGATGATGCTGTATGGCGGCTCTTTTTTTGCGGGACAATATGACGCTTTCAGCGGTACCATGGTTATTTATATCTGTCCTTTTGATCGCGTGTTATTCCACTTTTTGTTCGGCGGTATGATAATAAAGCGTTGTTTTTTGCCTCGTTTTTTTTTTTTTTTTCTTACGGTGTTTACTGAAGGGGTTAACTAGTGGGCCAGTTTTATAGGTCGGGCCGTTACGGACGCGGCGATACTAAATATGTGTACTTTTATTGGTTTTTTTTTTTTATTTAGATGAAGAAATGTATTTATGGGAATAATATTTTTTTTTTTTTTTCATTATTTTGGAATATTTTTTTTTATTTTTTTTACACATTTGGAAATTTTTTTTTTTACTTTTTTACTTTGTCCCAGGGGGGGACATCACAGATCAGTGATCTGACAGTTTGCACAGCACTCTGTCAGATCACTGATCTGATAGGAGTGCAGGCTGCTTCACAGTGCCTGCTCTGAGCAGGCTCTGTGAAGCCACCTCCCTCCCTGCAGGACCCGGATCCGCGGCCATCTTGGATCCGGGGCTCGAGCAGGGAGGGAGGTGAGGAGACCCTCGCAGCAACGCGATCACATCGCGTTGCTGCGGGGGGCTCAGGGAAGCCCGCAGGGAGCCCCCTCCCTGCGCGGTGCTTCCCTGTACCGCCGGCACATCGCGATCATCTTTGATCGCGGTGTGCCAGGGGTTAATGTGCCGGGGGCGGTCCGTGACCGCTCCTGGCACATAGTGCCGGATGTCAGCTGCGATAAGCAGCTGACACCCGGCCGCGATCGGCCGCGCTCCCCCCGTGAGCGCGGCCGATCGGCTATGACGTACTATCCCGTCCAGGGTCAGATAAGCCCAGGGCACCTCGACGGGATAGTACGTCTAAGGTCACAGAGGGGTTAATGAGGCAATCAGAAGCACAGTCCATTCACAGCACAGATTTGCCTATTACAAATAAGGCCACGTTCACACGGTCAGTATTTGATCAGTATTTTACCTCAGCATCTGTAAGCCAAAGCCAGGAGTGGGTGATAAATCCAGAAGTGGTGACATGTTTCTATTATACTTCTCCTCTGATTGTTCCACTCCTGGTTTTGGCTCAGAAATACTGAGGTAAAAAATTGACCAAATACTGAACTTGTACATGTGGCCTGGTACAGAGACACATAAAAAAAAAAACAGTCAACAGCAACTTTTTGACAGTTTCATAATAGCAAAACGAGATGTTTCCTCCACAAGAAAAAGGAAAATGAAGAAACTAAAACAGGCGAAAAAGGTCATGAAGGTAGATTCCATAGATGCCAGGAATGCATGGAGTCTGAGGCCGTGAGGTGATGTCCAGGCCACAGATGAGAAAAGCTCATCTACGTTTCTGCTTTCTTGGCCATAAATGAAGTAATGACACCACGGCTCCGAGTCACAAAAATACAATTATACTGTGACCCGAATGCCGCAAACTGCAGAAAAGACAAATGAAGATGGCAGACTGGGCCTGATAGATATTTCAATTAAACACAACACGTAGTAATAAGAAAGTCTACCGGTTGATTGGCGATGTATATAAAGCAGTCTGTAACTGATGCTGTACAGGGATATTCTACTATAATGAGAAGAGGACAACTGGTGCCAAATTAAATCTGCTTTAACCCTGTAACAGTCTCAACCTGCACTTTTCATCCCGCTTGCTTTACACTGCAGCTCTACAAGTTCAGATCGTTAGGTTGATGCTAATGAACAGCATCCTAAGCTCAACATGAAGGCAGTGCAAATCAACACACACAAGGTCATCAAGTGAGGTTATAGGTAATCTGTGGACAGGTTTTTGATACGTAATCTGGTGTAGGGGCAGCGACCCTGATTCCAGGGATGTGTCACTTACTGGGCTGCTTGTAGTAGTTTCTAATAAATCAGTGTATATAAGCAGATTAGCATTGTAACACTAGGTACCTCATGCCATGTGTTATGACCTGGTGGTTAGGAGCACCTGGAATGACCTGATAGTTAAACCTCATACAGGACGAGCTCTGGGATGTGGGAACTCTGCCGACCGCAAGCCCTAATCCTATCACACACACTAGAAATAGCCGTGGAGCGCTCCTGACCAGACCTAGACGCCTCGTCACAGCCTAAGAACTATCTAGCCCTAGAGATAGAAAATAAAGCCTACCTTGCCTCAGAGAAATTCCCCAAAGGTAAAGGAAGCCCCCCACATATATTGACTGTGAGTAAAGATGAAAGTCATAAACGCAGAAATGAAACAAGTTTCAGCAAAGGGAGGCCAGACTTACTAAATAGACAGAGGATAGGAAAGGTAACTTTGCGATCAGCACAAAAACCTACAAAAGACCACGCAGAGTGTGCAAAAAAGACCTCCGCACAGACTCACGGTGCGGAGGGACCACTCTGCATCCCAGAGTTTCCAGCTAGCAAGACAAAATCATGATAACCAACTGGACAAGAAAACAGTGAACAAATAATGACTATCAGGAACTTAGCTTCTGCAGGAGAAGGCAGGTCACCAGAGAGATCCAGGAGCGAACTGAACAAATGCAAAAACATTGACAGCTGGCATGGAGTAACGATCTGAGAGGAGTTAAATAGAGCAGCCAACCAAAGGATAAACCTCGTCACCTGTGTAAGGAACCTCAGAAGCCGCAGCTTCACTCATAGCCACCAGAGGGAGCCCATAGACAGAACTCGCCGAAGTACCATTCACGACCACAGGAGGGAGCTCGACAACAGAATTCACAACAGTACCCCCCCCCCTTGAGGAGGGGTCACCGAACCCTCACCAGAGCCCCCAGGCCGATCAGGTTGAGCCAAATGAAAGGCACGAACTAGATCGGCAGCATGAACATCAGAGGCAAAAACCCAGGAATTATCTTCCTGACCATAACCCTTCCACTTGACCAGGTACTGAAGTTTCCGTCTCGAAACACGAGAATCCAAAATCTTCTCCACCACATACTCCAACTCCCCCCTAAGCAACACCGGGGCAGGGGGATCAACGGAGGTAACCACAGGAGCCACGTATCTCCGCAACAACGACCTATGGAACACATTATGGATGGCAAAAGAAGCTGGAAGGTCCAAACGAAATGACACAGGATTAAGAACTTCAGAAATCTTATAAGGCCCAATGAAACGAGGCTTAAACTTAGGAGAGGAAACCTTCATAGGAACGTGACGAGATGACAACCAAACCAAATCCCCAACACGAAGTCGGGGACCAACACAAAGCCGGCGGTTAGCGAAACGTTGAGCCTTCTCCTGGGACAATGTCAAATTGTCCACCACATGAGTCCAAATCCGCTGCAACCTGTCCACCACTGCATCCACACCAGGACAGTCCGAAGGCTCAACCTGCCCTGAAGAGAAACGAGGATGGAAACCAGAATTACAGAAAAAAGGAGAAACTAAAGTAGCCGAGCTGGCCCGATTATTGAGGGCGAACTCAGCCAAAGGCAAGAAGGACACCCAATCATCCTGATCAGCAGAAACAAAGCATCGCAGATATGTCTCCAAAGTCTGATTAGTTCGTTCGGTTTGGCCATTTGACTCAGGATGGAAAGCCGAAGAAAAAGACAAATCAATGCCCATCTTAGCGCAAAAGGACCGCCAAAACCTCGAAACAAACTGGGAACCTCTGTCCGAGACGATGTTCTCTGGAATGCCATGCAAACGAACCACATGCTGGAAAAACAATGGCACCAAATCAGAGGAGGAAGGCAATTTAGATAAGGGTACCAAATGGACCATCTTAGAGAAGCGATCACAAATGACCGACATCCTTTGAGAAACAGGGAGATCTGAAATAAAATCCATGGAAATATGCGTCCAGGGCCTCTTCGGAATCGGCAAGGGCAAAAGCAACCCACTGGCACGAGAACAGCAGGGCTTAGCCCGAGCACAATCCCACAGGACTGCACAAAAGAACGCACATCCCGTGACAAAGAAGGCCACCAAAAGGATCTAGCCACCAAATCTCTGGTACCAAAGATTCCAGGATGACCAGCCAACACTGAACAATGAATCTCAGAGATAACTCTACTAGTCCATCTATCAGGGACAAACAGTTTCTCCGTAGGACAACGGTCAGGTCTATCAGCCTGAAACTTTTGCAGCACACGCCGCAAATCAGGGGAAATGGCAGACAAAATCACCCCTTCCTTAAGAATACCCGCCGGCTCCGGAACACCCGGAGAGTCAGGCACAAAACTCCTTGACAGGGCGTCAGCCTTCACATTCTTAGATCCCAGAAGGTATGAAACCACAAAATCAAAATGGGAGAAAAAGAGCGACCATCGAGCCTGTCTAGGATTCAACCGTTTGGCAGACTCGAGATAAGTTAAATTCTTGTGATCCGTCAAGACCACCACGCAATGTTTAGCTCCTTCAAGCCACTGTCGCCACTCCTCGAATGCCCACTTCATGGGCAACAACTCCCGATTGCCCACATCATAATTGCGCTCAGTAGGCGAGAATTTTCTAGAAAAGAAGGCACAGGGTTTCATCACCGAGCCATCAGAACTTCTTTGCGACAAAACAGCCCCTGCTCCAATTTCAGAAACATCAACCTCAACCTGAAAAGGGAGCAAAACATCTGGCTGGCACAACACAGGGGCAGAAGCAAAACGTCGCTTCAACTCCTGAAAAGCCTCTACAGCCGCAGAGGACCAATTGACCACATCAGCACCTTTCTTAGTCAAATCAGTCAACGGTTTAGCAACACTGGAAAAATTAGCGATGAAGAGACGATAAAAATTAGCAAAGCCCAGGAACTTCTGCAAGCTCTTCACAGATGTCGGCTGAGTCCAATCGTAAATGGCCCGAACTTTAACAGGGTCCATCTCGATAGTAGAAGGGGAAAAAATGAAACCCAAAAATGAAACCTTCTGAACTCCAAAGAGACACTTTGACCCCTTCACAAACAAGGAATTCGCACGAAGGACCTGGAACACCATTCTGACCTTGCTTCACATGAGACTCCCAATCATCCGAAAAGACCAAAATGTCATCCAAATATACAATCATGAATCTATCCAGGTACTCTCGGAAGATGTCATGCATAAAGGACTGAAACACAGATGGAGCATTAGAAAGCCCGAATGGCATAACCAGGTACTCAAAATGGCCCTCGGGCGTATTAAATGCCGTTTTCCATTCATCACCCTGTTTAATTCGCACAAGATTATACGCACCACGCAGATCTATCTTGGTGAACCAACTAGCCCCCTTAATCCGAGCAAATAAATCAGACAGCAGCGGCAAAGGATACTGAAATTTGACTGTGATCTTATTAAGAAGGCGGTAATCAATACAAGGTCTCAAAGAACCATCCTTCTTGGCCACAAAAAAGAACCCTGCTCCCAATGGTGACGACGACGGACGAATATGACCCTTCTCCAAGGATTTCTTTATATAACTCCGCATAGCGGCGTGCTCTGGCACAGATAAATTAAACAGACGGCCCTTAGGGAACTTACTACCTGGAATCAAATTAATAGCACAGTCGCAATCCCTATGAGGAGGTAGGGCACCGGATTTAGGCTCTTCAAATACATCCCGGTAATCTGATAAAAACTCAGGGACTTCAGAAGGAGTGGAAGGCGAAATTGACAGCAATGGAACATCACCATGTACCCCCTGACAACCCCAGCCGGACACAGACATAGATTTCCAATCCAACACAGGATTATGGACCTGTAGCCATGGCAACCCCAAAACGACCACATCATGCAGATTATGCAACACCAAAAAGCGAATATCCTCCGGATGTGCAGGAGCCATGCACATGGTCAATTGAGTCCAGCTGTACTGTTATGACCTGGTGGTTAGGAGCACCTGGAATGACCTGATAGTTAAACCGCATACAGGACGAGCTCTGGGAAGTGGGAGCTCTGCCGACCGCAATCCCTAATCCTATCACACACACTAGAAATAGCCGTGGAGCGCTCCTGACCAGACCTAGGCGCCTCGTCACAGCCTAAGAACTATCTAGCCCTAGAGATAGAAAATAAAGCCTACCTTGCCTCAGAGAAATTCCCCAAAAGGTAAAGGAAGCCCCCCACATATATTGACTGTGAGTAAAGATGAAAGTCACAAACGCAGAAATGAAACAAGTTTCAGCAAAGGGAGGCCAGACTTACTAAATAGACAGAGGATAGGAAAGGTAACTTTGCGATCAGCACAAAAACCTACAAAAGACCAAGCAGAGTGTGCAAAAAAGACCTCCGCACCAACTCACGGTGCAGAGGGACCACTCTGCATCCCAGAGCTTCCAGCTAGCAAGACAAAATCATGATAACCAACTGGACAAGAAAACAGTGAACAAATAATGACTATCAGGAACTTAGCTTCTGCAGGAGAAGGCAGGTCACCAGAGAGATCCAGGAGCGAACTGAACAAATGCAAAAACATTGACAACTGGCATGGAGTAACGATCTGAGAGGAGTTAAATTGAGCAGCCAACCAAAGGATAAACCTCGTCACCTGTGTAAGGAACCTCAGAAGCCGCAGCTTCACTCATAGCCACCAGAGGGAGCCCATAGACAGAACTCGCCGAAGTACCATTCACGACCACAGGAGGGATCTCGACAACAGAATTCACAACAGCCATGTAGTCCTCACCCACCCTATGTAATCCCACCCCTAGCACTGATTGGCAGCTTTACATGTTCACTGTGCATAGGCAGAAAGCTGCTAATCAGTGGCGTGGGTGGGGTTACTACAGAACTCCGCATTCAGATAACTGCTAGATTTGATGCAGATAAAACGGACTATCAAAATGACAGCAAGCAGCCCAGTAAGTGACATCACTAGAATCAGGGTTTCTGCCACCATACATCATGTTGCGCTTAGATTAGATCACGAAAACATGGTAATAGATTCTCTTTAGTTGTAAAACATCCTGGAAAAAAGATCGCCAATTTTTTTTTTTTTTGCAATTTTCTCCAGGACTACAATAAAGAGAAACACCAGTATCTAGTAAATGCAGGCTCCTCCATTAACAGTAAGTAGTGGTCACAGCTCACCTCCTCCTCCATGTACTGAGCCACCACAGAAGTCAATAACGATCACCGGACTATGGCCCCGATACATTATTGCAGTTTCTCCAATTTTCTGGAGTAATTCCAGGCATTTTTAGTGCTTTTGGTAGTTGAAACTTATTCTCTGAACGTTTTGCGCCACTTTTTAAAGTAGTTTCTAAGTTTTTTGGTTTTTATTTCATTTTTTCTTGACAACTTTGCTTATTAGATGTTTTGGACAGATTCATGAAATGAGACTTTTACCAAATGTCGCATTTTTTTTTCATGCATCTCACTCCAGTCCCCACCCTGTAGTAAGGTTTCTGGAAAAGTTTTCAATTTGCTGCCATGCATTTTTGCAGCATTAAAGGGAACCTGTCACCCCGTTTTTTGAGATTGAGCTATAAATACTGTTAAATAGGGCCTGCGCTGTGTGTTCCTATAGTGTATGTAGTGTACCCCGATTCCCTGTGTATGCTGAGAAATAACTTACCAAAGTCGCCGTTTTCGCCTGTCAATCAGGCTGGTCAGGTCGGGAGGGCGTGGTGACATCGGTGGTTCTTCCTCAGCTTTACGTTGGTGGCGTAGTGGTGTAGTGGTCAAGACACAGCGCGCGATCTGCGCTGTAATCCCTTGCATCGGTGGGGGCGGCCATCTTCCTGGGGCCGCGCGTGCGCAGATCGAGTGCTCTGCTGCACGGGGCTTCAGGAAAATGGCCGCGGGATGCCGCGCGTGCGCATTAGAGATCGCGGCGGCCATTTTCCCAAAGCCGAGATGCAAACTCGGCTTTGGGAAAATGGCCGCCGCGATCTCTAATGCGCACGCGCGGCATCCCGCGGCCATTTTCCTGAAGCCCCGTGCAGCAGAGCACTCGATCTGCGCACGCGCGGCCCCAGGAAGATGGCCGCCCCCACCGATGCAAGGGATTACAGCGCAGATCGCGCGCTGTGTCTTCACCACTACACCACTACGCCACCAACGTAAAGCTGAGGAAGAACCACCGATGTCACCACGCCCTCCCGACCTGACCAGCCTGATTGACAGGCGAAAACGGCGACTTTGGTAAGTTATTTCTCAGCATACATAGGGAATCGGGGTACACTACATACACTATAGGAACACACAGCGCAGGCCCTATTTAACAGTATTTATAGCTCAATCTCAAAAAACGGGGTGACAGGTTCCCTTTAAAGGCATTTTTAATTTTGCAGCAAACCCGTGAACCGCTTGAGCCATTTTGAAGAATTTGGCGCCAAAAAAAAAAAAAAAAAAAAACAGTGAATACAAGATAAAAATACAGAAAAAAAGTGACTTAAATAAATTGCAAATGATGAACTGAAACTTTCTCTCATGTGCAGCCCAGTCCAGCTAATCTGTGTAACCCCGCCCCCACCACTGATTGGCAGATTGCTGACCATTCACAGTACACAGGAAGCTACCAATCAGTGGTGGGGGCGGGGTTATACACAGCTCAGCAGTTAGAGAACTGCTAGACCTACATCAGACAAACAAGGATTCTATCAAAACTACAGCAAGCAGCACAGCAAGTGATACATCGCTGGAATCAGGCATTCTTGCCCTATGTTATGCTGCTCTCAAATTATATAGCAAAAATACGCTGACACATTCCCTTTAAAAAGATAATCTAATAAAAACAGAGTAAGGATACAGTATAACAATTTCACGCCTTATGTTTCCCTACTTTTTGAGCGAGTGTTAATCAAAAGCAGAGGGTTAAATTCACATATAAAACCACAAAGTTTGTTTATGCAAATATGGTCCCTTCAATGGGTTTTCCCACTTTAGGATTGCTGGGGTAAGGACTGTGGGACACCCACAATCCAGAGAAAGAAAGGGACTCAAGGGGACACTGACCAGAAAAAAAAGTGAAAGTGGCATAGGGTAACAGAGGCCACCTTCTAGAAGCATAAAGTAATGGCATACACCAGAGTTTTATGGAATAAGTACACCCCTTTAAGGAGGACTTCTAGGAGCGAGACTTCTGTTACTAAACCCCACATGACTTATATAAGGCATTACCGCAAATTACTTGTCTCACGGAGACTTTGATTGTTTTGAGCGGAGAAGCCGATACCCATCAGTCACTGCCATCTCCAGGTGACACCATTCCTCCACTCTCAAAAAAAGGAGACGCAACCCAGAATTACTCTTGAATGATAATAAGCCTCTACGCCGCGCAGTTACATCAATTTCTTCTACCACCTCAATGCATCTACAGCCCACTAAAGTGATGCCGACAGCTCTGGACATGCCGCACGTTGCAGCACAATCTTCCCAGGAAACCCTCACATTAGTAACGCTTTCATGGAAGCGGCCGCAGTGGAAAAATCATTTATAACTGACTGGGTCAAAGTAGAAAAGTTAATCAAATCTATTGATTTAGCAGGGTCGTTAGTTTACATGTAAAAAAAATAATGTCCTATAATAAATTATTAAAAAAATCTAAAATGAAATACAACTCATCACTGTACGGTCGTGCGTGCAAAAATGGTTCTCAGGTCAGTCCATGCACAATGTCCCCCAGGTCAGTCCATGCACAATATCCCCAGGTCAGTCCATGCACAATGTCCCCAGGTCAGTCCATGCACAATATCCCCAGGTCAGTCCATGCACAATGTCCCCAGGTCAGTCCATGCACAATGTCCCCCAGGTCAGTCCATACACAATGTCCCCAGGTCAGTCCATACACAATATCCCCAGGTCAGTCCATGCACAATGTCCCCCAGGTCAGTCCATACACAATGTCCCCAGGTCAGTCCATGCACAATATCCCCAGGTCAGTCCATACACAATATCCCCAGGTCAGTCCATACACAATGTCCCCAGGTCAGTCCATACACAATATACCCAGGTCAGTCCATACACAATATCCCCAGGTCAGTCCATACACAATGTCCCCAGGTCAGTCCATGCACAATATCCCCAGATCAGTCCATACACAATATCCCCAGGTCAGTCCATACACAATGTCCCCAGGTCAGTCCATACACAATGTCCCCAGGTCAGTCCATGCACAATATCCCCAGATCAGTCCATACACAATATCCCCAGGTCAGTCCATACACAATGTCCCCAGGTCAGTCCATGCACAATATACCCAGGTCAGTCCATACACAATATCCCCAGGTCAGTCCATGCACAATGTCACCAGGTCAGTCCATACACAATATCCCCAGGTCAGTCCATACACAATATCCCCAGATCAGTCCATACACAATATCCCCAGATCAGTCCATACACAATGTCCCCAGGTCAGTCCATACACAATATCCCCAGATCAGTCCATACACAATGTCCCCCAGGTCAGTCCATGCACAATGTCCCCAGATCAGTCCATACACAATGTCCCCCAGGTCAGTCCATGCACAATGTCCCCAGGTCAGTCCATGCACAATATCCCCAGGTCAGTCCATACACAATATCCCCAGGTCAGTCCATGCACAATGTCCCCCAGGTCAGTCCATGCACAATGTCCCCCAGGTCAGTCCATGCACAATGTCCCCCAGGTCAGTCCATGCACAATATCCCCAGGTCAGTCCATGCACAATGTCCCCCAGGTCAGTCCATACACAATGTCCCCAGAAACCAAACATCAGTCTAACATACATAAAAAGGCTGAACCCATTAAGTGGATGTAGACGTACAGCATAGTTATTAATGTTATTATCCACATTGACCATTTACGATCATGGAGAATCCAAAATACGAGTGTTGGAGAGAAGGTGTCTGTTCGCCACTTGGATAGATATTACTGTCACGCCCGCGCCCAGACTGGTTGGCGTGGGCGTGCGGAGGTGTGGCCCCACACCAAACTTCCCTGGAAGGGGCGTAACTAAGTAGCTTCCTAGGTGTTTGCTGGAGCCTCTGATGGTGAGGTCAGACTTGTGAGGCAGGAAGCTACCAGGTACCACTCCAGGGTGGTGTCTGGCTGTGGCTGCTGATCCCACCAGGGAACAGAACATAGACTGGCAAGCAGGCACGGCTGGGACACAGGCAGTCAGACGGGTACAACAGAGACACTGGCAGGCGGGCACGGCTGCCTCTCTGGCAGGACAGGGGAACAAGGCTGGTACACTGGAAGAACCGGTAGGGACCGGTCTGCAGGCAGGTATGTGAAACAGGTAGGAACCTGTTCAGACAGGAGGACTTAAGAATATGTAGAGAAAGACCACAAGAGCGGATGCAGAGCGAAAGCACAGGAGCTAGAGTCAAGAACAGAAATGCAGGAGGTGGGGCCAAGAGAAGGAGGTGGAGCCAAGAGCTAGAGGCAGAGCCAAGTGCAGAAACGTAGGAGGCGGAGCCAAGAGCTGGAGGCGAAGTCAAGAGCAGAAATGCAGGAGGCGGAGCCAAGAGCGAGAGAAGCAGAACCGCAAGGAGCGGAGCCAGGTAGAACCGCAAAGAGCGGAGCAAGGTAGAACCATAAGAAGCGGAGCCACAGAGTGAGAGCTGAGCGGAGCCGAAGAGCAGGGCCACAGAGTGCAGAGCTGAGAGCAGAGCAAAGTCAGAGTGCAGAGCAAGACAGAATGAAGAGCCAAAAGCAAAACCACAGAGTGCAGAGCAAGGTCACAGAATGCAGAGCAAGGAGCAAAGCAAGGTCGCAGAGAGCGGAGCCAAAAGCAGAGCAAAGCAAGACACAGAACGCACAGCAGGGAAAGGAAACCAAGGCAGGGATATAAACTGACACAGGAACCGGACTAGGCTAAGACAAAGTCAGGAACAGGACAAGGAACAGAGACATGGACACAAGCCAGGGTACGACGCCCCTCTGGGTGGCGGACATAGGCCAGGGTACGAAGCCCCACTGGGTGGCTACACAAGGACATAGGCCAGGGTACTAAGCCCCACTGGGTGGCTACACAGGACACAGACCAGGTACAACGCCTCCCTGGGTGGCTACACAGGACACAGACCAGGTACAACGCCTCCCTGGGTGGCGGACATAAGAGTAAACAGAGACAGGGCCGGGCACCTCAGCAGCTAAAAACTGACTGAGGGAGTAAGTTGCACAGGCCCCCACCAATGGGTGGGGATCTCTTAAATACAGGAAGCCTCATGGCAATTGGCCGGGGACACCTTAGCAAAGTGCACACAGACTCAATAAGACACAGGAGTTGCCGGCGCCGCCCCCCCCTATGCACAAAAACAGAGCATGCACAGAGCAAACAGCAGACTTGAGGCACACAGCATGGAGCTGGCAGCAGAGAGAAGTCACCACAAGGCCCAGAGAAGTAAGTGAACTTGAGTGTAATGCAGGTGGGGGATGGGAGGCCATGCAGCAATGCTAGAAGGGTTGTTACAGTTACATGCAAAAACCTCCTAATCAGTTTCCTTCTGCTTTGCACCATTTAATGCCTTGAAGACCCAACATGGAGGCTGTTAAACGGCACTCACTGAGGCATGGTACAAGATTTTATCAGGGGTCCTATGATGGGAATTATTTACGAAAATGTCAAACTACCAGTATTAACCATCTACTATATACAGTTAGGTCCATATATATTTGGACATAGACAACATTTTTCTAATTTTGGTTATAGACATTACCACAATGAATTTTAAACAAAACAATTCAGATGCAGTTGAAGTTCAGACTTTCAGCTTTCATTTGAGGGTATCCACATTAAAACTGGATGAAGGGTTTGGGAGTTTCAGCTCCTTAACATGTGCCACCCTGTTTTTAAAGGGACCAAAAGTAATTGGACAATTGACTCCAAGGCTATTTTATGGACAGGTGTGTGCAATCCCTTCGTTATGTAATTCTCAATTAAGCTGATAATAGGCCTGGAGTTGATTTCAGGAGTGGTGCTTGCATTTTGAAGGTTTTGCTGTGAAGTAAACATGCGGTCAAAGGAGCTCTCCATGCAGGTGAAACAAGCCATCCTTAAGCTGCGAAAACAGAAAAAACCCATGCGAGAAATTGCTACAATATTAGGAGTGGCAAAATCTACAGTTTGGTACATCCTGAGAAAGAAAGAAAGCACTGGTGAACTCATCAATGCAAAAAGACCTGGGCACCCATGGAAGACAACAGTGGTGGATGATCGCAGAATAATCTCCATGGTGAAGAGAAACCCCTTCACAACAGCCAACCAAGTGACCAACACTCTCCAGGAGGTCGGCGTATCAATATCCAAATCTACCGTAAAGAGAAGACTGCATGAAAGTAAATACAGAGGGTTCACTGCACGGTGCAAGCCACTCATAAGCATCAAGAATAAAAAGGCTAGACTGGACTTTGCTAAAAAACATCTAAAAAAGCCAGCACAGTTCTGGAAGAACGTTCTTTGGACAGATGAAACCAAGATCAACCTCTACCAGAATGATGGAAAGAGAAAAGTATGGCGAAGGCGTGGTACAGCTCATGATCCAAAGCATACCACATCATCTGTAAAACATGGCGGAGGCAGTGTGATGGCTTGGGCATGCATGGCTGCCAGTGGCACTGGGTCACTAGTGTTTATTGATGATGTGACACAGGACAGAAGCAGCCAAATGAATTCTGAGGTATTCAGAGCCATACTGTGTGCTCAGATCCAGCCAAATGCAGCCAAACTGATTGGTCGTCGTTTCATACTACAGATGGACAATGACCCAAAACATAAAGTCAAAGCAACCCAGGAGTTTATTAAAGCAAAGATGTGGAATATTCTTGAATGGCCAAGTCAGTCACCTGATCTCAACCCAATTGAGCATGCATTTCACTCGTTAAAGACTGATCTTCAGACAGAAAGCCCACAAACAAACAACAACTGAAAACCACAGCAGTCAAGGCCTGGCAGAGCATCAAAAAGGAGGAAACACAGCGTCTGGTGATGTCCATGAGTTCAAGACTTCAGGCAGTCATTGCCATCAAAGGGTTTTCAACCAAGTACTAGAAATGAACATTTTATTTAAAATTATTGAATCTGTCCAATTACTTTTGGTCCCTTTAAAAACAGGGTGGCACATGTTAAGGAGCTGAAACTCCTAAACCCTTCATCCAATTTTAATGTGGATACCCTCAAATAAAAGCTGAAAGTCTGAACTTCAACGGCATCTGAAATGTTTTGTTTAAAATTTATTGTGGTAATGTCTATAACCAAAATTAGAAAAATGTTGTCTCTGTCCAAATATATATGGACCTAACTGTAATTGTCTAAGGGTCACTTCCGTCTGTCTGTCCTTCTGTCATGGTTATTAATTCGCTGATTGGTCTCGCCAGCTGCCTGTCATGGCTGCCGTGACCAATCAGCGATGGGCACAGTCCGGAAGAAAATGGCCGCTCCTTACTCCCCGCAGTCAGTGTCCCCGGCGATCCGCTCCATACTCCCAGCTCCCCGCAGTCAGTGTCCCCGGCGCTCCGCTCCATACTCCCCTCCGGTCACCGCTAACACAGGGTTAATGCCGGCGGTAATGGACCGAGTTATGCCGCGGGTAACGCACTCCGTTACCACCGCTATTAACCCTGTGTGACCCCAACCTTTTACTATTGATGCTGCCTATGCGACATCAAGAGTAAAAAAAAGTAATGTTAAAAATAGTAAAAAAACAAAAAACTGCTATACTCAGCCTCCGTTGTCCGCTCGCGCCTGCCGCCATCTTCCTTTCCCAACGATGCTTTGCGAAATTACCCAGAAGACCTAGCGGTCTTGCGAGACCGCTAAGTCATCTGGGTAATTTCGCAAAGCATCCTGGGAACGGAAGATGGCGGCAGCCGCGCGCCCATCGCCACCGCGCCGTTGGATCCCAGGAGGCGGAGAGACGGGACGCTGAGGAGCAGCGACAAGAATGGTGAGTATGTTAAACTACAAGGGGCCCTCGGATCGTTAGGCGAGTATGTTTATTTTTTAACCTGTGACATACGTGGCTGAGTAATATACTATGTAGCTGGGCAATATACTACGTCACTGGGCAATATACTACGAGGCTCCGTGCTGTTTACTACGTGGCTGGGCAATATACTACGTCACTGGGCAATATACTAGGTGGCTCCGTGCTGTTTACTACGTCGCTGTGCAATATACTACGTGGTGGCTTTGTGCTGTATACTACGTCACTGGGCAATATACTACATGGCTGTGCAATATACTACATGGCTCCATGCTGTATACTACGTGGCTGGGCAATATACTACGTGGCTCTATGCGGTATACTACGTGGCTGTGCAATATATTACGTGGCTTTGTGCTGTATACTATGTTGATGTGCAATATACTACGTGGCTCCGTCCTGTATACTATGTGGCTGGGCAATATACTACGTGGCTCTGTGCTGTATACTAAGTCACTGGGCAATATACTACGTGGCTGGGCAATATACTACGTCACTGGGCAATATACTAGGTAACATAGTAACATAGTAACATAGTTAGTAAGGCCGAAAAAAGACATTTGTCCATCCAGTTCAGCCTATATTCCATTATAATAAATACCCAGATCTACGTCCTTCTACAGAACCTAATAATTGTATGATACAATATTGTTCTGCTCCAGGAAGACATCCAGGCCTCTCTTGAACCCCTCGACTGAGTTCGCCATCACCACCTCCTCAGGCAAGCAATTCCAGATTCTCACTGCCCTAACAGTAAAGAATCCTCTTCTATGTTGGTGGAAAAACCTTCTCTCCTCCAGACGCAAAGAATGCCCCCTTGTGCCCGTCACCTTCCTTGGTATAAACAGATCCTCAGTGAGATATTTGTATTGTCCCCTTATATACTTATACATGGTTATTAGATCGCCCCTCAGTCGTCTTTTTTCTAGACTAAATAATCCTAATTTCGCTAATCTATCTGGGTATTGTAGTTCTCCCATCCCCTTTATTAATTTTGTTGCCCTCCTTTGTACTCTCTCTAGTTCCATTATATCCTTCCTGAGCACCGGTGCCCAAAACTGGACACAGTACTCCATGTGCGGTCTAACTAGGGATTTGTACAGAGGCAGTATAATGCTCTCATCATGTGTATCCAGACCTCTTTTAATGCACCCCATGATCCTGTTTGCCTTGGCAGCTGCTGCCTGGCACTGGCTGCTCCAGGTAAGTTTATCATTAACTAGGATCCCCAAGTCCTTCTCCCTGTCAGATTTACCCAGTGGTTTCCCGTTCAGTGTGTAATGGTGATATTGATTCCCTCTTCCCATGTGTATAACCTTACATTTATCATTGTTAAACCTCATCTGCCACCTTTCAGCCCAAGTTTCCAACTTATCCAGATCCATCTGTAGCAGAATACTATCTTCTCTTGTATTAACTGCTTTACATAGTTTTGTATCATCTGCAAATATCGATATTTTACTGTGTAAACCTTCTACCAGATCATTAATGAATATGTTGAAGAGAACAGGTCCCAATACTGACCCCTGCGGTACCCCACTGGTCACAGCGACCCAGTTAGAGACTATACCATTTATAACCACCCTCTGCTTTCTATCACTAAGCCAGTTACTAACCCATTTGCACACATTTTCCCCCAGACCAAGCATTCTCATTTTGTGTACCAACCTCTTGTGCGGCACGGTATCAAACGCTTTGGAAAAATCGAGATATACCACGTCCAATGACTCACCGTGGTCCAGCCTATAGCTTACCTCTTCATAAAAACTGATTAGATTGGTTTGACAGGAGCGATTTCTCATAAACCCATGCTGATATGGAGTTAAACAGTTATTCTCATTGAGATAATCCAGAATAACATCCCTCAGAAACCCTTCAAATATTTTACCAACAATAGAGGTTAGACTTACTGGCCTATAATTTCCAGGTTCACTTTTAGAGCCCTTTTTGAATATTGGCACCACATTTGCTATGCGCCAGTCCTGCGGAACAGACCCTGTCGCTATAGAGTCACTAAAAATAAGAAATAATGGTTTATCTATTACATTACTTAGTTCTCTTAGTACTCGTGGGTGTATGCCATCCGGACCCGGAGATTTATCTATTTTAATCTTATTTAGCCGGTTTCGCACCTCTTCTTGGGTTAGATTGGTGACCCTTAATATAGGGTTTTCATTGTTTCTTGGGATTTCACCTAGCATTTCATTTTCCACCGTGAATACCGTGGAGAAGAAGGTGTTTAATATGTTAGCTTTTTCCTCGTCATCTACAACCATTCTTTCCTCACTATTTTTTAAGGGGCCTACATTTTCAGTTTTTATTCTTTTACTATTGATATAGTTGAAGAACAGTTTGGGATTAGTTTTACTCTCCTTAGCAATGTGCTTCTCTGTTTCCTTTTTGGCAGCTTTAATTAGTTTTTTAGATAAAGTATTTTTCTCCCTATAGTTTTTTAGAGCTTCAATGGTGCCATCCTGCTTTAGTAGTGCAAATGCTTTCTTTTTACTGTTAATTGCCTGTCTTACTTCTTTGTTTAGCCACATTGGGTTTTTCCTATTTCTAGTCCTTTTATTCCCACAAGGTATAAACCGCTTACACTGCCTATTTAGGATGTTCTTAAACATTTCCCATTTATTATCTGTATTCTCATTTCTGAGGATATTGTCCCAGTCTACCAGATTAAGGGCATCTCTAAGCTGTTCAAACTTTGCCTTCCTAAAGTTCAATGTTTTTGTGACTCCCTGACAAGTCCCCCTAGTGAAAGACAGGTGAAACTGTACAATATTGTGGTCGCTATTTCCTAGATGCCCGACCACCTGCAGATTTGTTATTCTGTCAGGTCTATTCGATAGTATTAGGTCTAAAAGTGCTGCTCCTCTGGTTGGATTCTGCACCAAAGGTGGCTCTGTGCTGTATACTACGTCGCTGTGCAATATACTACGTGGCTCTGTGCTGTATACTACGTCACTGGGCAATATACTACGTGGCTGGACAATATACTACATGGCTGTGCAATATACTACGTGGCTCTGTGCTGTATACTACGTGGCTCTGTGCTGTATACTACGTCGCTGTGCAATATACTACGTGGCTCTGTGCTGTATACTACGTGACTGGGCAATATACTACGTGGCTCTGTGCTGTATACTACGTGGCTCTGTGCTGTATACTACGTGGCTCTGTGCTGTATACTATGTGACTGGGCAATATACTACGTGGCTCTGTGCTGTATACAACATCGCTGTGCAATATACTACGTGGCTCTGTGCTGTATACTATGTGACTGGGTAATATACTACGTCACTGGGCAATATACTACGTGGCTCTATGCTGTATACTACGTCACTGGGCAATATACTACGTGGCTCCGTGCTGTATACTACGTGGCTGGGCAATATACTACGTGGCTCTATGCGGTATACTATGTGGCTGTGCAATATATTACGTGGCTTTGTGCTGTATACTATGTTGCTGTGCAATATACTACGTGGCTGTGCAATATACTACGTGGCTGTGCAATATACTACGTCACTGGGCAATATACTACGTGGCTCTGTGCTGTATACTATGTCGCTGTGCAATATACTATGTCGCTGGGCAATATACTACGTGGCTGGACAATATACTACGTGGCTGGACAATATACTACGTGGCTCTGTGCTGTATACCACGTGGCTCTGTGCTGTATACTACATCACTGTGCAATATACTACGTGGCTCTGTGCTGTATACTACGTGGCTGGGCAATATACTACGTGGCTGGGCAATATACTACGTCGCTGGGCAATATACTACGTCGCTGGGCAATATATTACGTGGACATGCATATTCTAGAATACCCGATGCGTTAGAATCGGGCCACCATCTAGTAACTTTATAATCGGGAAAGGACAAAATGCTAATTCCAAGGATTAAGAACTATATATCCTTATTCCTGGCATTTTAAAGAGGTCGTGTCATCAGGTCAAAAGTGGTCAGTTTTTGCTCTTACTTTATCCCCACTGCTCCATTGAGCATTACGTTTTTTTTAGATTTTAAAAAAAATATGCTTCTTTTTGAGCCACTCCTTTGTTGCCTTGGCTGTATATTTTGGGTCATTGTCTTGCTGGAAAACCCAGCCACTACCCATTTTTAATGTCCTTGTGGAAGGAAGGAGGTTGTCACTCAGGATTTTACAGTACATGGCTCCATCCATTCTCCCATTGTTCCGCTGAAGTAGTCTTGTGCCCTTAGCGGGGAAACACCCCCAAAACATGTTTCTACCTCCATGTTTGACAGTGGGAACGGTGTTCTTTTGGTCATAGGCAGCATTTTTCTTCCTCCAAACACGGTGAGTTGAGTTAATGCCAAAGACCTCAATTTTTGTCTCATCTGACCACAGCACATTCTCCCAGTCACTCACAGAATCATCCAGGTGTTCACTGGCAAGCTTCAGACAGGCCTGCACATATACCTTCTTGAGCAGGGGGACCTTGCGGGCACTGCAGGATTTTAAACCAATACGGTGTAATGCATTGCCAATGGTTTTCTTGGTGACTGTGGTCCCAGCTGCCTTGAGACGATTAACAAGTTCCCCCGTGTAGTTTTAGGCTGGTCTCTCACCTTCCTCAGGATCAAGGATACCCCACGAGGTGAGATTTTGCATGGTGCCCCAGATCGATATCTATTGACAGTCATTTTGTATTTTTTCCATTTTATTACTATTGCACCAACAGTTGTCTCCTTCTCACCCAGCATCTTACTTCTTTGTTCTTGCCCATGTTGTAGATGTTAGAGTCTGATTGATTGAGTCTGTGGACAGGAGTCTTTTATAAATGTGACTATGTAAGACAGCTGTACAAGTAACAAGTTGATTAGGAGCATCTAACTGATCTGTAAAAAAGGTGAGAAGCCAGTGCGGCTTATGGTCAGAACGCAACACCATAAAGTGCACATATGGATTTCTAACTGTATTTCAAAATGAGACATTTAGCAAACAATTGATCAATTCTTTGAGCCACCCCGCCACTTCACGGCATTCTCATAATGGGGCAGTCCTATTCTACGTTTTTTATATTCGCTGTGCCATTACAACCTCCTAAATGTATTAAAAGAAAGACCACACTAAATGCAGCCTGAAGCATTTCTGAATCACTCGCTTTGGCATGGGGTGGTGGCTCAAAGAATTGATCAATTGTTTGTTAAATGTCTCATTTTGAAATAGTTAGAAATCAATATGTGCATGTGCACTTTATGTATTGCGTTCTGAGCATAAGCAGCGCTGGCTTCTCCCCATTTTCTCTAATTTAACATTGGTTTGTGGCTGACCACCACTGCTGCCGTGCGCGCTGGGTTATGTACGCCATTCTTTCTGTGTTCACTGTGAATGACCTAGGCTGCTGTACACACATACAGCAGCCCTGCCCTGCCCCAGGCTCTGATTGTGCACCTGTGTCCGAGCCTGTCTCACCCTTCATCTGTAGTGCTGGTTTGGCAGTGTGGTAAGATCTGAAATGTCCGGACATCTTACCCGGACCTGGTCGGCATTTATCTGCGTTTGCCCTTCTGGCGCCAAGGGAGTGATTCAGAAACGCTTCAGGTACAGTTTGCATTTAGTGTGGTCTTTCTTTTAATACATTCAGGAGGCCGTAATGGCACAGTGAATATAAAAAACGTAGAGTAGGACTGCCCGTTTATGAGAATGCCTTGGCATGGCGGGGTGGCTCAAAGAATTTATCAATTGTTTGCTAAATATCTCATTTTGAAATACAGTTAGAAATCAATATGTGCATGTGCACTTTATGGTATTGCGTTCTGACCACAAGCCGCGCTGGCTTTTCCCCCTTTTCTCTAACTGATCTGTAGGAGCCAGAACTCTTAATGGTTGGTAGGGGATCAAATACTTATTTCTCACAGCAAAATGCAAATAAATTTATATAATTTATACAATGTGATTTTCTGGATTTTATTTTTGATATTATATCTCTCAATATTAAATTTAACCTATCCTAAAATTATAGACTGTTCATGTCTTTGTTAGTGGGCAAACTTACAAATCAGCGAGGGATCAAATATTTATTTCCTTCACTGTATCTACAAAATAATAGAATATCTTGAAGCGCCGTGATAAACAATAATTCTACATTACTCCCACTAGTAAAGGGAAATGTAAAAAAAAATAAAGCAGTATCTGGGGAGAGAAAAAAAAGCAAGAACAAAAGGAAAAAAAGCAGGATCAATATTTCATGTTATGTGCTGTGGGTGTATTTTGGAAATAAGGAATAAAGAAATGTAGTATTGGCTTTTCTTTAAAGAGGACCTATCACCTCCTAGAAAACTTTAGAAAGTAAAAGTTGACCAAAATATATAATTTTTAAAATTATTGATCAATTGTTACACAGATGTGAATCTTTGTAATATCATACATTACCTCATTTTTCTTCCTTCTCTAAAAAACTTCATGTTGAAAGTTATGTTTTACTTGCCTAGTTCATGTTCCTTTGGAAGCTAGTTTGAACTGCTGCTCTAAGAAAGAATCTGGACTCCAACACTATTTACAAACATTTTCCCCGTCTTAGAATGAAGGAAGGAAGCAGAAAGCACACATAGTGAATGGGTTTGTACTGTTTGAGTTCTGATTCTTGCTAGAGCAACAATTCAAAGTAGCTTAAAAAGAGCATGAACTATGCAGTTAAAATAACACTTTGAGCATTGTGTTTGCAAGAGAAGGACGCAGAATAAGGTAATGGAGTATATTGCAAAAGATTCATAAAATTGCAAAGGCTGACCAATGAAAAAAACCTTTTGCTCTTTGAATGAGCTTAAGTCTTCTTTGTTCTGCCTCACAATTTTGACAGGTGTCTGACACTTTATGCTTCCGATCAGGGAGATAACATTTTATTTGAATAAAATGGGACTAGGAATGTGCAATATGAAAACACAAGGAAGACAGGTCATTAGGAAGAAGCACTGTAAAACGGTTTCCTGCATATTATGGAGGAAAAGGATAGACACAACAACAATGGTAAATCCTATCAGCTTCCTATGGCTGGCTGTCTGTGTTTGTGTATAGTATATAGTGAAAGGCTCAGATTAACCCTTCATGGGTAGCAGAGTCGTTTTGCACATTAACACTTTAGATACAGCTATGTCCTCCTCTTACATAATAAACCTTTAGAGGCAACTGTATTGCTCTTTCTCTCTGCTATACATGGCTGATAAGTAATATTCAGTATTAAAGGGACTCTGTCGCCTGAATTTGGAGGGAACAATTTTCAGCCATAGAGGCGGGGTTTTCGGGTGCTTGATTCACCCTTTCCTTACCCGCTGGCTGCATGCTGGCTGCAATATTGTTTTGAAGTTCATTCTCTGTCCTCCGTAGTACATGCCTGCGCAAAGCAATCTTGCCTTGCGCAGGCGTGTACTATGGAGGACAGAGAATGAACTTCAATCCAATATTGCAGCCAGCGGGTAAGGAAGGAAAGGGTGAATCAAACACCCGAAAACCCCGCCTCTATGGCTGAAAATTGTTCCCTCCAAATTCAGGTGACAGAGTCCCTTTGAGTACAATTCAGGCTCTTGGCAGGTAGTAGAGTTTTGTGTAATTTGTGTTTTACTGTCAATTTAGATGTATTTGTAAAACACAAATTCTAATGTTTGCAATTTTCTTTTGCGTAGCTTATGAGAATAGGCGAATCTAACCTTCCATTGTACTTTATCGAAGAGCGTGCCAATTAAATGGCAAACCAGGACAAAGCTTGATCGATCTAATCACAAAGTTGCATCAAATCTGCTCCCTTTCATACAATATGGACCTTCCAGATTACACAATCTCGCAGATTTTGGACTCACTCTGGTATAATGAAAGTGTAACATCACTCGAATACTGAAGCAAATCATCTGATTTGCTAATGACTAGTAATGAGAGCACGTGCTCGGATAAGGTGTTGTGAGCATGCTCGTGTGCTAACCAAGTGACTTCGGTGTGCGTGAATAATATGTTTGACTCTCCGCGGCTGTTAGACAGCCTCAACACATTCAGTGATTACCTAACAAACAGGAAATCCCTGCATGTGTTGTGGCTGTCGATCAGCCGCGAGTCATGCAGGCGTGGGGACTCTTGCATATTTTACGAGCACGCTGAAGTCACTCGGTAAGCACCAGAGCATGCTGGGATAACATCTGATCAGGCACGTTCTCGCATCACTACTAATGACATATTTGAGAAAAGTTTTATTAATTTCATCTATTCACTTATTAAACGGCTTCAGCTTGTGTTTAAAAAGAAAAACAAAAAGCTAATGTAGACAGCGCTGCAGCCGATCAGTGAGCTCAGCGGCTCTGAGCTTATTGGCTGCAGAGGTGTTAGTGTGATGTCAGTGCTGCCAAAAATACCAGACACCGGGAGCAGCAGTGGAGACTCAGCGCTGGACCCAGGAGGGGTGTGTGAGGCACAGTCTATTTTTTTCTCAAAACATCCCACCCTTGGGACAGGGGATTTCTGAAACATCTTTAAACCAAAAATATGAATTGTGTACTTCTCCATCAAAAATAAATTGTGAAGCTATTCTATCCCTCATACTTTTACAGTGAATGCGTGAGACACTCTGCAAAAGAATTTCTATTTAATAAATGAACAGTATTAACCTGCAGAAAATCGTCGTCAAGCTGCCACATGTAATGGAATCCTGAGCTGGGGAAACTTAATATAACAAACTTCTTTCTGCTTATTATAGATCATTAGTGAGTAATAAGAAATGTTCGCTGACTCGGGTCAGTAACAGAGTTAACCACCATTAAGGCTGGAAGCTGAAAAACAAGTAATGTTCAATATGGGGTCTAGCAGAAAGTAAAGCAGAATGAAGAGACGGACTGAAAAAAAGACTCCCTCGGAGATTATGATCGAACCTTTGCAGTGTGCGGCACATCTTTTATAACGAAGATGCATTATAAATCATTGAAGAGCACCTTTGCCGTATAAAAGCTTTAGGTCAGATGCCAAGTGGTTTAATAACTCATGGAATTTCAAGGTGACTTCTCATACTGATAATACAATAGGGGGATACATTATTCCTGAGCTAAAACACTGAAATAATGGAAACATATTGGCTCAGTGGTTAACACCGTTTTCTTCTCTGCTTCATTTTATAGCAGTATGTCTTCTTGTTATATCGTTACAGACACAGCCTGTCTGCTGACTCGCTTCTGGGAAGTCACAAAGAATTTCCCTTAGGCTTTCCAGAATATGTTCATAACTTCTATTCATAAAGACTGATATTACAGGCAGATTAGGGGGAACTCGTGTACTTTTAAATCTACGGCTCATAAAAATCCTAAGCCTATGTTCTAATTCCAATATTGTCAATCATGTACATTTTCTCTAGAGTGTCTTCGGAATAGGGTCAGGGTGTGTTTGGTCTCCATTGTTCCAACCATATATGCAGAAGATGTTTTCAGGAAGGCTACGCTTGCCAATAAAGACAAAGACCAATCATCAACAATCATAAATATGCAGATGATACGACATTGATAGCAACAATCCTACATGGAATGAAGGACTTATTACGAAGTGTCAAAATGGAATGCTCAAACATGGGACTTCTACTCAATATAAAGAAGACAAAGATATACACTACTGCCAGGAATGACAAGGACACTTTTGAAATGTACAGCAACGAGCTGGAAGTTGTAAAGGATTTTAATTTACTCAGATGTTATGATGAGGTAATTCAGTACCACAATGGACATAGAAGTCAGAGCACATACAGTGATCTGACAATAACCCAAAAACATAGAACGAGCTCTGAGACGTGGGAACTCTGCTGACCGCAATCCCTAATCCTCTCCAACCACACTAGAGGCAGCCGTGGATTGCGCCTAACGCTCCCTATGCAACTCGGCACAGCCTGAGAAACTAGCTAGCCTGAAGATAGAAAATAAGCCTACCTTGCCTCAGAGAAATACCCCAAAGGAAAAGGCAGCCCCCACATATAATGACTGTGAGTTAAGATGAAAAGACAAACGTAGAGATGAAATAGATTTAGCAAAGTGAGGCCCGACTTACTAAACAGAGCGAGGATAGGAAAGGTAACTTTGCGGTCAACACAAAACCCTACAAACAACCACGCAATGGGGGCAAAAAGACCCTCCGTACCGAACTAACGGCACGGAGGTACACCCTCTGTGTCCCAGAGCTTCCAGCAAGCAAGAAAAAACAAATAGACAAGCTGAACAGAAAAAAACAGCAAACAAAATAGCAAAGCGGAACTTAGCTATGCAGAGCAGCAGGCCACAGGAACGATCCAGGATGAAACAGGTCCAATACTAGAACATTGACTGGAGGCCAGGATCAAAGCACTAGGTGGAGTTAAATAGAGCAGCACCTAACGAATTCACCACATCACCTGAGGAAGGAAAGTCAGAAGCCGCAGTACCACTCTCCTCCACTAACGGAAGCTCACAGAGAGAATCAGCCGAAGTACCACTTGTGACCACAGGAGGGAGCTCTGCCACAGAATTCACAACAGTACCCCTTCCTTGAGGAGGGGTCACCGAACCCTCACCAGAGCCCCCAGGACGACCAGGATGAGCCATATGAAAGGCACGAACAAGATCGGGAGCATGGACATCAGAGGCAAAGACCCAGGAATTATCTTCCTGAGCATAACCCTTCCACTTAACCAGATACTGGAGTTTCCGTCTTGAAAGACGAGAATCCAAAATCTTCTCCACAATATACTCCAACTCCCCCTCCACCAAAACCGGGGCAGGAGGATCAACAGATGGAACCATAGGTGCCACGTATCTCCGCAACAATGACCTATGGAATACGTTATGTATGGAAAAAGAATCTGGAAGGGTCAGATGAAAAGACACAGGATTAAGAACCTCAGAAATCCTATACGGACCAATGAAATGAGGCTTAAACTTAGGAGAGGAAACCTTCATAGGAATATGACGAGAAGATAACCAAACCAAATCCCCAACACGAAGTCGGGGACCCACACAGCGTCTGCGATTAGCGAAACGTTGAGCCTTCTCCTGGGAGAAGGTCAAATTGTCCACTACATGAGTCCAAATCTGCTGCAACCTGTCCACCACAGTATCCACACCAGGACAGTCCGAAGACTCAACCTGCCCTGAAAAGAAACGAGGATGGAACCCAGAGTTGCAGAAAAACGGCGAAACCAAGGTAGCCGAGCTGGCCCGATTATTAAGGGCGAACTCAGCCAAAGGCAAAAAGGACACCCAGTCATCCTGATCAGCAGAAACAAAGCATCTCAGATATGTTTCCAAGGTCTGATTGGTTCGTTCGGTCTGGCCATTAGTCTGAGGATGGAAAGCCGAGGAAAAAGACAAGTCAATGCCCATCCTACCACAAAAAGCTCGCCAAAACCTCGAAACAAACTGGGAACCTCTGTCAGAAACGATATTCTCTGGAATGCCATGTAAACGAACCACATGCTGGAAGAACAATGGCACCAAATCAGAGGAGGAAGGTAATTTAGACAAGGGTACCAAATGGACCATCTTAGAGAAGCGATCACAGACCACCCAAATGACTGACATCTTTTGAGAGACGGGAAGATCTGAAATAAAATCCATAGAGATATGTGTCCAAGGCCTCTTCGGGACCGGCAAGGGCAAAAGCAACCCACTGGCACGAGAACAGCAGGGCTTAGCCCGAGCACAAATCCCACAGGACTGCACAAAAGAACGCACATCCCGCGATAGAGATGGCCACCAAAAGGATCTGGCCACCAACTCTCTGGTACCAAAGATTCCAGGATGACCAGCCAACACCGAACAATGAACCTCAGAGATAACTTTATTCGTCCACCTATCAGGGACAAACAGTTTCTCCGCTGGGCAACGATCAGGTTTATTAGCCTGAAATTTTTGCAGCACCCGCCGCAAATCAGGGGAGATGGCAGACACAATTACTCCTTCTTTGAGGATACCCGCGGGCTCAGATAAACCCGGAGAGTCGAGCACAAAACTCCTAGACAGAGCATCCGCCTTCACATTTTTAGAGCCCGGAAGTTACGAAATCACAAAGTCAAAACGGGCAAAAAACAGCGACCAACGAGCCTGTCTGGGATTCAACCGCTTGGCAGACTCGAGATAAGTCAAGTTCTTATGATCAGTAAAGACCACCACGCGATGCTTAGCTCCTTCAAGCCAATGACGCCACTCCTCGAATGCCCACTTCATGGCCAGCAACTCTCGATTGCCCACATCATCATTTCGCTCAGCAGGCGAAAACTTCCTGGAAAAGGCGGCGCATGGTTTCATCACCGAGCAATCAGAACTTCTCTGCGACAAAACAGCCCCTGCTCCAATCTCAGAAGCATCAACCTCGACCTGGAATGGAAGCGAAACATCTGGTTGACACAACACAGGGGCAGAAGAAAAACGACGCTTCAACTCTTGAAAAGCTTCCACAGCAGCAGAAGACCAATTGACCACATCAGCACCCTTCTTGGTCAAATCGGTCAATGGTTTAGCAATACTAGAAAAATTGCAGATGAAGCGACGATAAAAATTAGCAAAGCCCAGGAACTTTTGCAGACTTTTCAGAGATGTCGGCTGAGTCCAATCATGGATGGCTTGGACCTTAACAGGGTCCATCTCGATAGTAGAAGGGGAAAAGATGAACCCCAAAAATGAAACCTTCTGAACACCAAAGAGACACTTTGATCCCTTCACAAACAAAGAATTAGCACGCAGGACCTGAAACACCGTTCTGACCTGCTTCACATGAGACTCCCAATCATCCGAGAAGATCAAAATGTCATCCAAGTACACAATCAGGAATTTATCCAGGTACTCTCGAAAGATGTCATGCATAAAGGACTGAAACACTGATGGAGAATTGGCAAGTCCGAATGGCATTACTAGATACTCAAAATGGCCCTCGGGCGTATTAAATGCAGTTTTCCATTCATCGCCTCGCTTAATACGCACAAGATTATACGCACCACGAAGATCTATCTTGGTGAACCAACTGGCCCCCTTAATCCGAGCAAACAAATCAGATAACGGCAAGGGGTACTGAAATTTAACCGTGATCTTATTTAGAAGGCGGTAATCTATACAAGGTCTCAGCGAACCATCCTTCTTGGCTACAAAAAAGAACCCTGCTCCTAATGGCGACGATGATGGGCGAATATGTCCCTTCTCCAAGGACTCCTTCACATAACTCTGCATAGCGGCGTGCTCAGGCACAGACAAATTAAACAGTCGACCTTTTGGGAATTTACTACCAGGAATCAAATCGATAGCACAATCACAATCCCTATGCGGAGGTAGGGTATCGGACTTGGGCTCATCAAATACATCCCGGTAATCAGACAAGAACTCTGGAACCTCAGAAGGGGTGGATGACGAAATTGACAGAAATGGAACATCACCATGTACCCCCTTACAACCCCAGCCGGACACAGACATGGATTTCCAATCCAATACTGGATTATGGACTTGTAGCCATGGCAACCCCAACACGACCACATCATGTAGATTATGCAACACCAGAAAGCGAATAACCTCCTGATGTGCAGGAGCCATGCACATGGTCAGCTGGGTCCAGTACTGAGGCTTATTCTTGGCCAAAGGCGTAGCATCAATTCCTCTCAATGGAATAGGACACTGCAAGGGCTCCAAGAAAAACCCACAACGCCTAGCATACTCCAAGTCCATCAAATTCAGGGCAGCGCCTGAATCCACAAATGCCATGACAGAATACGATGACAAAGAGCAGATCAAGGTAACGGACAAAATAAATTTTGACTGTACCGTACCAATGGTGGCAGACCTAGGGAACCGCTTAGTGCGCTTAGGACAATCAGAGATAGCATGAGTGGAATCACCACAGTAGAAAAACAGCCCATTCCGACGTCTGTGTTCTTGCCGTTCAACTCTGGTCAAAGTCCTATCGCACTGCATAGGCTCAGGTTTAAGCTCAGGTAATACCGCCAAATGGTGCACAGATTTACGCTCACGCAAGCGTCGACCGATCTGAATAGCCAAAGACAGACTCATTCAAACCAGCAGGCATAGGAAATCCCACCATGACATCCTTAAGGGCTTCAGAGAGACCCTTTCTGAAAATAGCTGCGAGCGCACCTTCATTCCATTGAGTGAGTACGGACCACTTTCTAAATTTTTGACAATATACCTCTATATCATCCTGAGCCTGACACAGAGCCAGCAAATTCTTCTCTGCCTGATCCACTGAATTAGGTTCATCGTACAGCAATCCGAGCGCCAGGAAAAACGCATCGATATTACTTAATGCAGGATCTCCTGGCGCAAGAGAAAATGCCCAGTCCTGAGGGTCGCCACATAAAAAAGAAATAATGATCAAAACTTGTTGAACTGGGTCACCAGAGGAGCAAGGTTTCAAGGCCAGAAATAGTTTACAGTTATTTTTGAAACTCAGAAACTTAGTTCTATCTCCAAAAAACAAATCAGGAATAGGAATTCTTGGTTCTAACATAGATTTCTGATCAATAGTGTCTTGAATCTTTTGTACTCTTGCCGAGAGCTGATCCACACATGAAGACAGACCTTTAATGTCCATCGCTACACCTGTGTACTGAACCACCCAAATGTCTAGGGGAAAAAAAAGGCAAAACACAGTGCAGAGAAAAAAAAATGGTCTCAGAACTTCTTTTTTCCCCTCTATTGAGAATCATTAGTACTTTTGGCCTCCAGTACTGTTATGATGAGGTAATTCAGTACCACAATGGACATAGAAGTCAGAGCACATACAGTGATCTGACAATAACCCAAAAACATAGAACGAGCTCTGAGACGTGGGAACTCTGCAGACCGCAATCCCTAATCCTCTCCAACCACACTAGAGGCAGCCGTGGATTGCGCCTAACGCTCCCTATGCAACTCGGCACAGCCTGAGAAACTAGCTAGCCTGAAGATAGAAAATAAGCCTACCTTGCCTCAGAGAAATACCCCAAAGGAAAAAGCAGCCCCCACATATAATGACTGTGAGTTAAGATGAAAAGACAAACGTAGAGATGAAATAGATTTAGCAAAGTGAGGCCCGACTTACTAAACAGAGCGAGGATAGGAAAGGTAACTTTGCGGTCAACACAAAACCCTACAATCAGGGGGGCGTGGCCTATCTGCTGATGGAGTAGGTCGCACAGAGTGGGAGCTCCGTGTCCAGGAATCTTAAAGCGGCTCATATCTACCTCTCCGGTGTCCTTCCTCACCTCCACGACTTCAGTGCCGGTCCCCGATGCGGTGGTGAGTGTATGGGGAAATCCAAAACTGGCTTCCGTGATCCTACCAGGAGAATTCCTGACTTCTTTGCGGCCTCCTCACAGCCACCGCCGGAATCCAAGATGGCGCCGCCCTCTCCCAGGCCTTCCCGCTCTTCACAACGCAACGCTCAGGCGTCGCAATCGGGCGCTGCGGCGTCGCATCCAAGCGGAGCAGCGTCGCATTTAGGCGGAGCAGCGATGCATTCAGGCGGTACAGCGTCTGATTCGGCTGACGGTCCGGTGACTGCTTCTCTCCTCAAGGGCTTGCTTGGAGACCTCAGAACCTCCATCCAAGAGGATATGCGCACTATGCTGGCTGAATTGAGAGGGGAAGTGGCGGAGCTGGGTAATCGCACTGACCGTTTGGAACGCAAGATGGCGGAGCTGGTCTCTTCTCATAATGAACTCTGGGACGCTCATGAGACCCTGCAAACCCTGGCCACTAAAACCCACGCTAAAGCCCTGGACCTGGAAGATAGGTCCAGGAGAAATAACGTCAAACTTAGAGGCATTGAGGAATCTGTCCTGGCGGGGGATTTGAAGCTATTTTTGCAGGAATTTGTGGTCGCAGCTCTCCCGCAGTTTGCTCCAAAGGACATTATAATTGACCACGTGCACAGGATCCCTAAACCGTCTGGCCTAGGGCCCTCCATCCCGAGAGATGTGCTGGCATGCATACACTTCTTCGAAATGAAGGAGGATTTTCTCCAGGCCCTAAGGAAGGGTCCAGCTCTTCCTGAAAGATTTGCAAGCATCTCTGTCTTTCCAGACCACTCCCCGGGCACTTTGGCCCTACGGAGGGCCTTTGCCCCCTAAACTACCACCCTCAGAGAGAAGGGCATCCTGTACCGCTGGGGTTTCCTACCAAGCTCCTCATCCGTAAAGATGGATCAATCACCACCTGCCTAACTCCGTCCCACGCAGCTACTGCTTTCGCCAAATGGGGACTCTCAACTCCTGACTCTCCGATCGCCGTGACCCTTCCTAAGCATGGAGCTGGTGGAGGTCTCAGGGCCCGCATTACACCGGACTGGGAGGTGGCCTGAGCCCACTGCAACAATGGTTCCTGGCTATTTTCCCGCATGGATTCACTTGGTTTTTTCTTTTTTTTTAAGCTGCGTCGATTCCTCTCTCGAGAGTATCCGCAGCATTTGTTTGCCCCATAGGTGAACTGTTTTTCTGATTCTCACCTCTTGGACTCAGGGTATCCCTGAATGGACCTCGGTCCACTGGTTTACTTGTTGTATGTCTTGTTGGTTTCCCTTTTTTTCCATTCCCTTCTCCCGGTCTCCCCCTACTTATGCTCTAGCCTATTGGCCACATGTTCTCGACTCTTTTACACAGGTTATTGGTGTCCTGAAGTTTACAAAACTGTTTACATGCCCTCATTATGAGTATATCGCTGTATTCAATTAATGTTAATGGTCTCAACTCGCCGGGCAAGAGGTCTGTGGTATGGCGTCAGTTGGGCAAATCCCGTCATGATATCCTGTGTCTTCAGGAAACACACCTGCTGGAATGTGATAATCCCAGAATGCAGTCAGGATTATACCCGCATCAATTTTTTGCCAATGGCCCCTCAAAAAAGGCGGGACTAGCCATTTTTTTCAGCAAGTCCAACTCCTTCCAGCTGGTTCGCTCCATAGCGGATCCGTTGGGTAGGTTCATTGTGGTTCTATGCCTTATTAATAATGCCCCCTATACCATTGCCTCAATCTACGCCCCCAATGTAGGGCAGCTTAAGTTTCTGGAGGGGGTCTTCCAAACTTTGCACGATATCCAACATGGTCATAAACTGATTGCTGGTGATTTCAATGCTCCAATGTTTAGGGACTTGGACTGCTCTGCCTCTTCCCTGTCAAGATGCGAAGCAGGTCCCCTGACTAATTCTTTCAACCTACATGATATCTGGAGATATTTGCATTGCGGCGAGAGAGACTACACGTTCCTGTCTCCCAGGCACGGCTCCTACAGCAGGATTGATTTTGTGCTGGTGAATGACGTGGCTCTCCCTCACTGCATTTCAGCAGATATAGGCAGTATCACCTGGTCGGACCATGCCCCGGTGTCCCTTACCCTGAGAGATCCCTTGGCCATTAGGCCCCCCTTGCACTGGCGTCTCAACCCCCATCTCCTCGCTGACCATTCCAACTCCCAGTGTATTGAGGAGGCCTTGGGGGAATTTTTTGCCTCCAATGATACCCCTGACACAGGTGACGACACCCTTTGGTTTGCCCACAAGGCGGTAATTAGGGGTCACTTTATTAAGCTGGCAGCAAGGGCCAAAAGAAAGTATAATGCAGCTCTCCAGTCCGCCCTAGATGAATTAAGTCGCCTGGAGTCTGCTCACAAATTATCTCCTACCCCAGCGCTTCTCTCCGACCTCTCTAAAGCGCGCATGCATGTTCGCAATCTGCTTCTCCATAAAGCTGAGAGGGCCCTGACGAAAACTAGAGCTAAATTTTACACAATGGGGGATCGAGCGGGTGCTGTTCTGGCCAGACGTGTTAGGAAGAGAGGCTCAATCCAAGATCCCATTTTTGCTCAAGCCTGACGGTTCCCGGGTGTGTAATCCGATTCATATCGCGGAGGAGTTTGCATCTTATTATTCCTCGCTCTATGATCTCGGGTCTGACCTAGGGATTCCCCAGCCTTCGCGGGAGTCAATTTTGGCGTTCTTGGAGAAGGCTAATCTCCCCTCAGTCACCCAGGAGCAGCTCTCCTTCCTAAACTCCCCCATTGTCGAGTCTGAACTCTCACAGATTGTCAGAGAAGCCAATAAGGGTTCCTCCCCGGGGCATGATGGTGTTTCTTTCCTTTACTATGCTCAATTCTTCTCTGTTTTCTCCCCCTATCTCTTGCGCCTTTTTAATAATTGGTTGTCGGTGGGCAGTATTAGGGCTGAGGGGTTGGAGGCTTCCATAGCGACTCTCCCCAAACAAGGGAAACCCCCAACATCTCCGGGGAACTTCCGCCCGATAGCACATTTAAACTGCGACGTTAAGATTTATGCAAAAATCTGGGCCAACAGACTGTTCTCGGTTCTCCCTAGTCTCATCCACCCCGACCAGGTTGGGTTTGTTCCTGGCAGACAGACCAGGGATGGTACCAGGCGCCTGATAGATCTTTTGGATGTGGTGGAGAGGGGGAGCCTCCCCAGTGTATTTCTCTCGCTTGATGCCGAAAAGGCGTTCGACAGCGTACACTGGGGTTATATTGAACTCACACTGGATAAATTTGGGCTCACCGGGCAAATTGGTAAAGCGGTTATGGCATTATATTCCAACCCCTGCGCGTCGGTTCGTTCGGCGGGATTTAGGTCTCGGACATTTCCTATTCGGAATGGTACTCGTCAGGGCTGCCCCCTCTCCCCTATCATCTTTGCTCTGGTCATGGAGCCTTTGGCTGCCATGGTCAGGCAGAGTGCGGACATAAGGGGAATCCGGGTGGGGGGAACTGAACACAAAATTGGTCTCTATGCTGAAGACGTGGTCCTGACTTGTGCCTCTCCGTTAGCATCGCTGAACGCGATTACCTCCATTTTAACTGAGTTTTCGGCGGTTTCATATTATAAACCTAATCTGACCAAATCCACAATTTTCCCCCTTTTTCTCCCGGCCCCCCTTCAAATCCAAATTCAATCGCAATACGCGATCATTTGGGCCCCCCTGGGCTTTACGTACCTAGGCATCAGGATAACTAGGCTGGACAACAGGAAGGGCATGGATCATCTGTCGAGTGCATCGCGCTCCTGGATGGCCCGCATACAAACGGAGAAAATGCTATTCCTACCCAAAATAATGTATCTTTTCCGGTGCCTCCCCCTTTTTATCCCCTCGAAGTTTATCTCAGCTTTTCAATCTCTTGTAGATCGGTTTATTTGGAATAAGAAGCCTCATAGGGTCAAGCGTCGGATTATGTCCCTACCGTATTGTATGGGTGGGTTGGGCGCTCCTGCAGTGCAGTCATACTATAGGGCGGCGATCCTTGAGCCCCTTAAAATATGGTGGGAGGGGAACTCATGCTTACCCTGGTTCCTGATTGAATCTCATTTTGCTCCCAAAAACTCGCTTAGATTGCTCTTGGAGCTTCAGCTGCTTCAGGTACCTCTGGTGGGCCCTTGTCTCCGTTCTATTAGGAATGCTTCTAAACTGTGGGCGTTGCTCAGCACCTCCCATCTGGTGTTTATGTTTGACTATGTTTCTTTGCAGGCTTTGGAGTATGCTATCGGGCACATTTCTCTTTCCTCCTGGACGGGTCGCGGGGTGCTCCGGGTGGCAGACCTTTTCGGCTCGAATGGCCTTCTGTCGTTTGAGGACCTCTCAGGGAGATTCTCTCTTACTGGGTCTGACTTCTTTCAATACCTGCAGCTCCGCAGCTTTCTCAGGTCATGTCGGTCATTCGGAGCGCCCCCGCCTCTGACAGAGGACCCGGCTCATAGATTCTTCAGACCGGCCACCATATTGCCCCATGGCATCTCCATAATCTATAAAGCCCTCATTTCCTACAGTTCTACTGACAAGCTCCCTTTCATGACCTCATGGGAGTCCTCGCTGAGTTTCGAGGCCTCCCTGGAGGATTGGCAATTTGCTATGGTGCACCCTTCCAGGTTCTCTTCATGTCTTGGCCACTTGGAGCAGGTGAAAAAAATTCAGCTGCATTGGTACCTTACACCCGTTCGCCTGGCGAAGGTTTTCCCGTCTTCCTCCCCTCTCTGCTGGAAGAAGTGTGGCGCCTTGGGGTCCTCCTCTCATGTCTGGTGGTCGTGCCCGCAGATTCAGGTCTTTTGGCGTGAGGTGGAGGCTTTGATTGTCGATCTGACCCGTCTCACCCTTGCGCTGAGCGGTCAACTAGCTGTTCTAGGTATTTCCCTCATGGATCTTCCTTCCCCTCTCCGGCCCTTAATCTCAAATATCTTAGTTGCCGCTAGACAATGTATAGCGAAGCATTGGAAATCCTCAGATCTCCCCTCCAGAGCCGAACTGATCGCCAGGATTGACTTACACTTCTGCTATGAGATTATCATGGCTCAGGATCTGTCGAGGAGAACTAGGGTCCTCTCGTGGTGGGATCCCTGGGTGTCCTCGGCATATATATCTCAGTCGGCTCTCACCCTCATTTAAATCGTATGCTTCTCTAATTCCTCCCTTTTTTTTTTTTTGCTTCATCTGACACTGTATCTGTGTATTTTGTATTGATCATATTGTGGTCTTTAAATTTTATGCGTTGGACCTTTTCCCTCATCCCCATTCACCCCCCCCCCCCCCCCCCGATCACCCCTTTCACCCTCCCTCCCCCTCCGAAGTTTACTGATGTGTTGTTTAACATGCAAAATTTCAATAAACATTTATTGGTTAAAAAAAAAAAAACCCTACAAACAACCACGCAAAGGGGGCAAAAAGACCCTCCATACCGAACTAACGGCACGGAGGTACACCCTCTGTGTCCCAGAGCTTCCAGCAAGCAAGAAAAAACAAATAGACAAGCTGAACAGAAAAAAACAGCAGACAAAATAGCAAAGCGGAACTTAGCTATGCAGAGCAGCAGGCCACAGGAACGATCCAGGAGGAAACAGGTCCAATACTAGAACATTGTTCCAGTGTTCTGGAATCACTGCGTTGAGAAACACGTGATGGTGCACTGGAATCACTGCGTTGAGAAACACGTGATGGTGTCTCCGCAGTGTTGGATGTTTTGGTCTCCCCGAGGCCAATCATCTGTGCCTTTATAGCCTTTTTACTAGGCACTGCTCCTAATAGCCAGATTCCTACTCCACACTGATGAGGGGTAAAAACCCCGAAACAGCTGTCTGTGGATGGATACCATGCTTGGCATAGGTGGCTTTCCTTCATAGGATGCTGCCCTTCCCGTGGTTGTTCCTTCCCGGGGAAAGGCCTGGCTATTCACTGCTTGCGTCGAGAAACACGTGATGGTGTCTCCGCAGCTTCTTTACATGCATCTGCATATTTCCCATAAGGGATGGGGGCAGTGTTCTGGAATCACTGCGTTGAGAAACACGTGATGGTGTCTCCGCAGTGTTGGATGTTTTGGTCTCCCCGAGGCCAATCACCTGTGCCTTTATAGCCTTTTTACTAGGCACTGCTCCTAATAGCCAGATTCCTACTCCACACTGATGAGGGGCAAAAACCCCGAAACAGCTGTCTGTGGATGGATACCATGCTTGGCATAGGTGGCTTTCCTTCATAGGATGCTGCCCTTCCCGTGGTTGTTCCTTCCCGGGGAAAGGCCTGGCTATTCACTGCTTGCATCGAGAAACACGTGATGGTGTCTCCGCAGCTTCTTTACATGCATCTGCATATTTCCCATAAGGGATGGGGGCAGTGTTCTGGAATCACTGCGTTGAGAAACACGTGATGGTGTCTCCGCAGTGTTGGATGTTTTGGTCTCCCCGAGGCCAATCATCTGTGCCTTTATAGCCTTTTTACTAGGCACTGCTCCTAATAGCCAGATTCCTACTCCACACTGATGAGGGGCAAAAACCCCGAAACAGCTGTCTGTGGATGGATACCATGCTTGGCATAGGTGGCTTTCCTTCATAGGATGCTGCCCTTCCCGTGGTTGTTGCTTCCCGGTAAAAGGCCTGGCTATTCACTGCTTGCGTCGAGAAACACGTGATGGTGTCTCCGCAGCTTCTTTACAGCATCTGCATATTTCCCATAAGGGATGGGGGCAGTGTTCTGGAATCACTGCGTTGAGAAACACGTGATGGTGTCTCCGCAGTGTTGGATGTTTTGGTCTCCCCGAGGCCAATCATCTGTGCCTTTATAGCCTTTTTACTAGGCACTGCTCCTAATAGCCAGATTCCTACTCCACACTGATGAGGGGCAAAAACCCCGAAACAGCTGTCTGTGGATGGATACCATGCTTGGCATAGGTGGCTTTCCTTCATAGGATGCTGCCCTTCCCGTGGTTGTTCCTTCCCGGGGAAAGGCCTGGCTATTCACTGCTTGCGTCGAGAAACACGTGATGGTGTCTCCGCAGCTTCTTTACATGCATCTGCATATTTCCCATAAGGGATGGGGGCAGTGTTCTGGAATCACTGCGTTGAGAAACACGTGATGGTGTCTCCGCAGTGTTGGATGTTTTGGTCTCCCCGAGGCCAATCATCTGTGCCTTTATAGCCTTTTTACTAGGCACTGCTCCTAATAGCCAGATTCCTACTCCACACTGATGAGGGGCAAAAACCCCGAAACAGCTGTCTGTGGATGGATACCATGCTTGGCATAGGTGGCTTTCCTTCATAGGATGCTGCCCTTCCCGTGGTTGTTCCTTCCCGGGGAAAGGCCTGGCTATTCACTGCTTGCGTCGAGAAACACGTGATGGTGTCTCCGCAGCTTCTTTACATGCATCTGCATATTTCCCATAAGGGATGGGGGCAGTGTTCTGGAATCACTGCGTTGAGAAACACGTGATGGTGTCTCCGCAGTGTTGGATGTTTTGGTCTCCCCGAGGCCAATCATCTGTGCCTTTATAGCCTTTTTACTAGGCACTGCTCCTAATAGCCAGATTCCTACTCCACACTGATGAGGGGCAAAAACCCCGAAACAGCTGTCTGTGGATGGATACCATGCTTGGCATAGGTGGCTTTCCTTCATAGGATGCTGCCCTTCCCGTGGTTGTTCCTTCCCGGGGAAAGGCCTGGCTATTCACTGCTTGCGTCGAGAAACACGTGATGGTGTCTCCGCAGCTTCTTTACATGCATCTGCATATTTCCCATAAGGGATGGGGGCAGTGTTCTGGAATCACTGCGTTGAGAAACACGTGATGGTGTCTCCGCAGTGTTGGATGTTTTGGTCTCCCCGAGGCCAATCATCTGTGCCTTTATAGCCTTTTTACTAGGCACTGCTCCTAATAGCCAGATTCCTACTCCACACTGATGAGGGGCAAAAACCCCGAAACAGCTGTCTGTGGATGGATACCATGCTTGGCATAGGTGGCTTTCCTTCATAGGATGCTGCCCTTCCCGTGGTTGTTGCTTCCCGGGGAAAGGCCTGGCTATTCACTGCTTGCGTCGAGAAACACGTGATGGTGTCTCCGCAGCTTCTTTACAGCATCTGCATATTTCCCATAAGGGATGGGGGCAGTGTTCTGGAATCACTGCGTTGAGAAACACGTGATGGTGTCTCCGCAGTGTTGGATGTTTTGGTCTCCCCGAGGCCAATCATCTGTGCCTTTATAGCCTTTTTACTAGGCACTGCTCCTAATAGCCAGATTCCTACTCCACACTGATGAGGGGCAAAAACCCCGAAACAGCTGTCTGTGGATGGATACCATGCTTGGCATAGGTGGCTTTCCTTCATAGGATGCTGCCCTTCCCGTGGTTGTTCCTTCCCGGGGAAAGGCCTGGCTATTCACTGCTTGCGTCGAGAAACACGTGATGGTGTCTCCGCAGCTTCTTTACATGCATCTGCATATTTCCCATAAGGGATGGGGGCAGTGTTCTGGAATCACTGCGTTGAGAAACACGTGATGGTGTCTCCGCAGTGTTGGATGTTTTGGTCTCCCCGAGGCCAATCATCTGTGCCTTTATAGCCTTTTTACTAGGCACTGCTCCTAATAGCCAGATTCCTACTCCACACTGATGAGGGGCAAAAACCCCGAAACAGCTGTCTGTGGATGGATACCATGCTTGGCATAGGTGGCTTTCCTTCACAGGATGCTGCCCTTCCCGTGGTTGTTCCTTCCCGGGGAAAGGCCTGGCTATTCACTGCTTGCGTCGAGAAACACGTGATGGTGTCTCCGCAGCTTCTTTACATGCATCTGCATATTTCCCATAAGGGATGGGGGCAGTGTTCTGGAATCACTGCGTTGAGAAACACGTGATGGTGTCTCCGCAGTGTTGGATGTTTTGGTCTCCCCGAGGCCAATCATCTGTGCCTTTATAGCCTTTTTACTAGGCACTGCTCCTAATAGCCAGATTCCTACTCCACACTGATGAGGGGCAAAAACCCCGAAACAGCTGTCTGTGGATGGATACCATGCTTGGCATAGGTGGCTTTCCTTCATAGGATGCTGCCCTTCCCGTGGTTGTTCCTTCCCGGGGAAAGGCCTGGCTATTCACTGCTTGCGTCGAGAAACACGTGATGGTGTCTCCGCAGCTTCTTTACATGCATCTGCATATTTCCCATAAGGGATGGGGGCAGTGTTCTGGAATCACTGCGTTGAGAAACACGTGATGGTGTCTCCGCAGTGTTGGATGTTTTGGTCTCCCCGAGGCCAATCATCTGTGCCTTTATAACAATACTAGAACATTGACTGGAGGCCAGGATCAAAGCACTAGGTGGAGTTAAATAGAGCAGCACCTAACGAATTCACCACATCACCTGAGGAAGGAAACTCAGAAGCCGCAGTACCACTCTCCTCCACTAACGGAAGCTCACAGAGAGAATCAGCCGAAGTACCACTTGTGACCACAGGAGGGAGCTCTGCCACAGAATTCACAACACTCAGACCAATGATCACTCAAGATGCAGCGACGACACCGGAGGTCAATAGAAGAATAGCTGTGGGTAAATCAAAAATGAAGTCACTGGACAAGGTCTTCAAATTGAAGAACATTTCACTGGCAATGAAGACACGGCTTCGTACATAGTCTGGTCTTTTATATAGTAAAATCTAGATGTGAACCCAGAACAAAAAAGAAACACAGGCAAACAAAGACTTGATGCCTTTTGAAATGTGGTGATGGTGAAGGATGTTATCAATACCGTGGATGGCAAGAAGATGAAACCAATCATTTTGGAACAAACCAAGCCAGACATGTCACTCTAGGCAAGGATCACCAAGCTATGACTTGTCTACTTTGGACACATACGAAGAGAGCAATCAGTGGAGAAGAACATCATGGTCAGAAGAATAGAAGGAACATATGGAAAAGGAAGACCAGGAACCCAATGGCTTTATAAGATCAAGATAATGGTAAAGACCATGGTGGACCTTTTCTAGGATAGCATAAGATCGATCTTCCTACAGAGCAGTATTTCCCAAACTCTAGTCCTCATGGTCCCCAACACGTCATGTTTGCAGGATTTCTTTAGTATTGCACAAGTGAGAGAATTATTAAGACATCAGAAACTGCCACAGGTCATTTAAAGTGTAATTCCAAGAAATCCTAAAATGATCCCATAGCCCATGAAGGGGTACCTGCATGGCCCAGTCGTAGGGCCCATTCGACAAGTATTTTCCACATATAAAAAAACAGACCAATTGTTCTTGTGTAAATGTAAGTTTTTCTCGTCCTCGGAGAGAGAGAGGGGGGAGAGGTTTCTCCACATCCACATTTTTGTCCATCAGAGAAAATTGGACCGCACTCGGACTATGTTACACTAATGCCGGTGCCCCTACATGACCTCTCTTGCCCCCTCCATGCAAGGAGTGAGGCAGTGACTGGCGTTGCATGTGAGGGTAACTGTGTGTTCCCCCCAGGATGCGCACGGGGCGAACTGAGGCCATGGGAGTGCACTGCAGTTACAGGCATACCTGCGATTGCAATGCGAAATAAAAAGTGTTAGTCCTGGACAAGCTATTTATTCAGGGAAGATTTAGGGAAAACCAGCTCTGGGCTTTTGTATTTTGAAACAGACTGCAGATCAGATTGTAGTGCTGCAGTCAGTTTCATTCCTGGCTGGGTTTTCCATGTGGCTGAAGGCCACAGGTTGCTAGTTAAAAAAAACCCTGTAGTATAGGTTTTGGGTGTGTCAGGGCCAGAGTCAGTTTGGTGTTTGCAAGCATTCAGAGCAGACGGCTTTGCAGAGCTCACACGTGTGAGGCAAAACATGGCCAAGTGGAGCCAAAAGTCCTGGCACCATCAGCGTACTGCCACGGCAACCGGACTGGGAGGTGGACTGGAGTGTTAAGTGGCTGTAAACTGGAGGATATGGTTCCCGGCTGTGATCCGAAGGATGTCATGTGCTGTGCATCATTTGCGAGTTAACAATTCAAGAGACTTTTGTTTTGATCTTTGCTGGGTCAATGCCTCATCACTGCACAACGAGGATACCGCTGCACTACATATGGTGGAGAATGCGGGCAGTGTGAACTGAGGCATACACCAAAGTGTTCTGCCTGTTGGTAAGCAAGTCTGCTGGAGAAACGGAGGAGCTTTTGAAACAGGTGGTCCTCATTCAGCAGCAGCAGGAGCGACTGTTCCAGTGGCAGCAGCAAGAGACGCTGCAGTTCTAGAAGCAGTGTCAAGAGGTGCTGTAGCTCCAGCAGCAGCGGCAAGAGGCGCTGCAGTTGCGGTGGCAGCTATCAGAGCATCAGCGGTGTAAAGAGGAGACCTCTAAGGTGAGGGGTGATCAGCAGTGTAAAGATGAGACCCCTAATGTGAAGGGCGATCAGCGGTGTAAAGAGGAAACCCCTAAGGTAAGGGATGATCAGAGGGTGATTCAGTGGTCCTTTTCAGAGACGTGTCCTGCCAGGTCTCAGGCGTATGACTTATTGCAGTTGGTGGAGGAATGGCTCCAGCCTGAGACTTTGACCCCGGCCCAGATGGTAGAGAGGGTGGTGGTAGACTGGCTGGTGAGGGCTCTGCCAGCTACGCTGCAGCGTTGGGTGGGGCAAGGGGACCTGGGCACTCTGGACCAGCTGATAAACTGGATTGAGCAGTATACAGCCATTCAGGACTTTGTACAGGAGCATGGGAAAAGTCCACAAACCACTATTGGGGTTAACCAGGACTGAGCACGTGATGAGGGGGTTACCCGAAGTGAGAGTGACAAAAGTTCTGTTTCCCCTATAGTCAGGCCACAGTGATTAAGTGTTGGCAGTGCCGGGGGCCCAGAGATGTGGCTGTCAACTGCCCCAGGATATCTGAACCTATGAACTGCAGGTATACCTGCCATGTGTCTATGTATGACCAGCCAGTCTGTTCCGGACACAGCGAGCCCCAACTGTGCCAGGTACTCGTTAATGGGTACCAAACAGAGGCTTTCCTGGACTCAAGAGCGTTGTGACTTTGGTCCATGGGTCACTTGTTGTCGGGGACAACCACAAAGGACCTAAAGTGCAGGTGATGGGTATCCATGGGGAAATCCGAGAGTACCCAACCGCAGAGCTTAATTTTTCCACACTGTGTGGGGACACTAAACATGTGGTGGGAGTGGTGAAGACCCTTCCATATGGGACGGTGTTGGGAAGAAACTTGCCCCTGTGGGAGACCAAGGTCAACCATCCCATGGTAAATGTTGTGCTGGGTGCAGAACCCGAAGATCCAAAGTAAGAGATACCTGCCATAAGATTCGCCAACATAGGGATAGAGTGTAACCCCGATAGCTACCCCTAGAGGTATTGGCAGGAAAGACTGAGGATGTTCCATGCGCAGAATCCGAAGATCCTGAGTCAGGGATACCTGCCATTGGGGTCGCCAACCTAAGTACAAAGTGTAACCCCGATAAGATCCCCCTAGAGGTTGTGGCAGGAGAGGTCGTGGAAACCCCACTGAACTCCGAGGAAATGTCCTCCGCTAAGTTCCAGACAACACAGATATATACAGACCACAACGGGAAACATACAGTCATGGCAAAAAGTATTAACACCCCTGCAATTTTGTCAGATAATACTCAGTTTCTTCCTGAAAATGATTGCAATCACAAATTCTTTGGTATTATTATCTTCATTTTATTTGTCTTAAATGAAAAAACACAAAAGAGAATGAAGCAAAAAGCAAAACATTGATCTTTTCACAAAAAACTCCAAAAATGGGCCAGACAAAAGTATTGTCACCCTCAGCCTAATACTTGGTTGCACAACCTTTAGCCAAAATAACTGCGACCAACCGCTTCTGGTAACCATCAATGAGTTTCTTACAATGCTCTGCTGGAATTTTAGACCATTCTTCTTTGGCAAACTGCTCCAGGTCCCTAATATTTGAAGGGTGCCTTCTCCAAACTGCCATTTTTAGATCTCTCCACAGGTGTTTTATGGGATTCAGATCTGAACTCATTGCTGGCCACCTTAGAAGTCTCCAGTGCTTTCTCTCAAATCATTTTCTAGTGCTTTTTGAAGTGTGTCTTGGGTCATTGTCCTGCTGGAAGACCCATGACCTCTGAGGGAGACCCAGCTTTCTCACACTGGGCCCTACATTATGCTGCAAAATTTGTTGCTAGTCTTCAGACTTCATAATGCCATGCACATGGTCAAGCAGTCCAGTGCCAGAGGCAGCAAAGCAACCCCAAAACATCAGGGAACCTACGCCATGTTTGACTGTAGGGACCGTGTTCTTTTCTTTGAATGCCTCTTTTTTCTCCTGTAAACTCTATGTTGATGCCTTTGCCCAAAAGCTCTACCTTTGTCTCATCTGACCAGAGAACAGTCTTCCAAAACGTTTTAGGCATTTTCAGGTAAGTTTTGGCAAACTCCAACCAGGCTTTTTTATGTCTCGGGGTAAGACTCGGACTGCAGGGCAGCTTGAACTTGTTTGGATGTTAAGGTACCTTCACACTGAACGATATCGCTAGCAATCCGTGACGTTGCAGCGTCCTGGCTAGCGATATCGTTCAGTTTGACACGCAGCAGCGATCAGGATCCTGCTGTGATGTCGTTGATTGTAGCAGAAAGTCCAGCACTTTATTTCGTCGCTGGACTCCCCGCAGACATCGCTGAATCGGCGTGTGTGACGCCGATTCAGCGATGTCTTCACTGGTAACCAGGGTAAACATCGGGTTACTAAGCGCAGGGCCGCGCTTAGTAACCCGATGTTTACCCTGGTTACCATCGTTAAAGTAAAAAAAACAAACACAACATACTTAACTTCAGCTGTCTGTCCCTGGCGCTGTGCTTCTCTGCACTGGCTGTGAGCGCCGACCAGCCGGAAAGCACAGCGGTGACGTCACCGCTCTGCTTTCTGGCCGCTGTGCTCACAGTCAGTGCAGGAAAGCACAGCGCCGGGGACAGACAGCGGAAGGTAAGTATGTAGTGCTTGTTTTTTTTACTTTTACGATGGTAACCAGGATAAACATCGGGTTACTAAGCGCGGCCCTGCGCTTAGTAACCCGATGTTTACACTGGTTACCGGCATCGTTGGTCGCTGGAGAGCTGTCTGCGTGACAGCTCTCCAGCGACCAAACAGCGACGCTGCAGCGATCGACATCGTTGTCGGTATCGCTGCAGCGTCGCTGAGTGTGAAGGTACATTGAGGCCATGTGAACACGTTCAGGATTTCGCTATAAAAACGTGATAAAAACGTGAAAAAAACCGCTAACATATGCCTATTATTTGCAGGGTATTACGCATTTTTTGTGCAAATGTTGCATTTTTTCCGTGAAAAAATCGCATCGCGGAAAAAAAAGCAACATGTTCATTAAATATGCAGAATTGCGGGGATTCCGCACACCTAGGAATGCATTGATCTGCATACTTTCCGCATGGGGCTATGCACACCATGCGGGAAGTAAGCAGATTATGTGCGGTTGGTACCCAGGGTGGAAGAGAGGAGACTCTCCTCCACGGGACTGGGCACCATATAATTGGTAAAAAAAAAGAATTAAAATAAAAAATAGTGATATACTCACCCTCTGATGGCCCCGGAGTCTTCCCGCCTCTCCGATGCATGCTGCCGGTTCCGTTCCTTTAGATGGTCTGTGTGAAGGACCTGCGATGACGTCACGGTCTTGTGATTGGTCGCGTGACCGATCATGTGACCGCTCACGCGACCAATCACAAGCTGCAACGTCATCGAAGGTCCTTCACACACAAACCATCTATAGGAACGGACGCCGCCGAGGAGATCGGCTGTCTGCAGGTAAGTATAACCATTTTTTTTATTTTTTTTAAACATTCTATCTTTTACTATAGATGCGGCTTAGGCAGCATCTATAGTAAAAAGTTGGTCACACTTGTCAAATACTATGTTTGACAAGTGTGACCAACCTGTCAGTCAGTTTTCCAAGCGATGCTACAGATCGCTTGGAGAACTTTAGCATTCTGCAAGCTAATTATGCTTGCAGAATGCTAAAAAAAAACGGGGAAAAACGGGAAAAAAACGCAAAAAAAAAAAATGCGGATTTCTTGCAGAAAATTTCCGGTTTTCTTCAGGAAATTTCTGCAAGAAATCCGGACGTGTGCACATACCCTGAGTCTAGGTTTTTTATCCAACATCCGCACAATCTTGCATTGAAATCTCTTGTCAATTTTTCTTTTCTATCCACATCCAGGGAGGTTAGCCACAGTGCCATGGGCTTTAAACTTCTTTATGACACTGCGCACGGTAGACACAGGAACATTCAGGTCTTTGGAGATGGACTTGTAGCCTTGAGATTGCTCATGCTTCCTCACAATTTGGTTTCTCAAGTCTTCAGACAGTTCTTTGGTCTTCTTTCTTTTCTCCATGCTCAATGTGGTACACACAAGGACACAGGACAGAGGTTGATTCAACTTTAATCCATGTCAACTGGCTGCAAGTGTGATTTAGTTATTGCCAACACCTGTTAGGTGCCACAGGTAAGTTACAGGTGCTATTAATTACACAAATTAGTGAAGCATCTCATGATTTTTCGAACAGTGCCTATACTTTTGTCCACCCCCTTTTTTATGTTTGGTGTGGAATTATATCCAATTTGGCTTTAGGACAATTCTTTTTGTGTTTTTTTCATTTAAGACAAATTCAATGAAGATAATAATGCCAAAGAATTTGTGATTGCAATAATTTTCAGGAAGAAACTGAGTATTATCTGACAGAATTGCAGGGGTGTTAATACTTTTGGCCATGACTGTATATATTTGTCTGTCATACATGCTCAACACCGTGGGTAAGCCAAAAACAGAACAATGAAGGAAGGAGGACACTCCGGCATGCAACCTTATAATCCAGAGAATGAAATGGAGTTCAAGTCCAGAAAAATGTTTTCTTAAAAAAGGTATAGATTTATTACATTAGATATTAAATACATAACAGTGAATAATATTAAAAATACTAGAACCATGGCGTCACAGCAAGAGAAACCAGTGGAAAAAAGGTCGGTGGATGAGCCAGATATCATCGCATAACACATAAAATGAAGTAAAGTGCACAGTGCTTTGTTATATGTGCGGGAAAGATAACCAGGAAGGAGGGATGATAGATGTATCTAAAGTGCAATTGCCCATTGGTATAGGGATCAGTGCCCTGAATGTATCAAAACCCTCCATATCTCCCGAATCTTACCCATAATGCGGCATCCACTGGCGCACCATGGTGCTGTACATGAGAAAGGGGTAACGTACAGAGTTATAGATATCGTTTACAGTAAACAAATTTACAATGACAGACTGGTACAGAGGAGAGAGGACCTTGTCCTTGCGGACTCACATTCTATGGGATAACGGGGAAGAGACAGAAGGTCGGGTTGCGGCAGCACTGGTGTTGGTGAGGCGGCAGCTCGGGTGGTGGTGAGGCGGCAGCTCGGGTGGTGGTGAGGCGGCGGAATGGTTATTGCAGGTTGTAGGCTTTCCTGAAGAGATGGGTTTTCAGGTTCCGTCTGACGGACATGAGGGTGGTCGGCGGAATGGTTATTGAAGGCTGTAGGCTTTCCTGAAGAGATGGGTTTTCAGGTTCCGTCTGCAGGATCCGAGAGTGGTGGATAATCGGATGTGTTGAGGCGTGGAGTTCCAGAGGATGGGGGATATTCGGAAGAAATCTTGGAGCTGTTGTGTGCGGAACAAATAAGTGTGGAGGAGAGTAGGAGGTCTTGGTAGGATCGAAGATTACGTGAGGGAAGATATTGGGAGATTACTTCAGAGATATAGGGAGGGGACAGGTTGTGGATGGCTTTGTAGATCAGTGGTAGTAGTAGCAGTTAGTAGAAGTTGCAATCCGGAAGTTATTTCCTATCGGATGCATAACTTACAATTTTGGGAATAAAATGGAGACTTGCAGAGAGTCCTGACATCTAGGCCTGTGAAACTGGCCTAATTTGTAATATGATATACAGCCGTAAAATAACATAAAAAGCACAAAATTATTAATATAGTAATTTTGCAATTGTCCTTTCCCGACCAACCGGTTTATGTCCCCAGATTCCACCCTGAGGCATTATTCTTTAGATTTACATAATTTCTTCTATGTTACATTCTATTACATTTTTATTCTAGAATTCCTGGCTTAGAATGTGCAGCACACTGTTCTCACCTCTCTATACAGCAGGAATGCTACAAATCTCCTCACAACAGGAGGCAATGTGATGTCTAATACTAATCAAAACCGAAAACTGGCCAAATGTGCAATTAACATTTTAACAAAGTAAGCATGTAAAATTGGTTTCCATGCGTGAGTTGAATCATGTTTGAGACACAATGTAAAACGGGTCTGCAGTTTTAAAGACATGTAATTATTAATATCCAAAATATTATTAAAATGTTGTACAACGTGACAGTATCATTTTTCTTACATTCCTCATGGTTTGCAATACAGTATCTATCCTCGCTCCATGAGGATCATTAACTCACCAGTTAAGTAAGAGACATCACTGAAATGTAGCATCCGGTTTCATTGTTGACACTGGAGCTTCAGTAATCTTTCACCAATTTGCATTACCTGCATCGTGTGCGGTCCGACCATTTTATAGGCTATATCGGTTTTGACAGGGACCTGTGACAGGGAACATGACTGAGCCGAGGCACTTGCCTACATGCAATCACTATTTCATTAATGAAAGTCTCATTATATACTTCCAGTAAGTAAAAATCTGCTACTGTTTCTGGTATCAGGACCCGTTGAATCGTAGTCTGACGTGAAACGGCCGTGGGCCACCACGCTGTCCGTATCATCCTGTATCCATGTTTTTATTGACTTTTGAATAAAAGTTTTTCACTTTCTAGATTTTGCATCACTATCATTTCTTTGGTTGAGAACCACGATATCCCTACAGTCAAAAGGAGTTAAGAAATGGTCTTGTGTTGAAGAGTTGTTGGATGGTGCTGGATCGATCTACATTCTCCAAGTTATAAACCTGGCACTAATCCCATGGCCCCCTGGTTTGGTAAAGGCCAACTCGGACTACAACATTGGTAGGTCGGCTGCATTGCTACATCAACCAGTACAACCCATTATAATTTAAGCTTATGTAAACCAGTACAGCCAAAACATTAATATTTGAGCTCTGTTGTACCCACCTCTCAAAGCGATTCTCTAAACTTCCCATTATACCAAGTTTCTATCCCCTTAGTCAATGTGCGGCAGTTGTCACTTTCTCACTGACTATTCATCCTTTGCTACTGGAAGTCACCTATCCCTGCACTGACGTCCCGCGGAGTTTGTAATGGACTTGTATTTCTACACCACAGAGAATCTGAGGAGACAGCATTGTAGGTAAAACATATTGTAGGCAATGTAGGTCATTGTATACAAATTGCGCCTTCAGAGACGAAGAGGACCTGAACTCTATACTGGAAGCAGCTATCCTAAAAGTCAGTATGGATCCTTTAACGAGCCTTGCCATATGACTTAAAATAAAAGCCAAACCACAATCTCACTTTGCAGACATGCATTTCAGGAACGTGGCCCACAGTGCAAAGCATAAGATCTGATAAGGCTGTATGAGAGGCTTCAGATAAAATATAGTCTCAGACAGGGCAGGAGTCACCAGCCGGCACACCCGAGCAAGTGTCGGGGCCGTGAGTAAGCGGGGGACCCAACTCGCTGTCAGGGACTCCGGCACAATGACACCAAGCTCCCCTCATTGTTCTTTAAAATATTTGAAATATGGTACTTACCTCTCCCTGTTCCTCCGCAGCTCCACTCTCATCTGCATCTCCTAACTCTGATCTCTCAGGACAGAGGGCGCAAAATGACATCACTACAGCGCGTCCTCTGTACTGAGCACTGCAGAGAGTTAAAAGATGCAGAGAAGATCGGAGCTGCAGCCAGCAAGAAACGAAGAGAGGCGAGTATTTGATTATTTTGTATGCATGGAGCATTCTATGGAGCCCATTACTCTGTCTGGAGCAATATATGTGGTCCATTATTCTGTATGGAGCATTATATGGGGCCCATTCTTTATGTAGCAGTATATGGGACCAATTATTCTGTATGGAATATTATATGAGGCCCATTATTCTGAATGGAGCATTATATGGGGCCAATTCTATATGGAGCATTATATGGGACCCATTCTGTATGGAGCATTATATAAGGCCCATAATTCTGTATGGAGCATTATATGGGGCCCAATATTTTGTATGGAGCAATATATGGGCCCATTATTCTGTATGGAACTCTACTTGAGGCCCATTATTCTGTATGGAGCAATATATAGGGATCATTATACTGTATGCAGCAATATATGGGGCCCAATATACTGAACGGAGGATTATGTGGCGCCCTTAATACTGCATGGAGCACAATGTGGTGCACATAATACTGTATGGAGAACCATGTGGTTCCCATAATACTGTATTGAGGACTATGTGGTGCCCATAATACTGTATGGAGAACTATGTAGTGCCCATAATATTGTATAGAAAATTATACTGATCGGTCAAAAACGAAAAGTCTGCAGTCACTCTAAACTTTTGCATCTGCCTAGCTATTGTAGAATTTACAATAGATATCACTCATGTAATTTAAAAAAGTGAAATCTTTGGCATTGTACTATACCTATGTTTCTCTGCCGTGTCTGTGCATCACGAATCGTGGTATGTGTTAAAGGGGCCCACTCAGACTCTTTCGCCATTCACCAGGGGACCACCAAAACCTGCTCTGGCCCTGGTTTCAGATCACAGTTCTGGTCTAAATGAGCTAAAAAGCAGCCAAGTAACACGAAATAAGGATAATAAACACTATGCAAGTATCACCTAAAGGGACTGATTTATAGACAACTTAAAGTGGACTTGTCACTTGCACAAAATAATTGTGCTAAATACCTTGTGAAAACCCCAGAGCTCCCATGGTTCTGCAACTCTTTTCTGTTTTGTGCGGTGTTGCTCCATTGCAGAGATATTCACTTTTGGAGAGCTGTATGTGAAATCTCTGCTTGTAATTCAACTGGCTGTTTCTTCAGTTCTCTGTGGGGGTGTGCGCTACCATCCCTCCCTCTCCTCTCAGGTGCTAAAAAACTCACAGCTCGGCTGCTGATCTAGCGGTCAGTCAGTCAGACTCTGGCAGCATCTGGGAGGGAGGGATGAAAAAACACTGAAGAAATGCTCAGCTGAACTACAACGAGAGATTTCACATGCTGTGCTGCAGAGGAAATGTGAATATTTCTGCAATGGTACGACGCAGTGTAAAATGGAAGAGACAGAGAATCAGGAGAGCTCAGGAATTTTTTGGCTATGTTCACATGTGTTTTTGCAGTTTTTATGCAAATTTTCAGCTGCGTTTCACAGTACCAGCAAAGTCTGAAATTTGATTTTTTTTCTGACTGTTTTGTCAAAGATATATAACACACAACCTCAGGTAGATAACATGAGAAAAAGGCGGTATGATTGCAAGTGGTAAAAAATTAAATCTTTATTCTGATAATTTAAAAAAAGGGTTGTAAAAATTCAAGCACCGTATATACTCGGGTATAAGCTGAGAATTTCAGCCCATTTTTTTAGACTGAAATTGCCCCTCTCAGCTTATACTCAAGTCATACCCAGGGGTCGGCAGGGAAGGGGGAGCGGCAACTGTCTAATAATACACACCTGCTCCTGGTGCGGTCCCTGGTTCTCCGGGTGCCGTCAACTTCTGCCTGTAGTGAGCGGTCACATGGTACCGCTCATTACAGTAATGAATATGGACTCCACAGTACCATGTGACCGCTCACTACAGGAAGAAGCTGCCGGCGCCAGGGAACAGACGTGCAGGGACCGCGCCAGGAGCAGGTGAGTATAACGCAGTGCGTGATATTCACCTGCTTCCCGTTCCACCGTCGGCACCGATGTGTCTTCTGCGTCCTCTGCACTGACGCTCAGGTCAGAGGGCGCGATAATGCAATTAGTGTGCGCCGCCCTCTGCCTGAACAGTCAGTGCAGAGGACGGGGAAGATACAGCAGTGGCCATCGGTGGAACAGGAAGGTGAGTATAGCAAGTGCCGGGGGCCTGAGAGGTGAGTATGTGATTTTTTTATTTTTTTTTAATCGCAGCAACAGCATATGGGGCAAATATTTGTATGGAGCATCTTATAGAGCCATGTGCAGCATTATATGGGGCAAATATTTGTATGGAGCATCTTATAGAGCCATGTGCAGCATTATATGGGGCAAATATCTGTATGGAGCATCTTATGGGGCCATGTGTAGCATTATATGGGGCAAATATCTGTATGGAGCAAATATCTGTATGGAGCATCTTATGGGGCCATGTGCAGCATTATATGGGGCAATTATCTGTATGGAGCCATGTGCAGCATTATATGGGGCAAATATCTGTATGGAGCAAATATCTGTATGGAGCATCTTATGGGGCCATGTGCAGCATAATATGGGGCAATTATCTGTATGGGGCCATGTGCAGCATTATATGGGGCAAATATCTGTATGGGACCATGTGCAGCATTATATGGGGAAAATATCTCTATGGAGCATCTTATGGGGCCATGTGCAGCATTATATGGGGCAAATATCTGTGTGGGGCCATGTGCAGCATTATATGGGGCAAATATCTCTATGGAGCATCTTATGGGGCCATAATCCGCATTTGTGGAGCATTATACGGGGCAAATGTGTCTATGGAGCATCTTATGGGGCCATAATCAACATTTGTGCAGCATTGTATGGGGCAAATGTCTGTATGGAGCATCTTATGGGGTCATAATCAACATTTGTGCAGCATTATATGGGGCATATTCTAATATGGAGCATCTTATGGAGCCCATCATACACTGTATGGAGCATTATATGGGGCGTATTTTGTATGGAGCATCTTATGGGGCCATCATGAACTGTATGGAGCATTATATGGGGCACCTGATTCAATACAGATATTCAAAAACACTTAACCTACTGATATGTCAATTAATTTTACTTTTATTGGTATCTATTTTTATTTTTGAAATTTACCAGTAGCTGCTGCATTTCCCACCCTAGGCTTATACTCGAGTCATTAAGTTTTCCCATTCTTTTGTGGCAAAATTAGGGGGGTCGGCTTATACTCTGGTCGGCTTAAACTCGAGTATATATGGTAAATTATTAAATTATAAATTGTGCACAAGATATTGTCATCATAAAAATGTAAACCCAGTGTTAGCGCACTTCTCTGTCATTTTCTGTAGCTTTAATTTTTACAACCCTTTTTTTAAATGATCAGAATAGAGTTTTAAATTTTTATCATTTGCAAACTAATAATAATAATTTTATTTATATAGCGCCAACATATTCCGCAGCGCATTACAAATTATGGATGGGACTTGTACAGACAATAGACATTACAGCTTAACAAAAACACAGTTCAAAATAGATACTAAGAGGAGTGAGGACCCTGCTCGCAAGCTTACAATCTATTGGAAAAAGGGAGATACGAGAGGTGGATGGTAACAATTGCTTTCGTTATTCAGACCAGCCATAGTGTAAGGATCAAGTGTTCATGTAAAGCTGCATGAACCGGTTAACAGCCTAAGTATGTAACAGTACAGACACAGAGGGTTATTAACTGCATGAAGTGTATGATAACATGATGAGAGGAACCTGATTCCTGATGTTTTTTTTTTTTTTGAATGGGCCACACAGGGATAGTTAGGTTAATGCGTTGAGGCGGTAGGCCAATCTGAACAAATGCGTTTTTAGGGCACGCTTAAGACTGTGGGGATTGGGGATTAATCGTATTAACCTAGGTAGTGCATTCCAAAGAATCGGCGCAGCACGTGTAAAGTCTTGGAGACGGGAGTGGGAGGTAATGATTATTGAGGATGCTAATCTGAGGTCATTAGCAGAGCGAGGTCACGGGTAGGGTGGTAGACTGAGACCAGGGAGGAGATGTAGGGTGGTGCTGAGCCATGGAGTGCTTTGTGGACGAGGGTAGTAGTTTTTTACTGGATTTTGGAGTGGATGGGTAGCCAGTGTAATGACTGGCACAAGGTAGAGGCATCGGTGTAACGGTTGGTGAGCAATATAATCCTGGCAGCAGCATTCAGGACAGATTGGAGCGGGGAGAGTTTGGTAAGAGGGAGGCCGATTAGTAGAGAGTTACAATAGTCAAGATGAGAATGAATGAGTGAAACGGTAAGAGTTTTTGCAGTGTCGAAAGAAAGAAAAGGGCAAATTCTAGAAATGTTTTTGAGATGCAGATAAGAAGAGCGAGCCAATGATCGGATGTGGGGGGTGAATGAAAGCTCGGAATCAAGGGTGTAATGGTGGAAGCACACACGGAGATGGCAATGTCAGGCAAAGGTAGGTTTGTAGAGGGAGAGAACTAACCACCTTTTCCTCATGTTATCTACTGAGGTTGTGTGTTATACAGTATATATTGATTGGTGAATTCTTTGCCCCACAAAACTATGAGATTGTGTTAAAATTTGTTTTGTCAAATAGCTGCATTTTGCAAAATGCAGGATGTCTTCTTTCAGTGGTTTTCAGAGATTTTCACCCATTGAAAGCAATGGGTAGTGCAAAATACGGTTTACAAAAAGGAAGCGATAAGATCTGGCTGCTTTTTTGGGGCCAAAACTTGAAATTGAATCAGATATTTTTTTTTTATGCACAAAACTTTATCAGCATGCACAAGAGAAAAATAGAAAATCTTTGGAGGGAGCCAAAACTCTATGTTGCCCAGCGACAGCCCCGAAACCTGAAAGATCAGGAGAAGTGGGCAAAAATCCTGGCTGCAGTGTGTCCTTGGTCAAGGACTACAGGAAACATCTGACCTCTGTAATTGCAAAAAAAAAAAAAAAAGTTCTGTACCAAATATTAAATTCTGTTGAATCAAATAATTAATTTGCATTTTATTGCATGAAATATGTAAAATTATATTATTATTATTATTATTATTATTTATTATAGCGCCATTTATTCCATGGCGCTTTACATGTGAGGAGGGGTATACATAATAAAAACAAGTACAATAATACCATTAAGGGTTTGTGAAGATGAAAAGAAGAATACTATACGTGTGGATTAGTGGTTCAAAGTATCCTAACAGATCCGTATATATCATCAGCTGCTAGAAATATACATAAAAAGTGCCAGTAGTACTTTTTATGTATATTTCTAGCAGCTGATGATATATACGGATCTGTTATGATACTTTGAACCACTAATCCACACATATATTATTCTTCTTTTCATCTTCACAAACCCTTAATGGTATTATTTTGAGACTATCTATGCATTTATAAGCGTAGTTTGTATGAAATACGCAGTGGCTTATACATTTAACCTGCATTGTTCATTTCCTGTACTTGGTACTAGAATTGTTGTCTATCTCTCGTCTATTGCGTCTTATTTAATTACAAAATTAGATTTGATTGTTTGAATACAACTTTTAGAATATTTTTCAATAAAAGAATTTTCTAACGTTTTAATAGCTCTAGTGTCCATTTTCTTTTGGGTTTCTATATAATGGAAAAGCGGCAAGTTAGATACACTACTACACAGATGTCCTAAAATGTAACCCAGAAATCTCTATAATAGCATCTGAGGTCTATCAGGTGATGTATAGAGATTATATTGAACACCTCCAGGGAGCGACACGAAAGATATCCCTCAAGCCCTGCGCTCTTAATGTATTCAGCTGTATGGTGAGACTTCTGCAGCCGAGAGCAGAGTCATATGTTCCGTTCAGACATATGCGTAATGATATCTGAAATGTGACCTATTTTAAAATTAGTGGGGCATATTAAATATTTCTCTTTTTCTGCATCTGGTGTAGAATTTTTTTCTAATTTAAAACTCCCTTTCAATTTCCTTTCAGTAGCCTGATGCATCTTGAAGTAACAGGAAGGAATGTGTGGACAGGTAGGCAGTAGAAAATGTTGCTTGTTTTCAGCCTATATTCTTGAACTGAATGTTTTAGATCAATCTATCCTATACTCTGCATATGAAAATGTTTTTCATCTCGAAAAGGGACATTACGATCTTAGCATCTATCGAAATCAGCCAAGTGCTCTAGATTCATAAGTCGGTGGAAAAGGCAGTCTAAACAACACGTTTGAAGGACTAGTCCCATCTCAGTCTTATATGAGCCATAAATAACTACACGTGGTCAAAATGGTTGGTACTCCTCGTTTAGTGACAGAAAAACCCACAATGGTCACAGAAATAACTTGAATCTGACAAAAGTAATAATACCGTATATACTCGAGTATAAGACGAGATTTTCAGCCCAAATTTTTGGGCTGAAAGTGCCCCTCTCGGCTTATACTCGAGTCACGTCGGCGGTGGAGTCAGTGGGTGAGGGGGAGAGAGGTCTGAGGCATACTTACCTAGTCCCGGCGCTCCCCCTGCCCGTCCTACGGTCTTCGGTGCTGCAGCTTTTCCCCTGTTCAGCGGTCACGTGGGACCGCTCATTAAACTTATGAATATGGACTCCACTCCCATAGGGGTGGAGCCGCATATTCATTCCTCTAATGAGCGGTGCCAGTGATCGCTGACACAGGAAGAAGCTGCGGCACCCTAAGACCAGCTGTCCGGGAGAAGGAGCGGGACTCCGGGAGCAGGTAAGTATGTCATATTCACCCGTCCACGTTCCACCCGCCGGGCGCCGCTCCATCTTCCCGTCCACTGGCTCTGACTGTTCAGGTCACAGGGCGCGATGACGTATAGTGTGCGCGCCGCCCTCTGCCTGAAAAGTCAGTGCGGAGAGACGCCGGGACGGGACGCTGAGGAGCTGCAAGCAAGAGAGCTGAGTATGGCATTTTTTTTATTATTGCAGCAGCCGCAGCTTTATATATACCGGTAGCACAGTTTTATATGGCACATCTATGCGGCAATAATGAACGGTGCAGAGCACTATATGGCAGAGCTTTCTATGGCACATCTATGGGGCAATAATGAACGGTGCAGAGCACTATATGGCAGAGCTTTCTATGGCACATCTATGGGACCATAATGAACGGTGCAGAGCACTATACGGCAGAGCTTTCTATGGCACATCTATGGGACCATAATGAACGGTGCAGAGCACTATATGGCAGAGCTTTCTATGGCACATCTATGGGGCAATAATGAATGGTGCAGAGCACTATATGGCAGAGCTTTCTATGGCACATCTATGGGACCATAATGAACGGTGCAGGGCACTATATGGCACAGCATTATATGGAGCATCTATGGGGCAATAATGAACAGTATGGAGCATTATATATGGTACAGCTTTATATGGAGCATCTATGGGGCAATAATGAACAATATGGAGCATTATACAGTTAGGTCCATATATATTTGGACAGAGACAACATTTTTCTAATTTTGGTTATAGACATAACCACAATGAATTTTAAACAAAACAATTCAGATGCAGTTGAAGATCAGACTTTCAGCTTTCATTTAAGGGTATCCACATTAAAATTGGATGAAGGGTTTAGGAATTTCAGCTCCTTAACATGTGCCACCCTGTTTTTAAAGGGACCAAAAGTAATTGGACAATTGACTCCAAGGCTATTTCATGGACAGGTGTGGGCAATCCCTTCGCTATGTCATTCTCAATTAAGCAGATAAAAGGCCTGGAGTTGATTTGAGGTGTGGTGCTTGCATTTGGAAGGTTTTGCTGTGAAGTAAACATGCGGTCAAAGGAGCTCTCCATGCAGGTGAAACAAGCCATCCTTACACTGCGAAAACAGAAAAAACCCATCCGAGAAATTGCTACAATATTAGGAGTGGCAAAATCTACAGTTTGGTACATCCCGAGAAAGAAAGAAAGCACTGGTGAACTCATCAATGCAAAAAGACCTGGGAGCCCACGGAAGACAACAGTGGTGGATGATCGCAGAATTATCTCCATGGTGAAGGGAAACTCCTTCACAACAGCCAACCAAGTGAACAACACTCTCCAGGAGGTCGGCGTATCAATATCCAAATCTACCATATAGAGAAAACTGCATGAAAGTAATATAGAGGGTTCATTGCACGGTGCAAGCCACTCATAAGCATCAAGAATAAAAAGGCTAGACTGGACTTTGCTAAAAAAAAATCTAAAAAAGCCAGCACCGTTCTGGAAGAACATTCTTTGGACAGATGAAACCAAGATCAACTTCTACCAGAAAGATGGAAAGAGAAAAATATGGAGAAGGCGTGGTACAGCTCATCATCCAGAGCATACCACATCATCTGTAAAACACGTCGGCGGCAGTGTGATGGCTTGGGCATGCATGGCTGCCAGTGCCACTGGGTCACTAGTGTTTATTGATGATGTGACACAGGACACAAGCAGCCAAATTAATTCTGAGGTATTCAGAGCCGCCATACTGTGTGCTCAGATCCAGCCAAATGCAGCCAAACTGATTGGTCGTCGTTTCATACTACAGATGAACAATGACCCAAAACATAAAGCCAAAGCAACCCAGGAGTTTATCAAAGCAAAGAAGTGGAATATTTTTGAATGGCCAAGTCAGTCATCTGATCTCAACCCAATTGAGCATGCATTTCACTTGTTAAAGACTAAACTTCAGACAGGAAGTCCCACAAACAAACAGCAGCTGAAAACCACTGTAGTGTAGGCCTGGCAGAGCATCAAAAAGGAGGAAACACAGCGTCTGGTGATGTCCATGAGTTCAAGACTTCAGGCAGTCATTGCCAACAAAGGGTTTTCAACCAAGTACTAAAAATGAACATTTTATTTAAAAATTATTGAATCTGTCCAATTACTTTTGGTCCTTTTAAAAACAGGGAGGCACATGCTAAGGAGCTGAAACTCCTAAACCCTTCATCCAATTTTAATGTGGATACCCTCAAATGAAAGCTGAAAGTCTGAACTTCAACTGCATTGGAATTGTTTTGTTTAAAATTCATTGTGGTAATGTCTATAACCAAAATTAGAAAAATGTTGTCTGTCCAAATATATATGGACCTAACTGTATGTGGCACAGCTTTATATGGAGCATCTATAGGGCAATAATGAACAGTATGCAGGATTATATGTGGCACAGCTTTACATGGGAGCATCTTATGGGGCAATAATGAACGGTATGGAGCATCTATTTTTATTTTTGAAATTCACCGGTAGCTGCTGCATTTCCTACCCTAGGCTTATACTCGAGTCGATAAGTTTTCCCAGTTTTTTTGTGGCAAAATTAGGGGGGTCGGCTTATACTCGGGTCGGCTTATACTAGAGTATATACGGTAAATAAAATAATCTATGAAAATGAACAAATGAAAGTCAGACATTGCTTTTTAGCCATGCTTCCACAGAATATAAAAAAAGAAATAAAACTCAAGAAATCGGCCTGGAAAGAAATGATGGGACCCTTAACTTAATATTTTGTTGCACAACCTTTTGAGGCAATCACTGCAATCAAACAATTCCTGTAACAGTCAATGAGACTTCTGCACCTCTCGACAGGTATTTTGGCCCACTGCTCAAGAGCGAACTGCTCCAGTTGTCTCGTGTTTGAAGGTTGCCTTTTTCATACGGCATGTTTCAGCTCTTTCCAAAGATGCTCAATAGGATTTAGGTTAGGGCTCATAGGCCACTTCAGAATAGTCCAATTTTTCCGCTTATCCATTCTTGGGTGTTTTTAGCTGTGTGTTTTGGGTCGTTATCCTGTTGCAAGACCCATGACCAGTGACTGAGACCAAGCTTTCTGACACTGGGCAGCACAGTTCTCTCTAGAATCCCTTGATAGTCTTGAGATTTCATTGTACCCTGCACAGATTCTAGACACCCTGTGCCAGATGCAGCAAAGCAGCCCAAGAACATAACAGAGCCTCCTCCATGTGTCACAGTAGGGACAGTGTTCTTTGCTTGATATGCTTCATTTTTCCATCTGTGAACATAGAGCTGATGTGCATTGCCAAAAAGGTCCATTTTTGTCTCATCTGTCCATAGGACATTCTCCCAGAAGTTTGTGGCATTTGTCAACATGTAGTATGGCAAATTCCAGTCTGGCTTTTTTATGATTTTTTTCAAAAATGGTGCCCTCCTTGGTCATCTCCCATAAAGTCCACTTTAAAGATAAATTAAAAGGAGTTCTGTGGATATAGCCCGCGGTTCTGAAAAAATGCAGGTCCAGACATGTTACAAAATGGAAAAAAAATGGTTTAATCTCTGCGTTTAAAGTCTAAATTACTTCTTCATCAGGAATTTAACACATACAGTTCTGGCAAAAATTAAGAGACCACTGCAAAATTTTCAGTTTGTCTGATTTTTCTCTTTATAGGTATATTTTTGAGTAAAATGTAAATTGTTATTTTATTCTATAAACTTCTGACAACTTCTTAATTTTTGCCAGAGCTGTACATGTGGTAATTTCCTGATGAAGAAGTAATTTGGACTTTTAAACACGTAGATCAAACCACTATTTTCCATTTTTTAACATGTTGAACTCCTTTCAAAGTATCTTTGATACGGTCACTAGATGACCCATGGATCTGCTGCAGCTGATATCTCTTAGATATCTACATGCTTTACCAAAAGCCTGTATCAGGTTAGTAGAATCTAAGTGTATGCTTTACATATCCACCGGATAAGACCTAATCTGCGTTGATCTCTCCATAAGTTTTATCGTTAATGAAATCCACTTTGGCTCATACAACGACGATCTGACACTGATGTTCTTAGAGCTTGACGTTCACCTTTAATCTGTTTAGAGGTTTTTCTGGGCTCTTTGTTACCATTCGTATTATCCGTCTCTTTGATTTGTCATCAATTCTCCTCTTGCGGCCTCGTCCAGGGATGGTGGCTACAGTCCCATGGATCTTAAATTTCTGAATAATATGTGCAACTGTAGTCACAGGAACATCAACCTGCTTGGAGATGGTCTTCTAACTTTTACCTTTAACATATTTGTCTATAATTTTCTTTGTAATCTCCTGAGACAACTCTTTCCTTCGCTTCCTCTGGTCCATGTTGAGTGTGATACACACCATGTCACCAAACAGCACAGTGAGTATCTGTAGCCCTATATACAGGCCACTCACTGATTCCAAGGTTGTAGACACCTGTGATACTAGGTAGAGGACACACCGCTTTTGTCACATTATCTTCAGGGGTACCATCAATTCTGTCCAGGCCTATTTCATGAGTTTTATTTATTTATAAATTCTGTGGATGCATGGCTGAAAACCAATGTCTGACTTTCATTTGTTCATTTTCATAGATCTTATATTTATTATTACTTCTGTCAGATTCAAGTTATTTATGTCACCATTGTGGGTTTTTCTGTCATTAAATGAGGGGTACCAACAATGTTGACCACATCTGTATTTCTAGGTCCTGGTAATCAAATGCTGTGTTATGAAAACAGCACAGCTCAGCTGTGCTATGCATAACAGTGATCACCAGATGCCATGATTTGTAGCCTTTGTTTCCTATTGAATCAATATCCCGCTTTGAGTGCACTTTAAGGCCCCTTCACATTAAGCGACGCTGCAGCGATACCGACAACGATCCGAATCGCTGCAGCGTCGCTGTTTGGTCGCTGGAGAGCTGTCACACAGACAGCTCTCCAGCGACCAACGATCCCGAAGTCCCCGGGTAACCAGGGTAAACATCGGGTTACTAAGCGCAGGGCCGCGCTTACTAACCCGATGTTTACCCTGGTTACCAGCGTAAAAGAAAACAAACACTACATACTTACCTACCGCTGTCTGTCCCCGGCGCTGTGCTTCTCTGCACTCCTCCTGTACTGGCTGTGAGCACAGCGGCCGGAAAGCAGAGCGGTGACGTCACCGCTCTGCTTTCCGGCTGACCGACGCTCACAGCCAGTACAGGAGGAGTGCAGAGCACAGCGCCGGGGACAGACAGCGGTAGGTAAGTATGTAGTGTTTGTTTTTTTTTTACTTTTACGCTGGTAACCAGGGTAAACATCGGGTTACTAAGCACGGCCCTGCGCTTAGTTACCCGATGTTTAACCTGGTTACCAGTAAAGACATCGCTGGATCGGTGTCACACACGCCGATCCAGCGATGTCCACGGGAGATCCAGCGATGTCCACGGGAGATCCAGCGACGAAATAAAGTTCTGGACTTTGTTCAGTGACCAACGATCTCCCAGCAGGGGCCTGATCGTTGGTCGCTGTCACACATAACGATTTCCTTAACGATATCGTTGCTACGTCACAAAAAGCAACGATATCGTTAACGATATCGTTATGTGTGAAGGTACCTTTAGTCTCCTGAGCCATGCAGTGTTTGGGATCTATTAAGCGATCAGTGGGGGTCTCAGATCCAGACCCCTACTGTTCTGCAGGTAAATAATCCCTTGACATTCCATAAGCTACTATTATGCCATGAAGTGTGTCATGGAGTTTTTCAGGAGCTAAGACCGCACCACACAGGACAGATGTTGACTATATTAAATAGCTGGTTTTTGCCTTCAAAAGCTGCAATTAGCGCCATCACTGATCGCCATCGTTCAACTCTTAAATGCTGCTGCCAATCACAGCTAATAGCATATAACTGCTGCGATCCACCGGGCAGTTCATTTGTTCAGGTTCCCATTCCCCCCAGCGATAGCACCAGAGGCTGCTGAGTTGAAGGCTCCCATGCCCATCATGTCATTTCTTCTGTAACGTCCAACTGCAGTCCAAGAGTCATAAAAGACATTGATTTTTTTTTCCATATACAGAAACACTGTAACATTGCATATTTAAGTCCCCTAAGGAAACGACATTATTAAAGGGATTGTCCAGGCTGCAGTCAGTCTGTCCACTTTATGGGCGCTGCAATACTATTTATTATGTGTTGCTTATACAGCGCCATAATATTTCCCAGTGCTTTACAGACATTGTCATCACTGTCCCCCCATTGGGGTCACAATCTAGATTCCCTATCAGTATGTCTTTAGGGTGTTGGAGGAAACCCACACAAACACGGGGAGAACATACAAACTCCTTGCAGATGTTGTCGTTGGGATACCAAATGTTTATTTTACGCTTCACATTTCTTTATTTTTATCTTTTGAGGATAGTTAAAAACTTTTTTTCAACTTTTCTATTAAGAGAGTTTGTCCAGTCTTTTTATGACTGCAAACTTCTGCATCCTTAAAGCTTTTACACAGCACGCTGTCATGATCCTCCAAGCATTGCCAGTGACACGAGTTTGCATCTCGGCTTTGGGAAAATGGCCGTCGCGATCTCTAATGCGCACGCGCGGCATCCCGCGGCCATTTTCCTGAAGCCCCGTGCAGCAGAGCACTCCATCTGCGCACGCGCGGCCCCAGGAAGATGGCCGCCCCCACCGATGCAAGGGATTACAGCGCAGATCGCGCGCTGTGTCTTCACGTGGGCGCAGGGAAGTCGGAACTCTGGACATGCGCACACCACTACGCCACCAACGGAAAGCTGGGGAAGAAAAGAGCGCTGTGAACACGCCCACCTGACCAGACCAGCCTGATTGACAGGCGAAAACGGCGACTTTGGTAATGTATTTCTCAGCATACATGGGGAATCAGGGTACACTACATACACTATAGTAACACACAGCGCAGGCCCTATTTAACAGTATTTATAGCTCAATCTCAAAAAACGGGGTGACAGGTTCCCTTTAAAAACATTATTCATTATGGGTCTGTGTAGCTACATTGGGCAAAGCCAGGAGATTATATAATGCTAATGCAAGAAACATCAAGGGTGTTCAGGGAAAAAAAAAATCAATACTCACTATTCAATATGGGTCCAAATGGCTTTGTTCTCTCTTCTTTATTTTTTTTTACTTTTTTTTTTAAATCTGAATAGCATCCAACTACAATGCAATCTCTTGCAATGAAGCGCTCATTAGATAAATATCTCAAATATTGAATTTTTGGGCTGTTAATAATGGTCAATGCAAACACAAGACAAAGAAGAAAAAAAACAAAGAAAATAGCAAGGATCCTAATATTCTCACCTCCTCATGTTACCAGGTTTTTTTGACAAGAAAAAAAAGGCTTAGCATATGTACATAAGGTGTCATTTGAATTACGCTAATTTTCCCAGGCGGAGCTGCATCAGGAAAACAACAGCGGTCATTTCTAATGCTCCTTATCGGCAGTGAAATCATCCCCGCCGGTCAGAGAGCAGCGGTTCCCATGCTGTCAAAAGACAGCGTGAGCACTCAGCCGTGATCGGAGGTAAAAAGTTTACCTCCAGTCACTGGTGTCAGCTAATGGGACTACTGATCCCATCATCTGACACCTGCTGCTGCTAATAACAGCAAGAAAAGGAGCGGCTGATGGGAGTATTCATCAGCCGGCTACTGCACTGTAAATAAATTAATACAAAAAAAAAAACTGTATGGTTCCCGATGTATTTTTGATAACCAGCCACACAAAACTCATAGCTGGGGGGCTGCAACGCAGCTATCCGTTTCAGCAAGGCTGGTTCTCAAGAATAGAGGGGTCCCCACGCCGTATTTTTTAATTATGCAAATAAATAATTTAAAAAAACGGCGTAGGGTCCCCTACATTTTTATCAACCAGCCTTGCTAAAGCAGACAGCTGGGGGCTTGTATTCTCAGGCTGTTAAGAGGCCATGGGTATTTGCCACCCCCCCCCCCCCCATCCTAAAAATAGGATGTAACAATTCTGGCGCTTTGCCTGGCTCTTCCCACTTGCCCTGTAGCGGTGACAGGTGGGGTTAATATTTGTGGGGTGGATGTCACCTTTGTTTTGGCCCGTGACATCAAGCCGACAAATTACTAATGGAGAGGTGTCTATAAGACACGTATCCATTACTAATCCTATAATTATATGGTGAATAAATACACAGCCAGAATAAAGTCTTTTATTTGAAATAAAGCAAAACAAACTTTTACTTTTATATTTAAAAATAAACACAGTTATACTCACCTAACGCCAAGTTCCACTGAATCCCTCGTCTCCTGAAAAAAAAATAAAAAATAAAAAACATCATACCTAACCTGTCCGTCGTTCTGCCCCACGTCATAATCCATGTCATGGGGATAAAGTTTTCAACATGGATAGTGCCAAGATGTGACCGTCCACACAGAGAACTAATGGTGCCTGAACTGCTGCGAGTGCAGCCTCAGTGACCAGCGATGACATCATCGAGGTTACCTCCAGTCACTGAGGCTGCCTTCCCAGCCGGGATTAACTGCGGTGACCTCAGTGAGATCCCCGCTAGCAACGTGAGAAAAACCCTCTCTTACAGAAACTGCATCCAAATCTTCATATTTTTTTTTTAATTAAGTTTTGGGCTAAAAATAATTTTTCTAATTGAATTTCACTGCACATTTGTGGATGCAGAGCTAACTGAGAATCTATCATTCTGCTCCTTCTGATACAGATTATCTGCCTTTTTCTGAACTCCTCTGAGCTGATTTGTGACAACAACAAAAATGAAAGTTGAGCTAAACTTTGTGATTCTAAATCAGCTGAGAGAAGCTAAAAAAAGAAAAAAAAAGAAATATAAATGACTTAGAAACTCTCCTGTGTAAAAAGAGCTGACGGACAGGCTCTTAGTTAATTCTTGCTGCAGCTAGCAATTTTTTTTAAATGAAACCTAGTTGCAAAAAGGATCTGAAGCCAAAAAAATATGCATTTAAGTACAAAGAAAAAAACTGTCCCTGAAGGTATCCATATCTGTACAGAAGGTTGCCAATGCTAATACAAAGTAATTGGCTGCGTCGGTAGAACGACTAAAGGTACCTTCACACATAACGATATTGTTAACGATATCGTTGCTTTTTGTGACGTAGCAACGATATCGTTAATAAAATCGTTATGTGTGACAGCGACCAACGATCAGTCCCCTGCTGGGAGATCGTTGGTCGCTGAAGAAAGTCCAGAACTTTATTTCGTCGCTGGATCTCCCGTGGACATCGCTGGATCGGCGTGTGTGACACCGATCCAGCGATGTCTTCACTGGTAACCAGGGTAAACATCGGGTAACTAAGCGCAGGGCCGCGCTTAGTAACCCGATGTTTACCCTGGTTACCATGCTAAAAGTAAAAAAAAACAAACAGTACATACTTACCTACCGCTGTCTGTCCTCCAGCGCTGTGCTCTGCACTCCTCCTGCACTGGCTGTGAGCTTCGGTCAGCCGGAAAGCAGAGCGGTGACGTCACCGCTCTGCTTTACGGCCGCTGTGCTCACACAGACAGTACAGGAGGAGTGCAGAGCACAGCGCTGGAGGACAGACAGCGTTAGGTAAGTATGTACTGTTTGTTTTTTTTACTTTTAGGGTGGTAACCAGGGTAAACATCGGGTTACTAAGCGCGGCCCTGCGCTTAGTTACCCGATGTTTACCCTGGTTACCGGCATCGTTGGTCGCTGGAGAGCGGTCTGTGTGACAGCTCTCCAGCGACCAAACAGCGACGCTGCAGTGATCGACATCGTTGTCGGTATCGCTGCAGCGTCGCTTAATGTGAAGGGGCCTTTAGTAAGAAAAGCTTCTCGGCCTCTGAACAGAAAGAGAGGTCTCCATCACTGATAGAAAACAAATCTTGAAAATAGTGAGAAAATGAAAAAAATCTCTTGGCTAAATCAATTTTCATTAAATAATTAGGCTTTAAGTGGTGAGATGGCACAACTCTTTAGAGTTTGTCTTAATGTACTATTTCACTTTTAGTGCAGATTTAGGATATTTAAGGATTCTTGCATAGTTTGTCTTCTACATAATATTCAGCTTTTTTCAAACTATACAAATTTTCAGTATTGATAAGATTATTTCAAACATGTAGAAAAAAAAATAATTTAGGCCAACGTTACAGGGAAAGGAACCAATAGCCATAGCGGTTCCCAGGCTATTACTATCAGCCCTCAGCTTTAACAGTTGCTGTTTGGTTACAGCCTATGTACATGTGTTCTGCTAACGGGCTTACATAGGCTGGTGACAATGTGTGTGTTTGTGTTTGTGGTTGTGTTTACTTATCGGCTTAGGCTACTTTCACACTAGCGTCGGTACGGGGTTGTCGCCATGCGTCGGCCCGACGTACCAATGCAAACTGTGAAGAAAATGAATAACGGGGGCAGCTGATGCAGTTTTACAACGCATCCGCTGCCCCATTGTAAGGTCCGGGGAGGAGGGGGCGGAGTTCCGGCCGCACATGCACGGTCGGAAAAAGCGGAACCGATGGACAAAAAAATGTTGCATGCAACGTTATTTTGTCCTCACGGACTGCAAAAACACGACGCATCCGTCGCACGACAGATACGTTTTTTCTCCAAAACGACTCATTGCGACGGAGGCCAAACAACGCTAGTGTGAAAGTAGCCTTAGTAATGAGGGTGTCTGGCTAACACCTTTTCATTATTAAGCCTAGAGCTACATGTCAATGACAGCTGACACCAAGCCCTAATCCCATTACCCTGATGCCACTGCATCAGCATGAAAAAGGTGGTGTTGAAGCAAGATATTACATCACAAAACTTAAAAAAATATATATCTTTATTTTGCTCAAAAAAGCCTTCATTACCTTACAAAAACGCAGCAAAAACGCATACAAAAACAAGGCAAAAACGCACCAAAAACCCGCGTTTTTACCGAACCTTTTTCCCTGCCAAGAGATTCAGAAACCTCGCAGAAATTTCTGCAAGCAAATACTCATCGTGCACACATAGCCTTAGGCAGCTTGTTTACCTCAGGCAAAATGGGCAAAAGAGATTTACTTCACTGTGAAAAGTCTACAATTGTTACAAATCTTACAGACTGATGCCACACTCTTTGTGATCAATAGTCAACAGGGTCACAAAAACTTGTTGAAAAAAATAAAAAGATGCACATAAAAAGACCAATGGCTGAAACCCGACCACCACTTCGAAAGACACAGAAGTACAATGTGTTCAGTGCTCAGAGACATGGCCGAGGTAAGGAAGATGGAAACCGGACCACCACTGAGCAAGACACAGAAGTACAAGGTGTTCAGTGCTCATACACATGGCCAAGGTAAGGGAGGCTGAAACCGACCACCACTGAGCAAGACACAGAAGGACAAGGTGTTCAGTGCTCAGAGACATGGCTGAGGTAAGGAAGGCTGAAACCGACCACCACTGAGCAAGACACAGAAGTACAAGGTGTTCAATGCTCAGAGACATGGCCGAGGTAAGAAAGGCTGAAACCGACCACCACTGAGCAAGACACAGAAGCACAAGGTGTTCAGTGCTCAGAGACATGGCCGAGGTAAGTAGGGCTGAAACCGACCACCACTGAGCAAGACACAGAAGTACAAGGTGTTCAGTGCTCAGAGACATGGCCGAGGTAAGGAGGCTGAAACCCGACCACCACTGAGCAAGACACAGAAGTACAAGGTGTTCAGTGCTCAGAGACATGGCCGAGGTAAGGAGGCTGAAACCGACCACCACCGAGCAAGACACAAAAGTACAAGGTGTTCAGTGCTCAGAGACATGGCCGAGGTAAGGAGGCTGAAACCGACCACCACCGAGCAAGACACAGAAGTACAAGGTGATCAGTGCTCAGAGACATGGCCGAGGTAAGGAGGCTGAAACCGACCACCACCGAGCAAGACACAGAAGTACAAGGTGTTCAGTGCTCAGAGACACGGCCGAGGTAAGGAGGCTGAAACCCGACCACCACTGAGCAAGACACAGAAGTACAAGGTGTTCAGTGCTCAGAGACACGGCCGAGGTAAGGAGGCTGAAACCGACCACCACCGAGCAAGACACAGAACTACAAAGTGTTCAGTGCTCAGAGACATGGCTGAGGTAAGGAGGGCTGAATCCGACCACCACTGAGCAAGACACAGAAGTACAAGGTGTTCAGTGCTCAGAGACATGGCCGAGGTAAGGAGGCTGAAACCGACCACCGCTGAGCAAGATAAAGAAGCACAAGGTGTCCAGTGCTCAGAGACATGGCAGCGGTAAGAAAGGGACTGGGCAAAAAATATCTCAAGACAGATTTAGTTAATAAGCCGGAAGTAGATTGGTGTCACTAGCACCCCCGCAAGTGACATCATTGGTCTTTGCGGGGTATAGTGACACCACTCTGCTGCCGGCTTATTAAGTTGAACCAAATTCATCTAAACCAACAACAGACGGGATGCTGTGCTCATCGCACAGGGTACTATAGGTGACTGCACATGGGTGAGGGCGGGTTGGGGGCAATCAGAGACAGAACAGGGACCAGGAATGAGCGTCACCAATGATGCTTCGTTTCAAGGAGGGGCAATGGTTGTGACAATGACCATAACCTCTTGCCCCTTGATGATGGGATACACAAAGTGTCATCAGACAGGAAATAGGAAAAAAAAATACAAAAGCAGTTTGATGGCATAGTGATGGAACGGTAGGGAATTTTTAAATCACATATATTAGAAAATAGCTTAGATTATGGAACTAAATAGTGAATTAGGAGAAAAATGCTTTGCCTTCGGACCACCCCTTTAATAAGATGAGAAAACCCCTTTAAAGATAAAAGAATAATGATGCAGCCCCTTCCTCCTCTGATCAAAAATATATTGCGAACTGGTGGAACCTTCTTAAACAGAGATTTACGGTGAAGGAAAACAGTCACCCCCCTGATCAGTGTGTGGGAAACTGTCCAAAAAGTTGATCAACAGGTTAAGAAACTGAGACTCCATGGATGGAGATTATGACTTATTGAAACTATAGTGATCGCTAATATTTTTTTTTGTCAGAAATGTGTTTTGCACATTTTGAGTTGTTTGGTTATTATGCTCACCTTTCGTGTCTCCCCTCTTCCTCATAGATTGTAAGCTTGCGAGCAGGACCCTCACTCCTCTTGGTATCGGTTTTGATCTGTGTTTATTGTTATTCTGTAATGTCTATTGTCTGTACAAAAGTGTTCTGGAATCACTGCGTTGAGAAACACGTGATGGTGTCTCCGCGGTGTTGGATGTTTTGGTCTCCCCGAGGCCAATCATCTGTGCCTTTATAGCCTTTTTACTAGGCACTGCTCCTAATAGCCAGATTCCTACTCCACACTGATGAGGGGCAAAAACCCCGAAACAGCTGTCTGTGGATGGATACCATGCTTGGCATAGGTGGCTTTCCTTCATAGGATGCTGCCCTTCCCGTGGTTGTTCCTTCCCGGGGAAAGGCCTGGCTATTCACTGCTTGCGTCGAGAAACACGTGATGGTGTCTCCGCAGCTTCTTTACATGCATCTGCATATTTCCCATAAGGGATGGGGGCAGTGTTCTGGAATCACTGCGTTGAGAAACACGTGATGGTGTCTCCGCGGTGTTGGATGTTTTGGTCTCCCCGAGGCCAATCATCTGTGCCTTTATTGTCTGTACAAGTCCCCTTTATAATGTAAAGTGCTGCAGAATATGTCGGCGCTATAGAAATAAAATTATTATTATTAATCAATTAAAATAAACAATTGAGATGGGAAAATGTACCTTTTTCATTCAGTTGCATAATAATTCTACACACATAGATATTCTCTTATGAAGGATAAAACCTCACTTTTACTTTCTTAAATATCTAGATTTTAGGATTATTAACCATTTAATAGACTGGCAGCACTGTAGTAGTTCAATAATAACATTAATCATCAAACAATTTGCCTAGTAATTGTGCACATAGTGTATATTAGCAAACAAATTCCTTCCCGACTGCATATACTGCAATGAGAATAGTTTCCTGGATAAACACCCCATCACAGAATTTAGCACCTACAGTATATCCTGTAATCCTTCTATATTATTTCAAAACACTCTTTTTCGGTGATTCCTTAGTATCTCCGTTCATACTGCACCCACACAGACAAATTATACACCATTTGAAAGGTAAACTTGCCCTCTTAAGCAAGAAAATAGCCAAACAAACCACACATCCACAATGTGATCACAAAATACATTTTAAACATTAATTTTCATAAAACTGCAGTAAGGAAAAATGACCTGCAGGTGGCACCACACTACCCCAAAGCACAATACCACAAAGCTGAAACAAATCCTAACATTTGCATTGGGGGCTTTCCTGCTTGCCGAACTTCTTTCCCAGAAGATTTCAGGCAGGTACATATAAAATATTTGCTACATACGTGGAAGTAGAATAAAAGTGAAACTTTACCTGTTTAAGACTTCAGCTTTAAAACTGAAGATATAAATCAATGCAGCCTAAAAGTGCCTGGAAAGGTTCTGAACCATCCGATTTTCCATATTATTGGACAGTCATTGAAAAGTCTAGCTCCTTCTAAGGTTGCAGCTTATTGGTGAACTGGAGTCACCTCCGGTTCCAAGTAAAAAACTGCAGTGTTGACATAACTCAGACTGTACAATGTTTCCCGATGGAAGAGATTGGTGGAAACAACCTTGCAAATATTGAAAAAAAAATCCAACCGTAGGGGGAAAAAAAGGTAAAATAATCAGAAATTACTTTTTTTTTTTTTTTTTTAAGGGATATTCCCAATTATTATACAATGGTGTAAATACGCTCAGTTATGGGGTCAATTTTCCTTCATTTTTTTTCAAAGTGGCACTGCTGTACAGGGAGCTGCTCCGTTCACATACATAGGGCTGTGTTGCACTTCCCTACACTGCAGATAGATGGCAGTGCTGCTGTGGAGGGGAAAACAATGCTGCCCCTGTTCTTTTGCAAGGTACTGACAATCAGACCCCTTCTGATCAGTAAGTAAAATACCATTATGTTTAATGTTTGGGGATCTCCTTTAGGCTGGAGTCACACACAACGTATAAAAAAAAAAAAGGTCCGTTTTACATGGACGAAAATCGCAGAAATGTTCCCTGAACAGTGATCCTTCTGTCATCTGTGTGCAGTACGAGGATGCGATTTTCTTGCATGTAAGCATCCGTGTGACATCCGTATAGCAAAATTTTCTCGCCGGCTTGCAAAATGGACATATAATGGATTCATGGGCTCAAATATTCGGGAAAATACACACACACATATACTGTATATCTACTATATAATTGTCTAAGGGTCACTTTAGTCTGTCTTTCTGTCTGTCTGTCTGTCACGGATATTGATTGGTTGCGGCCTCTGTCTGTCATGGAAATCCAAGTCGCTGATTGGTCGCGGCAAAACAGCCACGACCAATCAGCGACGGCACAGTCTGGAAGAAAACGGCCGCTCTTTACTCCCCACTGTCAGTGCCCGGCGCCCGCATACTCCCCTCCAGTCACCGCTCACACAGAGTTAATGCAGCATCAATAGTAAAACAATGTAATGTTAAAAATAATAAAAAAAACAAAAAACCTGCTATTCTCACCCTCCGTAGTCCGCTGACCTGCTCGCGCCTGCCGCCATCATCCATTAACGGCGATGCATTGCGAAATTATCCAGAAGACTTGTCATCTGGGTAATTTCGCAATGCATCCTGGGAACGGAAGATGGCGTCAGCCGTGCGCGTATCGCCGGAGCTTCGGTGGATCCTAGGGGGTGAGTATATAACTATTTTTTATTTTAATTATTTTTCTAACAGGGATATGGTGCCCACACTGCTGTATACTATGTGGGCTGTGTTAGATACCGCATGGCTGCTATATACTACATAGGCAGTGTTATATACTGTATGGGCTGTGTTATGTACTGCGTGGGCTGTGCTATATACTGCGTGGGCAGTGTTATATACTACATGGCTGTGCTATATACTGCGTGGGCTGTGCTATATATTACGTGGCCAGTGTTATACACTGCGTGGCCTGTGTTATATACTGCGTGGCTGCTATATACTGCGTGGCCTGTGTTATATACGGTGTTGCCACTGTTATATATTGCATGGTCTGTATTAACGCATCGGGTATTCTACAATATGTATGTATATAGCAGCCACATAGTATATAGCACAGGCCACGTAGCATTTGTCTGCTATACACTACATGGCTTCTATATACTACGTGGTCTGTGCTATATACTATGTGGCTGCTATATACATACATAAATACATATTCTAGAATACCCGATGCGTTAGAATCGGGCCACCATCTAGTGTGTGTGTATATATATATATATATATATATATATATATATATATATATATATATATATATATATATATATATATATATATATATATATATATATATATATACACCGTGTATACTCGAGCATAAGTCGAGATTTTCAGCCCATTTCTTTGGGCTGAAAGTCCCCCTCTCGGCTTATACTCGAGTCATACCCGGGGTCGGCAGGTGAGGGGGGGGCGGGGGCTGTCTAATTATACTCACCTACTGCTGGGGCGGTCCCTGCACGTCCCTGCTTTTTCCAGCACTGCAGATTCTTCCTGTACTGAGCGGTCACTTGGTACCGCTCATTACAGTAACGAATATGCGGCTCCACCTCCCATAGAGGTCGAGCCGCATATTCATTACTGTAATGAGCGGTAACTGTGACCGCTCAATACCGGCAGAATATGTAGCGCCGGGAGAAGCAGGGACTGCACAGCACCAGCAGCAGGTGAGTATCCGGTGCAGCTCCGTCTTCATCGTCCTCTGGCGGTGACGCTCAGGTCAGAGGGCGCGGTGACATAGTCAGTGCACACCCTCTGCTGAACGTCAGTGCTGAAGACGGAACCGCACGAGCAGCAGGTAAATATTAAAAGTGCCGGGGGTCCTGAGCGAAGAGAGGGGAGTATGTGATTTTTTTTTTTTAATCGCAACAAAAGCAAATGTGGCAAGTGACTGTACAGAGCATCTTATGGGGCCATAACGCTTGTGCAGCACTATATGGGGCAAGTGACTGTACGGAGCATTTTATGGGGCCATAACGCTTGGGCAGCACTATAATGGGGCAAGTGACTTTATGGAGCATCTTATGGGGCCATAACACTTGTGCAGCACTATAATGGGGCAAGTGACTGTACGGAGCATCTTATGGGGCCATAACGCTTGTGCAGCACTATAATGGGACAAGTGACTATATGGATCATCTTATGGGGCCATAACAGTTGTGCAGCACTATAATGGGGCAAGTGACTGTACGGAGCATCTTTTTGGGCCATAACACTTGTGCAGCACTATAATGGGGCAAGTGACTGTACGGAGCATCTTTTGGGGCCATAACGCTTGTGCAGCACTATAATGGGGCAAGTGACTGTACGGAGCATCTTTTGGGGCCATAACACTTGTGCAGCACTATAATGGGGCAAGTGACTGTACGGAGCATCTTTTGGGGCCATAACACTTGTGCAGCACTATAATGGGGCAAGTGACTGTATGTAGCATCTTATGGGGCCATAACACTTGTGCAGCACTATAATGGGGCAAGTGTCTGTATGGAGCATCTTATGGGGCCATAACGCTTGTGCAGCACTATATGGGGCAAGTGACTGTATGGTGCATCTTATGGGGCCATAACGCTTGCGAGGCATTATATGGGGCAAGTGACTGTACGGAGCATCTTATGGGGCCATAAGGCTTGTGCAGCACTATAATGGGGCAAGTGACTGTATGGAGCATCTTATGGGGCCATAACGCTTGTGCAGCATTATAAGGGGCAAGTGACTGTATGTAGCATCTTATGGGGCCATAACACTTGTGCAGCACTATAATGGGGCAAGTGTCTGTATGGAGCATCTTATGGGGCCATAACGCTTGTGCAGCACTATATGGGGCAAGTGACTGTATGGTGCATCTTATGGGGCCATAACGCTTGCGAGGCATTATATGGGGCAAGTGACTGTACGGAGCATCTTATGGGGCCATAAGGCTTGTGCAGCACTATAATGGGGCAAGTGACTGTATGGAGCATCTTATGGGGCCATAACGCTTGTGCAGCATTATAAGGGGCAAGTGACTGTATGGAGCATCTTATGGGGCCATAATGTTTGTGCAGCACTATATAGGGCAAATATCTCTATGGAGCATCTTATGGGGCCCTTATTACCCTTTATGCAGGATTATATGGGGTATATTTTAATATGGAGCATCTAATAAGGCCCATCAAACTGTATGGAGCATTATATGGGGCTCCTGATTCAATATGGATATTCAAAAACACTTAACCTACTGATGTCTCAATTAATTTTACTTTTATTGGTATCTATTTTTACTTTTGAAATTTACCGGTAGCTGAGCTATTTTCCACCCTAGGCTTATACTCGAGTCATTAAGTTTTCACAGTTTTTTGTGGCAAAATTAAGGGGGTCGGCTTATACTCGAGTATATACATATATTTAATGAGAACACAGAAAGGTATGCGTGTCACCGACATACAGTGTATATGTATATATATATACACATACATATACACTGTATGTCGGTGACACGCATACCTCTCTGTGTTCTCATTAAATACATTTACATTTGACCGACTTCATTTTCTTGAAATTGCCTGCGCCCCAAACAACCAATGTGCGAAAATTTCACACAGGCCAACTAGTATATATTACATATATATATTTTTATTTACCTGCGTATAAAATGACCCCCGACTTTTCCATTTAAAATATAGAGTTGGGGATATACTCGCCATATAAGTCGGGGGTCATCTTATAATCTTAATGGGATATACTTACCTTCCGACTGCCCCCGGAGTTCTCCCGGCTCTCAGCGGTGCACGCGGCGGCTTCCGTTCCCAGGGATGCATTGCACGAAGGACCTTTGTGACGTCACGGGGCCGTCAGAAGGTAAGTATATCCCTATTTTTTATTTTTATTCTTTTTTTACATGAATATGGATCCCAGGGCCTGAAGGAGTCTCCTCTCCTCCAGACCTTGTGAACCATCCGGAACAGCTCCCTGCACCATATGCGGCGACCTCAGAGCTCTGCACACGCCATACCTGGCGTATAAGCCGACCCCCGACTTTTGAGAAGATTTTCAGGGGTTAAAAAGTCGTCTTATACGCCGGAAAATACGGTATTTATTTTTTAAGAGAGGCAGCCCTCCTTGTACTTTTTTTTCGTGAGTTAACCAACACAACGAGTTTGTCTGGTGCCACAATCCTCTTTCAAGTGTATAAAGTAAAATATCATTTGTTGTAATCTCATGGGCAGTAGGACACTCTCAGTGATGGCAAGTGTTAAACATTTTAAGAAAAAAATCTATACAAAAAAAAAAAACGATCATTTTTTTTAGCATGATCATCATCAATGCAGGAATACTGAATGATCACTAATGCCCACAAAAAGCGGCAGTTTTCCAGAAGTCACGTCCCAATGAGTCGTCATGCTGCTGAAGCCGGATAAATGCAATAATTTGTAATCCGAAAAGAATGAACAACATATAGTAAGTATTTTAGTGACAATCAAACAGTAAGTTTACATTTCTTGCACTTATCAAGGATTGGATTCTGCTTTTGCCATGTCAGAGCTGCTTTGTCCCCCATCTTGGCATTTTGATGGCCATTATTTATAGGCTGAGCCACAGGACTGTGGAAAGCACCTTGAGCTAGTCAAGGCTGTATATATAAACAAGCCCGTTTTTATATTAAAAAGAAAAAGGACACATTACCTTGTATTTCTAGTTTTTATGAACAGTTTTGCTAATATAAACAGGCAATCACGCACAAGACATACTGTATAAATTCTACATTAACCCCTTCATGACCAGAGGTATTTTTTGGTTTTGCGCTTTCGTTTTTTGCTCCCTTTCTTCTCAGAGCCATAACTTTTTTATTTTTTGGTCAATATGGCCATGTGAGGGCTTGTTTTATGCGGAACGAATTGTACTTTTGAATGGCACCATTGGTACTGGAAAACATGAAAAAAATTCAAAGTGAAGTAAAACTGCAAAAAAAAGTGCACACCCACAGTTGTTTTTTTATTTTGTTTTACCATGTTCACTAAATGCTAAAACTGACCTGCCATTGTGATTCTTCAAGTGGTGAAAAAACATTCCAAACTGTCTTAAAAAAAAAAAAAAAAATTGTGTCATTTTCCGAAACCCGTAGCATCTTTATTTTTAGTGATCTCGGGTCGGTTGAGGGCTTATTTTTTGCGCGCCAGGCTGATGTTTTTAATGATACTATTTTGGTGTAGTTACAATCTTTTGATCGCCTGATATTGCATTTTAATGGCAACCAAAAAAAACCACAATTCTTGCGTTTTGACTGTTTCTCGCTACGCCGTTTACCGATCAGGGTAATCCTTTTTTTAATTGATAGATCGGGAGATTCTGAACGCGGCGATACCAAATATGAGTATGTTTCATTTTAATTTTTTTATTTTATTTTGAATGGGGCCAAGGGGGGTGATATGAACTTTTATTTTATTTTTTATATTTTTAAAAACATTTTTTTTTTTTACTTTTTGCATGCTTTAATAGTTTCCATGGGAGACTAGAAGCTGCCATAACCCGATCGCCTCTGCTACATACAGGCGATGACTAAATCACCTGTATGTAGCAGAATTACTTGCTATGAACGCTAAACACCTGGCGGCGCTCATAGCAATCCAGCAATGAAAACCATAGAGGTCTGAAGTAGACCTCTGGGTGTCATGCCAACCCATCGGTGACCCGCGATCACCTGATCGGCGGATTTCCGACGCGATTGCCGTAAGCGCGTGTTAAATGCTGCTGTCAGCGTCATTTAACGGGATAACAGCCGCGGAAGGATCGCAATTCCTCCCGCGGATGTTAGGGGCACATGATAGCTGATCAGATCAGCTGTCATATGCCGAAAAAGGTGCTGGCCATGATCCAGAAGTGGAAAGAACATAATTTTACCACAAAGTGAAAAGAATTATCAGACAAGCTGTCTAACAGCCAAGGATCACCTAAGGAGAGGTGCAGAAAGACCTGGAATTAGAAGGTACAATAATTTCAAAGAAAATAATAAGCAATAAACTCAACCTCCATGGCCTGTATGCACATCACAATGCAAGCCTCAAATGCTGAACAAAAAGAATATTAAAGCACATTTAAAGTTTGCTCAACAACTTTAGAAAAGTTTGTGAAATACTGGGAGAATATAGTCTGTTCAGAGGAGAACAAACTTTTTAGATGTCGTAATTAGGGATGAGCGAGTATACTTGTTGCACGCTCGAGTGTCCTCCGAGTATTTTGCCGTGCTCTGAGATTTAGTTTTTATTGTCACAGCTGCATGACTTGTGGCTGCTAGACAGCCTGAATACATGTGAGGATTCCTAAACAAACAGGCAATCCCCCATGTATTCAGCCTGTCCAGCAGTCGCAAATCATGCAGCTGTGTCGACAAAAACTAAATCTCCGAGCAGTCACAAATACTCGGAGCATGCTCGGGAAATCCCGAGTAACCAGTATACTCGCTCATCACTAGTCGTAATACATCTAATCGTAATACATCAAAAGGCACTGCATATCACTATGCAAACAGTGATGTTTGTGTGTGGTAACATCATGATGTGGGGCTGTTTTACAGCATACGGCACTGGCATACTTCAGATAACTGAAAGAAGAATGAATGAACAAATGTACAGAGAGATATTCTTGATTAAAAAATCTCCTGCCATCTATCAGGATGATGAAGACAAAATAAGAGTGGACATTTGAGCAAGACAATGATCCCAAACACACAGCCAAGTAAATTCTCAACTGGTTTCAGAGAAAGAAAATAAATCTGCCAGAAAGGCCGAGCCAATCACCAGACCTGAATCCAGTAGAACATAGAAGGAACCCATGGGACCTTCAAGATGCGAAGAGTGTTTGTGTGGAAGAATGGGCCATAATCACTCCTGAGCAATGCATGCGACTAGTTTCTCCATACAGAAGGTGTCTTGAAGCTGCCATCACCAACAAAAGCTTTTGAACAAAGTACTAATTAAATTTCAGTAAGCGTGTTCAATACTTTTTCCCGGTGTCGTTTCTCATTATTACATAAAACTTAATTTATGGACATCTATGGTTTGATTTCTTTGCCTGTGTGGATTGGATGGGTTGTTACAGATATCTGATGATAATTTCATATCTATAGTACCTTGAGAAATATATTTACTTAGAAAACCGGTGACGCGTTCAATACTTATTTCACCCGCTCCATGTGGTGATCAAATGATTGCATTTAGTTCCTCAATTAAAGACACTGTACATCTCCTTTGGGAAAGAGGCCTGAGAAGTTTGCAAAGAAACACATGTACATAGAGTAGAGAAAGTAAACGGAATATGGGCACCATTGATGCTTATATAGGTTAACTGTCAACATTATACACCCATTCATGGCATGATAATTTTGCAATTTTACGCTTGATAATGGCTATCTTTGTGTTTTTTTCAACATAAAAGTCTAGCTATATAGGAGTTAATAACAAAACATTTACTTTACATAAAGCAAAGCAGGTTGACCATGCAATTAAAGGTGACTCCAATGATCGTAAGATTTTTAGGGGCTTTTCAGAAATATAGAAATCACACTTTCATAGCAAGGTTTGTTCCGTAGAACACGGGTTTCATTTGGTATTTTAGAAGATATTCTGAAAAACAATTTTCAGTTCAACAGAAATAGTGGTATACTTTGAGGATCATAATAATACAAGATATATATCAGCAAATAAACCGCTGCAGGGAATCTCATAATAGAGTGACCTGCTGCATTGTATCATTGCACTCTGGTTATTTGATTCATACAAAAACATTTTCAATCTGATTTTGCACCTATTTGACCACAGGGAATTTGAAGCGGCTTACACAATTATAATATATAGAGAGATTGTTTGACAGCAAGGTTGTTTTTTGTTCTTTTTTTCGGTTTGCAGAAGAGAGCAAATTTAAAGCTCCTGCATTGTTCTTCTCATTTATGGAAAGAGGAAGAGAAATATAAAATATAAAAAAAAAGAAAAGAAAAAAAGAAATAGAAAAATCAAAATGAGGAATAAAACCTGTAAAATTCAATAAAGCCATTTGTAGCAATTGTTTAACGTAGCCTTCTAATTAGATTTTTACAAGTTCCGTGTATAGCTGATGCAGAGCAAGAATGACACTTACCTGAGGTGGATGTGCGCTCTCTTCGGGACTGTGTGCAGCAATGATGCCATAAACATCTGTTAGTAAAGAAAAACAAAAAAAATTAAAATAAAATAAACATGACAAATAAAACTTAAAATGTGGTTTCCATGTAATTACAACCATCAGTCTTCAATTTAAAATATAATACTCAGAATTCTAATTTATTAAACTTCTCCCTAATCTGAGGATTCTTCCTCATAACATATGTTGTATGCCGCATATATTTGAAGCCGTCTTCTTCTTTGTTGCACCATTTCCCAGCCTTAAAGGGAATCTGTTAAAAAGATCAGCCCTCCTCCGCAGTCTATATGGGCATGTACGTCCTACAAAGTGGAATAACATGAAACCCTGACATCTGCCATGCGATGTTTTATTCCAGAGAAATCCACCTTTTTCTTAATATGTAAATGAGCTGTTAAGATCTGAGGGCAGAGCAGAGATCTTCCAGAGAGTCTGCCTCTGGGGGCGTGTACTTCTCACCCTGTATGATGTTGTCCAATCGTAATGAAGCAGGAGCAGGTAGGCGATACAAGAGTATGCCACCACAGCAGATTTCTCCAGTCTGCGCTCCTCACCGCAGAGCTGCATATTATTAAAAAGTGCCTGAAACAATACAGACATATGGGTGATTACAAACACTTTTCAGCTTTCATAGCAGTCAGTCAATGTGTGGGGATGAGCAGCACATCAGAGACTAGAGCACTGCGAGGAGAACAAATAATAGTATTTGTAATGAAACATAGATGAATGATAAATGAGATAAATGAGACACACAGATCTACATCTCTGGACCAGATATCACCTCCCTTCTAACCAGAATCCCTCAATGTCTGTCCACTATTTCATCCTTCTTCTCCGCTAGATTTCTGAAACTTAACATGGACAAAACAGAATTCATCATCTTTCCCCCATCTCACGCGACCCCCCCCAACGAACCTATCCATTACAGTAAATGGCTGCTCACTCTCCCCAGTCCCACAAGCTCGCTGCCTCGGGGTAATCCTTGACGATGATCTCTCCTTCAAACCCCATATCCAAGCCCTTTCCACTTCCTGCCGACTTCAACTCAAAAATATTTCACGAATCCGTTCATTCCTCAACCATAAATCTGCAAAAACCCTAGTCCATGCCCTCATCATCTCTCGCCTTGACTACTGCAACCTCCTGCTCTGTGGCCTCCCCTCTAACACTCTCGCACCCCTCCAATCTATTCTAAACTCTGCTGCCCGATTAATCCACCTGTCCCCCCGCTATTCCCCGGCCTCTCCCCTCTGTCAATCCCTTCACTGGCTCCCCATTGCCCAGAGACTCCACTACAAAACCCTAACCATGACGTACAAAGCCATCCACAACCTGTCTCCTCCATACATCTGCGCCCTCGTCTCCCGGTACTTACCTACCCGCAACCTCCGATCCTCACAAGATCTCCTACTCAACTCCCCCCTTATCTCCTCTTCCCACAATCGTATACAAGATTTCTCTCGCGTATCACCCCTACTCTGGAACCCTCTACCACAAAACATCAGACTCTCGCCTACCATCGAAACCTTCAAAAAGAACCTGAAGACCTACCTCTTCAGACAAGCCTACAACCTGCAGTTACCACCGATCGACCAAACCGCTGCTTGACCAGCTCTACCCTCACCTACTGTATTCTCACCCATCCCTTGTAGATTGTGAGCCTTCGCGGGCAGGGTCCTCATTCCTCCTGTACCAGTTATGACTTGTATTGTTTAAGATTATTGTACTTGTTTTTATTATGTATACCCCTCCTCACATGTAAAGCGCCATGGAATAAATGGCGCTATAACAATAAATAATAATAATAATAATAGCTCAGATTAGCTCTACTGACCCTCCCCCACCACATTGGCACCAGAAGAAAGCTGAAAACGTGTTAGTAATCACACTCCGCTCTTCTCTACTCAACACTTTAATCCCACACGGTTTTGCAGTGAGACCAGTGAGGAGAGCCGACTCTCTGTCATCATGACCCACAATGAGAAACCTACTCCAAGATGATGTGGGGAGTGTTCTTCATTCCCCAAAATGCTGCTGCCTGAAAATGATTGTGCAACGTCATACAGGGAAAAGAAGTACTCGCCCCAAGAGGCACACTCTCGGGAAGATCTTGGTCCTGCCAAAAGCTCTTAAAGAAGTGTATCTGTCAATAGGATCAACCCCTCCTAAGCATCTTATATGCAGGTCATAGGAAGCTGAATAAATCAATACATTGATATGTGTGATATAATGTCTTTTTTGCAAAGAAATGGCTTGAAAAAGGATCATTCGAGCCGAAACATTGCCACAGCATGTGGGTTTGAAATAAAAACACATTTTTTTTTTACCTTTAAGCTATGGAGTCCTGCCTGCATTTTTTCCTCTGGATTGAGGCAGGTCTTGGATGTTTTGTCTGGGAGGCGTGCACCCACCTATTGGTAAAGTGCTGTTCCAATTTCTTAGGTTTATTCCAGAGAAATCCACATTTTTCTTACATGTAAATAAGCTGCTCCAATACAAATCTGCCTCCAGAGATTGTTTTAAATAAAAGGGGAGTTACGAGTGTAAGACGTGTAACTAAAACAAAACAGGATAACTGAACTTAGTTTTCATGCAAACACATTTTTTGCTTGTCTCTCAGCTTTGCTGTATTGCAACAATATTACAGCCCTCTCTGCCTGTGAGATGGAAGCTGAAAGGAACATGCAGATGTGTCAGGTATAATCACTGACTGTCAGTCATTACACATCACACTGGTAACTCCCCCTTCTATGGTATTAAAAAAAATTATCTCCGGAGGCAGATTCTCATGCAGATCAGTGTCCACCCCTGTAGTCTGCAACAGCTCATCTATATAGAAGGAAAATGTGGATTTCTCTGGAATAAGAAAAGAGATTGGAGATATCAAGGTACCATTTTATTCAACAAGCAAACAAGAACAGAAGCTTGGTGAAATACAAAAAAATATTGAGGACATTAATATCACCATTGAGAAATTCAAAGACTCTACACAGTTTGAATCGTCTATGAAAATCATGAAAGATAACATCAGTGCGTTGGAAACCGAAATTATGGATCGAAAAAAACGTAAATTTGAGAGAGATCTTAAAGACTATGCCTCAGATAAGGTTTATGAATGGGGCCAGTGGGATAGAGGTTACAAGTCCCCGAAATCCATTTTAAAAACCGGCTCAGCTCACAGAAAATCGATCAATAAATCGCAGGTTGGATTTATATCATCAGACGCTGAATCATCAGATGCAAATCTTAGTACATCAGATGCATCTTTGGATAACAACACATGGGAGAATAGGAGGATATCCCACAACCCGTCAAAAAACGGAAAAGACGGGGTGGGAGAAAACATAAGAAACATGCCGAGAATGACCACCAGATACAGGAGCAAACAGAAAAGGAAATAAAATGCAATGTTGTCAATCTTTCAACATATGAACTGACAAAAGAGCAATTGGATGTCCTATCTTTGGGTCTGAACTTTGTACCTGATATTGAATTTAATCTGTTTATGACTATCATGGATGTAAACAAATTTATTCGAAATCTCACCATAAAAAAACATTTTGGTAATAGTGAGGAGGAAAGAAATTTAGAGATAGAAAGACAAGAGGAAAATGAGTTTGCATATATGGACTTTAATGAACAAGTAGCGCTATTTTGTCTTCAAGATTTATCGACTCATAGTGCATCTAGGTCTATATGCAATAATCAGTCCATGTGCTTTGGCACAAAAAATCCTTACTTCTACCCTATTCAATCTAGGGTGGAATGTATGGATAGATTTCAAGAAAGAATAGAAAAAGATTTAAAAGACCTGAAGGATAGGATTTCCAGAGCGCCTTACAGAGATAAATCCAACAACCTCACACGTAAACAAAAAAAAGCCCTTAACGAATTAAAAGACATGAAATAAATCATTATAAAGAAAAGCGATAAGGGGGGCATGATAGTAATTATGAATATCAAAGATTATAGGGAGAAAATGTTGGAATTATTAATGGATGAAGCAACATATGGTAAAATGAAAGAAAATCCATCCAAAAAATATAATGAAGAAATTAATATCATTATAAACGAAGGTCTAAGCTTGGGTGTCCTTAGCAAAAAACAAGCGGATTATCTATATGTTCCCCATCCTAAAATGCCCATACTGTATGGCCTGCCGAAGGTACACAAAGGGGTGGGTTTACCAGCAATGAGACCCATAGTATCGGGTATAGGTTCAATGAATGAACATCTTTGTGAGTGGGTGGATTCTATATTGCAGCCGCTTGTAATAAAATTACCTGGTTACATTAAAGGGACTCTGTCACCTGAATTTGGCGGGACTGGTTTTGGGTCATATGGGCGGAGTTTTGGGGTGTTTGATTCACCCTTTCCTTACCCGCTGGCTGCATGCTGGCTGCAATATTGGATTGAAGTTCATTCTTTGTCCTCCATAGTACACGCCTGCGCAAAGCAATCTTGCCTTGTGCAGGCATGTACTATGGAGGACAGAGAATGAACTTCAATCCAATATTGCAGCCAGCATGCAGCCAGCGGGTAAGTAAAGGGTGAATCAAACACCCCAAAACTCCGCCCATATGACCCAAAACCAGTCCCACCAAATTCACGTGACAGGTTCCCTTTAAGGACTCTAGGGAGGTTTTGGAAACGTTTTCTAACAAAATATGGTATAGTAATTATTCGTGGCTCTGTTGCGATGTCATATCGCTGTACACATGTATACCGCACAGTTTAGCCATGGAAGCATTGCGCTATCATTTGGAGAACTCTAGTCTATATACGCAGGACCTCATTAATTTTGTGTTAGATGTAACTTTTTTCTTCTTAAACATAACATTTTTTCCTTTGATAATGTAATATACGAACAAAGAACAGGTGTTCCGATGGGGGCTAAGTACTCCCCTTCATTAGCCAATCTGACTATGGCATTTTGGGAACATAAGTACATTTATTGTGCCAGCAATCCTATTGCCGATTCCCTGGTCTAGTACGGCAGATACATCGATGACACCCTAATTATTTGGGGTGGTGATGTGTCTGCCGTACCAGACTTTGTGGGGTACATTAATGACAACAATTATGGTATTAAATTCACCCACAAGTGGAGCCGAAATGAAATCTCATTCCTTGACCTGGATCTAATGTGTTGTGAAAATCAGATCATTGGCAGCAAAACGCATGTCAAACCCATCAGTGGGAATACGGTGCTACATGCACACAGTAGCCACCCCAAACACACGGTAAAACCGATTCCTGTCGGAGAATACACAAGACTAAAGAGAAATTGTAGCAGTGACACATTGAAAAATCAGGAGTTTGGTCGTTTAAAAGCCAAATTGAAACAAAGAAAATATCCCGATTGGACTTTAAATAGGGCGCAAAACATAGTTGAAAACAAAACAAGAGAGAGTCTGTTGGTATCGGACAAAGAAAAAAAGAGAATTAAGGCAACAAGAAAGAAAAAACCTTATGTATGCTTCCAGTACAGCACTCAATTTCAGGAAATTAAAAACATTATTTTAAAAAGATTACCCTTATTGAAAGAAGATGATACGCTTTCCGAAATTCTAAAAGACGGTCTCAACGTTGTGGCGAGAAGAGCGCCCACCATTGGTAATTCACTCTCCCCTAGTCTCCTATCGTCGCTGCCGATTTCAAAAACATGGCTTGAGTGTAAGGGGTTCTATAAATGTGGCGTTGCTGCGTGCAGTACTTGCCACAATGCATTAATAAGAAACACATTCCAAGATAGAGATAAAACCCAAAGTTTTAATATAAAAAGTTTTATTAATTGCCATACCAGCAATGTAGCGTACAAAATTGATTGCACACAATGCAATGTAGCATACATAGGATGCACTACAAGAAAATTAAAAACTAGAATTTCTGAGCATCTTAGGGATTTGGGGAGTAGTAATACCACTAGTAGAAATGTGTCAGCTGTTGCCAAACATTTTAATTTGTACCATGCAGGCAAAATATCCACTATGTCAATCCAGGGTATAGAGCATGTTAAATTATCCCAGCGGGGTGGAGATGTTAAAAGACAGCTTCTAACCAGAGAAGCTTTCTGGATCTATAACCTGAAAACAAGATATCCTTTTGGTTTGAATCGCAAGAATGAAATAATGTGTCATTACTGTTGATTACTCATTGTATTTGTGATTGTATGTTTAACGTGTTGTTTTAGATCATTTTTGCTAGGTATTTTACCTTGTTTCAGGTGTATTCCTCTGTAGCTGCAGGTGTAGTCTCTGTGCTCATGACCCGCACTAATAGTCATGTGATCGAAATTGTCAGTATGATTGGTCTTTGAGCATTTAAGAATCACCGCATTTCTGAGGAAACCATGCATTGAGTAAGATCGGTTAACGATCGAAACGCGTCGCATGTTATGTGCACTCCTGCATTCGCACTTAGACAAGGATTTGTTGCTCTTATTCGTATTTTAACGGAGAAATAAAGATTTGAAATTTTATGGAGCTGGAACGCCTTCTTCTGTTTTCCATTATACCATTTTATTCAACTTCCCATGACATACATGTCTATATAGACAGCTTAGGAGGGTTAATCCTACTGACAGATTCTCTTTAACAGCTTATTTAAGAAAAATGTGAATTCCTCTAGAATTAGAAATCTGATCACAGATATCAAGGCGTCATTTTACTCAGCTTCCTACAACTGTCATGCCCTTATTGTCGGGTATGGAGCGTTAATCCTACTGACAGATTCCCGTTAACCACTTCCGACCTGTGACACAGCGTATGCGTCATGAAAGTCGGTGCCAATCCGACCTGTAACGCATACGCTGTCACAGAATGATCGCGTTCCTGCAGGTCAGGTGAAAGGGTTAACTGTAATTTCACCCGACCTGCAGGGACAGGGAGAGTGGTACTTCAGCCCAGGGGGGGTGGCTTCGCTTCCCCGTGGCTACGATCGCTCTGATTGGCTGTTGAAAGTGTTTCAATCAGAGCAATAGTAATATTTCACCAATGAAAATTGGTGAGATATTACAATCCAGCCATAGCCGATGCTGCAATATCATCGGCCATGGCTGGAGACCACGATCTGCCCCCGCCACCGATCTCCTCCCCTCCGTCCTGTCCTCTACTGTCCTCCGCTCCCCTCTGTCCTCCTGACCGCTCCCCCCGATGCTCCGATCCCACCCCCCATACTTACCGAGCTCCAGTGTCCCTCCTGGTGTCCGCCCACCTTCTCCATGGGCACCGCCATCTTCCAAAATGGCAGGCACATGCGAACGGCGCCCGCCAAATCTGCCGGCCGGCCGATTCATTCCAGGCACATTTTGATCACTGTAATAGAACCTATCACAGTGATCAAAATAAAATAGTAAACAAACCCCCCCCCCTTTATCACCCCCATAGGTAGGGACAATAATAAAGAGAATATATTTACTTTAATTTTTCCACTGAGGTTAGGGATATAACTAGAGTTAGGGTTGCAATTAGGGTTAGGGTTAGAATTAGTCTATGTGCACATGGTGCGGATTTGGCTGCGGATCCGCAGCAGATTGGCTGCTGCGGATTCGTAGCAGTTTTCCATCACGTTTACAGTACCATGTAAACCTATGGAAAACCAAATCCGCTGTGCCCATAGTGCGGATAATACCGCGCGGAAATGCTGCATTGTATTTTCCACAGCATGTCAATTCTTTGTGCGGATTCCACAGCGTTTTACACCTGTTCCTCAAAAGGAATGCGCAGGTTAAATCCGCACAAAAAAACACTGGAAATCCGCGGTAAATCCGCAGGTAAAACGCAGTGCCTTTTACCTGCGGATTTTTCAAAAACTGTGTGAAAAAATCCTCACACGAATCCACAACGTGGGCACATAGCCTTAGGGTTAGAATTACAGTTGGGGTTAGGGTTGGAAATAGGGTTAAGATTAGGGTGTTGGGGTTAGGGTAAAGCTTGTGGTTAGGGTTGGGATTAGGGTTAGTGGTGTGTTGGGGTTAGGGCTGTGGTTAGGGGTATGGCTAGAGTTGGGATTAGGGTTAGGGGTGTGTTGGGGTTAGCGTTGGAGTTAGAATTGTGGGGTTTACATTATTTATGCACATCAGGGGTCTCCAAACGTGACATGGCCACACCATTGAATCCAGCCAATCTTGCGTTCAGAAAGTCAAATGGTGCTCCCTCCCTTCCGATCCCAGATGTGTGCCCAACCAGTGCTTTACCCAAAAATATGGGGCATAAGCGTACTCAGGAAAAATTGCACAACAACTTTGGGGGTCTAATTTCTCCTGTTACCCTTGAGAAAATAAAAAAATGGGGGATAAAAAATTATTATTTGTGGAAAAAAAATTATTTTTTATTTTCACTGCTATGCATTATAAAATTTTGTGAAGCATTTGGGGGATCAAAGTGCTCACCACACATATAGATAAGTTCCTTGGGGGGTCTAGTTTCCAAAATGGGGTCACTTGTGGGGGGGTTTCTAATGTTTAGGCACATCAGGGGCTCTGCAAACGCAACGTGATGCCCGCAGACCATTCCATCAAAGTCTGCATTTCAAAACGTCACTACTTCCCTTCCGAGCCCCGACGTGCGCCCAAAAAGTGGTTCCTCCCCACATATGGGGTATTGGCGTACTCAGGACAAATTGTACAATAGCTTTCGGGGTCCAGTTTCTCTCTTTACCCTTGGGAAAATGTTGCTTCTGCTGCTGTGAAGGGTTAATAAACTTCTTGAATGTGGTTTTGAGCACCTTGATGGGTGCAGTTTTTAGAATGGTGTCACTTTTGGGTATTTTCAGCCATATAGACCCCTCAAACTGACTTCAAATGTGAGGTGGTCCCTAAAAAAAATGGTTTTGTAAATTTTGTTGTAAAAATGAGAAATCGCTGGTCAAATTTTAACCCTTATAACTTCCTAGCAAAAAAAAAATTTTGTTTCCAAAATTGTGCTGATGTAAAGTAGACATGTGGGTAATGTTATTTATTAACTATTTTGTGTCACATAACTCTCTCGTTTAACAGAATAAAAATTCAAAATTTGAAAATTACAAAATTTTCCAAATTTTCGCTAAAATTTCAATTTTTTCACAAATAAACGCAAAAATTATCGACTTAAATTTACCACTAACATGAAGCCCAATATGTCACGAAAAAACAATCTCAGAACCGCTAGGATCCGTTGAAGAGTTCCTGAGTTATTACCTCATAAAGGGACACTGGTCAGAATTGCAAAAAACAGCCAGGTCATTAAGGTCAAAATAGGCTGACGGCTGAGTCATGAAGGGGATAAAACGCAACCTCAAACCTTGAAAAAGTATGCAAAAAAATGTATGACCTTGAATGAAGCCTTATTTAACTTTCCTTCCAAGATTACCTTCCAATGACAAGGCAACAGCTCCGTAAAAGTGTACCTCCAGTGAAAAAATAGCCTCCACAGTATTCCCTTCAAAGTTTAGCCACCGGTGAAGCAACCATCTCCTTCCTCCTAATTCAATTACCAAAAGTTACCATTATCTACCATGATACAGATATATTGCAGGTATCATAGGTGCCCGGTTAAGACTCGGAGATCTATTTGCACTTTACTATGTACATTTGCCAGTATCTGCCACCTGGGCTCTGGCTACGCTTTTATACGTTATTTATCGCGTATAATTGATGATGGCCAATCTTAGCGCTTTACTGCCATCACTGCACTTCAGGGTTTGAATTGAGAGATCTGCATGCGTTTAACTTTAATTGGCCTCCTGATGTGCCCGGTGTACACACAGAGATGCATTGAGGCACTTGACCCATCTGTACAATGTTTCTGCTATATTTACCGTACAATAACAGAATAATGAGATTATTGATACATGGCCTTGATTATACTAGTGCAGAGAGGCATTAGAGAAGAAAAACAAGAAAATGTGTAAATTTAAGAACAGCAGTACATTAAGAAAGAACATTATGTACGTATTATTTGGATTGTATTAGTGCAGATTATTATACAGATTTATTGCACTTTAGGAAATAGAACGCTAGGTTGTGTTCTCCTAGCTCTCTGCCACATATTCTGTCAGGTTTCTTTTGATGAACGAGAAAAACAGATTGAGTTTCATCAGTCATTTCCATCAGAGTGACAGCAGGTATTTTTTCACTGATTAAAAAAAGTTTCTTTGCATCATAGTGCTGTCTGATTTTTTCACGGACCCATAACTTTCATTGCAGAGTGATCTGGACACTCAGGTCACTATCTGATATGTTTCTGCGATTTTGCCAGAAAATACAGCGCCTTGCGAATGTATTCGGCCCCCTGGAACTTTTCAACCTTTCCCCACATATCATGCTTCAAACATAAAGATACCAAATGTAAATTTTTGGTGAAGAATCAACAACAAGTGGAACACAATTGTGAAGTTGAACAAAATTTATTGGTCATTTTATACTTTTGTGGAAGTTCAAAAACTGAAAAGTGGGGCGTGCAATATTATTCGTCCCCTTTACTTTCAGTGCAGCAAACTCACTCCAGAAGTTCATTGTGGATCTCTGAATGATCCAATGTTGTCCTAAATGCCTAATGATGATAAATATAATCCACCTGTGTGTAATCAAGTCTCCGTATAAATGCACCTGCTGTGTGATAGTCTCAGGGTTCTGTTTGAAGCACAGGGAGCATCATGAAGACCAAGGAACACAACAGGCAGGTCTGTGATACTGCTGTGGATTAGTTTAAAGCTGGACTTGGATACAAAATGATTTCCAAAACTTTAGACATCCCAAGAAGCACTGTGCAAGCGATCATATTAAAATGGAAGGAGTATCATAAGACTGCAAATCTACCAAGACCTGGCCGTCCCTCTAAACCTTCATCTCAAACAAGGAGAAGACTGATCAGAGATGCAGCCAAGAGGCCCATGATCAATCTGCATGAACTGCAGAGATCTACAGCTGAGGTGGGACAGTCTGTCCATAGGACAACAATCAGTCCTACACTGCACAAATCTGGCCTTTATGGAAGAGTGGCAAGAAGAAAGCCATTTCTCAAAGATATCCATAAAAAATGTTGTTTAAAGTTTGCAACAAGCCACCTGGGAGACACAACAAACATGAGGAAGAAGGTGCTCTGATCAGATGAAACCAAAATCAAACTTTTTGGCAACAATGCCAAACGATATGTTTGGCGTAAAGGCAACACAGCTCATCACCCTGAACACACCATCCCCACTGTCAAACATGGTGGTGGCAGCATCATGGTTTGGGCCTGCTTTTCTTCAGCAAGGACAGGGAAGATGGTTAAAATTGATGGGAAGATGGATGGAGCCAAATACAGGACCATTCTTGAAGAAAACCTGTTGGAATCTGCAAAAGACCTGAGACTGGGACGGAGATTTGTCTTCCAACAAGACAATGATCCCAAACATAAAACAAAATCTACAATGGAATGGTTCACAAATAAACGTATCCAGGTGTTAGAATGGCCAAGTCAAAGTCCAGATCTCAATCCAATCGAGAATCTGTGGAAAGAGCTGAAAACTGCTGTTCACAAACGATCTCCATCAAACCTCCTCGAGCTCGAGCTGCTTGCCAAGGAAGAATGGGCAAGAATTTCAGTCTATCGATGTACAAAACTGATAGAGACATACCCCAAGCGACCTACATCTGCATTCGCAGCAAACGGTGGCGCAACAAAGTTTTCAGTTTTTGATTTTCCACAAAAATTTAAAATTATAAATTTCGTTAAATTTCACAATTGTGTTCCACTTGTTGTTGATTCTTCAACAAAAATTTACATTTGGTATCTTTATGTTTGAAGCATGATATGTTGGAAAAGGTTGAAAAGTTCCAGAGGGCCGAATACTTTCGCAAGGAACTGTAAATTAAAAAAGAAAAAAATCACAGACATGTCAACAGCGCCATAAAGACTATCAAACGTACAAGTGCTACCCATAAAAAACAAAACAAAACGGATAGCACTTACCCTTTCCTTACGACATTGGGATACTGTAGACTATACTGTAGAATACAGAACTTTCTACTTTAGTGGATAATAGATTTGAATACTTAAAGGGATTCTGTAAGTAGGTTTTGGCTCCCTCATCTCAGAGCAGCCTGATGTAGGTAAACAGACCCTGAATCCAATGACGTATCACTTAGATTACTCGGTGCAGCCATTCTCACACAATTAGCTCTTTAAGATATAGTAATGCAGCAGAGTTGAGGAATCTGACCCCACCCACACCAGGCTCTCCATATACAATGTCCATAGACCTTAAGCTGCTTATGACAGAAGGGGGCGTGGTCAGACCAGGAGGCTCATGCCCCTGGATCACAGTATTAAGCTTCTGGTGCTAACACAATCATTGCAGGCAAACAAAACCAGGGACCTTGATAAAGGTACCTTCACACTAAGCGACGCTGCAGCGATACCGACAACAATGTCGATCGCTGCAGCGTCGCTGTTTGGTCGCTGGAGAGCTGTCACACAGACAGCTCTCCAGCGACCAACGATGCCGGTAACCAGGGTAAACATTGGGTTACTAAGCGCAGGCCTGCACTTAGTAACCCGATGTTTACCCTGGTTACCATCATAAAAGTAAAAAAAAAAAAAAAATTACATACTTACCTTCCGCTGTATGTCCCCGGCGCTGTGCTTTCCTGCACTGACTGTGAGCACAGCGGCCGGAAAGCAGAGCGGTGACGTCACCGCTGTGCTTTCCGGCTGGCCGACGCTGACACAGGATGCAGGAGGAGTGCAGAGAAGCAGAGCGCCGGGGACAGACAGCTGAAGGTAAGTATGTAGTGTTTGTTTTTTTTACTTTTACGATGGTAACCAGGGTAAACATCGGGTTACTAAGCGCGGCCCTGCGCTTAGTAACCCGATGTTTACCCTGGTTACCAGTGAAGACATCGCTGAATCGGCGTCACACACGCTGATCCAGCGATGTCTGCAGGGAGTCCAGCGACGAAATAAAGTTCTGGACTTTCTGCAGCGACCAACAACATCACAGCAGGATCCTGATCGCTGCTGCGTGTCAAACACAACGATATCGCTAGCCAGGACGCTGCAACATCACAGATCGCTAGCGATATCGTTGTGAAGTTGTTTAGTGTAAAGGTACCTTAAGAGAGGCATAGATGACAGCATGCTGCCTTCTGCTTACATAGCAAAAACCTGCTGTCAGACTCCCTTTAAGTGTACTTGTCAGATTCCCTTTAAGTGTACTAATAAAAGTAGAAAAAATAATATATAAAAAAAAAAGTTTATCAGTGATAATGTCCTGATACTTAGTATACTTAGTGGATATTAATATCTTCACAGCAGTTTCTGTGATATGTTGGTGGTGTAGCCTGACCATATACAGATCTACTTAAAATTTTGGTCTTGAATAAAAAATACTGATGACAAGTTCAAACATCGGGGCCCGCACCGCAATACATGTTTTTACAAAATCCCAGGCAAACATTGTGGTTAAAAAACAAATCAGCACGAAAATTAAACCGATGGACAAATTTCAAATCTGCAGCATACTCTTGTGCAGATTTTCACTGCAGGTTTCACCGTATTCAATGACTGGTATAAATATCCAGTGGCCAAAAAGTTCAGTTTTGGTCTTATCTGACCACAGCACCTTCCTCCACACATTTGGGGGTTGTTCTACATGTCTTTTGGCAAACTCAAAACGAGCCTCACAATTTTTGTATAAGTAAAAGCGCTTTTTTTTTTTTTGCCCAATCTTCCATAAAGACCACCTGTATGGACAGTACGGCTTATTGTGGTTGTATGGACAGATACTCCAGTCTCTACAGCTCCTTCAGGGTTACCTTTGGTCTCTTTGCTGCCTCTCTGATTAATGCCCTCCTTACCCAGGCTCAGAGTTTTGGCGGCGGCCCTCTCTTGGTAGGTTTGTTGTGAAACCAAGTTCTTTCCATTTGATGATAATGGAGTTGATGGTGCTCTGTGGGATCGTCAGAAATTGGGATTTTTAAAAAAAAATTTTTATAGCCAAGCCCTGACTTGTTCTTCTCAACAACTTTGTCCCTGACTTGTTTGGAGATCTCCTTGGTCTTCATGGTGTTTTGTTAGTGATGCCTCTTTCTTAATGGTGTTGTAGCCCCTGTGGCCTTTCAGAAAATGTAAAGTGTATATACTGACAGACATGTAACACTTAGATTGCACACAGGTGGACATCCAGTCACTAAGCATGTGACGTGAGGGGTGAAGACATATGGACATGCCAATTTTATTTATTTGATCCCATAAATTTGATTTATTTTTATTACTTTACCAACTTAGACTATTTAGTGCTGAATGCATCACACAAATCAGATTACAAAAATATTTTAACAGGTTGTAATGCAACAAAATAGGTAAAAAGCCAAGGGGAGAATATTTTCGCAAGTCACTGTAGTAGGGTAACACCCCCAGTCAAAATCTGCAAGTAACACACGCGGGTTCAGTGTGGAGCTGATGCAGATTTGTGACCAAATCCACAGGGAAATTTTCCCTAATGTGTCAACATAGCCATATAGTATAAAATAGCAATATATTTATGTTTATTTAAGTGACGGTTGAGCTCAAGTAGTGGCGAAGCTGCTGAGGGAGCAGCCCGGGCTCCCTGGTATCCTGGCCACGAGTGGGCCCCCCCATTTGTTCAGGGCCCCGGCATTTGCCCCGGTACGCCGGGTGCTGACGCCGGCCCTGACTACTGAAGCTACCACCTCACCAACACCGGAGCTCCTGCAACCCTCAACCTACTGTCTCCTTCCCCACCATCCTGTAGAATTTAAGCCCGCAAGGGCAGGGTCCTCTCCCCTCTGTATCAGTCCGTCATTGTTAGTTTGCTTACTGTAAGTGATATTTGTAATTTGTATGTAACCCCTTCTCATGTACAGCACCATGGAAACAATGGTGCTATATAAATAAATAATAATAATATATTATAGAAGAGATATACTAAGATATTTAATTAAACAGTATCAAATAAAATAAATTACAACATTTATATCTAAGGAAAAATAACATTTCTTTACATCTAACATGAAAGCCAAATATTTTACTGAACAACTTCAAAGTATCAGAACTATCTGACCTTAAAGATAAAAATATTGTCTGGGCTACGTGTGTCATACTGTTTAATTGGGACATTAGTTGACTAATGGCATTTATTATTAATAAGACTGAGCAAACAACTTAGTTATTGAAGAATCTTTTTGTTGCTCCCACAATTCCTGATTTAGAGTGAAGAGATGGGGCTCATTTCAGGCTTGGTGCTAATGAAACACATACATGTCCCCATAGACGTTCCATAGCAGCTGTTCCCAGAAGAAGTTCGCATGGGGTAAGCAGTGAGAAGAGAACAAACAGCTGGTACCATGTAGACACGGTAGGACCTGGAAAACAGCAGCTTTTAAGTTCATATAACAGAAATAACCTCTACTATGATAAAAGGACCCACAAAGAGGATGGATAGGCTTTAGGACACATTTCCTTTTAAAATCTACAATAGCTACCTGCTCCTGCAGACAGACATTGCACATAAAAAAGAATGTAGTGCTCAATATGACATTTTTTGTGGTCTCTTTAAAGGTAACTATTAAAATGTATATTTATAATATATTTTTTATTATTGCAATTGTGCTGCTTCTTTATAGAAATGTTTCATAGTAATATTTGAAAAAAAAAACATGTACAATATACAGGTGTTTCTTGCTAAATTAGAATATCATCAAAAAGTTAATTTATTTCAGTTCTTCAAAACAAAAAGTGAATCTCATATTATATATATAGTCATTACACACAGATTGATCCGTTTCAAGTGTTTATTTCTGTTAATGTTGATGATTATGGCTTACAGCCAATGAAAACCTAAACGTCATTATCTCAGTATATTATAATACTTTATAACACCAGCTTGAAAAATGATTTTAAAATCCGAAATGTTGGCCTACTAAAATGTATGTTCAGTAAATGCGCTCAATACTTGGTCGGGGATCCTCTCGCCAATAAATGTTAAGTCCCAGATAGCATCACAATGACTTGTGAGATGGAAGAGGACACTATCAGGGGCTTAGCACCCTCTCCACCACCCAATTCATTTCACATCCATATCTAACATCTTCCTTCCCCTGTCCGTAAGCCCATTATAAGTCCCATATCGGACACTCAGGATTTTATTTAGGGGCATCAAACTACAGGGGGCTGAATACAAATGCACGTCACAATTTTCAGACTTATATTTTTTTAAACAATTTAGAAAACCCATGTATTATTTTTTTTCCACACTTCAGAAATACTTTGCACAGTCGTTGTCAGAACACCACTGGGTCATCGGTGATCAGGAGTTCCCGGCGGAATACAGTCAGGCACAGGACTGATATTTTGTACAAACTGGGGTAGATTCCATCTCCAGATTCACCAGATAAGTAGAGTAGACAGATCATATTGAAATGAAATGTCTGTCCCTTCTTTCCATACCTCCCCCAGCCCTTCCGGTCCAGTACTAAAATCCATGCAAATTTATTCAACACTAACCGTGCTTTTGGTAAAAATTAGTCAGAGAATGCAAATTCGAGCTACAAAAGATCATATCATCTCTACTTAAAAGGGATTAAGAGGCCGATTATGACTCGTAGCCGTGAAGAATATAATAACACCTCTCAGACGCCTAATTTGACAGTATATACAAGAAGCATGCAACAGAACTCGGCAAACGATGAATACGTGAACTCCACATCTGCCCTGCCCAAAGACCTGAGATTGCTCCGCTCACTCGCTCTGATCAGAATGTGTTCAGCCAGCGATAATGCAACCTCTTTTAGATGGGACCCTAGTAATATGGCAGTATAATTTTGCCAAGTCCAAATCTGTGTAATTTTTCAGGTGGCGACCTGAGATTTGTCTCTACAGAACATGCTTCCATGAGTCCTAGCGCAATATGCATCAGCCCACTCCAGTTGATGCTTGGCACTGTACGTGGGATTTTTATATACAGCCTCCATGAAAACTAAAACCATAAAAGTACAATTCTTCCTTCCAGAATATTAAGACATCGGTGGCACATTGACAAAGTGACTTGATCCACTCCGTATTCTATTAGTCAATAGAGATTGCATGACTTTACGAAGACTTAGAGTAAAGAAAATGGCCCATATTACGTAGTAGAAGAGGTATGGTGTTACATGTTACGGAACCACTCAGCACCCAGAACATGTTGTGCAGCTATATGTATGTATAATAGGTTCCATGTGAGATGCATGTCCCTAATGCATCAGCCCACAGGCTGCACCCTGGGCAGAGGGGACACGATATTCCCCTTTTGTCCGCCCCCACCTTTGTAATTCCCACAGTAAATATCGGCAGGCTCCGGCCCCCTGCGGCTATTGTAATGTATGTCTGGCCTGCTGCTTTTCTATTGGCCTGCCCTCTGTATCTGTGTGATATATTCTGTGTCCTGTGAGTAAAGTGTTGTCAGACTGGAAATACGTGGAGAAGTAGTGATCTTTTATATGCGCCCATGTAACCAAGCAATTCCAGCCAGCGTCCTTCATTCAGACTCCAGCCAGAGCAGAGTGGACCTCCGGAAACACGGGGTGGTACTGAAAGAGGTGCTCCAGATTGGTAGACCTCGTTACATATGGTATATACATACTTTTGACTATCTAATGTATAATATAATTTGAAAAAAACAGGTTGAAAAGTAACATCCAAAGCTGTCAGAAAAAATTACATTCTAGCCGTAACTCGGCAATCCCATAAAAAATGCACATCACGATCAGGTTGATGTAACGTCACATCCCTATACGCATCGTTGTCTGTTAATTCTCAGGATCTTTCCACTTCTTTGGCCTTTCATCTGCCTTCACAGCGGCGTTGATGAGTCTTTTGAGTAATAATTTAATTTCCACACAGATGTTTCCACAGCTGCAGAAAACAAAATCTGCATTCTACACCGGTAAAATAGTAATTAAGCGAGAAGAGGAGGCAGTCAACGCTTTTCTATTCTTGGTATAGAAAACACATTTAGAAAATTTCATTATTCAGGAAAAACTTGATACAAATATTACACTTTTTTTCATGGTTTATATAGAAAAGGCAAAAGAAACAAATAACATATTCCCATATGAAATTGAAAACTATACTTGGAAAAAAAAAAGTCATTAGCTTATCTCAACGAGACCGTTAGAGATGAAATACTGACAGAATATAAGAAACTGCGCTAGATAAATTATCCCGTCAGGCAGGCTTACAATCCACTTAAAGCCAAGGGAAAAAAGTTCTCATGTGACCAAACACATTTACTGTGTTGTAATAAAAAAGCCATTTACTTGAAAGTGCACAAGGATTTTAGAGGAAAATTCCAGTAAAAATATCCTTCAGACTACTGGGTGAAACACTTTTCTGTTAAAACTCTTTATTTATTGCGCAAGGACCAGAGCACGGAAAAAGGAACAAGGTCTCGGTGGCAAACGCAAAACAATACATGACTAAGGGCGCTGCTATCGCGCCTGAAACGCGTCAAGTTCTTTTATATTTGGCTTGACATGCTGAATAAAAGTTTTTTTATTTTATGCCGAATATACCCCTTCCTCTTTCCCCACAAAACAATACACTTGTTACAAGGAATGCAACAAAAGGAGAAAACAGGAGCATATAGTAAACATATAAAACAATCTTTATTATAACAATACCATTAAAAAGAAGGGTATAGGACACGAAATGAGCGTGACAATGTACACCATGACATCACATGAAAAAAAGGGGGAGAAAAACATCCCACATCCCGCCACCCCGACGTGTGGTTATCAGGCTCGGTTATATACTTTGCCGTACATGAGCCAGGCACTACCACCGCTGCAGGGACTCCCTGTCTGGTCAGTGCACATTAGATCTGTCTGGTGGGATATATTTATTAAATATTTATATTTATTATTGTGACCCTATCCATTCCCTTGGTACATGGTTACTTACATGGGTGCTTTCCATTTGCTGCCAGATTACAACCACCTACTTACCACACGTCGGGGTGGCGGGATGTGGGATGTTTTTCTCCCCCTTTTTTTCATGTGATGTCATGGTGTACATTGTCACGCTCATTTCGTGTCCTATACCCTTCTTTTTAATGGTATTGTTATAATAAAGATTGTTTTATATGTTTACTATATGCTCCTGTTTTCTCCTTTTGTTGCATTCAGTGTTTGGAGCGATTATATAGAGTCTGGGTTATTACTACGTATACTTGCCCATTTTTCCCAGATTTTCTGATATTATGTACTCGGTATCCTGTTTGTTACAAGGAAGCAGCGATGAAAGAGAATGTAACTATGGTAAAGTGTAATAATAAAGCGAGTACCCCGTGTCCACCTCTGTGTGGGGAACAAGAAAACCAATCTGGGGGATAGGGAAGACATCCAAGAAATAAAAGGACAAAAAATTAAGGCACGGAGAAGCTAAAACATAGGCAAGAATTGTAGGACTCATTTAACAATTTCAGATACTACAAGAACAACTTGAAGCCAAATAAACCCTCCCTTTTAATGACCTATTAGAGTGGATCAAATATCACAATGCAGGCGGCATACACGATGACCGGAGTTGTCCGGTCTTCTGATGAAAGTCTTCAGTCACTTTGTGTCAGAGTCCTTACTCGTTCCAACTAGATGTGCTCGGCCTCGCTCAATTCACTTGACCTGTCCATTATTTTTTATGAGTCAAGAAATCAACACTTTGCGATTACTACATTAAAATTACAAAAACACCTCCCGTCTCAGCATGTTTTGCCTGTATAGGTGTCCTCAGGGATTTCGGGAAAAAAACCCTGAAGACCCTAGATGTATAGCTACATGTTCACCGTGGAACGGAGCTCCACACACTTTACGATTTTCACTGAGAAGAGAACACAAGATTAGTTTTAATTGTACACAGATGACGTTTTCTAAATTACTAAATGTTTTGAGCGGTAAAAAAACAACAACTATTATTGCATGTGCTCGAGTAGCATCTAATAATGTAAATAATGAGTGACTAATTACTACGTAGCGTCTAATAAAAGTTAATTGCAATTATCATTTAGGGAAAATTTTGTAAACAGCCCCTATCGGCTGCAATTTTTTTTTTTTTTTTTTTTGAGCGTTACCTTGTTTTATAAAACTTATGAGCATCAAGCAGTGTAGAAAGCAAATGCATCAGATCATTAATCCTCAATATCCAAAAGGGAAAGGGAAGTTCCAGCTTTTCCCACATGAATGCTATATACATGACCGAGCCACCATCGACAGGTGGCGAAACAAGGATCGCTTATAGACAGAAAAGGATCTCTCAGTGATCGAGGAAGAACAGAATATTTATTTTAGATTATTTTATGTATTTTTTTCATTACAGTTTCTTTACAAGTTTAGGAGATCAAATCTGGTGCACCCCAAAGTAAAGTGTAAGAAGAAAAAAAGAGTGTTCTAGGTTCTAATCTTATTCCCACTTTGAATATAAATTAACCCGAATGTTTAAAAAATTACAAAATGATCTTGGTTACTTAGGACCTTTTTACTCATCATGCTGGCCTGCCACTTTGCTAAAAATCAAATCTATCTATACCACATTATAACTAGAAAAACGATCACAATGGCTGGGTACCAAAATAAGACTTCTACACAAATTTTATTTTATACCATAAAAATGTATTTTATACCGTATTTTCCGGGTTATAAGACGCTACCCAAATTTTGAGGCAAAAAATAGGATTTTTTTTTTAATAAAATGGTGCTTGTTACAATCCATGCGTCTTATTGCTTACCGGCGTGGTGGCTGGGGTGAAGCAGGGTCTGAGGGTCGCTGCTGGAGGAGGCAGGAGTGGGGTGAGGCTGCAGGCCACAGGCTGAGATGAGGGGGTTTTCCCGAAGTGTGGCGCACCGCTGCGGGTATCCAATGCTGCTGCGAGGGTCTCCGATACTGCGCTGAGATTTAATCTTCCGAGATCTTGGTGCCGAGATCCCCATCTGCACATGCGCCATCCCCCGGCGGCCATTTTCCCCAGAGTCCACCGCACAGGAAACCATGGAACTGCGGGGGCTCTGGCCTTTCACAAAATGTCGGCAGAGCCCCCCACAGAACCAGACACCCTCGCAGCACACTGCCGGGCACCCCCGCAGTGCTGGACACCCCCGCAGCACCGCCTCATCCCATCCTGCGGCCTGTAGCAATGGTACCAGTAAGGTATATCAGCATTATAAGACAAACTCCATTTTCCCAAAAAAATTTTGAGGGGGGAGAGTGCGTCTTATAATCCGAAAAATACGGTATGTTGAATGTGATTTTATGATATGATAACTGTGTAACTCTAATCTTGCTTGAATTTACAGAAGTGATTCCAACATATCCTCTTGGATCTTAGTAGTAGGAACCCCACAGAGGCCAACAAATGCTGAAGATAAGAAGCTATCCTCTCCTCTGTTGTATTACCCACTACAGAGCCCCAAAATTACTGTGGAAATGGCATCAGCACAAGGACATCTGGAGTTTTTCTAAATGTTTTTCCATGATTAAGGTTAAAGGGAATCTGTCATCAGGTTTTTGATATTGGAGAAAAGCATAATGTCAGCACAGAATCCCACATTCCAGCAATGTGTCACTTACTGGACTGCTTGCTAAAGTTTTGATAATATACTTGTTTTATCAGCAGTAGATCTAGCAGTTCTCTGAATACTGAGCTCAGTATAACCCCATTCACACCAGCTTTCTGTGTACACTGTTCATAGGCAGAAAGTTGCAAATCAGTGGTGGGGGCGGGATTATATAGGGCTTGTAAGTACAGAGCAGCATGTTTACTATAATCTGCTGCTGATTTTTCTTAACCCCTTAGTGACAGAGCCAATTTGCAGGTGAATGACCGAGCCAATTCTTACAATTTTGACCACTGTCACCTTTTACGTGGATATAACTCTGGGACACTAACGGATCCCGCTGATTCTGAGAATGTTTGTTTGTGTCATATTGTACTTCATGTTAGTGGTAAAATGTCTTCAATGTGACTTGCGTTTATTTATGAAAAAACGGAAATATGGTGAAAATTTTGCAATTTTTAAACTTTGAATTTTTATGCCCTTAAATCAGATATGTCACAAAAAAATACTTAATAAATAACATTTCCCACATGTCTACTTTACATCAGCACAATTTTGGAAACAAACCCTTTTTTGTTATGAAGTTATAAGGGTTAAAAGTTGACCAGCGATTTCTCATTTTCACAACACCATTTTTTTTTTTAGGGACCACATCACATTTGAAGTCACTTTGAGGGGTCTATATGATAGAAAATACCCAAGTGTGACACCATTCTAAAAACTACACCCCTTAAGGTGCTCAAAACCACATTCAAGAAGCTTAGTAACCCTTTACGTGCTTCACAGCAACTGAAACAATGTGGAAGGAAAAAATGAACATTTAACTTTTTTCACAAACGTTTTATTTCAGAACCAGTTTTTTTTTTGTTTCACAAGCGTAAAAAGACAAAATGAACCACAAAATGTGTTGTGCAATTTCTCCTGAATATGCCGATACCCCAAATGTGGGGGTAGACCACTGTTTGGGCGCACGTCAGAGCTCGGAAGGGAAGGAGCATCGTTTGACTTTTTCAACTTTTCCAACACACCCCTAACCATAACCCTAACCACAAACCTAACCCTGACACACCCTTAACCCTAATCCCAACCGTAAAGGTAATCCAAACCCTAACCCCAACTCTAGCCCCAAACCTAACACTAACTTTAGCCCCAACCCTAACCCTAATGGAAAATGGAAATATATATATTTTTTATTTCATTATTGTTCCCTAACTAAGGGGGTGATATAGGGGGATTGATTTACTATTTTTTTTAGGGGGTCTATCACAGTGATCAAAATGAACCAATAAGAAAAAATCTAATGTTGCCATGTGCCGATCGGCAGATCTCGGTGGGCGGCCATTTTCTTACCGGAAGAAGACGCCAGCGCCCGTGGGGGGGAAGCAGGAGGACCTAGGGACACCAGGAGGTAGTGGGGAGATCAGGGACCCCATTTCTCATCTTATGTGCGATCACATCAGAGGAGAGAGAAATTAAAAGGCAAATCGGATTTCTTTTTTTGCGGTCGATCGCAACACCGGGGTCGTTACAAACCGACCCGAATCATGTTCTCTGGGGTCTTGGCTACCACTGGCAGCTGAGACCCCGGAGAAAATCCAACTCTGGAGGGCGCTATACAGTTTTTCCACAGCGCAGTTAATTAATAGCGCTGTGGTTTAAGTACCCTTAGCACAGTGAAAAAGCATATTAGCAGTCGTTAAGGGGTTATAAACTACAAACCTAGCAGCCCAGTAAGTGACATCACTGAAATCAGGGTCTCTGTCTCCACATTATGTCGCTCTCAAACTAGGTGGCAAAAACCTGGTGACAAATTCCCTTTAAGATCATCATACCCAATAACATGAGTTGGCTGAAGTAGCAAAAAGCACACCGGCACTGACTCAGATAGTGGAAATGACCCTGATTCCAGCGATGTGTCACTCAATGGGCTGCTTGCTGTTGCTGTGATAAAATCACTGTTGTATTATCAGCAGGTCATCACAAGAGGATTAGTAAACCTGCTGCTATGTAGTAGTCCAACCATGCCCCCCCTCCCCATGCACAGTGTACACAGAAAACTGCCAATCAGTGGTGTGGGTGGGTTATACTGAGCTTACCATTCAGAGAACTGGTAGATCTGCAGCAGATAAAACAGTGATTGTATCAATATTGCCATAACCAGTATAGTAGGAAATACATAGCTGGAATCAGGGTCTCTGCTGCTCTCAGTTGGGAGAGTCTAAAGGACAAATCTACATCAGGGAGTTGCTCAGAGAACATTACCAACTGGCAAGCATAGCATCTACCATAACATTTAGTGACGAAAGGGACACTTGTATGGAGTGGTTTTTAAGGGCATGTGCTAGGCACCTCATTTTCAATTAAGCGGAATACATTTCCTAGATTGTACAATGCTATTTTATACAATTGGCAATAAAGACACTGGTTGTAGAGTTTGGTGAGCAAGAACTTCAGCGACCAGCACAAAGCCCCAATTTTAGTCCCATCCATACCAGGACAGAGAGTGGTTTCATGGGTCAGAAGATCACCATGTCTGGCTACACCTGTAGCTGCACAGGATGGATCTGCTTTGCCTTCCTTTGCTCTGGTGTTGCAAGGGTTAAACAGTTCTGCTTTCCTCCTAGAGCTTTCCATTCTGAGTTATCTCAGCCATAGTTCTGTACTCCCTGCTGGTATAAATACTCACCTGTTTGCTTTAGTAGCTGCCAGTGATAGCTTGCTATACCTTGGCTTTGGTTTGGGTGTCGTGGATTGAGAAGCCGTTTTGGAGTCATCTCTGGAGACTGCTGATTGGAAGTTTGTTTGGTGTTATCCTTCTTATCTTCCTGTTTCGTCTGCCTTACTCTTCCTCTCCCGTTATATGCCATTTAGTCATGAACAAATAAAGTGTTATCCGAGCCTGCTCAGGTACTAACTGAGTGACTTCTGCGTGCTCGAATAATATGTTCGACTCACCGCAGCTGCACGTCTCGCGGGCGTTTGACAGCCACAACACATGCAGGGATCACTTAAAAAAGCAATCCCCCCCATGTGTTTAGGCTGTTGAATAGCCATGAGACATGCAGGCACAGGAACTTGAACATATTTTACGAGCACACCGAAGACGCTCGGTTATCACATGAGCAGGCTCGGATAACAACCAATATGAGCATGTTCGCTCATCACCATTCCTTAGCCTGGGTGCGTCGAGAGGGATTGCGGTTTTCTTGACCCTTGTCTTTGTGTCTTTATTATAGGAGCAGGACTAGTGTTACTGCTGCCCCACATACTAGCCAGACCTGTGCTTAGGGCAAGATAGGAATTAGAAACGTGAATGCCACATTGGGTGAAAGAACCCATCTAGGGACGTCAGGGAGCTCAGGGTTACACAGGACAAAATTCGGGGTGCTCATTTAATCTTTCCGTAGTTGCAGTGCTTCCCCTCCCATCCATCCCGCCATGCGCCTACTGGCTCCTTGGCAGAGCGTGACAATTCTTTTGAGATGAATTAGAAGGTCTGGGTCGCAATTCTAGATCAATGTCTGCCTTCAAAACTACTCTTTTTTTTTTGGTTTAATGGGCAAAAATGAACAGATACAAATTGTGGCGCAAAGTCTTCACAGACAAGTGGAGGCAATTACGGTACAAAAAGATGCCCACTCCACATTTATACCTTTAGTTTTTGGAATTCGATGCCTAACAAACTCACATAGGTGTGACAGCAGCACCATTTAGCCATGGAATGAACATAGTCTTAAAAACATAGTCACGGGGCTTCAGGAAAATGGCCGCGGGATGCCGCGCGTGCGCATTAGAGATCGCGGCGGCCATTTTTCCAAAGCCGAGATGCAAACTGAAGCCCCGTGCAGCAGAGCACTCCATCTGCGCACGCGCGGCCCCAGGAAGATGGCCGCCCCCACCGATGCAAGGGATAACAGCGCAGATCGCGCGCTGTGTCTTCACGTGGGCGCAGGGAATTCGGACCTTGGACATGCGCACACCACTACGCCACCAACGGAAAGCTGGAGAAGAAAAGAGCGCTGTGAACACGCCCACCTGACCAGACCAGCCTGATTGACAGGCGAAAACGGCGACTTTGGTAATGTATTTCTCAGCATACATGGGGAATCAGGGTACACTACATACACTATAGTAACGCACAGCGCAGGCCCTATTTAACAGTATTTATAGCTCAATCTGAAAAAACGGGGTGACAGGTTCCCTTTAAGCTTTGTGCCTTGGCTGGAAAATCAGGAAACCAGGATGGATTGGAAATAAAGTAGCCGAGGGCCGAACACCTGGACCATTATATAGAAATAAACAGAACATGAAAAAAAGAACACCGGGGAAAGAAAGAACTATTATCTGTCAAAAGCTTTAAACGGATTCTAAACCACTCGGCTTTCACTAGTAAATGTAACTTAAAGAAAGGAACGGCAAATATGCCGGAGAATAATACATTATAAAAGGCGCTTTTATCTCAAAACCGACCTGGCTTTTTCTACAGTATTTCTGATGTGCATTCAGGCAGCTTCTAAGGCTTCTAATGGGAACGTTCCTCCTCCTGCTGAAGCTTCACATGAAGACAGCATATTGCTTCAGATGATGGAGAGGACGAATTAGGCAACCTCGGTAATGAAGCCATGCAAAACGGTGAAAATGTGAACCTTTTACTCTGTTATTACTTGATAAAAAAAACTTTTTAGAACATAAAATCTAGACACAATTTTCTCTTTTACTGATGTAATTGTACTTTACCGCTAGATGTAACATAATATAGGGCACATAACACAGGGCTTCCAAACAGAAGTGATAAAGCCACTGACCTATCCAGACAGGACTGGGTCAGTGTTGGACTAGGAAGCACAATACAGCTTGTCCTGTGGTTATAATATCCTGCTGGTAAAACACTGATTGTATTGAAACAACAAAACACAGCCCAATAAGAGACACATCACTGTAATTAGGGTCTCAGCCTCTACATTATGGTGCTCTCAGCTCACATAGCAAAAACCTGCTGACAAATTCCCTTTATCAGCTGTACTGTCCATCACAGAATAAAAACACTATGTTTACATGCCCTGAAAGGATACAGAAATAGGTTTCCTGGTATGGTGCAGAATTCTCCAGTAGTTACCAGTTACGGCACAAAATCTCACCTACCACCTACAAGTGCTTCTGACTAAATTAGAATACCATCAAAAAGTAAATTTATTTCAGCTCTTCAATACAAAAAAGTGAATCTCATATTTTATATACAGTCATTACAAACAGAGTGCTCTATTTCAAGTGTTCCGAAAGATAAGAGCAAAACACGGCAACACTCACCGGTCCTGTGATTTCAAGTGTTTATTTCTGTTAATGTTGATGATTATGGCTTACAGCCAATGCAAACCCAAAAGTCATTATCTCAGTAAATTAGAATGCTTTATAACACCACATTGAAAAATGATTTTAACCCCTTTCTGACATTAGACGTACTATCCCGTCGAGGTGGTATGGGCCCGTATGACCACCGACGGAATAGTATGTCTAACGTGATCAGCAGCGCTCACGGGGGAAGCGTGGCCGATCGCGGCCGGGTGTCAACTGACTATTACAGCTGACATCCGGCACTATGTGCCAGCCACTATGTTTTTTTAAACATTCCAAAAATTCTTGTGAAACATCTGAAGGGTTAAACTTCTTGAATATGGTTTTGAGCACCTTGAGGCTGCCGTCACACCAGCAGTATTTGGTCAGTATTTTACATCAGTATTTGTAAGCCAAAACAATTAGAGGAAAAGTATAATAGAAACACATGCACCACTTCTGCAAATATCATCCACTCCTGATTTTGGCTCACAAATACTGAGGTAAAATACTGACCAAATACTGCTAGTGTGATGGCAGCCTGAGGGGTGCAGAATTTAGAATGGTGTCACACTTGGGTATTTTCTATCATATAGACCCCTCAAAGTGACTTCAAATGTGATGTGGTCCCTAAAAAAAATGGTGTTGTAAAAATGAGAAACTGCTGGTCAACTTTTAATCCTTATAACTCCCTAACAAAAAAAATTGTGCTGATGTAAAGTAGACATGTGGGAAATGTTACTTACCGTATATACTCGAGTATAAGCCGAGATTTTCAGCCCATTTTTTTGGGCTGAAAGTCCCCCTCTCGGCTTATACTCGAGTCATATACCGGGAGGTCGGCAGGGAAGGGGGAGCGGGGGCTGTGTAGTTATACTTACCTGCTGCGGCGCGGTCCCTGCAGTCCCTGGCTTCTCCGGCGCTGCAGATTCTTCCTGTACTGAGTGGTCACATGGCACCGCTCATTAAAGAAATGAATAGGCGGCTCCACCTCCCATAGGGGAGGAGCCGCATATTCATTGCTGTAAATGATCGGTAATTGTGACCGCTCAATTACAGGAAGAAGCTGCAGCGCCGGAGAAGCCAGGGACTGCAGGGACCGCGCCGCAGCAGGTAAGTATACGGGGAGCGCAGCGCTGCGCGATATTTACCTGCTCCTCGCTCCGGTGCGGCTCTGTCTGCAGCGTCCTCTAGCAGTGACGCTCAGGTTAGAGGGCGTGGTGACGTAGTCGTGACGTGACGTAGTCATCGCGCCCTCTGACCTGCACAGTCAGAGCGCAGAGACGCCGGGAAGATGGAGCGGTGCCCGGCAGCTGGAACGTGGACAGGTAAATATGATACTCACCTGCTCCTGGCTCCTTCTCACGGACCCGGACTGCGGACAGATGGTCTTCGCAGACTCCGGGCAGCGGCGGGCACGGCAGCTTCTGAGCTTCTTCACCAGTGGTCACTCGCTCTGGGTACCGCGGCGCCGGCGCTCATTACAGGATCCACGCAGCAGTCACAACAATGCCGACGTGCCGTGCCGTGTATGTCCGTCGGGTCGGGCCCCCTCCCGCTCTGGGCCCCGGTGCGTTTGCACCGGTTGAACCGGCGGTATGTCCGCCCCTGGGCACAGCATTATATATGGAGCACCTATGGGGCCATAATCAACGGTGCAGAGCATTATATATGGGGCACAGCTTTATAAGGAGCATCTATGGGGCCATAATCAACGGTGCAGAGCAATATATATATGGAACAGCTTTCTATGGAGCATCTATGGGGCCATAATGAACGGTATAGAGCATTCCATATGGCACAGCTTTATGTGGAGCATCTATGGGGCCATAATGAACGGTGCAGAGCATTCTATATAGCACAGTTGTATATGGAGCATCTATGGGGCAATAACGAACGGTATGGAGCATCATTTTATTTTTGAAATTTACCAGTAGCTGCTGCATTTCCTACCCTAGGCTTATACTCGAGTCAATAAGTTTTCCCAGTTTTTTGTGGCAAAATTAGGGGGGCCGGCTTATACTCGGGTCGGCTTATACTCGAGTATATACGGTAAGTATTTTGTGTGATATATCTCTGTGATTTAAGGGCATAAAAATTCAAAGTTGGAAAATTTTCAAAATTTTTGCCAAATTTCCGTTTTTTTCACAAATAAACACAGGTAATATCAAATATCATGAAGTACAATATGTCACGAGAAAATGACAGAATCATCAAGTTACAACCTCATAAAGGGACAGTGGTCAGAATTGTAAAAATTGGCCCGGTCCATTAACGTGCAAACCACCCTTGGGGGTAAAGTGGTTAAAATCCGAAATGTTGGCCTACTGAAATGTATGTTCAGTAAATGCACTCATTACTTGGTTGGGGCTCCATTTGCATCATTTACAGCATCAATGCGCCTGTGGCACTGCTGAGGTGTTATGGAAGCCCAGGTTGCTTTGATAGCAACCTTCAGCTTGTCTGCATTGTTGGGTTTGGTGTCTCTCATCTTCCTCTTGACAATACCCCATAGGTTCTCTATGTGGTTAAGGTCAGGCGAGTATTCTGGCCAATCAAACACAGTGATACTGTTGTTTTTAAACCAGGTATTGGTACTTTTGGCAGTGTGGACAGGTGCCAAGTCCTGCTGGAGAATGAAATTTCCATCTCCAAAAAGCTTGTCGGCAGAGGGGATCCTGAAGTGCTCTAAAATTTCGGGGTAGACGGCTGCGCTGACTTTGGTCTTGATAAAACATAGTGGACCGACACCAGCAGATGACATGGCTCCCCAAACCATCACTGATTGTGGAAACTTCACACTAGACCTCCAGCAGCTTGGATTGTGGCCTCTCCACTCTTCCTCCAGACTCTGGGACTTTGATTTCCAAATGAAATGCAAAATTTACTTTCATCTGAAAACAACACCTTGGTCCACTGAGCAACAGTCAAGTTCTTTTTCTCCTTGGCACAGGTAAGACACTTATGGCGTTGTCTATTGGTCATGAGTGGCTTGACACAAGGAATGCGAAACTTGGAGCCCATGTCTTGGATACGTCTGTGTGGTGGCTCTTGAAGCAATGACTCCAGCAGCAGTCCACGCCTTGTGAATCTCCCCCACATTTTTAAATGTCCTTTTCTTAATACATAGTAACATAGTAACATAGTTAGTAAGGCCGAAAAAAGACATTTGTCCATCCAGTTCAGCCTATATTCCATCATAATAAATCCCCAGATCTACGTCCTTCTACAGAACCTAATTGTATGATACAATATTGTTCTGCTCCAGGAAGACATCCAGGCCTCTCTTGAACCCCTCGACTGAGTTCGCCATCACCACCTCCTCAGGCAAGCAATTCCAGATTCTCACTGCCCTAACAGTAAAGAATCCTCTTCTATGTTGGTGGAAAAACCTTCTCTACTCCAGACGCAAAGAATGCCCCCTTGTGCCCGTCACCTTCCTTGGTATAAACAGATCCTCAGCGAGATATTTGTATTGTCCCCTTATATACTTATACATGGTTATTAGATCGCCCCTCAGTCGTCTTTTTTCTAGACTAAATAATCCTAATTTCGCTAATCTATCTGGGTATTGTAGTTCTCCCATCCCCTTTATTAATTTTGTTGCCCTCCTTTGTACTCTCTCTAGTTCCATTATATCCTTCCTGAGCACCGGTGCCCAAAACTGGACACAGTACTCCATGTGCGGTTTAACTAGGGATTTGTACAGAGGCAGTATAATGCTCTCATCATGTGTATCCAGACCTCTTTTAATGCACCCCATGATCCTGTTTGCTTTGGCAGCTGCTGCCTGGCACTGGCTGCTCCAGGTAAGTTTATCATTAACTAGGATCCCCAAGTCCTTCTCCCTGTCAGATTTACCCAGTGGTTTCCCATTCAGTGTGTAATGGTGACATTGATTCCTTCTTCCCATGTGTATAACCTTACATTTATCATTGTTAAACCTTATCTGCCACCTTTCAGCCCAAGTTTCCAACTTATCCAGATCCATCTGTAGCAGAATACTATCTTCTCTTGTATTAACTGCTTTACATAGTTTTGTATCATCTGCAAATATCGATATTTTACTGTGTAAACCTTCTACCAGATCATTAATGAATATGTTGAAGAGAACAGGTCCCAATACTGACCCCTGCGGTACCCCACTGGTCACAGCGACCCAGTTAGAGACTATACCATTTATAACCACCCTCTGCTTTCTATCACTAAGCCAGTTACTAACCCATTTACACACATGTTCCCCCAGACCAAGCATTCTCATTTTGTGTACCAACCTCTTGTGCGGCACGGTATCAAACGCTTTGGAAAAATCGAGATATACCACGTCCAATGACTCACCGTGGTCCAGCCTATAGCTTACCTCTTCATAAAAACTGATTAGATTGGTTTGACAGGAGCGATTTCTCATAAACCCATGCTGATATGGAGTTAAACAGTTATTCTCATTGAGATAATCCAGAATAACATCCCTCAGAAACCCTTCAAATATTTTACCAACAATAGAGGTTAGACTTACTGGCCTATAATTTCCAGGTTCACTTTTAGAGCCCTTTTTGAATATTGGCACCACATTTGCTATGCGCCAATCCTGCGGAACAGACCCTGTCGCTATAGAGTCCCTAAAAATAAGAAATAATGGTTTATCTATTACATTACTTAGTTCTCTTAGTACTCGTGGGTGTATGCCATCCGGACCCGGAGATTTATCTATTTTAATCTTATTTAGCCGATTTCGCACCTCTTCTTGGGTTAGATTGGTGACCCTTAATATAGGGTTTTCATTGTTTCTTGGGATTTCACCTAGCATTTCATTTTCCACCGTGAATACCGTGGAGAAGAAGGTGTTTAATATGTTAGCTTTTTCCTCGTCATCTACAACCATTCTTTCCTCACTATTTTTTAAGGGGCCTACATTTTCAGTTTTTATTCTTTTACTATTGATATAGTTGAAGAACAGTTTGGGATTAGTTTTACTCTCCTTAGCAATGTGCTTCTCTGTTTCCTTTTTGGCAGCTTTAATTAGTTTTTTAGATAAAGTATTTTTCTCCCTATAGTTTTTTAGAGCTTCAATGGTGCCATCCTGCTTTAGTAGTGCAAATGCTTTCTTTTTACTGTTAATTGCCTGTCTTACTTCTTTGTTTAGCCACATTGGGTTTTTCCTATCAAGGCTGCGGTTATCCCGGATGCTTGTGCACCTTTTTCAACCACATTTTTTCCTTCCACTCAACTTTCCATTATTATGCTTGGATACAGCACTCTGTGAACAGCCAGCTTCAGCAATTTTATTTTGTGGCTTACCCTCCTTATGGAGTGTGTCAGTGACTGCTTTCAGGACATCTGTCAAGTCAGCAGTCTTCTCCATGATTGTGGAGTCTACTGAAACAGACTAAGGGACCTTTTAAATGCTTAGGAAGCCTTTGTAAGTGTTAATGTTAATTATTCTAATTTAATGAGATAATGACATTTTTGGTTTTCATTGGCTATAAGCCATAATCATCAACATTAACAGAAATAAACACTTGAAATAGATCACTCTGTTTGTAAGGACTCTACATAATATATGAGATTCACTTTTTTATATTAAAGAACTGCAATAAAGTCACTTTTTGATGATATTCTAATTTAGTGAGAAGCACTTGTACTTCAGGAACGCTAACATGTATGATGGTTCATATGAGATTTTTGCAGAATAAAAATTACGGTCAGAGCAAGCTACGATACAGAAAATTGGCATAGTCTTTTACATTTGCAGATAATGGCTGATTTATCAAGCAGAATTGAAATTGCATAGTTCCAGAAAAAATGTTATGACTTGCCGATTTTACGCTAGTATTAGCTAACTACATTACTTTCTTTTTTTTTTTTTTTTTAAATAAAAAAGGGACAGATCCTATCAAAATGGGCATGGCACATCCAACAAAAATAATGGAGTATATTTCTCATGATAGCAAATGCCAGCTGAAAGATGCTCCATATTCATTAAAAGATTGATGTTTCTCGATGAAATTGACAGCTTATTCCAGCAAACTTTTATCAAGACTGATGTGCAAAATGCCATTCTTGATGAATGTGGGTCAATGCCTTTTATTGGAAGGAGACCGTGAGCCTTAGGAATGGCATAGCACATTATTCTCATTCCTTTTTCACACCTGAATTTCTTATGATTTTGCCGCTGAAAAGGTTGGAGGTGTTTGTTGGCCTTACACACTGCCAGGGACTGTTTCAGACAAAGTGGGTCCTTTGGCAAAATTTTAAAGTTGGGGCCCAAATGCTCACATATTGCACCAGCATGCAGAAACATTTAGGTTGAATTTACCTGAGTTGAGGCCGTTAAATGAGAGTGATCGACAATACTGAAGTCATTCAACGCTTGTTCCTGAGTTTCTTTACACTGGCTGAGGAAGAATGTCCTCAATGCAGTACAATGCAGCTCCCCATGGTCCTTATTAGAGTATAATGCAGCCCCCCTCAGAGTATTCTTCAGCCTCACACTCACAGTATACTGCAGCCTCACACACACACAATATGCTGCAGCCACCTCATGGTATAATGCAGCCCCATACATACAGTGTAATGCAGACCCCTCATACACAGTATAATGCAGCCCCCTCCACAGTATAATGCAGCCCCCACACACACAGCATAGTGCAGCCCCCCACACACACAGCATAGTGCAGCCCCCACACAGTATAATGCAGCCCCCCCACCCACACACAGTATAGTGCAGCACCCCACTCACAATATAGTGCAGCCCCCCACTCACAGTATAAGCAGCAAACACAGTACACACACACAGTACACATATATACACGTAAACAATACTCACCTCTCCTCCTCATTCACTGCGCTGCTCCGGTCTCATCAGCTTCACTGCTGGCACAACGTGGCACACGATGATGTGACATTATTGTGCGCCCGCTGAGTCAGAAGTAGAGGGGGAGTGATGGGAGGGGGAGTGTCATCTGACGCTCTTTCCTCCATCACTGCTTTCAACTGTAATGGCATCTATGATGCTGATAACTTGAATACACGATGCAAGGGGGGCGGCACCGGGCTCCTCTTACTGGCCACACAGTGGCCACTAAAAGCGGCATGCCACTGGCTGGGGGCCCCTGGAGGAGCGGAAGCCCTAGGCAGCTGCCTGGTCTGCCTGCCCTGCACACTCCAACAGTGCTCTTTGTGCAAGCAAATATTCTTGTACATATATTGCATAGTACAAGTCTGCAATGACTTTAGTCTGCTGTGTGATTCCTATAAGTGTGTCCTAGAAGTGTGAAGATTAATTTAGAATTAAAACCAGAATGGAACCAGAAGGGAACTGAAGTTAACTGAACACAGTCACTGTAAACAATGTTTCTGTTTGTTTTCACTTTCACCCCTATAATTCTTCACTTTCTACAAACTCCCCTAATCCCTACTCCTTGTAAAGAACTGTTCATCTCCTCTTCAATCATCCCCATCCATTTCACCTCCTCCTCAGAACTGTTCCTTAACATACAATCCTCTGTCTCCAAGCACAGACAGCCACCTCATGCCCTCTCCTGCTCCCACCTGCTAACACTTTCTCTGCTCCTTCTCACTGCTGGTGATATCTCTCCAAATCCTGGTCCTCCTCAACACATCCCCATAGTCACTTCTACCTCCCATACACGCTCTATCACAAATTTCCGTAACCTCTAACCTTATACCCATTTGCCCAGGCCCCACTTCCCCAGTCCCACTAACAGGAGCTCTGTGGAACAGTCGCTCTGTCTGCAACAAGCTTTCCTACATTCACAATCTTTTTGTTACTACCAAACTTTCCTTCCTCGCCATCACCGAAACCTGACTCACCCCTTCTGACACAGCCTCTCCTGCTGCTTTTTCGTATGGTGGCTTCCACCTTTCTCACACCCCGCCCCAGCAGCAAGCATGGTGGAGGAGTTGGTTTTCTCCTGTCAGATAACTGCTACTTCACCCCAATCCCACTGCCACCCTCTGTTAACCTCCCTTCCTTTGAGGTGCACTCTGCGCATCAATGTCCCCACCAACCTCCAACTGGCTGTCATTTACCGCCCCCCAGGGCCAGCCACCACCTTCTTTGACGACTTCACCACCTGGCTACTTCATTTCCTTTCTGCGGGCATCCCCACTATCATCATGGGTGACTTAAACATCCCTCTCAGCTGCCACTAAACTTCTATCTCTCACTTCCTCCTTCGGCCTCACTCAATGGTCTTCTGCAGCCACTCACAAAGATGGTCACACATTGGACCTCATCTTCAACCGCCTGTTCCCTATCTAACCTTTCTAACTCACCTCTTCCTCTTTCTGACCACAATCTACTCACATTCTCTTCCCGCTCCACTCCTTGTCTACAATCCCCACCACACAAACTTGCACACCCTTGCAGAAATCTTAAACACCTTGATCTACATTCACTCTCTGAATCCCTCCTCCCTCTCTCAGACATAAGTTCCTTAAACAATGCGGATGGCGCTGCCGCTCTATATAGCACCACAATAGCTGCAGCTTTGGAATCTCTTGCCCCTCTCACACATACCAAAGCTCGCAAAATCAACAGACAGCCCTGGCACACCAGCCTGACCAAAGAACTGAGGCGAGCTTCCAGGGCTGCAGAGCGGAGATGGAAAAGATCCCACTCCATTCAAACAGTCCCTCACTACTTTCAAGACCACACTCGCCACAGTTAAACAAACCTACTTCTCATCTCTCATATCCTCTCCCTGTCGCACAACCCTAAACAGTTATTCAACACCTTCATCTCTGTCCTCCGTCCCCCAGCACCTCCTCCTGCCCCACTCATCTCAGCTGAAGACCTTGGCTCATTTTTCAAGCAGAAGATTGAGAACATCAGAGACAGTTTTAGTTGACATCCCCCAGAGCCCTTCCTCCCAACTACCCAACACTCCACCTCCAAAACCAACTTCTCCACTATTACAGATCGACTCTCCACTTTACTCTCAAGATCGCATCTTGCCACCTGTGCACTTGACCCGATCACTTCCCACTTCATCCCAAACCTCGCCACAGTCTTTATCCCAACTCTAACCCATCTCTTCAACCTATCACTAACAACTGGTGTTTTCCCCTTAAGATTTAAACATGCCTCAATCACACCTATCCTCAAAAAGCCCTCTCTTGACCCATCCTCTGTATCTAGCTATCGCCCTATATCACTTCTCCCTTATGCCTCAAAACTATTGGAACAACACGTCCATCTTGAACTGTCCTCCCATCTATCTTCCTGCTTCCTTTTCGACCGTTTACAATCAGGCTTCCGGGCACACCACTCCACTGAAACTGCGCTAACTAAGGTCACCAATGACCTATTAACCGCCAAGAGCAAGCGACACTACTCTATCCTCCTCCTCCTGGACCTGTCCTCTGCCTTTGACACAGTGGACGATTCCCTATTACTACAGACCCTCTCATCCCTTGGCATCACAGACTTGGCCCTATCTTGGATCTTGTCATACCTTACTGACCGAACTTTCAGCGTCTCCCACTCACACACCACCTCCTCACCTCGCCCCCTATCTGTCGGAGTCCCGCAAGGTTCAGTTCTAGGGCCCCTGCTCTTCTCCATTTACACTTTTGGCCTGGGACAGCTCATAGAATCTCATGGTTTTCAGTATCATCTCTATGCTGATGGCAGACAGATCTACATCTCTGGACCAGATATCACCACCCTACTAACCAGAATCCCTCCATGTCTATCCGCTATTTCATCCTTCTTCTCCACTAGATTTCTAAAACTTAACATGGACAAAACAGAATTCATTGTCTTTCCCCATCTCACGCGACCCCCCCCCCCCCAACGAACCTATCCATTACAGTAAACGGCTGCCCACTCTCCCCAGTCCCACAAGCTCGCTGTTTCGGGGTAATCCTTGACACTGATCTCTCCTTCAAACCACATATCCAAGCCCTTTCCACTTCCTGCTGCCTTCAACTCAAAAATATTTCACGGATCCGTACATTCCTAAACCAAGAATCTGCAAAAACCCTAGTCCATGCCCTCTTCTCCCTCCTCGACTACTGTAACCTCCTGCTCTGTGGCCTCCCCTCAAACACTCTCGCACCCCTCCAATCTATTCTAAACTCAGCTGCCCAACTAATCCACCTGTCCCCCGCTATTCCACGGCCTCTCCCCTCTGCCAATCCCTTCACTGGCTCCCCATTACCCAGAGACTCCAGTACAAAAACCTAACCATGACATACAAAGCCATCCACAACCTGTCTCCTCCATACATCTGTGACCTCGTCTCCCGGTACTTTCCTGCACGCAAACTCCGATCCTCACAAGATCTCCTTCTCTACTCCCCTCTTATCTCCTCTTCCCACAATCGCATACAAGATTTCTCTCGCACATCACGCCTACTCTGGCACTCTCTACCACAACTTATCAGACTCTCACCTACCATCGAAACCTTCAAAAAGAACCTGAAGACCTACCTCTTCCGGCAAGCCTACAACCTGCAGTAATTACCGATCGACCAAACCACTGCACGACCAGCACTATCCTTACCTACTGTATCCTCACCCATCCCTTGTAGATTGTGAGCCCTCACGGGCAGGGTCCTCTCTCCTCCTGTACCAGTTGTGACTTGTATTGTTCAAGATTATTGTACCTGTTTTTGTTATGTATACCCCTCCTCACATGTAAAGCGCCATGGAATAAATGGTGCTATAATAATAAATAATAATAATAATTCTGATTACTGAGGCACTTGCTTTTTGATATGAATATTAATTGGCACTGGATATCTTTACACCGCGTACAATTAGGAAATGTGTATTTTTTATCATTAATTTTATTATTGTAGAACTACAGTGCTGTTTATCTAAAAAGTTAATAAACCTAAAACGTTAATGTTTGAGAAAATAAAAGTGAGCATTTATCTCCCTTCAGAAAATATCTATCTACCATATGCAGAATTATTGGGCAACTAAAGAAAAAACTAATTTTCCCATTTCAATTGTTCATTTTCATCTGTTAAAGTGAGAATAATAACCAAACCACTCAAAATGTAAACAGAAAATAATTCTGACATTTTCCACAGAAAATATAGTCGCCAGTTTTTCCATCAACAGTCATAAGCTCCATCCATGAAGTCTGTCAGTTTCTTAATCTTTTGACAGTCAACATTTTGGGCAGCCTCCCAGACACTGATCAGATAAGACTTTCCTTTCACCCTAAATCTCATGTTTATAAGAAGGGCCCACAAGTTCTCAATAGGGTTTAGGTTAGGTGAGGAAGGGGCCAAGTCATTATTTTATCTTCATGGCCTTTACTGACAGCCAAGCAGTGGAGGCATCAATGCTTGCAATGGAGCAATGTCCTGCACAAAAAAGGTCCAAAAAGCACATCTTTAATAATACCAGCCCATAGCAGTACCCAGATCCACCTTTTGGGTGTCTGAATGTAAGTGGAGGTCTGTGCCAGCTACTCATCCAAGAGTCAATCTAATCTCATCTATCCATCAAATCTGTTTTTGTCTTCAGATATTTCTTGGCCTTGTCTTGACATTTCCACTTCTGTGTCTTGTTCAGTGGAGGTTGGGTCTCAGCCTTTCCTACCCAGCCAAGTCTCTAAGCACCGTATACTTCTGGGCTCTCCAGGGAGTTCTGGAATATGACAGAACTGGAGGATAACCTATCCCTAGTCGCTTTTTGATTCTTTTCAAATTGTTGTCAGTTAAAGGAGAACTCCCATAAAAGATTTTATCCTCTTAATATATTGCAATTACCGTATATACTCGAGTATAAGCCGACCCGAGTATAAGCCGACCCCCCCTAATTTTGCCACAAAAAACTTGGAAAACTTATTGACTCGAGTATAAGCCTAGGGTGGAAATGCAGCATTTACCGGTGAATTTCAAAAATAAAAATAGATCATTATTTCCCCATAGCTGTGCCATATAGTGCTCTGCACCGTTCATTATTTCCCCATATCTGTGCCATATAGTGCTCTGCACCGTTCATATTGTCCCATATCTGTGCCATATAGTGCTCTGCACCGTTCATATTGCCCCATATCTGTGCCCCATATATGCTCTGCACCGTTCATATTGCCCCATATCTGTGCCATATAGTGCTCTGCACCGTTCATATTGCCCCATATCTGTGCCATATAGTGCTCTGCACCGTTCATATTGCCCCATATCTGTGCCCCATATATGCTCTGCACTGTTCATATTGCCCCATAGCTGTGCTATATAGTGCTCTGCACCGTTCATATTGCCCCTTATCTGTGCCCCATATAGTGCTCTGCAGCGTTCATATTTCCCCATAGATGCTCCATATAAATCTGTGCCGCTGCTGCTGCTGCTGCAATAAAAAAAAAAAGCCATACTCACCTCTCTTGCTTGCAGCTCCCGGCGTCCGGTCTCGGCATCTCTCCGCACTGACTGATCAGGCAGAGGGTGCCGCGCACACTATATGCGTCATCGCGCCCTCTGACCTACACAGTCAGAGCGCAGATAGACGCCGGGAAGATGGAGCGGTGCCCGGCGGCTGGAACGGGGACAGGTGAATATGACATACTTACCTAGTCCCAGCGATCCTGGCGCTCCCTGCCTGTCCCACGGTCTTCGGTGCCGCAGCCTCTTCCTCTATCAGCGGTCACCGGCACCGCTGATTAGAGAAATGAATAGGCGGCTCCACCCCTATGGGAGGTGGAGCCGCCTATTCATTTCTCTAATGAGCGGTCCCACGTGACCGCTGAAGAGGGGAAGAAGCTGCAGCACAGAAGACCGTGGGACGGCAGGGGGAGCGCCAGGATCGCTGGGACTAGGTAAGTATACCTCAGCGCCCTCTCCCCCTCACCCGCCGACCCCACAGCTACCGTGACTCAAGTATAAGCCGAGAGGGGCACTTTCAGCCCAAAAATTTGGGCTGAAAATCTCGGCTTATACTCGAGTATATACGGTATCATATTATATAGCACTATGTACGAACAATTGCTCAGTTTGCCTTTCTGCTTAGTTAATTCTTCTCTTTCCTTGGCTCTATATAGAAACAGGAAGTCTCTTGTCCTTGCATGTATCAATTCCCTCCAACTCCTGGCCCAGATACTCCCTTCTCCACCCAGCCAGGGATTGTTGCAGTGAATCATGCAGAAAAAAAGAGACTTCCTGTTTCTACATAGAGCTTAGAAGGATTAAGCTTGTTATATACCTAATGGAAAAGAGAAGAAAGAACAGGGTAGAAAAGCAAAATGAGCAATTGTACGAGAAGTACACAGTGCTATATAATATAGTGACACAATCCATTAAAAAAAAAAGGGGGGGAATGACTTTCACAGCCCTGTATAGATGGAGATAACTATGCTTCCAGTTTTCTATTCTGGAAACATGGATTCTTGAGGAATTCTATTTAAATGGCCCAACTATGGGTGAAAGCAAATATCACATTGTGGATGATGTGTTGACAGAAAGCAAGAACCGCTTTTCTTGTCCAACTTTGCTGAACGCGTCTGCGATAAATGAAGTTGAGCTACAAAATTATAGTAATTAACGTCAACTGCATTAAGCAGAGACAAGATAATGAACTGATAGATTCTTGAGTGCATATAATGGCTGATAAATGGAAATGTTCTTGATTTAATAAAGTAGCAAAGATTCAAAAGTCTCATTAAGTACAAAAATAGTAAAAAAAAAATACTCAAACTCAAGCATAAAGAAAACAACCTACAAATAACTGAACAGTAGAACAAAACATAATCCGTCAAAAGTCCCTCTGCCGACTAAAATGGGGACAGATCCCGAGAACGGGTGTATCGCTAAAAAATACAACCAAGGAAAAATATCACCCCCCTTGGGAATTAAAATAAAAAGGAAAAACAAATTGCACATGTAAGATCCTAATTACGGTACAAAAAAATCCTGACCAAATATTACAGAAACCTCATACTGTGGACCTTTAATAAATTAATTTGACACCACTGTCTTTGAAATAGAGAGAACACTACATTGAAACCAAAAATTAATAAGCCACAGTGGAAGGATGCGATTGAACTCATCGGGCACGGTTTACTAACCAATCCTTGAAATCTGTTCTGACAAGGATAACTACAAGCGCGGTCTTCTGTCAAATAGGGATGGAAAACTGGGACACTATCAGAATTAACTAATTGCCCTGACCTCCAAAGACTCGATCCCTGAAGCAAGTCCCAACGTTTACAGTCTCTCTTCTTCTTCTAAGTATCACCCGATTCCACACCCCATCTGAAATCCTATTGTCCTCTCGGGATCCAGTGCGATGATCCACTTCTATGATCATAATTCACTAACATTCCTCATAACTAATCTCTTCTGTTCGATGAAACGTGGAAAAAGGTACCACAGACTAGAGGCGAGAAATGAAGACTATGGACTCTAGCACACAGAACTTCGGTTTCCTCAAAATACCAAAAATGGTTACAAAGTTAATTGAATTGCACCTATCTGGGTTGATTAGTGCTTGGCCCTCTTCAACTGAACAGAGCTCATGACGTCTTCTTCTTGAACAGTCGCTCAACAGTTGACCAAGTCCGAGGTAGAAGCATAGCTATCAATTGTGAACTCATGGGAGTCCAGCTTACACATTTCTAGAAATAAAGTTTGAGACTCCTATAAATCTTGCAAGAATTTGGATTGTTTTGTTTTCTTCTGTTTTAAATTGATCTATTAATTTGACTATATGAGATCTAAGGATACTAGCAACTCATAGGGTCCTGTGAATTTTCGATGTCTAAACTTTACAGTACAGAAGCCTAAAGAAGACTTGGCAGTTTCTTAACATCAATCATTTTTCTAATTTGCACGCAGAACAGTTTTATTATATGGTGGCAGGGGAAGACCTAACAAGGTCATGGCCAATTATTCCATTCTTGTTATATAATGCACAGAGAGTCTTTAAAAAGTGCAGTCTTTGCATACCAAAAGAAATTACTCAAGGTTTTTGGTCTCATCAGATCTTTCTGTATCTATGTACAAATTGTAACACAGTTCGCCACATCTGAAGGTTTTCTACATTTATAAATAATTTTTATATAAATCGGAAAGTAAGGAATGCCATAATTTGGAAATTTAGCAGATATCCTAGAATGGTTATTTTATGGGGAATATAAGTGTTACTCTTTTGTACTGGCTCCAGCACCGGTCTGTCTGCCATCCTCTAGGACAGCACATGCGGCAGAATGCCACCAGAGTATTCATGGAGTTTGCATCAACACAATAATTGTGGACGGCTTCAGTGTGTCAGATCTACGTTTGGGTATCAGGCAAACTAAGCTCTGCTACTTTTTTCCAAATTTGCATTGACACATCCTGCAACATCGATATTTCAGAGTCCCTTGACAAACCAAAATCTGCTTTGTCACTGTGTGCCACTACATTCCTACAAGCCTTGCTTCTACATTGTACTCTGATGCATCTCCACCATTAGCCTCAGGACCTCCACAGTTCTGCTTTATTAACTAAACTACTGTGCCGCTTTCCAGACTTAACTTCATTGATTTTCCTATGCCAAGTCTTTAGCCTCTACAGTCTCCGTTCTTACATTTGTCACTACTTACACTCTTGCATCAACCTCATCAGTCCATGCTGCATTCTGTTGAGCTGAACCAAAGGCTTCAGAGTTCCACCACACCAAGTGAGACATAAGAAGTAGAGATGAGCGGATTGTTTCACACAGCCCCACACGTCCATTGTCTCTGGCCGTGGACAGAAGCTGGGCAAATTTCGGTCCCCTCTAGTATCCCAGGCTTGGCTTATGATAAGCCAGGCTGGAACCACACGGATGACATCACGCCAGGCAGACATATCAAATTCCACACTGGGCAAGCTGGAAGCTCAGGACATTCGCGCAGCTCCTGTCCACGGCCAGACTTGTACCGTGGATCAGGGTCCCACAGAAAGATCGGCTCATCTCTAATTAGAAGTACAGTATTTATAAAACGGAAATATGAGAATTGGTGAGAGGTCTCTTTAAGAATAAACTTGGAATAACTTGTTAAATATATATGATAGAAAGTACATTCAGTTATAACCAAAATCATAGAACTAAAATGAAACACAAATTAATAGTCAAAACACACAATTATTTAATCAACTAAGAACAGGGGAAAAAAATAAGTCACAGTCGGGCGAACAGTAATGAAAACCTAATCAACAGTAATAGTTTGATAAATGGAGCTAACAGTCGGCTGGCCATAGGAATGAAAAGAGGCATTGAGCAGCCTCAAGATAATATAAAATAATTATACTGAAAAGCGAGCTCAGCACAACGCTGGGCCACGGCGGAAACCTAAAGGACAAAGCAGAATAAAAAGTGCATTGAACATTTTCATCTTATCATTAAAACGGTCACTTTGCATGGAGAAAACAGGTTCAATGCAACTAAAAGATTAATGAAATAGGATTACGGAACAAACATTCGAAAGGAGCAGGAAGTAGGACATAGAAAACATCGGAATCACGTCTAGGCAGTATGGAAGCAGCTAGCCGGAGAGGAGACTAGATATATATGGCAGCTGTCATGGATTACAGAGCTTACAGCACGAGTTGTAGCTTATAGAGAAAATAATAAGAATGCAGCCGAGTGGCTTCTGGAGGTAATAAGACAAGACTTCGGCTGCAGGATTACTACAAAAAAATTGGAAAATTCATAACAGCTACATGAGCCGAAAACCAGACATTCGGAATAACTAAATGCAGATATAGGAGTACAAGTTACACATCCCCTGTATAGTATGTAAGATATAAATCCTTTTAGGCAGGTCCATACCTCTCAAATACAGCAATTTGGAAACAGTGCAAATTTACATACAAGTAAGAAATAGTGTTGCATAAAGACAAGCCAGTGTTGCATGAAAAAGAAGAGTGCCAAAACATCAGCAAAGCAGTAAAGGTCCGAGGTCCATAACTCCTGGTGGTCAACATCATCATACGATAAAGCCATGTCCATCTTTACAGACAAGTAAAATGTAGCATTATCTACTGGCTATTTACCGGTAAATAAGTTACCAAGTAGGTAACGCAGAGAGACTCTTAGGCCATGTTCAGAAGGCATTTGGAGCGGGGGAAAACATTCCAAGTGGCCATAGTCTCCTATACTTCCAACTGGTCTGAAGAAGGTACTTTTGATATATAGTAATGCACCAAAACTTTGGATAGGTGTGGAAAAAAATGCTGCAAAGTAAGAATGTTTTAAAAAAATTGGTGATAATAATGAACTGTTTAATATTTCTACTAAAAAATGGAAAGTGAATGAACATCTAAATCAAATTAATATTTGGTGTGATCACCGTTGGACGTCAAAATAGCGTCAATTCTTCTATGTACACTTACACAACGTCAGGAAGTTTGAAATTATATTCAGGCATAGTAATAACCAAATTGTACCAAACAAGTTAATATGATCAATATTTTCATATAAAGAAAGTCATTCACTGAAACAGTTGCGTAGGAGACTTAAAACTGGGTGAGAAACAGCAAAACTTCATGTCACAGGTCATACACCAAGGCAAGACTGAGCACAGCAACACTGGCTTTAAACATATTCCTAGCAGAGCAACAATCCCAAACATAAAGCCAATGTCATTAACGCCTTAATGCTTTAGGATGGAGCTATACGTCAAAGTGTTTGGAACAGGCTCAGGACCTGAGGCGGTGCATCTATTTCCAGCATTATTGTGTAAAGCTGTGTGAGTCTTTCTTACAGGAAAGATATATATCTTTGGGTCTTTCTTAAAACTTTTACGACCGTTATGACTTTATAAAAATATGTGTCAGTTAAGGTAGTAATAAAAAGCTACACTTACTCTGAAGACAAAAAAAAATATGAAAAATTCAGATATGATAGGCTGGTTTCACATTTGCGTTTTTTTGGGTGCGTTTTTGCGGTAAAAAATGCAAAAAATGCATGTAAACGCGTGCAAATGCTGCGTTTTTTTGACGCATGCGTTTTTGCATGTGGTGAAAAAATTTACATGCGTTTTTTCATGCGTTTGCGTTTTTTAAACGCATGCTGAGAAATGTGTGACAGCTGCCAATCATCAAAATAAAGTAAAAAACCCACTATAAACAGAAATAGTTAGGGGTAGGGTTAGGGGTAGGGATCATAACCCTAACCCTACCTCTAACCCTAAGGGATCCTAACCCTAACCCTACCCCTAACCCTAAAGGGATTAGGGTTAGGGGTAGGGGTAGAATCCCTTAGGGTTAGGGTTAGGGGTAGGGTTAGGATCCCTTAGGGTTAGGGGTAGGGTTAGGATCCCTTAGGGTTAGGGGGTTAGGGGTAGGGTTAGGGGTAGGGTTAGGGTTAGGATCCCTTTATCACCTTTATGTTGGGGGGTGGCATAGTGTGTTTTCTGGTTTTTTAACCCCTTCCCGACCTATGACGCCACGTAGGCGTCATGAAAGTCGGTGCCAATCCGACCCATGACGCCTATGTGGCGTCATGGAAAGATCGCGTCCCTGCAGATCGGGTGAAAGGGTTAACTCCCATTTCACCCGATCTGCAGGGACAGGGGGAGTGGTAGTTTAGCTCAGGGGGGGTGGCTTCACCCCCCCGTGGCTACGATCGCTCTGATTGGCTGTTGAAAGTGAAACTGCCAATCAGAGCGATTTGTAATATTTCACCTATTATAACGGGTGAAATATTACAATCCAGCCATGGCCGATGCTGCAATATCATCGGCCATGGCTGGAAATACTAATGTGCCCCCACCCCACCGATCGCCCCCCCAGCCCTCCGATCTGCCCGGTACACTGCCCCGCTCCCCTCCGTCCTGTGCTCCGCTCCCCCCCATGCTCTTGTCCGCTCACCCCCGTGCTCCAATCACCCCCCCGTGCTCCGATCCACCCCCCCTTGCTCCGTTCCACCCCCGTGCTCCGTTCCACCCCTCCCGCGTTCCGATCCACCCCCCATGCTCCGATCCCCCCCCCCCCCCGTGCTCCCCCCCACCCCATCATACTTACCGATCCTGCCGGGGTCCGTCCGTCTTCTCCCTGGGCGCCGCCATCTTCCAAAATGGCGGGCGCATGCGCAGTGCGCCCGCCGAATCTGCCGGCCGGCAGATTCGTTCAAAGTGCATTTTGATCACTGAGATATAATCTATCCCACTGATCAAAATAAAAAAATGATAAATGACCCCCCCCCCCCCCCTTTGTCACCCCCATAGGTAGGGACAGTGCAGTTTTTCTGCAGCATGTGTACAGCGATTTATGTTTCCCATAGGTTTACATTGAACTGTAAACTCATGGGAAACTGCTGCGGATCCGCAGCGTTTTCTGCAGCGTGTGCACATACCTTTAGAATTAGGCTGTGCGCACACGGTGCGGATTTGGCTGCGGATCCGCAGCGGATTGGCCGCTGCGGATTCGCAGCAGTGTTCCATCAGGTTTACAGTACCAAGTAAACCTATGGAAAACCAAATCCGCTGTGCCCATGGTGCGGAAAATACCGTGCGGAATCCGCAGATGAAATCCGCACAAAAAACACTGGAAATCCGCGGAAAATCCGCAGGTAAAACGCAGTGCCTTTTACCCGCGGATTTTTAAAAAATGATGCTGAAAAATCTCACACGAATCCGCAACGTGGGCACATAGCCTTAGGGTTAGGGTTGGAATTAGGGTTGTGGTTAGGGGTGTGATTAGGGTTATGGCTACAGTTGGGATTAGAGTTAGGGGTGTGTTGGGGTTAGGGTTATGATTAGGGTTACGGCTACAGTTGGGATAAGGGTTAGGGGTGTGTTGGAGGTAGAATTGAGGGGTTTCCACTGTTTAGGCACATCAGGGGTCTCCAAACGCAACATGGCGCCACCATTGATTCCAGCCAATCTTGTATTCAAAAAGTCAAATGGTGCTCCCTCAATTCCAAGCCCCGACGTGTGCCCAAACAGTGGTTTACCCCCACATATGGGGTACCAGCATACTCAGGATAAACTGCGAAACAATTACTGGGGTCCAATTTCTCCTGTTACCCTTGTGAAAATAAAAAAATGCTTGCTAAAACATCATTTTTGAGGAAAGAAAAATGATTTTTTATTTTCACGGCTCTGCGTTGTAAACGTCTGTGAAGCACTTGGGGGTTCAAAGTGCTCACCACATATCTAGATAAGTTCCTTGGGGGGTCTAGTTTCTAAAATGGGGTCACTTGTGGGGGGTTTCTACTGTTTAGGCACACCAGGGGCTCTGCAAACGCAACGTGACGCCCGTAGACCATTCCATCAAAGTCTGCATTTCAAAAGTCACTACTTCCCTTCTGAGCCCCGACGTGTGCCCAAACAGTGGTTTACCCCCACACATGGGGTATCAGCGTACTCAGGAGAAACTGGACAACAACTTTTGGGGTCCAATTTCTCCTGTAACCCTTGGGAAAATAAAAAATTCTGGGCTAAAAGATCATTTTTGAGAAAATAATTTTTATTTTATATTTTCATGGCTCTGCGTTATAAACTTCTGTGAAGCACTTGGGGGTTCAAAGTGCTCACCACACATCTAGATAAGTTCCTTTCGGGGTCTAGTTTCCAAAATGGTGTCACTTGTGGGGGGTTTCTACTGTTTAGCCACATCAGGGGCTCTGCAAACGCAACGTGACGCCCACAGAGCATTCCATCAAAGTCTGCATTTCAAAACGTCACTACTTCACTTCCGAGCCCCGGCATGTGCCCAAACAGTGGTTTACCCCCACATATAGGGTATCAGCGTACTCAGGAGAAACTGGACAAGAACATTTGGGGTCCAATTTCTCCTATTACCCTTCTCAAAATAGGAAATTCCAGGCTAAAAAATCATTTTTGAGGAAAGAAAAATTATTTTTTATCTTCATGGCTCTGCGTTATAAACTTCTGTGAAGCACCTGGGGGTTTAAAGTGCTCAATATGCATCTACAGTGGGGCAAAAAAGTATTTAGTCAGTCAGCAATAGTGTAAGTTCCACCACTTAAAAAGATGAGAGGCGTCTGTAATTTACATCATAGGTAGACCTCAACTATGGGAGACAAACTGAGAAAAAAAAATCCAGAAAATCACATTGTTTGTTTTTTTAACATTTTATTTGCATATTATGGTGGAAAATAAGTATTTGGTCAGAAACAAAATTTCATCTCAATACTTTGTAATATATCCATTGTTGGCAATGACAAAGGTCAAACGTTTTCTGTAAGTCTTCATAAGGTTGCCACACACTGTTGTTGGTATGTTGGCCCATTCCTCCATGCAGATCTCCTCTAAAGCAGTGATGTTTTTGGCTTTTCGCTTGGCAACACAGACTTTCAACTCCCTCCAAAGGTTTTCTATAGGGTTGAGATCTGGAGACTGGCTAGGCCACTCCAGGACCTTGAAATGCTTCTTACAAAGCCACTTCTTCGTTGCCCTGGCGGTGTGCTTTGGATCATTGTCATGTTGAAAGACCCAGCCATGTTTCATCTTCAATGCCCTTGCTGATGGAAGGAGGTTTGCACTCAAAATCTCACGATACATGGCCCCATTCATTCTTTCATGTACCCGGATCAGTCGTCCTGGCCCCTTTGCAGAGAAACAGCCCCAAAGCATGATGTTTCCACCACCATGCTTTACAGTAGGTATGGTGTTTGATGGATGCAACTCAGTATTCTTTTTCCTCCAAACACGAAAAGTTGTGTTTCTACCAAACAGTTCCAGTTTGGTTTTATCAGACCATAGGACATTCTCCCAAAACTCCTCTGGATCATCCAAATGCTCTCTAGCAAACTTCAGACGGGCCCGGACATGTACTGGCTTAAGCAGTGGGACACGTCTGGCACTGCAGGATCTGAGTCCATGGTGGCGTAGTGTGTTACTTATGGTAGGTCTTGTTACATTGGTCCCAGCTCTCTGCAGTTCATTCACTAGGTCCCCCCGCGTGGTTCTGGGATTTTTGCTCACCGATCTTGTGATCATTCTGATCCCACGGGGTGGGATTTTGCGTGGAGCCCAAGATCGAGGGAGATTATCGGTGGTCTTGTATGCCTTCCATTTTCTAATTATTGCTCCCACTGTTGATTTCTTCACTCCAAGCTGGTTGGCTATTGCAGATTCAGTCTTCCCAGCCTGGTGCAGGGCTACAATTTTGTTTCTGGTGTCCTTTGACAGCTCTTTGGTCTTCACCATAGTGGAGTTTGGAGTCAGACTGTTTGAGGGTGTGCACAGGTGTCTTTTTATACTGATAACAAGTTTAAACAGGTGCCATTACTACAGGTAATGAGTGGAGGAAAGAGGAGACTCTTAAAGAAGAAGTTACAGGTCTGTGAGAGCCAGAAATCTTGATTGTTTGTTTCTGACCAAATACTTATTTTCCACCATAATATGCAAATAAAATGTTAAAAAAACAGACAATGTGATTTTCTGGATTTTTTTTTCTCAGTTTGTCTCCCATAGTTGAGGTCTACCTATGATGTAAATTACAGACGCCTCTCATCTTTTTAAGTGGTGGAACTTGCACTATTGCTGACTGACTAAATACTTTTTTGCCCCACTGTAGATAAGTTCCTTGGGGGGTCTAGTTTCCAAAATGGGGTCACTTGTGGGGGAGCTCCAATGTTTAGGCACACAGGGGCTCTCCAAACGCGACATGGTGTCCGCTAACAATTGGAGCTAATTTTCCATTCAAAAAGTCAAATGGCGCGCCTTCCCTTCCGAGCCCTGCCGTGTGCCCAAACAGTGGTTTACCCCCACATATGAGGTATCGGCGTACTCGGGAGAAATTGCCCAACAAATTTTATGATCCATTTTATCCTATTGCCCATGTGAAAATGAAAAAATTGAGGCGAAAAGATTTTTTTTGTGAAAAAAAAGTACTTTTTCATTTTTACAGATCAATTTGTGAAGCACCTGGGGGTTTAAAGTGCTCACTAGGCATCTAGATAAGTTCCTTGGGGGGTCTAGTTTCCAAAATGGGGTCACTTGTGGGGGAGCTCCAATTTTTAGGCACACGGGGGCTCTCCAAACGTGACATGGTGTCCGCTAAAGAGTGGAGCCAATTTTTCATTCAAAAAGTCAAATGGCGCTCCTTCCCTTCCAAGCCCTGCCGTGCGCCCAAACAGTGGTTTACCCCAACATATGAGGTATCAGTGTACTCAGGACAAATTGGACAACAACTTTCGTGGTTCAGTTTCTCCTTTTACCATTGGGAAAATAAAAAAAATTGTTGCTAAAAGATAATTTTTGTGACTAAAAAGTTAAATGTTCATTTTTTTTTTCCATGTTGCTTCTGCTGCTGTGAAGCACCTGAAGGGTTAATAAACTTCTTGAATGTGGTTTTGTGCACCTTGAGGGGTGCAGTTTTTAGAATGGTGTCACGTTTGGGTATTTTCAGCCATATAGACCCCTCAAACTGACTTCAAATGTGAGGTGGTCCCTAAAAAAAATGGTTTTGTAAATTTCGTTGTAAAAATGAGAAATCGCTGGTCAAATTTTAACCCTTATAACTTCCTAGCAAAAAAAGTTTTGTTTCCAAAATTGTGCTGATGTAAAGTATACATGTGGCAAATGTTATTTATTAACTATTTTGTGTCACAGAACTCTCTGGTTTAACAGAATAAAAATTCAAAATGTGAAAATTGCGAAATTTTCAAAATTTTCACCAAATTTCCGTTTTTATCACAAATAAACGCAGAATTTATTGACCTAAATTTACCACTAACATGAAGCCCAATATGTCACGAAAAAACAATCTCAGAACCGCTAGGATCCGTTGAAGCGTTCCTGAGTTATTACCTCATAAAGGGACACTGGTCAGAATTGCAAAAAACGGCAAGGTCTTTAAGGTCAAAATAGGCTGGGTCATGAAGGGGTTAATATAAAAACGCATGCATTTTTAACGCAAAAAAACGCATGCACAAAAAACGCATGCGTCCCCATTGACTCCAATGCATTTTTCAACCCAAAAAAAAAACGCATGAAAACGCATGCGTTTTTTTTGGTCCAAAAAACGCCTCTCAAAAATACTACAAGTTGCATTTCTGAAAATGAACGCATGCAGAAAAAAAACGCATGTGTTTCAAAACGCGACCAAACGCGTACAAACAAAAACGCATGCGTTTTCAATGTTAAATATAGGGGGAAAAAACGCTGCAGACAAAAACGCAAGTGTGAAACCACCCTTAGCTGAATGCAGAAAGTGTCCCCCAACTGATGTACAGTAAAACAGCAAACAGCACCCACATTTCCAACAGTAATAATGTAACAAGAAAGCATTACAGTTCAGAAATGTGAACTCTTTGTGGGTCCCTGCCTTTTATACATCTATCGTTTCATTTTCTAGAATACAGCAGGATTTCCAATGCATTTACGTTACAAGAGTTAAAAAAGTAACAAAACACAAACACTGCAGAACTAAAAAAAATTGCTCTTTCAGTATTTTTGCTAGGGTCAATGGGGTAACAATTCTTGTGAAGAGTAACATGCCAGTGTAAAGAGACTTCTTGGCCATGCAATGCTCCTATGGGAAATAAATTATGCAAACGGCCTCTTCAGAGAGGTAGAGGACATGAACTCTAGCGCCAACTTATTGGAAGTAGCAACCCTAAAAGTCGATATCGAGCCTTGCCATATGACTTCAGACAAAAGCCAAACCAGAATCTCAAATTTGCAAATGCGTATTTCGGTATGTTTTCCCATCATCAGTGCAAAGCATGAGAGGCTTCTGAATTTGGTCTAAGGGGTAATGTTTCTCATTGTGGAGAATGACATGCAAGTGTAAGGAGACTTATAGGCCATGTAATGATGAATTTCCACAACAATTAGCTATTTAGTCACTGGATACATGAAAAAAAATGATAGTGTGTGGGTAATGGTGTGGGCTATGAGCAATGGGATCCCGATCTTATACCCTTGTAAGCACATAAAGAGGAGCTCGCATGAAAAGACGCTCAAGCGTAAGATCTGGAGTATGTAGCACAAGTGAGCATGCCTATCCACCACTAAATACAAAGTCCAGTGGTTACCCTCACCAGTGTGCTGAATGCAGAGCTTTGTATAACCCTGTCCACACCACTGATTGACAACTTTCTGATTACACTGGAGGAATGGGGTCGGAGAATATTAGGGTTCTTCATTCAAGCAATCGGTAGGACGTCCCAATGGATCGCACATTTCTTATCTAGCAAACAGGCGATAAACACTGTCATAGCTGAAATACTCTTAAAATGTATAGAATTTTTACAACATAAAATAGTTTTTGCTACAGAATAAAATTGTTCTATTTTGAAAGCCTTTAGCAAGACTACATTATCATTTTCCACTCGGTGACTCAATCAATTCTGCATAGTAAATCACTAACGTTCCTTCACCTTTAATTTGGTGCCACTTGTATGAAGATATTCCAGGCATATTCACACCTGAAGTATATATTTCATGGAAGTACATTATAAAAGATGAAATTGTGTGAAAGAAAAAAAGCAAAAAAGAAACTTACTGCTTGAGAGAATCATGATCACATTAGGAATTTCTGAACTTGGTCTTCTACCGAGCACTGGGTGACCACCACTAAAAGGAGCCATTACAATGCCCCACACTAGATGAAAGGCATATAAATCTATTACATCTTATGGGATGTAACTATGAAGACATACATTTTATTTAGTGCCAAGGAGCGTTGGAGGAGAAATGGTATGGGCATGGTAATGGCTGTTTTTAGTGATCACCAGCAGGAATTTGCTGCCCAGTAGGAGCCTCATATCTCCGGCACTTCTATACCATTTATTATTATATGTATGAATGTGGTTTAGAAAACCTCACACTGTCAGAACATATACACCGACACATAAGAACAGGCCAGCAAGTCACTTTCTTTCAAGATAAACTTATAAGGAGTCCTTTCTGTAAAGGCTTCTTAACTTCCCAAACATCATTATTTTCTGTTTGAAGATCACGTAGTGAGGAGCAGCATGAGGTCTACAACAACCCAACTCACCAAAAAAGTTAATAAACACAGCTGCCCGTGGCATCTGATGGCAGCGGCAATCTCCTGGTCTCTTCGCTTTGTATGGAGTGTATTTCCGAGTGTACCATAATTAACATGTCAGCAGTTGCTCCCCCGACATATTTTTTTACTTATAGAGAAGACCATGTAAAAAAAAAAGGCAACACAAAAAAACAAAGAGGAACAGCATTATAAGAATAAAGTTAGTAAAATGATATATTACATATAATAAACATCAACATCCATCGCCACTAATAAAGAACTGTTTAAGAGTAATAACGGGACAGATTGATTCACTTTCTCATAATTACTACACATCAATTTTGGTTTCTGCTGACGAGTCACCTGCCGATAGGCATGAATGCCACAAATCAGACACCAGGACTAGAGATGAGTGAACCTGAACTGTAAAGTGCGGGGCTCGTAAGGGCACCTAGATTCAATGCTGAACTCCAAACATGGACTCCTCCTGGAAATCAGTTTTAAAGTTCAAGCGCGGAGAGAAAAGAGAGAGAAGTGGAAAGGGTAAAGAGGGAAGGGGAGAGAAAGAATAGAGGGGTGAGAAGAGAGAGTTCAAGTTCAGGTACCTGAACCGAACTTTGGCCTAAAGTTCTGATGAACAGGAACACACAGGTCCACTCATCCCTAACCACAACCAATGGAGGGGATGACCTACCAGGACCAGGGCTTGCAAGAAAAGTTAATGATCAAGTCTACAGGACCACCTGTAACAGCTGCAAAGTTGCGCATTTCCCACTCTACTTTTCCCATTAGGTACTGGGAATAGAAATACGCAGCAACACGTCAGGTGGGACACAAGCCAAGGAAAAAAAATCTGTACAACACTTGCAGGGCATTGGATCATTGCCTGCCATACAGTCAGGTCAAAAGAAATAATAATTATAATAATTTTCATTGCCTTCTGCAGGCATGTACTACGGAGGACAGAGAGTGAACTTCAATCCAATATTGTAGCCAGCATGCAGCCAGCGGGTAAGGAAAGGGTGAATCAAACACCCGAAAACCCCGCCCCTAAGGCTGAAGATTGTTCACTCCAAATTCAGGTGACAGAGTCCCATTAAGTCTGTGGATAAGACAAATTGCAGGGAGCATCAGGGATGCAACACTGGAGCAGTGGGGAAAGAGTAGGTATAGGTTATTTTTAGTGATGAGCGAGTGTACTCGTTGCTTGGGTTTTCCTGAGCACGCTCGGGTGGTCTCCGAGTATTTATGACCGCTCGGAGATTTAGTTTTCCTTGCCACAGCTAGATAGAAGCTACTAGCGTGCTTGATTACATGTGGGGATTCCCTAGCAACCAGGCAACCCCCACATGTACTCAGGCTGGCTAGCAGCCATAAAGCATGCAGCTGCGGCAAGGAAAACTAAATCTCCGAGCAGTTACAAATACTCGGACACCACCAAAGCGTGCTCGGGAAAAACCCGAGCAACGAGTAGCTTTTATCTAGTTTTGTGCAATCCCTTTAATTGACACGTCTCGCACTATTTGAGCACACAAAAAAAAAAAAAAAAAAAAAGAGTTCTCAATCGAGCTCGGCAGTAATGAGCCGTCCAGCGGACACTTTTCCCTGTGCCGAGTTAGCTTAAACTAAGCGGCAGTGGTTTGGAGCATAGCTTCTGTATCATTTTATATCAGAACCCGGATTACAGGTTCCCTTTAACCAGATATAACATATTTCCCAATTTTGCATTACAATTGGCAGAGTTATCCCAATTAAAAGACCGGGTAGTAACCATTTTTTCATGATTTTATTACTTTAATCACTGAATTTACAAATATTAGGAAACAAAAAAAAAAAAAAATCAAGTACCGTATTATTTCTTAGACTATAATAAACTTTGCCCATTTTCTAAAAGTAAAAAAAATAATTTTTCAGAGGTGCATTATACATTCAGTATGTTTACTGCTCCCAGTAATACATGTTTCTTTTTATGCTCGTGTTTTGCTAAATGAACATGGCCGTGTGACAGTAATTGACACCTCCCATTACCTTGTCACATAGCAGCGGTGAATGGACGCACTAGGTAGCTGAAAAGGCAATACTCGTAATCATCGTTAGTGTAATTAATTAGAGTGTTGTTGCAAACTTCCTCCCTTGTGTAATCATACAGCATAATCAGTGCCGACAGATGAAGAATGGGAAAAACATGAAGTACGCACATGGAATGACGGCGCTGTGTCAGGGCTTAAAAATTATTAAAATCAATCATTTTTTATGTTGAAAAAAAAAAAAAGTGTCAGAAATCTAAAGGGTAGGTCTAAAAAGAAGGTAAAGAATGAACAAGACAACAAGGACAGTACAATCCATGGCAGCGGTGGCCATGTGTCATATTACTATCATCATGGTGCTCATCACAAAGAAGAGATGCCATCAGTACCACGTGCTTATTGTGGCTACCGATTGGCTGCAGAGGTCATGTGCTGGCCACAGCTGGAGGAAAAAGAAGAGGCAAGTAGGGTTTGTTGTACATTTTTATTACATCTGTTACAGAACCCCCCAGCACCAAGAATGTTATGCAGTATATGTATGTATAATAGTTTTCCATGTGAAATGCATCAGTCCACAGGCTGCGCCCCTGGACAAGATATTCTCTTTCTGACCTCCCCCCACCTTTGTAATTCCCACAGTAAATAGCGGCAGGCTCCGGCCCCCTGCGGCTATTGTAATGTATGTCTGGCCTGCTGTGTTCCTATTGGCCTGCCCTGTGTATCTGTGTTATATATTCTGTGTGCTGTAAATAAAGTGAGTTCTTTTGAACTGGAAATACGTGGGGTAGCAGTCAGCTTTTATATGCTCTCACGTAACCAAGGAATTCCAGCCAGCGTCCTTCATTCAGAATCCAGCAAAAGCAGCGTGGACCCCCTGAAACACGGGGTGGTACTGAAAGAGGTACCCCAGCTTGTTAGACCCCGTTTCACTGGTGGCAGACAGCGGGATCTGATACCCCTTCTACAGGAGGAAAGGAATGAATGGAAGACTACCAGAAGTTAAAGAGGACTAAATTAAAAGATCTGGTGGAAGCCGAGGGTTAATCGCCAGCAACAAAACAAAAGCGGATTTGATAGCAGCCATCATGGAACACGACAGTGCAGCGCCCCCCAATGTGAACGTGGAGGAGACTGAATTCCAGAGGGAGGTAAAGAACAGACTGGCGTTCTATGGCCCAAACCCTGCAGTAGAGATCATATGAGAGGTGATGGCTGATGTGCGTACTGATCTGAAGGAAAAGATGGCCGAGCGGACCAGGATAGAGCTGGCCAAGATGGAGATGGCAGAACGGACCAAAGTGGAACTGGCCAAGATGGAGATGGCAGAGCGGAGAGAGGAGAGTCAGCGAGCAAGGGGAGCTTTGGCTTCCGCCCAGGTACCTTCAACAGTAAGCCACAAAAAGATCCAGTATAATGCCTTCCGACAGTTGGGGGAGGCAGAGGAAGACATTGATGGCTTTCTGCAGGACTTTGAGCGGCAGTGTGCCCTTCATCAAGTGAAGCCGGAGGAACGGGTTCAGATTCTGGCCAGCAAGCTGACAGGCCGGGCAGCGGATGCCTATCGCACGGTACCTGATGAGGACTGTATGGACTATGAGCGGATCAAACAAGTGATCTTGGCCCGGTATGCGCTGACACCAGAGGCATACCGCCAAAAGTTCCGCGGACTTATAAAACGAGTAACCGATACCCACGCTAAATGGGCCTGTAAATTACAGCGGTCACTGCTACAGTGGGTACAAGGGAACCAAGCAACCACTAAGGAGGACATCCTCCAGCTCTTCTTGTTAGAATGATTCTTTAATGGACTAAACCCAGAGACACAGGAATGGCTTCGGGACAGGCGGCCAATGACTCTTGAGGAAGCCGCTCGTCTGGCCAATGAACATCATGACGCCAGGAGGCCTCAGTTGTCAGGATCAAAGATGGTCACTAGGGGTCCGCCCATGGACCTGGAGGGCCCCAAACCACCGAAGATTGTAGGGGGACCAGCTAGAAACCCAGCCTAGCACAGTTCCCCTGGGGCGCGATGCCACACCTGCCGTCAGCTGGGCCACCTGCAAAGACAATGTCCCAACCGGACTCAGCATACCCAGTGGCCAAAGGCGGGAACAGCTACCTTCCGCCGGGCCGCTGTACACTGCTACCAAGGCGAAGCTGACCCGGCATTGGGGGCTACAACTAACCAAGGGGTGGAAGACATGGAGGAAGTGCTGCATGAAGTAGACCCCGTGCAGGCAGCCCGGGCAGATAATCGACAACAGAATCGACAGGTCGTGTGGGTTAATGGGAAACGCATGCAGGGACTAAGAGATTCCGGAGCAACTTTGACCCTTGTGAAGCCTCATCTCGTCCGGGACCAAGAGAAGATGGACCGGACAGTGGCAGTCCGTGTAGCAGGGGGAGCCATACATCGACTGCCCACTGCCAGGATTCACGTGAACTGGGGAGTTGGGGATGGCCTTGTTGAGGTCGGCTTGATGGAGGATTTGCCTGCAGACGTTTTGCTGGGAAATGACTTGGGGCCCATGTTGTCTGCCTTCTCGGTTGCCCCTCTGGCTGAGACATATCCTGTGACCACCCGGAGACTAGCTCGAGCTGCGGAGGCGGACTCACACTCAGAGGAGGCCCAGATATGACATCCCAGCCCTACACGTATTCCCATAGCCAGACACATTTCTTGGGCCACCCCAGATGAATTTAAGAGGGAGTTACTTGAGGATCCTTCATTGGAGGGATATCGTGGGAAGGCACAGGAGGGGAGAGGGGTACTGGAAGGGGAAATTTATATGGAAGCAGGGACTCCTCTACCGGATCACAGAGCAGCACCACACAGGGACGAGCCCCACTATAAAACGACAGCTGGTAGTTCCCAAGAAGTATAGGCAGGAGTTACTGCGAATCTCTCATGACATACCCTTGGCCGGGCACTTCGGCGTCAGTCGCACCAGGCATCGTCTGACACAAAACTTCTTTTGGCCGGGGGTAACCTATGATATTTGTCAATACTGCCAGACCTGTGACAGTTGCCAGCACATTGGCAAGAGGGGAGATCGATGCAAGGCCAAATTACGCCCCCTCCCCATTGTGAACCATTTAGCCGAGTAGCAGTCGATCTGATAGGGCCGTTTGCCAAACCCAGTCCGTCAGGGAAAAGGTATATATTGACAGTGGTAGATTATGCCACACGGTATCCAGAGGCGGTTGCGTTACCTAACATACTGGCAGAGACGGTGGCGGCTGCCTTGCTCCAGGTTTTCTCACGGGTTGGATTTCCTCGGGAGATTATCTCAGACCAGGGTACCCAGTTTACAGCAGAGGTGACTAACCAACTGTGGAAGCTGTGCGGCATAAAGTCCATTAGAAGCGCCCCGTACCACCCGCAAACCAATGGGTTGTGTGAACGCTTTAACGGGATGTTAAAACCGCTCATTGGGACTTTTACCAGGACCTACAGGGACTGGGAGAAATTCTTGCCTCACCTCCTGTTTGCCTATCGAGAGGTGCCCCAAGAATCCACAGGGTTGTCCCCATTCGAACTGGTATATGGGAGACGGGTAAGGGGACCCCTAGACTTAGTGCTAGAACACTGGGAAGGGGAGGGCACCATAGAAGGGCTACCTATTGTATCCTATGTGCTGGAATTCCGGGACAGCCTACAGCTGACCCAGGCTGTACGTGGGAACATGCAGGTGGCCCATCGGCGCCAGCGCGTATTGTACGATCGGAGGGCCAGAGAGCGCACCTTGGAAATAGGGCAGAAGGTCCTGGTGTTAGAGCCCACTAGGCAGAACAAGTTCCAAGCTGCTTGGCAGGGGCCCTACCAGGTAGTGGGGAAAATAGCCGACACCACCTATAATGTCGCCGATTGTGACGACCCCAGGGTTATCCGCATGTTCCACGTGAATATGCTGAAGCCCTCTCGGGCGTGCCCTGAAGAGGTAGTGGCCATCTGTGCACCTGAAGCAGAGGATTTAGCCGGACTTCCCTTGCCTGATGTCTTAGGGGAGAGGACTCAGTCTAAAACATGGGACCAGGTTCACTGGGGTGAAGACTTCGGTCCCCGGGAGAGACAGCAGGCGGAGGAGTTGTTGAGGCAGCGACAGAGGATGTTTTCGGGGAAACCCGGGTACACTCACCTGGCACAACACAAGGTTGAGACCCAGGATGAGACCCCCCTGCGACAACCCCCCTTCCGCGTCCCTGAGTCTGTACGAGAAGAAATGCGACAAGAGATACAAGAGATGTTGCGTTTAGGGGCCATTGAAGATTCAGATAGTCCCTGGGCATCCCCCGTAGTGTTAGTGCCCAAGAAAAACACCAAAAAGGACACATTCAAGAAAAAACACCAAAAACAGGCAAAGATGCTTACCTGTCTAAATAGGCCTCAATACAAATGCACAAGCAGGGTGCAGCGGACCCAAACAAAATAACAAATGCACAGGTGCAATACCTAATGAAACAGCCAGCCTTCAATAAGGGTTTGGCCGTGTGGTACACCAATGCACTAAGATAAAATACTCTGTATGTGGCGTGTTCACACAAGGAATACAAAGCATCTGGCTACAGCCTATTAATAACGCCCTACGGCGGGCAGCCCAGTGCTAAAATGCATCCCTTGTGAACAGAGGCCACAGTGTACAGAGGCCACATACAGAGTATTTTATCTAGTGCATTGGTGTACCACACGGCCAAACCCTTATTGAAGGCTGGCTGTTTCATTAGGTATTGCACCTGTGCATTTGTTAATTTGTTTGGGTCCGCTGCACCCTGCTTGTGCATTTGTATTGAGGCCTATTTAGACAGGTAAGCATCTTTGCCTGTTTTTGGTGTTTTTTTTAGTGCCCGAGAAGGATGGGACTACACGGTTTTGTGTAGACTATCGTAAGCTCAACGAGAAAACAGTGACGGATGCGTATCCCATGCCGCGTGTGGATGACTTGTTAGACCGGCTGGCAGGGGCAAACTATTTGACCACCATCGATCTATGCAAAGGCTACTGGCAGATTCCACATAGTTGGCATTTGTCACACCGTTTGGCTTATTCCAGTTTCGAGTTATGCCATTCGGGATGAAGACTGCCTCGGCGACCTTCCAGAGGCTGGCTGACCGGCTTCTGGATGGTCTCCAGGACTATGCGTGTACCTACCTGGATGACATCGCCATCTACAGCGCGACATGGGAAGAGCATCTAAATCACCTAGAGACAGTATTAGACAGGATCCACAAGGCCGGAATCACCCTGAACCCAAACAAGTGTCACGTGGGCAAAGCAGAGGTTCAGTATTTAGGGCATTGGGTGGGATGTTATGACCTGGTGGTCAGGACAATAATGGACCTGGTGGTTAAGAGCACACGGAATGACCTGATAGTTACTGATAATAAAGGACGAGCTCTGGGACGTGGGAACTCTGCTGACCGCAATCCCTAATCCTATCAGACACACTAGAAATAGCCGTGGATTGCTCCTAACGCTCCCTATGCAACTCGGCACAGACTAAGGAACTAGCTAGCCCTGAAGATAGAAAAATAAAGCCTACCTTGCCTCAGAGAAATTCCCCAAAGGAAAAGGCAGCCCCCCACATATAATCACTGAGTAAAGATAAAAATACAAACACAGAGATGAAATAGATTAAGCAAAGTGAGGCCCGAATTGCTGAACAGACTGAGGATAGGAAAGGTTGCTTTGCGGTCAGCACAAAAACCTACAAAAAGACCACGCAGAGGGCGCAAAAAGACCCTCCGCACCGACTCACGGTGCGGAGGCGCTCCCTCTGCGTCCCAGAGCTTCCAGCAAGCAAGACAACAATAAAAATAGCAAGCTGGACAGAAAAATAGCAAACCAAAGTAAATACAAGCAGGAACTTAGCTTCTGCTGGGAAGACAGGTCACAAGAACGATCCAGGAGTGAACTAGACCAATACTGGAACATTGACAGGTGGCATGGAGCAAAGATCTAAGTGGAGTTAAATAGAGCAGCCAGCTAACGAATTAACCTCGTCACCTGTGGAAGGAAACTCAGAAACACCCACCAGTGGAAGTCCATGGACAGAACCAGCCGAAGTACCATTCATGACCACAGGAGGGAGCCCGACAACAGAATTCACAACAGTACCCCCCCTTGAGGAGGGGTCACCGAACCCTCACCAGAGCCCCCAGGCCGACCAGGATGAGCCAAATGAAAGGCACGAACCAGATCGGCAGCATGAACATCAGAGGCAAAAACCCAGGAATTATCTTCCTGACCATAACCCTTCCACTTGACCAGGTACTGGAGTTTCCGTCTCGAAATACGAGAATCCAAAATCTTCTCCACCACATACTCCAACTCCCCCTCAACCAACACCGGGGCAGAAGGATCAACGGATGGAACCACAGGCGCCACGTATCTCCGCAATAACGACCTATGGAACACATTATGGATGGCAAAAGAAGCAGGAAGGGCCAAACGAAATGACACAGGATTGATAATCTCAGAAATCTTATACGGACCAATGAAACGAGGCTTAAACTTAGGAGAGGAAACCTTCATAGGAACATAACGAGACGACAACCAAACCAAATCCCCACCACGAAGTCGGGGACCCACACAGCGCCGGCGGTTAGCGAAACGTTGAGCCTTCTCCTGGGACAATGTCAAATTGTCCACCACATGAGTCCAAATCTGCTGCAACCTGTCCACCACAGTATCCACACCAGGACAGTCCGAAGGCTCAACCTCCGTCAGAAACGATGTTCTCCGGGATACCATGTAAACGAACCACATGCTGGAAAAACAATGGCACCAAATCAGAGGAGGAAGGCAATTTAGACAAAGGTACCAAATGGACCATCTTAGAAAAGCGATCACAAACCACCCAAATGACCGACATCTTTTGAGAGACGTGGAGATCCGAAATAAAATCCATAGAAATATGCGTCCAGGGCCTCTTCGGGACCGGCAAGGGCAAAAGCAACCCACTGGCACGAGAACAGCAAGGCTTAGCCCGAGCACAAGTCCCACAGGACTGCACAAAAGAACGCACAACCCGTGACAAAGACGGCCACCAAAAGGATCTAGCCACCAAATCTCTGGTACCAAAGATTCCAGAATGCCCAGCCAACACTGAACAATGAATCTCAGAGATAACTCTACTAGTCCATCTATCAGGGACAAACAGTATCTCCGCTGGGCAACGGTCAGGTCTATCAGCCTGAAATTTTTGCAGCACCCGCTGCAAATCAGGGGAGATGGCAGACAAAAATTACCCCCTCTTTGAGAATACCCGCCGGCTCAGGAACACCCGGAGAGTCAGGCACAAAACTCCTTGACAGGGCATCAGCCTTCACATTCTTAGAGCCCGGAAGGTACGAAACCACAAAATCAAAACGGGAGAAAAATAACGACCATCGAGCCTGTCTCGGATTCAACCGTTTGGCACACTCAAGATAAGTCAAATTCTTGTGATCCGTCAAGACCACCACGCGATGCTTGGCTCCTTCAAGCCAATGACGCCACTCCTCGAATGCCCACTTCATGGCCAACAACTCACGATTACCAACATCATAATTACGCTCAGCAGGCAAAAACTTTCTAGAAAAGAAAGCACATGGCTTCATCACCGAGCCATCAGAACTTCTTTGCGACAAAACAGCCCCTGCTCCAATCTCAGAAGCATCAACCTCAACCTGAAACGGGAGCGAAACATCTGGCTGGCACAACACAGGGGCAGGAGAAAAACGACGCTTCAACTCCTGAAAAGCCTCTACAGCTGCAGAAGACCAATTGACCACATCAGCACCCTTCTTGGTCAAATCAGTCAACGGTTTAGCAACACTAGAAAAATTAGCGCTGAAGCGCCGATAAAAATTAGCAAAGCCCAGGAACTTTTGCAGGCTCTTCACAGATGTCGGCTGAGTCCAATCGTAAACGGCTTGGACTTTAACAGGGTCCATCTCGATAGTAGAAGGGGAAAAAATGAACCCCAAAAATGAAACCTTCTGAACTCCAAAGAGACACTTTGACCCCTTCACAAACAAGGAATTCGCACAAAGGACCTGGAACACCATTCTGACCTGCTTCACATGAGACTCCCAATCATCCGAAAAGACCAAAATATCATCCAAATACACAATCAGGAATTTATCCAGGTACTCTCGGAAGATGTCATGCATAAAGGACTGAAATACTGATGGAGCATTGGAAAGCCCGAATGGCATAACCAGGTACTCAAAATGGCCCTCGGGCGTATTAAATGCTGATTTCCATTCATCGCCTTGTTTAATACGCACAAGATTATACGCCCCTCGAAGATCTATCTTGGTGAACCAACTAGCCCCTTTAATACGAGCAAACAAATCAGACAGCAACAGCAAAGGATACTGAAATTTGACTGTAATTTTATTAAGAAGGCGGTAATCAATACAAGGTCTCAAAGAACCATCCTTCTTGGCCACAAAAAAGAACCCTGCTCCTAACGGTGATGACGACGGGCGAATATGGCCTTTCTCCAAGGATTCCTTTATATAACTCCGCATAGCGGCGTGTTCTGGCACAGATAAATTGAACAATCGGCCCTTAGGAAACTTACTACCAGGAATCAAATTAATTGCACAATCGCAATCCCTATGAGGAGGTAGGGCACTGGCTTTGGGCTCATCAAATACATCCCGATAATCCGACAAAAACTCTGGAACTTCAGAAGGAGTGGAAGACGAAATAGACAAAAATGGAACATCACCATGTACCCCCTGGCAACCCCAGCTGGACACAGACATAGATTTCCAGTCCAATACTGGATTATGAACCTGCAGCCATGGCAACCCCAAAATGACCACATCATGCAGATTATGCAACACCAGAAAGCGGATATCCTCCTGATGTGCAGGAGCCATGCACATGGTCAATTGGGTCCAGTACTGAGGCTTATTCTTGGCCAAAGGCGTAGCATCAATTCCTCTCAATGGAATAGGATACTGCAAGGGCTCCAAGAAAAAACCACAGCGCCTAGCATACTCCAAGTCCATCAAATTCAGGGCAGCGCCTGAATCCACAAATGCCATAACAGAATAGGATGACAAAGAGCAAATCAGAGTAACGGACAATAGAAATTTAGACTGTACCGTACCAATGGTGGCAGACCTAGCGAACCGCTTAGTGCGCTTAGGACAATCGGAGATAACATGAGTGGAATTACCACAGTAAAAACATAGCCCATTCCGACGTCTGTGTTCTTGCCGTTCAGCTCTGGTCAAAGTCCTATCACATTGCATAGGCTCAGGCCCATGCTCAGATAGTACCGCCAAATGGTGCACAGCTTTACGCTCACGCAAGCGTCGATCGATCTGAATGGCCAAGGACATAGACTCATTCAGACCAGCAGGCATGGGAAACCCCACCATGACATCCTTAAGGGCTTCAGAGAGACCCTTTCTGAAGATTGCTGCCAGGGCACATTCATTCCACTGAGTGAGCACAGACCACTTTCTAAACTTCTGACAATATATCTCCGCTTCATCCTGACCCTGACACAGAGCCAGCAAGATTTTCTCTGCCTGATCCACTAAATTAGGTTCGTCATAAAGCAATCCAAGCGCCAGGAAAAACGCATCAACATCACGCAATGCCGGATCTCCTGGCGCAAGGGAAAATGCCCAGTCTTGAGGGTCACCACGTAAAAAAGAAATAATGATCTTTACTTGTTGAACACGGTCACCTGAGGAGCGAGGTTTCAAGGCAAGAAACAATTTACAATTATTTTTGAAATTCAAGAACTTAGATCTATCACCAAAAAAACAAATCAGGAATTGGAATCCTAGGCTCTGACATTGGATTCTGAACCACAAAATCTTGAATGTTTTGTACCCTTGTAGTGAGATTATCCATCCAGACAGACCTTGAGTGTCCATGTTTACACCTGTGTCCTGAACCACCCAGAGGTAAAGGGGAAAAGAGAGACAAAACACACTGCAAAGAGAAAAAAAATGGTCTCAGAACTTCTCTTATCCCTCTATTGAGATGCATTAGTACTTTGGGCCACCTGTACTGTTATGACCTGGTGGTCAGGACAATAATGGACCTGGTGGTTAAGAGCACACGGAATGACCTGATAGTTACTGATAATAAAGGACGAGCTCTGGGACGTGGGAACTCTGCTGACCGCAATCCCTAATCCTATCACACACACTAGAAATAGCCGTGGTTTGCTCCTAACGCTCCCTATGTAACTCGGCACAGCCTAAGGAACTAGCTAGCCCTGAAGATAGAAAAATAAAGCCTACCTTGCCTCAGAGAAATTCCCCAAAGGAAAAGGCAGCCCCCCACATATAATCACTGAGTAAAGATGAAAATACAAACACAGAGATGAAATAGATTTAGCAAAGTGAGGCCCGACTTACTGAACAGACTGAGGATAGGAAAGGTTGCTTTGCGGTCAGCAGAAAAACCTACAAAAAGACCACGCAGTGGGCGCAAAAAGACCCTCCGCACTGACTCACGGTGCGGAGGCGCTCCCTCTGCGTCCCAGAGCTTCCAGCAAGCAAGACAACAATAAAAATAGCAAGCTGGACAGAAAAATAGCAAACCAAAGAAAATACAAGCAGGAACTTAGCTTCTGCTGGGAAGACAGGTCACAAGAACGATCCAGGAGTGAACTAGACCAATACTGGAACATTGACAGGTGGCATGGAGCAAAGATCTAAGTGGAGTTAAATAGAGCAGCCAGCTAACGAATTAACCTCGTCACCTGTGGAAGGAAACTCAGAAACACCCACCAGAGGAAGTCCATGGACAGAACCAGCCGAAGTACCATTCATGACCACAGGAGGGAGCCCGACAACAGAATTCACAACAGTGGGAAGTGGGAAACAGAGACCAGAACCAGCCAAGATTGAGGCCATAGCCAAATGGTCCACCCCACGCACTAAAACCCAGGTCATGGCGTTTCTAGGGACAGCGGGGTATTACAGGAAATTTGTTCCCAATTACAGCAGCGTAGCCAACCCCTCACTGATCTGACCTGTAAGAACCAACCCCACCAGGTCACTTGGACCCCAGAGTGTGAGGAAGCCTTCCGCCAGCTAAAGGACGCCCTCACCAATACCCCTGTATTGGCCACACCCGATCCAACTAAACGTTTCCTGGTCCACACAGACGCTTCTATGTTTGGATTGGGGGCAGTACTGAGCCAAGTCGGGACGGACGGCCAAGAACACCCGGTAGCTTACCTTTGTCAGAAACTACTGCCCTGTGAAGTGAGCTATGCGGCCATCGAGAAGGAGTGCCTGGCAATAGTATGGGCACTCAAAAAGTTACAACCATATTTGTATGGACGACAGTTTTCCCTCCTAACGGACCATAATCCCCTAGTCTGGCTTAATCGGGTCTCCGGAGACAACGCCAGATTACTGCGGTGGAGTTTAGCCCTACAACCTCTGGACTTCACCATCCATTACAGACCCGGCAAACAAAACGGTAATGCCGATGGACTAAGTCGACAAACGGAACTTGTACCAACCCCATAAACTTCGGTCATCCCCAAACCGATCCGTTAAGGATCAGACTGTGTATGCCGATCGCGTCGCTGAAAAGGTGAGCCGTGTTACAGAACCCCCCAGCACCAAGAATATGTTATGCTATAAATATATATTATGTGTAATAGGTTCCATGTGAAATGCATCAGTCCACAGGCTGCATCCCTGGGCAGAGAGGACAAGATATCCCCCTTCTGTCCTCCCCCCACCTTTGTAATTTCCCCAGTAAATACCAGCAGGCTCCGGCCCCCTGCAGCTATTGTAATGTATGTCTGGCCTGTTTTTTCTATTGGCCTGCCCTGTGTCTCTGTGTAATATACTCTGTGTGCTGTAAATAAAGTGTGTTCTTTTAGACTGGAAATACCTGGAGTAGCAGTCAGCTTTTATATGCTCCCATGTAATCAAGAAATCCTAGCCAGTGTCCTTCATTCAGAATCCAGCAAAAGCAGGATGGACCTCCTGAAACACAGGGGGGGGGGTTATGAAAGAGGTACTACAGCACAGTAGACCCCGTTACAAGGTTGTCTACACATCTACCGATAACTGCCAAGACCCAAGTGTAAACCCCAAGTATCGTGTCCCATTCATGAGCGGAGAGGAGACTTCACAGTCTACGGATACCTCCTGAGATGCACACACAATACACAAGTTTCGTGCCCTTCTCCCAATCAACAGACCGATGTATGACAAGCCGATCGTGTACATTGCGGCAGTTATCATTTTCTACGCTCATCCCTCAATGCAAAAGTGAATGTAGCTGGACTGATCTCTTAATAGTGATGAAAAACTTTTAAATCTCTTGGATTTCGCTCCCCAAATGACCTGAAAACACATCAAAAAGTATCACAGTATGTCCCATGTTCTGGGCCAGAGGCCTGTGGAGTCAGTAAGCCAAACTTGCCAAGGCTATGGAGTTGGTATGCTAAACCGCCGACTCAGACTCCTCAATTTCCATGACACCGACTCCAACTCCACGGCCCTGCTGACAGGGACACGGAAAATCAAAATTCTCAACTTTAAAGTCTCCTAGTTTGGGGTCTTATCAAACCAGTTCCCAGTATGTGGCCTCATACTTTAGTGACAGATGCTGTATCATGTGCCTTTACCACCAGCATCGTTCCACATCAGAACACAATCTAAACTTACAAAGGTAAGTAGTGTGAGCGTTGATCAACTGACTACAAACTCAACCGCAGAATCTCACACCACCGACCAATATTCGGCTGCTCATCTTTCTTCAGTAGCGTCTTAAAGTCCCAGCAGTTCCGCTACTATAGTAACCAACGTGAAGATACCACTATTTATTTCCCTCTCTCTACTATAATTACGACTACAATGACGACCATGAAATCAGTGAGTGACGCCGGCTAAATAAAAGCCTTGAAATAAACCCCGTGGTGCTAAAGAGTAGCCTAACATAAAACTGGAGCGTGATGGACAGAAACCATAGAAAGCCCTACATACGTTCATCCACACCATAATGCATATTTCTGCAATCACAGCCGTGAGGCCGATGTGTGCAAGATGATGTCCTGTATATTTCAGGCTACAGGACGCACCCAAGGTGTAGAAAGCAGAAGCAAGGAAAAATATTTCCTACATACTAAAATATCAGTGCTGGAGAAAAGAAGTGGAAGGGTCAATATCACTAATATTATTGCACTAGGGAAGAATAGTGAAGGAAGAGATGCTAGTGTTCTCTGCAGCATGTGTGTTATACCATACAGCTGTACAGCACACACATTACATACACTCGGCAGCACACACATTATACACACTGAAGCACACACATTACACACATCAGTCTACAGCACACACATCAGTCTACAGCACACACATCAGTCTACAGCACACACATACAGTCTGCAGCACACACATTACACACTCTGCAGCACAGACACATTACACACACTGCAGCACACAGTATACACTCTGCAGCACCCACATTAAACACTCTCTGCAGCACACACATTACACACTCTACAGCACCCACATTTAACACTCTCGGCAGCACCCAGATTTCACACTCTCTGCAGCACACACATTACACACTCTGCAGCACAGTATACACTCTCTGCAGCACACACATTAAACACTCTCTGCAGCACCCACATTACACACCCTCTGCAGCACATATTACACACTCTCTGCAGCACACATATTACACACCATCTGCAGCACACACATTAAACACTCTGCAGCACCCACATTACACACCCTCTGCAGCACATATTACACACTCTCTGCAGCACACATATTACACACTCTCTGCAGCACACATTACACACACTTGGCAGCACATACACAACACTACTGCATGTACATGAACACACAAACTCTGCTACATATAGGAGAAGGCAGCACACAAACACTAAACTACACTACACATACAAACAATACACATACTACAGGGAGCGCTTCTTTCGATAATGGTTGTTACAAATCATCCTTAGGTTTGGCATCAGCATTACAGGCTGTCAGCATTACAGGCTAGGCTGCACGCAGTGCCTTGATCGATCCGCAGAGTGAAGCAATGGTGTGCAGTGATCCCCTTTCCAGCCTATTTTATTAATTGCACTATTCAAATTGTACAGACACACAGAAAAAAAAAAGATATCATACTATGCTTTAAAATAAAATAGTAATTTAACAAAGACAACATGTCGCATGCTATTAACTTGTAGTTATGAACCTGAACGATTAATAAGTTTTAATTCTTTCCGGCCCCTTGTCCGTATCCCAGGGACTGCAGTGCTTTGACCACCGACCATTTAATTCCTCCCTACACTGTAAGCAGGTACTGAACACTGTGGCGCATGCAATGTAGGATTACATCCTGACACTGACCAAAGCAAGGATGTTCTTTATGGGTGAAGTTAGTGCCCTTTGCCTTTCCAATCCTCTAATGCCAGCTGCCACAGCGTCTCCTATGTGATGTATGTGCACCAGTTCCACGGTCTCCTATGTGATGTATGTGCACCAGTTCCACGGTCTCCTATGTGATATATATGCACCCATTCCATTGTCTCCTATGTGATACAGTGGGGAAAATAAGTATTATATACACTGCCGATTTTGCAAGTTTTCCCACCTACAAGGAATGGAGAGGTCAGTAATTTTTATCGTAGGTACACGAACTGTGAGACAGAATCTAAAAAAAAAAATCCAGAAAACCACATAGCATAATTTTTACATTTACATTTTAATTTGCATTGTATTGCATGAAATTAGTATTTGATACAATAGAAAAACAGAACTTAATATTTGGTACAGAAATCTTTGTTTGCAATTACAGAGGACAAATGTGTTCTGTAGTTCTTGACCAAGTTTGCACACACTTCAGCAGGGATTTTTTGCCCACTCCTCCATACAGATCTTCTCCAGATCTTTCAGGTTTTGGGGATGTCACTGGGCAACATTGAGTTTATTACCTCCAAAGCTTTGCTGTTGGGTCCATTATTTAGTTGCCCTAGCTGTGTGTTTCGAGTCATTTTCATGCTGGAAGACCAAACCACAACCCATCTTCAATGCTCTTACTGAGGGAAGTTGTTGGCCAAAATCTTGCGATACATGACCCCATCATCCTCCCTTCAATATGGTGCAGATGCCCTGTACCCTTTGCAGAAAAGCACCCCCAATGTATGAGGTTTCCCCACCATGCTTCACGGTTGTTACGGTGTTCTTGAGGTTGTACTCTTCTTCCTCCAAACACAGCCAGTGTACCCTATGTGCTGTATATACACCAGCCTCCAATTTTTCCTGTGTGATGTATATTCACCAGTCCTAGTGTCTCCTATGTATACAGCAGTCTCAGTCTATCCTATATGGTGTATATACTTCAGACCTCGCACTGGCAAGCTTGGAGCAGATCATTACAAAACTGATCATTGCAGAGAGTCGAGCTATGACATTAGGGGTGAAATAATTGACCTAACAGAAGTGGTTAATTTCCAAGTTGATAATTTTGTACACCCCCCGAATTATGGTATAAATATCCAAATAGCCCTTGGCAAAAAAAAGTTCCAACCCTGGATAACAGGATATGGTAGGTGTCTTTTTGGTGTAAAATGTGAGATAATGAATGGTTCCGTACCAAACCTCAGATTGGCCCATTTTTCTCTTTTATAGATTCTTATTCATCTCTATTCAAGTTAACCAAACTGAGGTCCTTAAAAGGAATCAGTCACCAGGTTATTGCTACTCCACCTGAGAGCAGCATGATGTATAGGCCGAGATCCCGAATCCAGAAATGTATCACTTACTGTGCGGCTTGTTGTAGTTTTGATAAAAATCACTGTTTTCTCTGCTGCAGATCTACTAGTTCTGACTGAGTTCTGTATAACCCCCATCCACACCACTGATTGTCAGCTTTCTGCCTTTGCACAGTATACACAGATAGATTCCAATCAGTGGTAGGGGCATAATCTGACTAAATGGTAGCAAGTTTACTAGTCTGTGACTGAAAATCACTGTTTTGTCAGCAGGAGATTATCAAAACTACAACAAGAAGCCCAGTAAGTGACACATCGCTGGAATCAGGGTTTCTGACCAATGCTGCTCTCAGATTTAGTTGAAAGAAGATAGCGACAGATTCACTTTAAATGGGGTATACAACTATTAAGTTATCACCCATCCATTGTGCTCCATCTCTGGCAGTCCCATAGCGAATGAGTGGAGTGTCGGGGGAACATGCAAGCTGCAGCTCCACTCAACATAGGACAAAAATTTCTTGTTCTAATGATCGGCAACACTCACTGATAACCCTATTGACCTAGAGGTTGTTGCCTACCCCCTGCATAGGTGATAACATTTTTGTAATACCCCTTTATGCTTTAATATTTACTCTAGACATTATTTCCATAAAAAATATCTTCCAAAGTAAAGTGGTTATCTGGGACTTTATTTATTTTTTGGTATGAGACCAAGAAGTTACCGGCAGGTAGTTGCTCTCCTGTTTCACTGCCGATGTCATGCTGATTGACCGCTGACTCCCCACAGTTAGGCAGCGAGAAGCAGGCTGTCAATCAGCATGACATGAGCAGTGACATCCCACTAATAGAAGACACAAAAGAGAATGGTAAAACCAAAAACACTCAGTTTGAAAAAATGTTTGCAGTAATCCGCAAGTGCTAGTAAAAGATGTAAATAACAGGGTACCCTGTTATTTACATCTTTTACTAGCACTTGCGGATTACTGCAAACATTTTTTCAAACTGAGTGTTTTTGGTTTTACCATTCTCTTTTGTGTCTTCAGGTTTCTTGGTGGTGTGTGAACATGTTCTTACAGACTTGTTCACTGTGCAAGTAGCCCATGTGTTCCTGTTTCCATGATTGTTCTCTTGTGTCTACAAGACTGGGGAGTTCCACCACTCCTCTTGGGCTAGCTGCACAAAAGCTGTTCTGCCCTGTATGCACACATGGATTTTTCCTCTCTGAACCCTGTTCACACAGGTTATATACAGATGATCAGGTTTTTAAATACATCAGATAGGGATTGCATACATTAGTTAGGACTGCTCTGATATGGGTATACCGTGAAGATTGGTAGAGCAGCTTAGTATACATTTTTTGCAAAAAACGTATCAACCAAATACCCTGTTATTTACATCTTTTACTAGCACTTGCGGATTACTGCAAACATTTTTTCAAACGGAGTGTTTTTGGTTTTACCATTCTCTTTTGTGTCTTCAGGTTTCTTGGTGGTGTGTGAACATGTTCTTACAGACTTGTTCACTGTGCAAGTAGCCCATGTGTTCCTGATCCCACTAATAGAGCAGCTTCTCTTCTGCTCTGCTCCATCAATGAAGCAGGAGACTTGCCGGCTGGAGCGGTCTGTGACTGTTCTAAACCAAAACAGATCAATGCAAGGCAGCAAAAGCTAGTAAGTTTATAGCTCCATAGGAAAAAATAGGTTAAGCCCCGGATAACCCCTTTAACTTAAAAAGGGTTAAATCAGCATGCGTTCTAAATGTATTCATACGATCAAGGTTTGACTTCTGAGAGCCAAGAACAAAGCAGTGGAAGCGCCAGTTCGGACATCAGAGCCAACTTTGGAGGGGAGATTCATTCATTAACCCCGCTGCTCTGTTCATAATGGCTATACACTTGTACTGCTTAGGTCGATATGACCTATTAAAGTCTGTTCATTGACGTTAAGCTACTCTAAGCGTATTAATTGAATACCAGTTAGATTATTTAATTGTAGGTGAACATGGTTGGTCAAAAACAAATGAAAATCAAAACTTCAGTTGGCTTTATTTTCCTTAGAAAAAAGATGTATAGGTTCATTTATTGCTAAATTCAGGCATTCTTACATTATGCACAGAAATAACTCACATGTGCCCTATGTGAATATTTACTATAAGTGGAACATGTAATATTTCTTTATCACAGAAGATGGACAAATGCTGCATCTTTTCCCTTTAGTCTTTTTCCAGGGATGGTGGAGGCCGTGGGTTCGCGGCGTTGTGCATGCTGCTGGATACGGCTTACTACGGCTGCTGCACCTTCACTTCAGGGTTTTACTTTTCTTCCTAAAATAGATGGTATAGCAAGAGACTTGCTAATTCTTCCAGGAAGTCTTCGTTTGTGCAGTTTATTGGCGTTCTAATTGGGGTTTATTGCACGCCATAAAACAAATGCATTGTAGGAAGATACATCAACTATGTTATAAAATAAAACCATTGGCCACTGATTGGTTTTGCGTCTGCTTGTGTACGTAGCCATTAGTTTATCCAATGCATCAACTGCCCCTTTGGTAGAGTTATAATCTAATATCATCTGCGGCTTTTTGTCATCATGACTACTGACTGCATAGTCATGGTGCCTCGTGCTCATCAGAATGAGCAGTTTGTTTTTGGGGGGGAATGTAAGAAACCACTGTCGTATCTCCAGTACAGTAAAACGTTGAACTATAAACGCCTCTTTTGCCGACACTGCCATAGGTTTACCACGACAGAAACTAGCCAAAAGACCACAGCGTCTGATTTCTTCTACTCCTGCACGGATTATAAGTACTTCACCATCTTATTAAACTGTGTGAATTTTAGCACTGCAGGGGTTAATCTGCTCAATTGAGAGCTCCTGAAGCATTAAGGCTCTCAGCTGTGCACAGTTAGCCACTCCCAGCTCTCATATAATCTGGGCCCTAGCTAGAATTCATTGTCAGAGCTAGCATATGCTGCATGGCTGGAGATTATTGGTAGTTATAGGTTTTTGGTGGATTTACCAGTGACTGTTGCTAGGTTTGGAGTGAGTGATAATTCCCTTTCTTCCCCTACTTTGGTTTAACCCCATCCTCCACTCCTCGGTGCATTCCTGTTGTATGTAAGAGTATGTTTGGTATTTTTCGTTACCCGTGATCGTATTACCTTGTTAGTCTGGTTGGTGTATTACGTTACACTACTATTCCCCTCTTCCCTGGGTGGTGGAAGAGTACAGACGGAGGGCGATTCAGGAGCAAAGGCAAGGTATGTGGCCCCAGAGTCTTCACCATCAGAAGTAATCCGGGGAACAGAGCAAGCTAGGATGCCCCTAGAAATAAGGACAGGTAAGGAGCCTCTGGTCCCAGGACACCCAACAACAGAGTCATGACAGAAACCTTGCGTCAGTTCAGGCTTGCTTTTTCTTACAGTCACATTCTGTCCTTTTTGTCCATATGTCAAATCTGAAACGACTCGCATTCCCAGATTCTTTTCAGGTTTCTCTCCAGGCTTTCTTCCTGTGTGTACGTGAGCGTTTTGAGCATATGAACTGCTGCTGTCCACAGTGTCCATATCTTGATAACGTACTTTGCTGGCTTACTCAGTAAATACTGTTTGATCGGGCACCTGACTCAGAATGAAACAAGTTGTTCATCCACAGTCACATTTTCACCAATATAGCATAATTTTGGAAGAATCGCTATATATTTATCCCAAAATTCTCTAATAACAGCTTGTTATTAGAGAATTATCTGATGTTAGATGACAATTTTCATGCCTGGGCAGAAGGCTGCAAGTTCCAAAATTACACACTTGTTTTTAGACTGAATTGCTTTCATTGGACTAATTGTCTCACCATATCCAACGTCAGAATCGGAATTCTCGTAATCACTTTCCACTTATGTGTTCCTCATCTTCGGACACTTCCTCCAGTTGGATATCTTCTTCAGAATCTGAGGCGTTGGCAAGCTGTTCAATTCAGCTTCACTCAATTGACGTCTTTTCATCCAACTTTCTAAATAATGGATATTCATGACATTCACCGGTTAAAATCAGCGTTGTGGAATAAAATAGCACTATATGAACAACATTAATAATAAAATCAAAGCAAACACTAACCAATTTAGAAACAATAAGTTTACAAACTACAGCGAAACAGACCTGTACTCAAAGCCCATCTATCTGCAGTAAATCATTTATGCACCCGAAAATATGGCAGATCTGTATAAAACACAAGTAACAATCATTTTATAAAAAAAAAACCTCGTAATAACAATACCTATCCATCAACGCCTCTAACCACAATTTTTCAGATCCTCAAAATAAATATGCAGCTTCACAACCTTTTTTTGACCCGAACAGTGCAGTAGGGCTAAGGTTTGGATCCTAGAATTATGCATCAACTGCAACAGTGCTAAAATGACTTTAAACTGTTTTAACTTTGCAGAGAGCATATTTCCCATAATCTCATTGATCAATCAATTTTACAACTGCATCTTCCTACGTCTCAGGCCGGCATCGTGTGTTCTGCTCATCACCTCCAGCTTTGCTGGTTTCATCTCTTCACGGCTCGATAAGTCTCCCTGACATCTCCTATGAAGCTGTGAGTTCAATATGAAGACCTAAAGCCGAGCAGCACAGTGGAAAGAATCTTACAAAATTGTTTTTTATGTACTTGTTGGAATGTTTGATGTCACTGCATTAATCCGGCACGCTTTTTTTTTTACGAGCACAGGCTATTAGAGGTTAGGATTTATCAATAGTGCAGCTTTTTAGTGTTCAAATACATGAGTCGGCCATCACTCAAGATTTTACTTATTAATTTAAAATTCACTGAAGTTCCAATACTCTTAATAAATGTGAAGGCCAAATATTACCATAAATAATATGTATATAGAAAAGCACTAGAAGCTGGATCTGAGTTTGCGGTGAGGGTTTTTTTTTTTTTTTTTTTTAAACCAGTTTTCGTTTCTGCAAAATTAGTTATTAACCCCTTTCCGACATCGGGCGTAATAATACGCTGATGTTAGATACCCTCCCTTTGATGAGGGCTCCGGCGCGGAGTCCATATCTTTTCCAACACGTCAGCTGTTTTGAACAGAAATCGCGATCCACCAGCGGCTGTTAACCCGTTAAATGCCGCTGTCCAACTGACAGCTACATTTAACATGAACTTCCACCAAGTGCGCTGGAAATCCCGCAGACCTCTATGGTTGTCACTGGCGGTTTGCTATGAGCAATTCTGGTACATACAGGCGATTTGTATATGTATTTGTAGATACACTGCTCGAAAAAATAAAGGGAACACAAACAGAATATAAGATTTACAACTGGAATATTTCAGAGATATCTAGGATGTAGGATTTTAGTGTTCCCTTTATCTTTTGAGCAGTATATATATATATATATATATATATATATATATATATATATATATATATATATATATATATATATACATACACACACATATATGCACATATCGCTATCTCTATACATACACACACACACAGAAACACACACACGCAGATACACACACAGATACACACATACATACACAGATACACACACACATACCGTATATACTCGAATATAAGCAGAGATTTTCAGCCCAAAAAAATGGGCTGAAAGTGCCCCTCTCAGCTTATACTCGAGTCATGGAAGGCGGGGGGGTCGTCGGTTGAGGGGGAGCGACGCCTGTCAAATAATCACCTGCTCCCAGCGCTCCTGACGAGGTCCCTGCATGTCCCACGGTCTGCGGGCGCGGCAGCTTCTTCCCCTGTTCAGCGGTCACTGGTACCGCTCATTAAAGTTATGAATATGGACTCCACTTCCATAGGGGTGGAGCTGCATATTCATCACTGTAATGAGCGGTGCCATGTGACCGCTCACTACAGGAAGAAGCTGCTGCTCCTGGAGACGTGGGACATGCAGGGACCGCGTCCGGAGCACTGGGAGGAGGCGAGAATCTCATATTCACCTTTCCGCGTTCCACCGCCGCCTCGTCTTCCGTGTCGTCTGCACTGACTGTTCAGGTCAGAGGGCACGATGATGTACTAGTGTGCGCGCCGCCCTCTGCCTGAACAGTCAGTGCGGAGAGACGGGACGCTGAGGAGCAGCGACGAGAGGTGAGTATGTCATTTTTTTAGTGCAGCAGCAGCATTACATGTGGCTATATGGAGCGTCTATGGGGTCATAAAGAACTGCATGGAACATTATATGGGGCATCTATGGGGCCATAATTGCATGGAGCATTATATGGGGCACTATATGGGGCCATAAAGAACTGCATAGAGCATTATATAGAGCATTATATGGGGCCATAAAGAACTGCATGGAGCATTATATGGAGCATCTATGGGGCCATAATGAACTGCATGGAGCATTATATGGGGCATCTATGGGGCCATAATCAGCTGCATAGAGCATTATATGGAGCATTACATGGGGCCATAAAGAACTGTATGGAGCATTATATGGGGCCTATTTGTATGGAGCATCTTATGGGGCCATAATGAACTGTATGGAGCATTATATGGGGCTCCTGATTCAATATGGATATTCAAAAACACTTAACCTACTGATGCCTCAATTAATTAATTTGACTTTTATTGGTATCTATTTTTATTTTTGACAGTTACCGGTACCTGGGGCATTTTCCACCCTAGGCTTATACTCTAGTCAATAAGTTTTCCCAGTTTCTTGATGCAAAATTTAGGGGGTCGGCTTATACTCAGAGAGATTATATATATATATATATATATATATATATATATATATATATATATATATATATATATATATATATATATATATATATATATATATATATATATATATACATACACACATACATACATACACATATACACACACACACACACATAAGGTGCCTACAAGTAGTATTCAACCCCCTGCAGATTTAGCAGGTTTACACATTTGGAATTAACTTGGCATTGTGACATTTGGACTGTAGATCAGCCTGGAAGTGTGAAATGCACCGCAGCAAAAAAGAATGTTATTTCTTTGTATATATTTTTTTTAAATTGTGAAAAGTCTTTTCAGAGGGTCATTTATTATTCAACCCCTCAACCCACCAGAATTCTGTTTGGTTCCCCTAAAGTATTAAGAAGTAGTTCAGGCACAAAGAACAATGAGCTTCACATGTTTGGATTAATTATCTCTTTTTCCAGCCTTTTCTGACTATTTAAGATCCTCCCCAAACTTGTGAACAGCACTCATACATGGTCAACATGGGAAAGACAAGGGAGCATTCCAAGGCCATCAGAGACAAGATCGTGGAGGGTCACAAGGCTGGCAAGGGGTACAAAACCCTTTCCAAGGAGTTGGGCCTACCTGTCTCCACTGTTGGGAGCATCATCCGGAAGTGGAAGGCTTATGGAACTACTGTTAGCCTTCCACGGCCTGGACAGCCTTTGAAAGTTTCCTCCCGTGCCGAGGCCAGGCTTGTCCGAAGAGTCAACGCTAACCCAAGGACAACAAGGAAGGAGCTTTGGGAAGATCTCATGGCAGTGGGGACATTGGTTTCAGTCAATACCATAAGTAACGTACTCCACCGCAATGGTCTCCATTCCAGACGAGCCCGTAAGGTACCTTTACTTTCAAAGCGTCACGTCAAGGGTTGTCTACAGTTTGCTCATGATCACTTGGAGGACTCTGAAACTGACTGGTTCAAGGTTCTCTGGTCTGATGAGACCAAGATCGAGATCTTTGGTGCCAACCACACACGTGACGTTTGGAGACTGGATGGCACTGCATACGACCCCAAGAATACCATCCCTACAGTCAAGCATGGTGGTGGCAGCATCATGCTGTGGGGCTGTTTCTCAGCCAAGGGGCCTGGCCATCTGGTCCGCATCCATGGGAAGATGGATAGCACGGCCTACCTGGAGATTTTGGCCAAGAACCTCCGCTCCTCCATCAAGGATCTTAAGATGGGTCGTCATTTCATCTTCCAACAAGACAACGACCCAAAGCACACAGCCAAGAAAACCAAGGCCTGGTTCAAGAGGCAAAAAATCAAGGTGTTGCAGTGGCCTAGTCAGTCTCCTGACCTTAACCCAATTGAAAACTTGTGGAAGGAGCTCAAGATTAACCCCTTCATGACCGGGGGATTTTTCGTTTTTCCGTGTTCGTTTTTCGCTCCCCTCCTTCCCAGAGCCATAACTTTTTTATTTTTCCGTCAATTTGGCCATGTGAGGGCTTATTTTTTGCGGGACGAGTTGTACTTTTGAACGACATCATTGGTTTTAGCATGTCGTGTACTAGAAAACGGGAAAAAAATTTCAAGTGCGGTGAAATTGCAAAAAAAGTGCAATCCCACATTGGTTTTTTGTTTGGCTTTTTTGCTAGGTTCACTAAATGCTAAAAATGACCTGCCATTATGATTCTCCAGGTCATTACGAGTTCATAGACACCAAACATGACTAGGTTATTTTTTATCTAAGTGGTGAAAAAAATTCCAAACTTTGCTAAAAAAAAAAAAAAAAAATTGCGCCATTTTCCGATACTTGTAGCGTCTCCATTTTTCATCATCTGGGGTCGGTTGAGGGCTTATTTTTTGCGTGCCGAGATGACGTTTTTAATGATAGCATTTCGGTGCAGATACGTTCTTTTGATCGCCCGTTATTGCATTTTAATGCAATGTCGCGGCGACCAAAAAAAACGTAATTCTGGCGTTTCGAGTTTTTTTCCCGCTACGCTGTTTAGCGATCAGGTTAATACTTTTTTTTATTTGATAGATCGGGCGATTCTGAGCGCGGCGATACCAAATATGCGTAGATTTGATATTTTTTTTATTGATTTATTTTGATTGGAGCGAAAAGGGGGTGATTTAAACTTTTATGTTTTTTTTATTTTTTTCACATTTTTTTAAACTTTTTTTTTTTTAACTTTTGCATTGCTTCAATAGCCTCCATGAGAGGCTAGAAGCAGGCACAACCCGATCGGCTCTGCTACATAGCAGCGATCTGCTGATCGCTGCTATGTAGCAGAATTGCACGTGTGCTGTGAGCGCCGACCACAGGGTGGCGCTCACAGCGACGGGCAATCAGTAACCATAGAGGTCTCAAGGACCTCTATGGTTACCATTCACAAGCATCGCCGACCCCCGATCATGTGACGGGGGTCGGCGATGACGTCATTTCCGGCCGCCCGGCCGGAAGCGGTAGTTAAATGCCGCTGTCTGCGTTTGACAGCGGCATTTAACTAGTTAATAGGTGCGGGCAGATCGCGATTCTGCCCGCGCCAATTACGGGCACATGTCAGCTGTTCAAAACAGCTGACATGTCCCGGCTTTGGTGCGGGCTCACCGCGGAGCCCTGCATCAAAGCAGGGGAGCCGGCATCGGACGGTATAGTACGTCCGATGCCGGTAAGGGGTTAAAGTCCACATGAGACACCCAAAGAACCTAGATAACTTGGAGAAGATCTGCATGGAGGAGTGGGCCAAGATAACTCCAGAGACCTGTGCCGGCCTGATCAGGTCTTATAAAAGACGATTATTAGCTGTAATTGCAAACAAAGGTTATTCCACAAAATATTAAACCTAGGGGTTGAATAATAATTGACCCACACTTTTATGTTTAAAATTTATAAAAATTTAACTGAGCAACAAAACTTTTTGGTTTGTAAGATTTATGCATCTGTTAATAAATCCTGCTCTTGTTTGAAGTTTGAAGGCTCTAACTTATTTGCATCTTATTAAACCTGCTAAATCATCAGGGGGTTGAATACTACTTGTAGGCACTGTACATATACATACATATACACATATTCATACACACATACAGTACAGATCAAAACTTTGGACACACCTCTTAAAGATTTTTCTGTATTTTTATGACTATGAAAATTGTACATTCACACTGAAGGCATCAAAACTATCAATTAATACGTGGAATTATATACTTAAAAAAGTGTGAAACAGAAATTATGTCTTATATTCTAGGTTCTTCAAAGTAGCCACCTTTTGCTTTGATGACTGCTTTGCACACTCTTGGCATTCTCTTGATGAGCTTCAAGAGGTAGTCACCGGATATGGTTTTCAATTAACAGGTGTGCCCTGTCAGGTTTAATAAGTGGGATTTCTTGCCTTATAAATGGGGTTGGGACCATCAGTTGTGTTGAGCAGAAGTCTGGTGGATACACAGGTGATAGTCCTACTGAATAGACTGTTAGAATTTGTATTATGGCAAGAAAAAAGCAGTTAAGTAAAGAAAAATGAGTGGCCATCATTACTTTAAGAAATGAAGGTCAGTCAGTCTGAAAAATTGGACAAAATTTGAAAGTGCCCCCAAGTGCTACAAAGAAACTGACTCACATGAGGACCGCCCCAGGAAAGGAAGACCAAGAGTCACCTCTGCTTCTGAGGATAAGTTTATCCGAGTCACCAGCCTCAGAAATCGCAGGTTAACAGCAGCTCAGATTAGAGACCAGGTCAATGCCACACAGTGTTCAACAGCAGACACATCTCTACAACAACTGCTAAGAGGAGACTTTGTGCAGCAGGCCTTCATGGTAAAATAGCTGCTAGGAAACCACTGCTAAGGACAGGCAACAAGCAGAATAGACTTGTTTGGGCTAAAGAACACAAGGAATGGACATTAGACCAGTGGAAATCTGTGCTTTGGTCTGATGAGCCCAAATTTGAGATCTTTGGTTCCAACCACCGTGTCTTTGTGCGATGCAGAAAAGGTGAACGGATGGACTCTACATGCCTGGTTCCCACCGTGAAGCATGGAGGAGGAGGTGTGATGGTGTGGGGGTGCTTTGCTGGTGACACTGTTGGGGATTTATTCAAAATTGAAGGCATACTGAACCAGCATGGCTACCACAGCATCTTGCAGCGGCATGCTATTCCATCCGGTTTGCGTTTAGTTGGACCATCATTTATTTTTCAACAGGACAATGACCCCAAACACACCTGCAGGCTGTGTAAAGGCAATTTCACCAAGAAGGAGAGTGATGGAGTGCTACGCCAGATGACCTGGCCTCCACAGTCACCAGACCTGAACCCAATCGAGATGGTTTGGGGTGAGCTGGACCACAGGGTGAAGGCAAAAGGGACAACAAGTGCTAAAGCATCTCTGGGAACTCTCAAGATTGTTGGAAGACCATTCCCGGTGACTACCTCGAAGCTCATTAAGAGAATGCCAAGAGTGTGCAAAGCAGTCATTAAAGCAAAAGATGGCTACTTTGAAGAACCTAGAATATAAGACATATTTTCAGTTGTTTCACACTTTTTTGTTAAGTATATAATTCCACATGTGTTAATTCATAGTTTTGATGCCTTCAGTGTGAATGCACAATTTTCATAGTCCTGAAAATACAGAAAAATCTTTAAATGAGTCGTGTCCAAACTTTTGGTCTGTACTGTATATATATGTGTGTGTTTAAGGTCGCCACAATATTGCATTAAAATGCAATAATGGGCGATCAAAAGATCGTATCTGCACCAAAATGGTATTGTTAAAAACGTCAGCTTGGCACGCAAAAAATAAGCCTTCACCCAATTCGAGATCTCGAAAAATGGAGACGCTACTGGTATTGGAAAATGACAATTTAGATTTTTTTTTTTTTTTTTTTTTTACAAACTTTGGAATTTTTTTTCACCGCTTAAGATAAAAAAAAAGAACCTGTACATGTTTGGTGTCTATGAACTCGTAATGATCTGGACAATTATAATGGCAGGTTAGTATTGGCATTTAGTGAACATCGTAAAAAAGCAAAAAAAAAAAAACATTGTTGAATTGCACTTTTTTGCAATTTCAACACACTTGAAATTACTTTACTGTTTTTCAGTACAATACATGGTAAAACCAATGGTGCCGTTCGAAAGTACAACTCGTCCCGCAAAAAACAAGCCCTCACATGGCTTATTGACGGAAAAATAAAAAAAGTTACGGCTCTGGGATGAAGGAGAGCGAAAAACGAAAACGCAAAACAAAAATACCTCCAGGCATGAAGGGGTTAATGGAAAAGACAAGTTTCTTCAGCGAACCCTCAAATCTGCCATCACAGTCTATTTGTAGCACAGGGTTTTCTTAATATGAAGCAGCCAGAGAAATCATTTTATGAGAATGATGCTCGCAGCTCATAAAATATAAATCTTATCTCTATCGTCATTTTTGTGAACTGTTCAGAAAACAAAAATCCATCCTATATTGAAACACTGCCCATACATAATTAAAATTTTTTATTATGTGCACATATAATAAAACAAAGTACAAATTTAACCCCTTCATCATGGATTTTTCACCTTCTTCCAAGAGCCATAACTTTTGTTTTTCCGTCCCATAGCCGTATGATAGATTGTTTTCTTGCGGGACGAGTGGTACTTTTGATTTAAATAATTTATTTTTTCATGTGATGCACTGAAAGAGGAAAAAAAATGCAAACTGATTTCAAATGTGCTAATTTGCACATGGAAACACAGGAAGCAATGGAATGAAACTTAAACCCTTAGTGACAGAGCCAATTTGGTACTTAATGACCGAGCCACTTTTTACAATTCTGCCACTGTCCCTTTATGAGGTTATAACTCTGGAACGCTTTAACGGATCCCGCTGATTCTGAGATTGTTTTTTCGTGACATATTGTACTTCATGTTAGTGGTAACATTTCTTCGATATTACTTGTGATTATTTATGAAAAAAATGGAAATGTGGCAAAAAATGTTAAAATTTTGCAAATTTCAAACTTTGTATTTTTATGCCCTTAACCCCTCAGCGACCGCCGATATGCTTTTTAACGGCGGCCGCTAAGGGTACTTAAACCACAGCGCCGTTAATTAACGGCGCTGTGGAAAAAGTAAATAGCGCCCCCCAGAGTCAGATTTTCTCCGGGGTCTCGGCTGCCGGGCGTAGCCGAGACCCCAGAGAACATGATTCGGGGTTTTTTTTACTGACCCCGCATTTGCGATCACCGGTAATTAACCGTTTACCGGCGATCGCAAAAAAAAAACGCGATCTCATTTTAATTTCTCTGTCCTCCGATGTGATCGCACATCAGAGGACAGAGAAAAGGGGTCCCAGATAGGTGAGTATCGGGGGGCTATCTCCCCCGGTGCTCCTCGTGGCTCCTGGTGGGCGCCGCCATCTTCAAAATGGCGGGCGCATGCGCAGTGCGCCCGCCGGCCGGCACCGGGAGAATCTTTGGGGTCTCGGCTGCCGGGGGTAGCCGAGACCCCAAAGAACATGATCGGGGTCGGTTTTACCGACCCCTGTTTTGCGATCGCCGGTAATTAACTGTTTACCGGCGACCGCAAAAAAAAATAAAAAATCAAAGTGTAATTCTCTGTCCTCTGATGTGATCGCACATCAGAGGACAGAGAAATAGGGGGATTCGGGGACCCTACCATACTCACCGGTGTCCCTGGATCCTCCTGCTGCTCCTCCTGGCTGCCAGGGAAAAGAAAATGGCGGGCGCATGCGCAGTGCGCCCGCCATCTATCGCCATCTGCCGGCCGACAGGAGAAGAGCAGTTAAGGATAAAATTAGGGTTAGAACTAGGGTTAGGGCTAGGGTTAGGGTTAGGGTTGGGGCTAAATTCAGGGTTAGGGTTCTTTCACACTTACGTCGGCACGGGGCCGTCGCAATGCGTCGGCCCGACATACCGACGCACGTTGTGAAAATTGTGCACAACGTGGGCAGCGGATGTAGTTTTTCAACGCAGCCGCTGCCCAATCCATGTCCTGGGGAGGAGGGGGCGGAGTTACGGCCACGCATGCGCGGTCAGAAATGGAGGACGCGACGTACAAAAAACGTTACATTGAACGTTTTTTGTGCCGACGGTCCTCCAAAACACAACTGATCCAGTGCACGACGGACGCGACGTGTGGCCATCCATCACGATCCGTCGGCAATAAAAGTCTATGGGCAAAAAAATGCATCCTGCGGGCACATTTGGAGGATCCGTTTTTTGTCCAAAACGACGGATTGCGACGGATGCCAAACGACGCAAGTGTGAAAGTAGCCTTAGGGCTAGGGTTAGGGTTGGGGCTAAAGTAAGGGCTAGGGTTGGGGCCAAAGTTAGGGTTAGATTTGGGGTTAGGGTTTGGATTAGAGTTGGTATTAGGGTTAGGGTTGGCATTAGGGTTACACTTGGGATTAGGGTTAGGTTTGGGATTAGGGTTAAGGTTAGGGTTGTGATTAGGGGTGTTTTGAGATTAGGGTTAGGTTTGAGGTTAGGGTTGAGATTAGGATTAGGGGTGTGTTGGATTTAGGGTTTTGATTAGGGTTATGGTTAGGGTTGACATTAGGGTTGTTTTGGGGTAAGGGTTGTGATTATCGTTAGGGTTAGTGATTAGGATTATGGATCGGGTTGGGATTAGGGTTAGGGGTGTGTTGGGGTTAGGGTTGGAGCTAGAATTGGGGGGGGTTTCCACTGTTTAGGCACATCAGGGGTCTCCAAACACGACAGCCAATTTTGCGCTCAAAAAGTCAAATGGTGCTCCCTCCCTTCTGAGTTCTGCCGTGCGCCCAAACAGTGGGCTACCCCCACATATGGGGCATCAGCATACTCGAGATAAATTGGACAACAAGTTTTGGGGTCCAATTTCTCCTGTTACCCTTGTGAAAATAAAAACTTGGGGGCAACAAAATCTTTTTTGTGGAAAAAAATATATTTTTTTATTTTCACGACTCTGCATTCTAAACTTCTGTGAAGCACTTGGGCATTTAAAGTTCTCACCACACATCTAGATAAGTTCCATGGGGGGTCTAGTTTCCAAAATGGGGTCACTTGTCGGGGGTTTCCACTGTTTAGGCACATCAGGGGCTCTCCAAACGCGACATGGCGTCCAATCTCAATTCCAGACAATTCTACATTGAAAAAGTAAAACGACACTCCTTCTCTTCCAAGCTCTGCGGTTCGCCCAAACAGTAGTTTACCCCCACATATTGGGTATCGACGTACTCAGGAGAAATTGCACTACAACTTTTTTGGTCTAATTTCTCCTGTTACCCTTGTGAAAATAAAAATTTGGGGGCAAAAAGATCATTTTTGTAGAAAAAAAATGTGATTTTTTATTTTCACGGCTCTACGTTATAAACTTCTGTGAAGCTCTTGGGGGTTCAAAGTGCTCAACACACATCTAGATAAGTTCCTTAAGGGGTCTAGTTTACAAAATGGTGTCACTTGTGGGGGGTTTCCACTGGTTAGGCACATCAGGGGCTCTCTAAACGTGACATGACGTCCGATCTCAATTCCAGCCAATTCTGCATTGAAAAAGTCAAACGGCGCTCCTTCACTTCCAAGCTCTGCGGTGCGCACAAACAGTGGTTTACCCTCACATATGCGGTATTGGCGTATTCAGGAGAAATTGCATAACAAAATTTATGGTTACATTTCTGTTTTTACACTTGTGAAAAAAAAAATGGTTCTGAATTAAAATGTTTGCAAAAAAAGTTAAATGTTCATTTTTTCCTTCCACATTGTTTCAGTTCCTGTGAAGCACGTAAAGGGTTAATAAACTTCTTGAATGTGGTTTTGAGAACCTTGAGGGGTGTAGTTTTTAGAATGGTGTCACACTTCGTTATTTTCTATCATATAGACCCCTCAAAATGACTTCAAATGTGATGTGGTCCCTAAAAAAAAAAAAAGGTGTTGTAAAAATGAGAAATTGCTGGTCAACTTTTAACCCTTATAACTCCCTAACAAAAAAAAATTTTGTTTCCAAAATTGTGCTGATGTAAAGTAGACATGTGGGAAATGTTATTTATTAACTATTTTTTGTGACATATCTCTCTGATTTAAAGGCATAAAAATACAAAATTTGAAAATTGCAAAATTTTAAAAATTTTCGCCATATTTCCATTTTTTTCATAAATAATCGCAAGTAATATCGAAGAAATGTTACCACTAACATGAAGTACAATATGTCACGGAAAAAAAAATCTCAGAATCAGCGGGGTCCGTTGAAGCGTTCCAGAGTTATAACCTCATAAAGTGACAGTGGTCAGAATTGCAAAAATTAGCTCGGTCATTAAGTACCAAATTGGCTCTGTCACCAAGGGGTTAAATCAGAGAGATATGTCACGAAAAATAGTTAATAAATAACATTTCCCACATGGCTGCTTTACATCAGCACAATTTTGGAAACAAAATTTTTTTTTGTTAGGGAGTTATAAGGGTTAAAAGTTGACCAGCAATTTTTCATTTTTACAACACCAATTTTTTTTTAGGGACCACATCACATTTGAAGTCATTTTGAGGGGTCTATATGATAGAAAATAACCAAGTGTGACACCATTCTAAAAACTGCACTCCTCAAGGTGCTCAAAACCACATTCAAGAAGTTTATTAACCCTTTACGTGCTTCACAGGAACTGAAACAATGTGGAAGGAAAAAATGAACATTTAACTTTTTTTTTGCAAACATTTTAATTCAGAACCATTTTTTTATTTTCACAAGTGTAAAAACAGAAATTTAACCATAAATTTTGTTGTGCAATTTCTCCTGAATACGCCGATACCCAATATGTGGGGGTAAACCACAGTTTGGGCGCACCGCAGAGCTTGGAAGTGAAGGAGTGCCGTTTGACTTTTTCAATGCAGAATTGGCTGGAATTGGGATTGGATGCCATGTCACGTTTAGAGAGCCCCTGATGTGCCTAAACAGTGGAAACCCCCCACAAGTGACACCATTTTGGAAACTAGACCCCTTAAGGAACTTATCTAGATGTGTGGTGAGCACTTTGAACCCCCAAATGCTTCACAGAAGTTTATAACGTAGAGCCGTGAAAATAAAAAAAATCAAATTTTTTCTAAAAAAAAAAAAAAAAATGATTATTTTGCCCCCAAAGTTTTATTTTCACAAGGGTAAGAGGAGAAATTAGACAACAAAAGTTGTTGTGCAATTTCTCCTGAGTACGTCAATACCACATATGTGGGGGTAAACCACTGTTTGGGTGCACCGCAGAGCTTGGAAGAGGAGTGCCGTTTTACTTTTTCAATGTAGAATTGGCTGGAATTGAGATCGGATGCCATGTCGCGTTTGGAGAGCCCCTGATGTGCCTAAACAGTATAAACCCCCAACAAGTGACCCCATTTTGGAAACTAGACCCCCCATGGAACTTATCTAGATATGTTGTGAGAACTTTGAATGCCCTTCACAGAAGTTTAGAATGTAGAGTCGTGAAAATATTTTTTTCTTCTTACACAAAAAAGATTTTTTAGCCCCCAAGTTTTAATTTTCACAAGGGTAACAAGAGAAATTGGACCCCAAAAGTTGTCCAATTTGTCCCGAGTATGCTGGTACTCCATATGTGGGGGTAAACCACTGTTTGGGTGCACCGCAGAGCTCGGAAGGGTAGGAGCGCCGTTTTGGAATGCAGACTTTGATAGAATGGTCTGTGGGCGTTACGTTGTGTTTGCAGAGCCCCTGATGTACCTAAACAGTAGAAACCCCCAAGTGACCCCATTTTGGAAACTAGACCCCCCCAAGGAACTTATCTAGATGTGTGGTGAGAACTTTGAATCCCCAAGTGCTTCACAGAAGTTTATAATGCAGAGTCGTGAAAATAAAAAATTTTCCACAAAAAAGATTTTTTAGCCCCCAAGTTTTTTATTTTCACAAGGGTAACAGGAGAAATTAGATCCCAAAAGTTGTTGTCCAATTTATCCCGAGTACGCTGATGCCCCATATGTGGGGGTAACCCACTGTTTGGGCGCACGGCAGAGCTCAGAATGGAGGGAGCACCATTTGACTTTTTGAGCGCAAAATTGGCTGTCGTGTTTGGAGACCCCCTGATGTACCTAAACAGTGGAAACCCCCCCAATTCTAACTCCAACCCTAACCCCAACACACCCCTAACCCTAATCTGAACCGGATCCATAATCCTAAAAACAACCCTAATGATAATCACAGCCCTTACCCCAAAACAACCCTAATCTCAACCCTACCCATAACCCTAATCAAAACCCTAAATCCAACACACCCCTAATCCTAATCTCAACCCTAACTTCAAATCTAACCCTAATCCCAATACACCCCTAACCTTAATCCCAAACGTAACCCTAATGCCAACCCTAACCCTAATACCAACCCTAATCCAAACCCTAATACCAACTCTAACCCTAACTTTAGCCGCAACCCTAGCCCTAACATTAGCCCCAACCCTAACCCTAAGGCTACTTTCACACTTGCATCGTGTGGCATCCGTCACAATCCGTCGTTTTGGACAAAAAAACGGATCCTGCAAATGTGCCTGCAGGATGCCTTTTTTGCCCATAGACTTGTATTGCCGACGGATGGCCACACGTCACATCCGTCGTGCACTGGATCCGTTGTGTTTTGGCGGACCATCGTCACAAAAAAAAAAAACTTTCAATGTAACCTTTTTTTGTAACGTCGCGTCCGCCATTTCCGTGCATGCGTGGCCATAACTCTGCCCCCTCCTCCCCAGGACATAGACTGGGCAGCGGATGCGTTGAAAAACTGCATCCGCTGACCACGTTGTGTACAATTTTCACAACGTGTGTCGGTACGTCGGGCCGACACATTGCGACGGCCCCGTACCGACGCAAGTGTGAAAGAAACCTAACCCTAGCCCTAACTTTAGCCCCAACCCTAACCCTAAATTTAGCCCCAACCCTAACTGTAATTTTAGTCCCAACTCCTCTTTCCTGCCGGCCGGCAGATGGCGGGCGCACTGCGCATGCGCCCGACATTTTATTTCCCGATGAAGAAGCCAGCGGGCAGGAGGGGACGCAGGAGGACCCAGGGACACCAGTAAGTATGATAGGGTCCCCGAATCCCCCTATTTCTCGGTCCTCTGATATGCGATCACATCAGAGGACAGAGAATTACATAGTTTTTTGGGTTTTTTTGTGACCGCCGGTAAACAGTTAATTACCAGCGATCGCAAAACAGGGGTTGGTAAAAAATGACCCCGATCATGTTCTTTAGGGTCTCGGTTACCCTGGCAGCCGAGACCCCAAAGATCCTCCGGGTGCCGGCCGGCGGGCGCACTGCGCATGCACCCGCCATTTTTTTGCCGGAAAAAGATGGCAGCGCCCATCGGGAGCCACGAGGAGCATCGGGGGAGACAGGTGAGTATCGGGGGGTTATCGGGGACCCCAGTTCTCTGTCCTCTGATGTGCGATCACATCGGAGGACAGAGAAATTAAAAGGGAAATCGCAACTCGGGGTCGGTAAAAAAAAAACCGCGAATCATGTTCTCTGGGGTCTCGGCTACGCCCGGCAACCGAGACCCCAGAGAAAATCCGACTCTGGGGGCGCTATTCACTTTTTCCACAGCGCCGTTAATTAACGGCACTGTGGTTTAAATACCTTTAACTGCTGCCGTTAAAAGGCGTATCGGCGGTCGTTAAGGGGTTAAAGGGAGAAGATACAGATTTGATATTAGAAAAAAAAATTGACAGTGAGGGTGATCAGTGAGTGGAACAGGCTGCCACGAGAGGTGGTGAGTTCTCCTTCAATGGAAGCCTTCAAACAGAGGCTGGACAGACATCTGTCTGAGATGGTTTAGTGAATCCTGGTTGAGCAGGGGGTTGGACACTATGAGTCTGGAGGTCCCTTCCAACTCTCTTTCAAATATTTTTATTGGTTTTTCATTATATATAGGGTATGGATAAGGGGGTAGGAAAAAAAAAAAAGAGGCAGGGAAGGGAAAGAAATCCCCAAGTAATATGGGGAATGCGGGAAGAAGAAAAGGCAGGCATATATACAAACATGCAGTAACATACATTTATCCAATAGTCTGTCGCTTCGTAATAGCACCTAAAAGAAAAGCATCCTTTCAGTGTAGTAAAACAATATGAAATCTTAACAATATTAAGTGTTGCTTAGGAGTTAAACCTAGAAGTAGAACAGTCAGTAGTTTAACAAACTATATGTAGCTTAAGCGTAGAATAACATAATTGATGCTTCATGTTAGTACTGAAAGTTGAGTACTGAGTAGTATCGTTGACCACTCAGTATTGTAAGCTATACAGTAATATATTATGCTAGAATAATGAACCTAAAAGTCTGTGAAGCAAAGGTAGAGTAGGTTGTGTAGTATAAGGCCTGCCACGTACGGGAAAGTCCTGTGGCGATCCTAAGACCGTGTGGAGGAAAGTTCGGTTCAATCCAGAAAAATTTTTTAAAAAAAGCTTTAAAAGTGGAATTATTTCACTTACTCAAATGTTTAGTCATAAATTACCCGCGTTGGAGTTTGGTCAGCCTGGGCAAATATCCCACTTCACTGCGGAGGGTGATCTGAAGGAGGCCTTAGAGAATTTAATTCCAGCACATTTGAGGAATTCAATGCCCTCACCCGGAGAAGAAATATGGGTTAATCCTGACAAATGTTTCACCTGGAGGGTTGAAGATCTAGTCCAGATATAAGGAAGTCCGGCTCTTAGAAGTTCGCACGTGATATGTGAGAAGGCTTTTCTTTTTTGCAGAGTGACTTTTGACAAGTCTTTGTAAAAGACCAAGTGGTTGTAAGGGGATGAAAGAAATCTCGGTTCCTTCGACATACCAAAAAGTGCATTCGTCACCCAATTTGGATAAAACGAAACAATAACGTCTCTTGACAGATCTTTTGAAAGCGAGGGTGGTCTACGTATTCTAATGGCTTTTTCGATCAAAAGACTTTCGTTCGCGTTAGGAAACAAGTGAAAGATCATTGAGGAAACGTAGTCTTTCAACTGAAAAGTCTGGATCATCTCTGGTATACCTCTGATCTTTATGTTATTCTTCCTTCTGAAATCCTCAAAATTAGCTAAGTTGGTTTTGAAGAGGTCCATATTTTTTTGAATCTCCTCCAATGAATTTGAGGGCTTGGGATTGGTTTGAAAAATGCTATGTTCGTTCTTTTTGTTTTTGTTGTTAGATACAATTGGTTCTGGAGCAAGCGGAGCGCCAACAGATGTGGTACAAGAAATTAACTCAGTGTCAGTAGTTACCGAGACTAGCATATCTTTAAAAAGTCTTTTTATGAAAACTTTGGATGCTTTTGAATTATTTATTTGTTTACAATCAAAATTGGCTCCTTTACCGCAAAGATTAGTTGTGATTAGAAAGGTTTTAAGCAAAGTCACCACGAAACCCTCAGTCGGGTAATCGTCGGATGCTGGGATATCTTCCAATAGTAGAAGATTAGGGGAAGGATTTTCAGACTTATAATTTTCAACAAGATTACAGTTCTCACATGGTATCTCGTTTATTGAGGAACTTTCAGAGAGGTCACTTGAATCGTGATCAGAAGTGTCAGTATTCTCAGAAAGCTCTTTTGAGTGTAATCCCTCCAGGCTCTCCAAGGATCCAAGAAAGCCGTTAGGTAGATCTGTCAATACGTCCTCGTCTTCTCCACCCCCATGGGCCCTTAGTGAAGCATCAAATCTTTTAAAGGAAGTGTCCAGAGCCTTGTAGAACTCTGATTTAATCTTAGGACTGTTCATCGAATCCCCGGACTCTCAGAGGCTCCCCCTGGTAGTGCCCCTTTAAGCCTCTCATTCTGAATGCCTGTGGTGGTATAGCAGGAAGGGCTAATTTTCAATAGGGTTATGGCCGCTTGAATGTAAGTTAGGAATATCATGTCTCCCATCAGTGCAATTGATCCCCTTTAGATCCCCTGTAATATGCTCATAGGGGGATGATTGTATGCACTGTATGGGAAGATGCTGCGATCTGCTTACCAGCGCTGATGTCCACTGGCCCCCTCCTGTCTCCTGCCTGGATCTCGATCTTCTGTCAGCGGTACTTAACAAATGTTTTCCTCCTCCATGTCAAAGCTCCCCCGGCGTGTTCCAGTGTCCTCCCCATCTATCTGCAGCGCTGAACCTTTGTCTCTGCACCAATGCTGGAGTCCTCAGCGTCAGGGCTTCCTCCTCTTGTCCCTGGCTCCTGCCGTGTGATCCAGGAGGTTCCCCCTCAGCGTTGCTGAGACTGGTCCCTTCAGATCTATGTGTGTCTGGGCAGTCTTAGTTTCTCCCCCGCAGCTGGTTGTGGCCGGGACTTCACCCCCTCTCTAGCCCTCGGCACAAACTCGGGCGCTTCATGATTCAGGGATCTCCCCTGACTCCAGGCGCTCTGCTGCTTCTCACAAGGCGGCAGAGCTGCGGAGTCATCCTTGGCTGCGCTCCACTTCCTGCCGGCGCCTGGGCTTACCGCGATCTTCCGTCTCGCCGCTGTGTTGCAGTCTGGTGTTGTTAGTGCCTCGTTGGAGGGGGTTTTCCACCCGGTTGGAGTCCTGCAGGTCTGTTGTAGGTTAGTTGAGAGTTTGGCGCTTGGAGAGTGGGCCTGGTCAGTTTGCTTGCCGACGCTGGAAGGCCTCTGCCAGGCATACTCCTGTTTCTTTGTCCCCGGGAGGTCTTCTCTTCTTGTAGCTTGACCCAGGCATATTAATGAAGCCTTTGGGTATGAAAATTCCACTTTTGTGTATGCTTATGCAGCTTGGATTAGGGAAATTGTAGGAGCTCCAGTGAAGCACGTCCTCTCCTATTCCCTTGCAAACCACGCCCCCGGGTCCCTTCCAACTAACATTTTAGGATTCTATGAAATTTCAAAAAAGAAGAATTTCACATTTTTTTCTTTTATTTACCATGTTTACTATATGGTAATACTGATTTGACAATATGATTCTCCAGGTCAGTATGAGTACGAAGATACCAAATATGCAAAGTTTTGTTGTTTTGGGGTTTTTTTTGTTTGTTTTTTTTAAACGGTGAAAAAAAACAACTATAAATTCTGTAATTTTCTGAGACCTGTAATACTTTCAATTTTTGGGATATAGTGCTGTGTAAGGCTACGTTCACATTTGCGTTGTTTGGCGTTGCGTCGGTGACGCAACGCACAACGCATGCAAAAACGCATTGTTTTGTGATGCATGCGTCGATTTTTGGCTTGATTTTAGACGCAAAAAAATGCAACTTGCTGCGTCCTCTGCGCCCTGATGCTTGCGCCAAAAATGACGCATGCGTCACAAAACAAGAAAACGCATGTCCATGCGCCCCCATGTTAAATATAGGGGCGCATGACGCATGCGTCGCTATGCGTCACCGAATCTGCGCCCGACGCAACGCAAATGTGAACGTAGCCTAAGGGCTTATTTTTTGTGCCCTGAGCTGAAGTTTTTACCCATCCCATTTTGAGGTAGATCTGATGTTTTGATTGCCTCTTACTGCATTTCAATGCAATTTTGCTGCACAAAAAAAACGCGTACGTAGTGGCATTTATATATTTTTTTTCACAATATTAATATGGGCATACAGGTAATAGAAATGTTACACTAGTCATAGTAACATAGTAACATAGTTAGTAAGGCCGAAAAAAGACATTTGTCCATCCAGTTCAGCCTATATTCCATCATAATAAATACCCATAATAAATAGTCCTACCTGTATAACTCATAATAATGGTCTTGTTGTGGAGAAATGATACATTCTGTCTTTATGCTAAGGACTTCTTCCAGGCTCCGGGTCTAGCGGTACCTGGAGGAAATCCCTGCCTTCTGTCTTCATTGTAATACTTACCCCCTCCCACCGGCGTCAGTTACGGCCCGGAATCTCGCGTCTGCGTCCTGCACTCCCTCAGAAATACATACCTCATCCTCCCTTCTATGGACACTACATTCAGGAATCTTCTGTGCCGACGAGTCACTGTGACCTCCGGTGTGCGTGCTAATATGCTCTCCCATATTCCTCCCTGCATTGTCATCGCTAGGAACCATGAATACATGGCCTGGAAGAAATCATTAGCATAAAGACAGAATATAACATTTCTCAACAACAAGACTGTTAATGAGGCATACAGGTAGGACTAGTGTAACATTTCTATAACCTGTATGCCCATATTAATAAGTCTTATACGTCCCAGGGGGTGACGATTCCCTTTAAACTCTGTATCAGCATCTACAGTCAGTGACTAAGGGCAAGCGGATGGCACATTACAGCCTATAAATATGGGCCAGTAAGCAGCCATCTTAGCATCCGCAGAGCATCACAAGGGTGGGGGAATTATACATGTGAGTGCAGTTTTTTGTGAAAGATTACTATTATTGGACATTTGGTACTTTTTTATTTTTTTAAAGAATATATTCAACATTACTAAGATTTTTACTAGAGAAAATCGAATATATAAAAAGGAGTGACCGCTGATAAGGTTTGCACAACACATTGGAACGTAACTTCAACCGACAGTATCTCAATTCTCACAATCATATTAAAAACTCGTATGTAAACTTTTTGTCATATGAAACATCAGAGCAAGATTATCCCTTAAAGGGACTCTGTCACCTGAATTTGGCGGGACTGGTTTTGGGTCATATGGGCGGAGTTTTTGGGTGTTTGATTCACCCTTTCCTTACCCGCTGACTGCATGCTGGCTGCAATATTGGATTGAAGTTCATTCTCTGTCCTCCGTAGTACACGCCTGCACAAGGTGCAATCTTGCCTTGTGCAGGCGTCTACTATGGAGGACAGAGAATGAACTTCAATCCAATATTGCAGCCAGCATGCAGTCAGCGGGTAAGGAAAGGGTGAATCAAACACCTGAAAACTCCGCCCATATGACCCAAAACCAGTCCCGCCAAATTCAGATGACAGGTTCCCTTTAAGGGTTCATACCCATCATTGCAAGTGCAATGTGATTTTTCTCACCTAGCATCTGTATGACATGCCTATGTAATCCATATGAAAAGCAATTTCAACATTAGCTTTTACATATTCTCTCATTTAAAGAAATTGTTAGAAAACTGCTTTAATAAATAGATAGGTAGAAATATGAGAGCGAGAGAGATATAATTGTGCTTTGCCAGTGTAGCTTACTGTGCATGTATTTAAGTCATAAATAAAAGAAAAAATGGCGTGGATTAGCCAAAATTTAAATAAATAACCAGCTGAGACAAAGCACACAGCTGGGGGCTGATGTTTATAGACTGGGAAGGGGGTAATAAACATGGAGATTCTCAGGCTATTGGTTCACAGCTGTATACTTAGCATTTACATTTTTGTTTAAAAAGAGGACATGCCCCCTTCCTCCCCCCCCATAATTAATAACCAGCAAAGACTTGGTAGACAGCTGCGAGCTGATATTCATAGGCTCGGAAAGGGCCATGGATATTGGCCCCCTCCCAGACTAAAAACATTAGATTTCAACCTCCCCAGAAATGGTGCACCCATAGGATGTGCAAATTCTGATGCTTAGCCTCCGCTCTTCCCACTTGCCCTGATGTGGTGGCAAGTGGGGTATTATATAGGGGTTGATGTCAGCTTTCTTTTGGCAGCAGATATTAAGACCAGGGGTTAGTAATGGAGAGGAGTCTATAAAGATCTCATCTTACATCTAAGGCTACTTCTGGTCAGCATGCGGTCAGTTTTATTGAAAACTTTTCATGAACAAACAAGGAATACAGAAAGAATAAGTAATTACATCATATGCATATATGGAAAGAGCCTGGTATGTAATCCGGTAAAAGGCAGCATGCTGTCACTTTGATACAATCACAGTTTTCTCTGCTGTAGATCTAGTAGTGCGCTGAATGTCAAGCCGTGTATAACCCTGCCCATACCCGATTGAAAGAAAGCAGCTAACCAGTGGTGTCGGCGGGGTTGGACTAGGAGGCATGAGACACCTAGTCCTGTAGTGATAATCTCCTGGTGATAAAATACTGACTTTACTGAAATAGCAACACCGAGCCTAGTAAATGACACATCAATGGAATTAGGCTCTCAGCCTCTACATCATGTTGCTCTTAGATTGGGTCTTGAACATTTGAATAACTGTTGATGTATAGAAAGAGAGGTCATAAGAATTACAAATTAAATGAAAATAGTCTTTTTCTGGATGAAAATCGGACGTTTTTACGCTCGTGTACATATATAGCAATTCTAACGCGTTGAAAAGCTCCATTTGTCAAGCTTTCGTTTGCCTTGTCGTATGAAGTGGGACACCCTTGGCCGACTTCACAATAACCCAGTGCGGAAGAACACAGTCAAATGCATTCAAGAGATCGAACCTACTACGAGCTCATACATAAAAATACAGCCAGCAAGTCAAATGTGCAAAAGTAACACATGCATAAAATATAGGATGCGAATGACAACTGGGCGAGAACCCAGCGGGTGGAGAAATCTTCAGGCTATTATTCTATTCTACATTTTCAGGTTATCGTTCTGTTCGGCATTTTCATAAAAAAATAAAAAATAAATGTCAGCAACTTGAAATTCTCAAGAGACATTTGAGAAATACTGCAGCTTTTGTCAGACGATATACACGGGAAGCAGAGGACGGCATATATAACCACAATGAATCATGGGTAATTATTCTCAAGCACAACAGGTCGCACAAAGTATGGCGGTAATATTTATTCACTTACATGGCAACAAATCTCAAGCACATTACGGAAGGCACAGCAATCTCATCTGCAGATACAACAACGCAGGAACAAGAGATTCAATTTCTACATTTGTCCCATATTCCGCAAGAAATCCTGGATCGTCACATCTGCAGATATGCCGCATTAAAACAAAACCTCGGAAATTGCAGAATATAATTTTCTTGCCACAGTTAACCCCTTGGCTCCGCAGCCAATTTTCATTTTTATGTTTGCATTTTCCCCGGTCCCCTCAATCCAAGACCCAGAACTTATTTTTTCCGCTGATATTGACGAGATCTCGTTTGGAATTACGGTACATTATCCATTGCACCAAACAGGAGAAGAGTATATGGTGAAAAAAAAAAATGCAATTCCGCCATGGTTTATTAGGTTTTGCTACTACGGTATTTATTGTATGGTTAAAATAGTCTGGGAGCATCATTCTCCAAGTCAGTGCAATCACGGTGATAGAAAAAGTTGTGTAGATTAAATTGTAAATAATAATAATAACATAAACACATCACCAGCTTACTTATTTGCAGGCACACAACTACTCGGCATTTTTGTGACACAGTTTTTCAGTTTGGAAACAGCCCTTAACGAGGTACTCCGGGGAGATAAAAAAATGTTTGTACTATTCCTGCCCTCACACACTATAAAGAGGGGATGTCCAGTGTAATTCTATTATCTTTAGAACACTTTTAATCCAGTGTGACAGGAGCTGCTCCTCACTGTTCCCCCACCTTCCCTCTGGAACAGCAGCGTGAAGCTCCTTGCTTTGAGGAAAAGCCAGTTTCCTGATAGTGGCTGTTTCTCTGAAGAGAACAGGGGGCATGGCCTGTGGCAGGCGGTTCCTAGCTGCCAGCCCCCTATATCTGTCTCTATTCAGTCCGATAATAGGGGTGTGGCTGGGAATGGTCTGCAGCAGACTGTTCCTAGCAGCTTGCCCTCTCCTATCGGTCTCTATTTGGTCCAAGAACAGGAGCGCGTCCACACCCCCAATTTTCAGACTGCATAAGGAAATCCTGAAAACCTTGCTTACAGCGTCCGCGGCGCGCCCGAGGTCCGTTCCCCGCTCTCGCAGATCGGGGATCTGCGAGAGAGGGGACGTTAAACACGACCCCGAAAAAGACATTGCAGTGCTTAGAGCTAAACGGATTGCCCTAACGCAATCTGAACCTAGCCTAAACAGCACCATTAAAATGTTGCTGTCACAGATTGATAGCAGCATGTAAATGATTAACAGCAGCGATTGGAGCTCAGCTCTGGCCACTGCTGTTAGAGACAGATGTTGGCTGTGTAACATAGTCGGCATCTACTGAGTGTGGAGAGAACTCAGCTCCTGATTCCCACTCTACACACCGTGACTCCATCGCTTAAGCAAATGTACTTTTGCTCTAAAGGAAACCCTCACCTAGGACTGAAAAATGACCACCCACTTCTTGCATACACAGTATTCAAATGACTAGTCTGAGGTAGGTCCGTGCCCAGATCCCTTTGACCACTCTGTACATACAGTGAGAGGCCAGTCAGTCATCTGGACCAGGGTGGGTAGAAATCGGCCAGGGCTCTGCTGTGTCCCTGCACCAGTGCTTGCAATAAATAAGCACAGCAGAGCTGATAAGTTGGACTGAGTTGTGTGTGATGCCTGGTACTGACAGATGAGGTATGCGAATCCGCACATGCCGCTCTATTGATGCCTATAAATCAGCAGAGTGACATTTGTAGATTTGTATCATTGATCTATCAGCAGTACTCATCAAACACAGAGGCGCTCTGCTAGTGTCAGCTCTGTTGTGCCTGCTAATTACAAGCTCTGCGGTGAGGAAGCAGATGAGCCCAGTACAGGACTGTTGATCTCTGCTGGAAACCAGCTAAGGGTATGTGCACACAGCATCTTTTATAGGCGCCGACATACAGTACCTGCTGAGTTTTGCCAAAAGGAAACGCTTCAGGAAAATCTAGGCAGCATGTTCCTGAAGGTTCTTTGGTGTCTTTCTGGTTAGTATTACAGCAGCATTGCAGTTTGAGAATGGTCAGATCACTTTTAGCTGTTTCACAGCTTTCAAAGTTTGAAGAGGCAAAAAAAAAAAAAAAAAAAAAGCTAAAAAAGGGTGAACATATGCACAGCAAATAGGTTTTCACACTGCAGCACATCAGTTCATTTTTTCAGCAATTAAGAGGTTTTTTTTCAGGCGTTCAATATGGTATGCAGTTTGTGCTGTGAAATTTGGTGACAGATCCGCTTTAAATATCAGCGTCTCATCTCACAAATACTTTTCTGTCAAATATTTTCAAAGACAATTCAAAATATTGTAAAAAGACTTTTCAGCAGACCTCCCAACTTTTGAAGATTAGAAAGAAGAACAGATCATGCGGCAAGTTTTGACCATGTCTCCGGCCACACCCCAGTCCATGCCCTTTTACCATTTCTTTCTCCCCTGGCAGGAGATGTTAGTGGGGTGGTGGTAGTGAGGGAAATTCAGCAGAGCACTGAGACTGCAGGACGTAAACGCAAATCCGGGACTGTCTGCTGTATCCGGGACAGTTGGGACTGGAGTGAGGATGGTGCTACCTGGCAGCTTAATGGAGGACACGAATCTCTAACCTTCTGGTGTCCCTGCTGCGGCTTTTGATTAATCCGGGCAGTGCAACGTCATCTGTGTGTCCTGCTCCTCTCTAGTTGGGACCTGTGGATTCATTATTTGTCCCTTCGTTCACAGACAGAGCCGCCAGAACTTTCTCACCTTTATGTAACTTCACTATATGCCATCTGGCTTTTTTTTTAATGTCTGTAAAGACCGTGTTCACATGTTGCAGATACTGTGTTTTTTTTGTTTTCTGCAGATAATCTTGTTCCCCTTATTTGATGCATTTTTGGTGCAAATGTGAAGTGCGTTTTTAGGGTAAGTTCACACAGGGTGTTTTTGCTGCGTTTTTTGCTGCTTTTTCAATGCTAATTTTCAGCTGCCTTTTACAGTACCAGCAAAGCCTACGTGTTTTCAGAAATCTCATGCACACCCAATGGTTTTTTATTTCATCAGTATTTTGTGCTTTGCTGCGTTTTTTGGACATAGAGCATGTCACTTCTTTCAGCGTTTTTGCTGCGTTTTTTTCACCCATTGACTTGAATGGGTGTTGAAAAACATGCAGCAAAAACGCAGGTATCATTATTTGCAGCGTTTTTGCTGCTGAAAATCCAAGGACATTAGCCTGGACAAAGAAAAAAAACGCACCAAATATGCACCTAAACCTGCGTTTCTGACGCAGCTTCTTTCCTGCAAAGATGATCAGGTTTTGCTGCAGAAAAAAAAAACAACAAAAACGCCCTGTGTGAACATACCCTTAATTTTTTTTTTTTTTACAGTGCATAAAAGCTTTGATTCTGCACTTAAAGTAACTGCAGTTTTTTTACATGCATTTCTAGGCTCCACTTAGAAGACTAGAAGAAAAAAAAGCACCAAAACCGCACAGTTCAGCAGAGTCTTTAGACCACTGGTGCTGCAGTTTTCAGGAAACCACATCCACGTTGCTTGGACAGTTAAACAGCAGAATTTTTGTGCAAAAAAAGCAGAAGAACCCTACACATGAACAAGGTCTGAGGGTATGTGCACACGATGCGGATCCGCAGCAGTTTCCACTGAGTTTACAGTGCAATGTAAACCTATGGGAAACAAAAAACGCTGCGCACATGCTGCGGAAAAATATGGGCGGAAACGCAGCGGTTTACATTCCGCAACATGTCACTTCTTTCTGCGGATTCCTCAGCGGTTTTACAGCTGCTCCTATAGAAAACCGCAGTGAAATCCGCAGAAAAACTGCAATAAATCTGCAGCAAAAACGCAGCGTTTTTGCCCTGCAGATTTATCAATTCTGCTGCGGAAAAATCCGCAGTGGACCATTAGACGTGTGCACATAGCCTAAATGTCCAAGCAAAATGGATGTGATTTCACAAAATCTCTGTCTCTTGGGGCCTAAAGACTCTGCTGAATGGTTTGTGGGTCATATTTTTCTCTATAAGCGGGAAAATGCATAAAAGAAATGCAGCAAATCAGAGAAGACTGTTATTGCGTTGTATGATGTGGACACCGGCATGAAAAAAAAGTAGAAAGTGTTAACGCAGCATTTACCCAACGTGTGGCCTCAGCATTAGTTTTATCACATTTTTTAGGGGGGTTGATAGAGAAAAAAAATATCAATCACGCCATTTTCTAAGTCATTTACTGAACCCTGTAAATAATCTGAATGCTGTGTTGTGAGAGTTGTTAATATTATAAAGGACACCAAATTTGTCAGTGTTACTTGATGATTTATGATGGTTATTTAACCCCTTCATGACCGGGGGTATTTTTTTTTTATTTTATTTTTTGCATTTTGATCTTTTGCTCCCCTTCTTCCCAGAGCCATAACTTTTATATTTTTTGGCTCCAACAAAGTGTTAATCTGCACAGCGGGGAAGCCCACTCGGTGCACAGGTAATTGCATGAACTGATGCTGCAAGCATGTATACAGCAGTAAGTGCTCAGAGCCGGGGTGCCACTCCAAAGAAAATAGCCACAATGGATACAAAAACTGAAAGGAACAGATGGCATTCACCGGTTAAAAAAAATCCTTTATTCCAATACTTTAAAACATCGGCGTCGGGAGGATGGGAGCAGGAGTGGAATGGACGACATTTCGATGCTTTATTTTTTGGTCAAATGGCAGTGTGAGGGCTTGTTCTTTTAAGGGACAAGTTGTGCTTTTGAACGACACCATTGGTCTTAAAATATCGTGTACCACAAAATGGGAAAAAAAATTCCAAGTGCTGTGAAATTGCATAAAAAGTGCAATCCCACCGTTGTTTTTTGATTGTTTGCACCATTGTTCACTAAATGCTAAAACTCACCTAACATGACTAGGTTCTTTATTTAAGAGGTATAAAAAAAATTCTAAAGTTTGTTATAAAAAAAAATTACTTATTTTTTGCGTGCCGAGCTGACGTTTTTATTCATACCATTTTAGTACCGATACGATCTTTTGATTTTAGTGAAATGTTGCTGCAACCAAGAAAACCTAACTCTAGAGTTTTGAGTTTTTTCCTCGTTACACTATTTAACGAGTTAATTTTTTTTTATATTGATAGATCGGGAGATTCTGAACACTGCGATACCAAATATGTGTATATCTGATTATTTTTTGTTATTGTTTTATTTGGAATGGGACACAAGGGGGGTGATTTTTTTTACTTTTTGCATGCTTCAATGATCTTCATAAGAGACTAGAAGCTGCACTTGTCCAATCAGCTCTGCTACATACAGGCGATGATCACATGGCCTGTATGTAGCAGAAATGCTCACTTGCTATGGTGGTCGGCGCTCATAGCAATCTGGCCATGACAACCAAAGAGGTCTGCTGGAGACCTCTGGTTGTCATGCCTAACTGTGATCACGCAACGGGGTCACCGATGGGCGGGATGTCCCGCACGCTTGCCGGAAGCGTGAGTTAAATGATATTGTCAGAGATTGGCAGCGGCATTTAACTAGTTAACAGTCGCAGGTGGATCGCGATTCCACCAGCGGCTGTTACAGGCATATGTCAGCTGTATATATCAAAAGTGAGGGGTCAGCACCGGAGCCAGCAACAAACAGGGGGAGTCGAACATCGGCGTACTATTACGCCCCATGTCGGAAAGGGGTTTAAAAAAAAAATGCATTCAAAATTATTTTTAAAAAATTTTTAATTAGCAAGTGTTTTTCATTATTATTTTTTTGTAATTTTATGAGATTTTTTTCCATCCTATTCTCCCTCTAGAACACAAAACACATACATTGTACATAGCAGTGTAGTGTATTGTACATAGCAGTGTATTTCTGCAATACAGATCAAGCACACAAAGTTCTCCCCACTACATCATCAGAGCTTGTGGCTTAGTAGTTAAGCATCTGCTCGTAATGTTAAAGGGAACCTGTCCTACGAGCTAAAAATATCATTTTATTCAGTGTCAGCTATGCATTCCCTGAATACTTATGTAAACCCGACTCCCCATGTATCACCCGTAAAAACCTTTTATATTTCTCCCGCTATGTATGCTAATAGGGTCCGTACGGTCCGATGGGCGTGGCTTCGGTTCACTGACTCCACCCCTCACCTCGGACACTGCACGTAGTCCTTGACGTGGATGAAGCAAATCGCTGTGAGATATCGCGCCCGCGCAGCCAAATGGTTTCTCGCGCGGGGGCACTTCTGCTTTTCGGCTTTGTCCAACCATGACCCCATTTTTGGCTTCAATTTTTTTCCCAATTTTCCTCCTCTAAAATCTAGGTGAGTCTTTTGGTCCGACAAATACAGTATATTGATTTGCAAAGTTTTCAATGTCTGTACATGTCTCCAATTAAATAATTGTAAAGTGCTGAGGAATACATTGGCGCTATAGAAATAACATTATTATTAAACACTGACATGTAAAGAGACATCTTAATGCTGCCCATTGTGCGGAGACTTTCTGCTGAGAGAGAGGCAGAAGGAAATGTCTCGTCTGGATAAACTGCTTTTATAGGCAGCCGGTTTATTAACAGAATTTGTATTATCTTACCCATCAGCTGTTGAGTCGTACCTTCCCCATAGCCACATGCACAACTTATTATAGAAATACAGAATTTAACAAATAATTTTGCTGGTTTTTGCACTCTCAAAACCAACTCACAGCCTACATCTCATTATTGCCTTAAATGAGACCCAATCCATTGACCATGTTTGTTCTTGTCTAAACGATTCTGCCTAAATTACATTTTAATGTCCTGAGAGCCAAGTCGTTATTTCTCCCATTGCTCTAGCTTTTCTTCCAACTCCACTTTCGCTGTGATAAGACGAGTAATTTGTCACTGCCAGATCGTTCTTTGAAAGTACATTTAATTTGCAGCTTGTAATGGCGACATAATATAGGTTTATATATATAAAATTAGATTGTGCCAATCAATAAGGCATTTTAGTCAGTAATACACTTAGCATGCACAGAAACAACTCTCCTCTGTTACTGCAGTGACAATATTCAATTATGTCCCAATACGTTACATTTTGTTTTTTTGGAACTTCAGAGAATAAAATTAAAATAAAAAAAACTAGTAATAAACACAGTTGCAATCAATATTACACAGTCCCCAATGCACAGTTGGTTTATTAGCGAACGTTACAAACTTTCTGCTGTTTTCAATAATCTAAAGAACAATGTGAATAGTGCAACAAGTAATTGAACAAGTGGTTTCTACAAACTCAAAAAAGAAAAAAAAAAGCCACCTCTTAAGGACAGAGCTATTTGGTTAATAACTGGGCCGGATATTTCAAGTCTGACCAGTGTCACTTTATGAAGTAATAACTGGAACGCTTCAACAAATTTCAATGATTTTCAGGGGGTTTTTTTCGTGACACATTGTGCTTCATGTTAGGCCGGCATCACACTAGCAAGTTTTACAGACGTATGAGAGGCGCAGAAAATACAGATTGCATACGGTACAATGATTCTCTATGGCCCAGCTCCTTTCTGCCGTATTTTACGGATCCTTATTATACGGTCTTGTACGGCCGTAGAAAATCGCAGCATGCTGCGTTTGTCAGCGTATTGCGCAAAAAAATCCGCCAATGAAAGTCAATGGGGGCGAGAAAAATACTTAATACACACAGACCAGTAGTGTGACTTGCAAGAAATACGTCAGACATCTCCAGGTGCCAGGAAATGTGCCAAGCCCTCAATCAGGAAGCTCAGACATTAGCTGAAAAAGCCAGACAGACATCCCGGAAGTCTGGCGCTCACCTCCACGGAGTTGCAAGCAGCATGGCATCCATCATTAACGTGGATATGCTCCTCATCCTGGTCCAAGAAAGGCCAGAAATCTGGGACCAGCCGGATCCAAACTACTCCAACATTATTATTTTTTATTGTTATAGCGCCATTTATTCCATGGCGCTTTACATGTGAGGAGGGGTAGACATAATAAAAACAAGTACAATAATCTTAAACAATATAAGTCATAACTGGTACAGGAGGAGTGAGGACCCTGCCCGCGAGGGCTCACAATCTACAAGGGATGGGTGAGAATACAGTAGGTGAGGATAGAGCTGGTCATGCAGTGTTTTGGTTGATCAGTGGTTACTGCAGGTTATAGGCTTGTCAGAAGAGGTGGGTCTTCAGGCTCTTTTTGAAGGTTTCAATGGTATGCGAGAGTCTGATGTGTTGTGGTAGAGGGTTCCAGAGTAGGGGTCAGACACGAGATAAATCTTGTATACGATTGTTGGAAGAGGAGATAATAGGGGAGTAGAGAAGGTGGTCTTGTGAGGACCAGGGGTTGTGTGTAGGTAATTACCGGGAGACTAGGTCACAGATGTATAATAAAGTTATGTTATCAAGTGACTCAACTATTAATTTTTTTGTTTGGCTTTATTGTTTAATAACAGAACACAGTCCAACCTCACTGAGAGGGAGAACGGGTCGGAGTCTGAGGCTGTGATTGATCCCGTTAGTGTGGAAAAAGAGGTGGCAGGCCCATCTTTGGCCTCTTCTACCTCCATCCTTCCAGGTCCATCGGCTTCTGCATCACAAGAGACAGCAGTAAGAGTCGAAGATGCAGCACCACCACCCTCAGCAGCACCTGATCCTGGAAGCCAGGAAGAGCATGGACACAGCAGCCCTACTGTCCCACTGGTGTCCTCCCCACAGGCAGCTGGACCTTTACGCAGAGGCCGCAGAAGGAGAGAGCTGTAAGCCAGTAGGAGGGATGTGGACGCTGGGGTCCTCAATTATTTGGCCAGGGCAGCCACATATGATGGAGAGGAGGCCTTTTGGCTCGCAGACTTACCCGGTACCTTCGTCCCCTTCCCCGTAAGGTAAGGCTACGTGTGAGAGGGTGTATTCAAATCCTGATTGATTTATGCACCTCCCCAAATGACCCCTATGAGGTTTTGGAATTTATTGAGAGAAGGCAGCTTTCACCACATAACCTCTTGCGTCTTCCACGACCTCAACAGGTGCATGGTCAATCAGGATTTGAAGCACCTCCTCCACGTGTGCCTACACCTCAACCTCTCCCCACCCAAAATCAACCAAGGCCAGCACCGTACCATATGGCAGCCTACAACAAACCTTCCCAATATGGCCACTTTTCCAGACCCAGTGCTGCAGGCTGATCCCAACATGGGTTTGGACGACATGGTCATATTGGGGGTGGCTAAGAATCCAGCCAATATGTTCAGCAGCATGAGGGCCAGAGACAAATCCTTATGGCCAATACACAGCTTGCCAGCCTGCATCGGGAGAATCTTTGGGGTCTCGGCTGCCGGGGGGTAGCCGAGACCCCAAAGAACATGATCGGGGTAGGTTTTACCGACCCCTGTTTTGCGATCGCCGGTAATTAACTGTTTACCGGTGACCGCAAAAAAAAAAAAAAAAAGCAAAGTGTAATTCTCTGTCCTCTGATGTGATCGCACGTCCCTGGGTCCTCCTGCTGCTCCTCCTGGCCGCCGGCATCTTCTTGGCAAAAGAAAATGATGGGCGCATGCGCAGTGCGCCCGCCATCTGTCGCCATCTGCCGGCCGGCAGGAGAAGAGCAGTTGGGGATAAAATTAGGGTTAGGGCTAGGGTTAGGGTTAGCCAGCTTCAGCAATTTCATTTTGTGGCTTACCCTCCTTATGGAGTGTGTCAGTGACTGCTTTCAGGACATCTGTCAAATCAGCAGTCTTCTCCATGATTGTGGTGTCTACTGAAACAGACTAAGGGACCTTTTAAATGCTTAGGAAGCCTTTGTAGGTGTTAATGTTAATTATTCTAATTTAATGAGATAATGACTTTTTTGGTTTTCATTGGCTATAAGCCACAATCAACATTAACAGAATAAACACTTGAAATAGATCACTCTGTTTGTAATGACTATATAATATAGGAGTTTCACTTTTTGTATTGAAAAAGTGAAATAAATGTACTTTTTGAAATTCTAATTTTGTGAGAAGCACCTGTATATATGCTAATGCAGCACATATTTATAGATAAGCTAAGCCAACTGTATTGTTACCATGTATGACTATTAAATACCTATATAAGATGATGTTATCAAGTAATAAAAAGATCTGCTGTGAATCTCAATGTATCAGCGTAGCTCTTCCGTGCACGTACTTGAATTTTTACAATTTAATTTGGAGCAGACACGTCGTCTCTGAACGTCCTACATCATTTGGTGACGACACTGGTTATGCATCATATTGGTGACAACAGCCAAAGAGACTCTAGTAAGCACTAAAACCGGTTGTTATGGAGGTTGTATTGTTCCGGTTTCCTTAGGTTTATTATTTACAAGCTTGCAATAAACTAACGTGTACGGGGAATTAAATAATTGTATACAGATGCAATTAAAGTTTTTTTTAACGGTGTGGCAAAAGATCCATAACACGCCTTTAAAGTGGCATAGCAATCTCATACATTTATGACATACCCATAAGATACAGTTGTGACCAAAAGTATTGACACCCCTTCAATTCTGTCAGATAATACTCAGTTTCTTCCTGAAAATGATTGCAATCACAAATTCTTTGGTATTATGATCTTCATTTAATTTGTCTTAAATGAAAAAACACAAAAGAGAATGAAGCAAAAAGCAAAACATTGATCATTTCACACAAAACTCCAAAAATGGTCCAAACAAAAGTATTGGCACCCTCAGCCTAATACTTGGTTCCACAACCTTTAGCCAAAATAACTGCGACCAACCGCTTCCGGTAACCATCAATGAGTTTCTTACAATGCTCTGCTGGAATTTTAGACCATTCTTCTTTGGCAAACTGCTCCAGGTCCCTGATATTTGAAGGGTGCCTTCTCCAAACTGCCATTTTTAGATCTCTCCACAGGTGTTCTATGGGATTCAGGTCTGGACTCATTGCTGGCCACCTTAGAAGTCTCCAGTGCTTTCTCTCAAACCATTTTCTAGTGCTTTTTGAAGTGTGTCTTGGGTCATTGTCCTGCTGGAAGACCCATGACCCCTGAGGGAGACCCAGCTTTCTCACACTGGGCCCTACATTATGCTGCAAAATTTGTTGGTATTCTTCAGACTTCATAATGCCATGCACACGGTCAAGCAGTCCAGCGCCAGAGGCAGCAAAGCAACCCCAAAACATCAGGGAACCTCCGCCAAGTTTGACTGTAGGGACTGTGTTCTTTTCTTTGAATACCTCTTTTTTTCTCCGGTAAACTGTATGTTGATGCCTTTGCCCAAAAAGCTCTACTTTTGTCTCATCTGACCAGAGAACATTCTTCCAAAACATTTTCGGCTTTTTCAGGTAAGTTTTGGCAAACTCCAGCCTGGCTTTTTTATGTCTCGGGGTAAGAAGTGGGGTCTTCCTGGGTCTCCTACCATACAGTCCCTTTTCATTCAGACACCGACGGATAGTATGGGTTGACACTGTTGTACCCTCGGACTGCAGGGCAGCTTGAACTTGTTTGGATGTTAGTCGAGGTTCTTTATCCAACATCCGCACAATCTTGCATTGAAATCTCTTGTCAATTTTTCTTTTCCGTCCACATCTAAGGAGGTTAGCCACAGTGCCATGGGCTTTAAACTTCTTGATGACACTGCACACGGTAGACACAGGAACATTCAGTTCTTTGGAGATGGACTTGTAGCCTTGAGATTGCTCATGCTTCCTCACAATTTGGTTTCTCAAGTCCTCAGACAGTTCTTTGGTCTTCTTTCTTTTCTCCATGCTCAATGTGGTACACACAAGGACACAGGACAGAGGTTGAGTCAACTTTAATCCATGTCAACTGGCTGCAAGTGTGATTTAGTTATTGCCAACACCTGTTAGGTGCCACAGGTAAGTTACAGGTGCTGTTAATTACACAAATTAGAGAGGCATCACATGATTTTTAGAATAGTGCCAATACTTTTGTCCACCCCCCTTTTTTATGATTGGTGTGGAATTATATCCAATTTGGATTTAGGACAATTCTTTTTGTGTTTTTTTATTTAAGACAAATTAAATGAAGATAATACCAAAGAATGTGTGTTTGCAATCATTTTCAGGAAGAAACTGAGTATTATCTGACAGAATTGCAGGGGTGTCAATACTTTTGGCCACAACTGTACCCCGGCAGAATTTTTGCTTTCTTGGCTTTTTGTAAGATAATATGAATGATAACTAGTGATGAGCGAGTATACTCGTTGTTTGGGTTTTCCCCGAGTACGCTCGGGTGGTCTCCGAGTATTTGTGACTGCTCTGAGATTTAGTTTGTTGACACAGCTGCATGATTTACGGCTGCTACCCAGCCTGAGTACATGTGGGGGTTGCCTGGTTGCTAGGGAATCCCCACATGTAATCAAGCTGTATAGTAACTGTGGTTGGCGCTCATAGCAATGCAGCAATTCTGCTACAAAGAGGCGATCGGAGCATCGCCTCTATGTAGAAGAGCCAATCAAGTTGTGGCAGCTTCTAGCCTCCCATGGAGGCTATTGAAGCATGCCAAAATTTAAAGAAAAATAGTTTTAAAAATATTAAAAAAAAAAATATGAAAGTTTAAATTACCCCCCTTTTGCCCCCATTCAAAATTAAATAAATAAAAAAAAATTCAAACACATATTTGGTATCGCCGAGTTCAGAATCGCCCGATCTATCAAAAAATAAATAAATAAATAAATAAATAAAAAATAACCTGATCTCTAAACGGCGTAGCGAAAAAAAAAACAAATCGAAACACCAGAATTATGGTTTTTGGTCACAAACTTTGGATTTTTTTTTTACCACTTACATAAAAAAAGAACCTAGACATGTTTGGTGTCTATGAACTCGTAATGACCTGGAGAATCATAATGGCGGGTCAGTTTTAGCATTTAGTGAACCTACCAAAAAAGCCAAACAAAAAAAACAAGTGTAGGATTGCACTTTTTTTGCAATTTCACATCACTTGGAATTTCTTTCCCAATTTTCGAATACACGATATGCTAAAACCAATGATGTCGTTCAAAAGTACAACTCGTCCAGCAAAACATAAGCCCTCACGTGGCCATTTTGATGAAAAAAAAAAAAAGTTATGGCTCTGGAAAGAAGGGGAGCGAAAAACAAACGCAAAACCAAAAAAGCTCTGGTCAAGAAGGGGTTAGCAAATGGAAAATCAGGGACTCTAAAAACAAAACTATGGTCAGGTAGACCAACAAAAATGTTGTCCACAACTGCCAGGAAAATTGTTCAGGATGCAAAGAAAAACCCACAAATAACATCAGCTGAAATACAGGACTCTCTGAAAACTACAACCCCTGGCAAAAATTATGGAATCACCGGCCTTGGAGGATGTTCATTCAGTTGTTTAATTTTGTAGAAAAAAAAAGCAGATCACAGACATGGCACAAAACTAAAGTCATTTCAAATGGCAACTTTCTGGCTTTTAGAAACACTAAAAGAAATCAAGAACAAAAAATGTGGTAGTCAGTAATGGTTACTTATTTTTTTTAAAACAAGTACAGGGAAAAAAAATTATGTAATCACTCAATTCTGAGGAAAAAAATTAGTTTTGTGCCATGTCTCATTTCAAAAAAGAAGAGAAAGAAATAGACCAAAAATCGGGGATCACCGGAGGCACGGATCAAGTAAAAAAAGGCAAATTTTATTCAAAAGTGTATAAACGGACACAGAAAACCACATAGAGCACACATTAAAAACATTTAAAACATTGGTCATCCATGTGACCTATACATGGTACACTTAGGCCCAAAATAGAGCCATCCCCCTGTATGAACCAACTCCCCAGTATCAATAGATGACAAATATAAAGAAAATCCTAACTATTACCGAGTGTGATGTCTATGTGAACAGCACCTTATTTTATCATACAAAAAATATATTGAAAAAGAGAGCTAAATGGCAAGTACACAAATAGTCATATAGCTACCACATTCAGCATATGTCACAATGACTTGTAAGGAGATCCACAATGCCTAGATGCACCATGTTATAGTGAAGGCAGTATCCATGGTGCAAATGTCATGCCATGTCTGTGATCTGCTTTTTTTCTACAAAACTAAACAACTGAATTAACATTCTCCAAGGCCGGTGATCCCAAAATTTTTGACAGGGGTTGTAGCGTTAAGGCTATTTCAAGATGCACAATAAGGAGGTACTTCAAGAAAAATGCATGATCGAGTCGCTAATGCAACAAAGTATCTCGCCCACAATACGCAAAACAGCACAGAAACAAGCCTCAAAACTTCTGGAACAAAGTACTGGAGTGATGAGACCAAAATTGAACTTTTTGACCACAACCATAAATGTTACTTTTGGAGAGAGATCAACAAGGCCTATGATGAAAGGAACACCATTCCTACTGTAAGGCACGGAGGTGGATCGCTGAGGTTTTGGGAATATGTGAGCTATAAAGGCACATGAAACGTGGTCGAAATTGAAGGAAAGATTAATGAGGCACGTTATCAGCCAGTACTGGAGGCAAATTTGCAGTCATCACCTGGAAGCTGTGCATGGGACGTACTTGGACATTCCACCATGACAACGATCCAAAACACAAGACTGTCATTGACTACAGCAGAACAAAAGTGAAGGTTCTGGAGAGGCCATCTCAGTCTCCTGATCTCAATATTATTGAGCCTCTCTGGTGAGATCTAAAGCGCGCAGTTCATGCTAGACAGCCCAGGAATTTACAGGAACTGGAGGTTTTGTGCCGATAATAGTGGGCAGCTTTACCATCTGAGAAAAAGAACCTCATCCACAACTACCACAAAAGACTTCAAGAGATCATTGATGTTAGAGGGGGCGATACATGGTATTAAGAGATGGGGTATGTGAACTTTTGATCAGGGTCATTTGGATGTTTTGGGTTGTCATTATGATTTAAAAAGAGAAAACACAGTAGTTTGACAATAAATGGCTTCACCTAACCACTAACCATGAGTGGAGGAAAAGTTTTGGTGTCATCATTCATATTCTCAGAAAAAAGGAAGAAAGCAAAAAATTCTGCCACGGTATGTAAACGTTTGAAAAAAAAAAAAAGAAAAAGATGCACAGCTACCTTGCTCTTGTGATGGACAGGCATCGCCCCAGTGAGACGTCGCTAATCGGACACTGGTACCATATCCTTGAGATGTGGCATCAATGAGGAAACCCTTTGAGGGTTATCGCTACTTCTACGAATCCCTTGAAAGCCTCAGCTGACTTACTGTATTTTTAAAAAGAACCCACGTTAATAAAGCGCAGCCTCTACCTCCTGAAGTGACAAACTAATTTCACAAATGGCATATCCAGCAAATAGTCTGCAGGGCTAAAAGGTTTTTGCTTGCATTAAGGAGAAGGGAGAAAAAAGGATTATGCCATTTTCAACACCCTGGTCATGCATTTTCTTTCATTCTTCATAAGCCTGATGTGTGCTTTCCCGAAATGGAAAGTGCCTATTAATCAAGATCAAGTTATGCATGCTAAGGAAGTCTCTGATTGGGAGAAAATTGAATGTTCTTGCATACATTATAGGGTTTAGGGGAAGAAAAAAAACAATTGTTCCTTGGCTAAACAAAAGCAGAAAACGCTTTGGATACGATAACGAACTACGCAGTATTACCGTAAATTTTGTTTTTTTTATTACTATTCTTGCAAACAAGCTGCGGTCCCTATTGAATAACCTATATTTTACCAGATTGAGCATGACATGTATTTCATTGTGTAATCAAGCTTTATTCATGAAAAACAGGACTCCATGGCGAGCGCAAACCGAGCTTTTATTCCGATATCCTGCAGTAAGAAAGAAAATGTTTGTGATAAGTGACAGGATTAAAATGCGGTGCCAAAGAGAGACAAGAAGGCAATATATAGAATGGAGCATTTAGGTCACTTATGAAGTGACGTAGATCGGGGATGTACCGCAGAAAGCAAGCGGTCCTTCATTCAGGTCAAACTTTTAAAATGTGGAATAGCAAAAAGTACAATGATGCAACATTCTGTTATCCTGTTAAAAAACCCCAAAAGCCTCAAGTCCTCCTTGCATTCTTTATAGAAAAGAGGGTGAAGGCCAAAAAGCATTTCTAGGTAATGTTCACACGTATTGTAAATAATAAGTTTTTACTGCTGCAGTTAACTGTGTAAGCAAAGTGAATGTGGATTCATGGAAACACCCACTGTGAATTTAATCATGCTGTTCAATAGTGTGTGTTTTTTTGTCTACGTCTATGTGAATACTTTTCTGCCCAATGATGACAGAAGTATTCTGGGAGTGATACCTTTATTGGCTAACCAGAAAATAATATGTTTGCAAGCTTTCAGAGCACAGTGGCTCCTTCTTCAGGCAGATTACAGATAGATAGACTAACTGTAATCTTGCCTGAAGAAGGAGCCACTGTGCTCTGAAAGCTTGCAAACATATTTTCTGGTTAGCCAATAAAGGTATCACTCCCAGAATACTTCTGTCATCATTGGGCAGAAAAGTATTCACATCGATTTTTCTGGCTAACAAGGTACCACAATACAATTTGTTTTTGTCTACGTCTGAAAGCTCTGGTGGAAGGAACCATTCATCCTACCAGAAGAAACTCATCTACAGGAATATAAAACTAGAGCAATAGACACCTGGATCCATTTAGCAAGGGATAACTAGCAAGAATTCAAACTTCTAACTTAAGGTGAGAATTACACAGGTGTTTCTCACAAAATTAGAATATCACCAAAAAGTTAATTTCAGTTCTTCAATACAAAACAGTGAATCTCATTATATAGAGTCATTACAAACAGAGTGATCTATTTCACGTGTTTATTTCTGTTAATGTTGATGATTATGGCTTACAGTCACTGAAAACCCAAAAGTCATTATCTCAGTAAATTAGAATACTTTATATGGGCAGCACGGTGGCGCAGTGGTTAGCACTGCAGCGCTGGAGTCCTGGGTTTTAATCCCACTCAGGACAACATCTGCAAAGAGTTTGTATGTTCTCTCCGTGTTTTCGTGGGTTTCCTCCAGGTACTCCGGTTTCCTCCCACATTCCAAAGACATACTGATAGGGAATTTAGATTGTGAGCCCCATCGGGGACAGCGATGATAATGTGTGCAAACTGTAGAGCGCTGCGGAATATATTAGCGCTATATAAAAATAAAGATTATTATTATTATAACACAAGCTTGAAAAATGATTTTAAAATCTGAAATGTTGGCCTCCTGAAATGTATGTTCAGTAAATGTGCTCAATACTTGGTCGGGGCTCCTTTTGCATAAATTACTGCATCAATGCAGCGTGGCATGGAGGCGATCAATCTGTGGCACTGCTGAGGTGTTATGGAAGCCCAGGTTGCTTTGATAGCAGCCTTCAGCTCATCTGCATTCTTGGGTCTGGTGTCTCATCTTCCTCTTGACAATATCCCATAGATTCTCTATGGGGGTTAAGGTCAGGGGAGTTTGCTGGCCAATCAAGCACATTGATACTGTTGTTTTTAAATCAGGTACCGTATATACTCGAGCATAAGCTGAGATTTTCAGCCCACTTTTTTTTTGACTGAAAGTAACCCTCTCTGCTTATACTCGAGTCATACCCAGGGGTCGGCAGGGGAGGGGGAGCGAAGCTGTGTAATAATACTCACCTGCTACTGGCGCGGTCTCCCACAGGGGTGGAGCCGCATATTCATTACTGTAATGAGGGGTACCATGTGACCGCTTACTACAGGAAAAGCTGCCGGCACCGGGGAACAGACGTGAGGCGACGGCGCCAGGAGCAGGTGAGTGTGACAGGGGTTAGTGCGCGATATTCACCTGCTCCTCGTTCCACCGTCGGCACCGCTGCATCTTCCGCGTCCTCTGCAGTGACGCTCAGGTCAGAGGGCGCGGTGACGCGATTAGTGCGCGCCGCCCTCTGCCTGAACGTCGGTGCAGAGGACGGGAAGACACAGTGGCGGCTGGCGCTGGAACGCGGAGCAGGTAAATATAGCAAGTGCCGGGGGCCTGAGAGGGGAGTATGTGAATTTTTTTTAATCGCAGCAACAGCATATGGGGGAAATATCTGTATGGAGCATCTTATGGGGCCATGTGCAGCATTATATGGGGGCAAATATCTGTATGGAGCATCTTATGGGGCCATGTGCAGCATTATATAGGGCAAATATCTGTATGGAGCATCTAATGGGGCCATGTGCAGCATTATATGGGGCAAATATCTGTACGGAGCATCTTATGGGGCCATAATCAGTATTTGTGCAGCATTATATGGGGCCAATGTCTGTATGGAGCATTTTATGGCGCCCATCATGAACTGTATGGAGCATTATATGGGGCTCCTGATTCAATATGGATATTCAAAAACACAACCTACTGATGTCTCAATTAATTTTACTTTAATTGGTATCTATTTTTATTTTTTAAATTTACCAGTAGCTGCTGCACTTTCCACCCTAGGCTTATACTCAAGTCATTAAGTTTTTCCAGTTTTGTGTGGCAAAATTAGGGGGTAATCGGCTTATACTCGAGTATATACGGTATTGGCACTTTTGGCAATGTGGACAGGTGCCAAGTCCTGCTGGAGAATGAAACTTCCATCTCTTAAAAGCTTGTGTCGGCAGAGGGAAGCATGAAGTGCTCTAAAATTTCCTGGTAGACGGCTGCGCTCACTTTTTGTTCTTGATAAAAGCATAGTGGAGCTACATAGCAGATGACATGGCTCCCCAATCCATCACTCGTTGTGGAAACTTCACACTAGACCTCAAGCAGCTTGGATTGTGGCCTCTCCACTCTTCCTCCAGACTCTGGGACTTTGATTTCCAAATGAAATGCAAAATTTACTTTGTTCTGAAAACTACACCTTGGACCACTGAGCAACAGTCCAGTTCTTTTTCTCCTTGGCCCAGGTAAGACGCTCTGGCGTTGTCTATTGGTCATGAGTGACTTGACATAAGGAATGCGACACTTGTAGCCCATGTCCTGGATACGTCTGTGTATGGTGGCTCTAGAAGCAATGACTCCAGCAGCAGTCTCCTCCCTGTTAATCTCCCCCAAATTTTTGAATGGCTTTTTCTTAATCCTTTCAAGGCTGCGGTTATCCCGGTTGCTTGTGCACCTTTATCTGCCACACTTATTCCTTCCACTTAACTTTGCATTAATATGCTTGGATACAGCACTCTGAACAGCCGGCTTCTTTAGCAATGACCTTTAGTGGCTTACCCTCCTTGTGGAGTGTGTCAATGACTGCCTTCTGGACATCTGTCAAGTCAGCAGTCTTCCCCATGATTGTGCAGCCTACTGAAGCAGACTAACGGACCTTTTAAATGCTTAGGAAGCCATTGCAGGTGTTACCTATTCTAATTTACTGAGATAATGACTTAGGTTTTCATTGGCTGTAAGCCATAATCATCAACATTAACAGAAATAAACAGTTAAAATATATCACTCTGTTTGTAATGACTACATAATATAAAAGTTTCACTTTTTGTATTGAAGAACTGAAATAAATTAACTTTTTGATGATAATATTTATTTTTATATAGCGCTAACATTCCGCAGGGCTTTACAGTTTTGCACACATTATCTTCACTGTCCCAGTTGGGGCTCACAATCTAAATTCCCTATCAGTATGTCTTTGGAATGTGGGAGGGAACCGGAGTACCCGGAGGAAACCCACACAAACACGGAGAGAACATACAAACTCTTTGCAGATGTTGTCCTTGGTGGGATTTGAACCCAGGACTCCAGCGCTGCAAGGCTGCTATGCTAACCACTGCGCCACCATGCTGCCCCGATATTCTAATTTTGTGAGAAGCACCTGTGTATCATGTGACAGAGTCACTGGTGAAGTGATGGAGGAGAGATAAGTGTCACTGCGCATGATGGCGTCAGTTATGTAATGCCAGAACAGTTTCCTCCAGCACAGTGTGTGTTGGGAAGGTTTATATAAAGTTATTTGATGGGCTGGTTTTAGTGGACCTCCATAGAGCGGATGGGAGGAGATCCACATATCTCCATCTGCAGTGTTCTTACAGGACATGTGTGATGCGAGGATCATGTGATCAGTCACATGATGGAGTCACAAGGTCTGAACTTAACTGGCTAACTGCCAAAGCTTCCAGTGTTCAGTGGATCTTGGAGAGATAGGACTCCAGGAAGTTGTGTGCTCTATCTGAACCGTGGGCATTACTGCCTGTGAGCGGGCTGATCCTGCTAGGAAAAAGGACTGTATTTTTGTTTCTTTGTTTTGCCCGGAGGGCTGTGTTTACTTTCCCAGCTTGGTTTATGCTGCTACAATAAACTATGCCTTTTCTTACAGTGTTCCAGTTATACTTCTGTGTCCAGCCGAGCAGGCCGCTCTACCACAATCAATACATACATACCCATGTGTATGTGTACAAACACACATTTACACAAACAAAGGGGATTTGTCAGTAGGAACAACCCTCCTATGCCATCTATATGGACATGTATGTGATAAGAAGCCCATTCAAGACAGTCTTCCTAAGAGATTCATCTCAAAAGAAAACTGGCAACTCCAGAATTCCAAACTGGGTCTGGGAACAAAACAACAATTATCAAAACCATCTAGATTCCTACCAAGGTTCAAAACTTCATCGGGTGATGGACAGTGTGTTAACACTGCAAGATAATCATGAAACGAGTATTTAGAACAACAATTATTCAGGATTATCTTGCAGTGTAAATGTCCCTTGAATTCTCTAGCAAAAGAATGACCATTATAGATATCAGAAGACAAGTACAATACTGAAACTGAATACGATAAATCTGTACACATACAACACTACCAATAATTAAATACTCCTTACTCAAAGATGTATAGCAAAGAGAGCCCTCTCATGCAAATATTCATAAGATGAAAAGACCCGAATTGTCATAATCCATATTCACCTTACCAAGAATAACCTGCACGGAAAGTGCTTGACTAGAAGGAAGAAACTTTAATATATTGATACCTCCACTCACGAGGGTTAGAGCAGACTAGTCCGTTTGCCAACGGCAAATTCACAGTAGTCGGTTGGAGGCCATTCAAAATGATGTATATGGTTTATGGATTGGGAGAAAAATAAAAAACAATCTTTATTTCTGTCTTTAAGATGTTCTGTTAAAATGTCACAAAAATTGCGTCAAACTTTTTGATGAATCAGGCGAAAACAATTGGAAACCCTAAATTTCACCTCACGCCAAAGCTTAGGGACAACCATTTAGTTCTCAGCATCTACATTGGCTGTCACCTTAGAGTAACTGAGAGAACAGACCTTTCTGAAGGAAAAACAAAGGGGGTTTACAGGGGTTTAGGAACTTGACAGCCAATTCCTCTCCCCTTCTCCAGATCACTCAAGAGGGAACTCCTACAGACACCGCATCCTAAGACGTCCTAGTGACATACACGTGTCAGTGATATTTCTAAATTTCTTTGCAAGATGCATTGAGGCCAATTCATATCTTGGAGGGAACAAGGACATCACAGTTTCTCGTAGCATGGATGGGGTGTTTTTCTTGCCTCGAAGTCAGCTTTTTTGGGGGTGGGTTGTGGGAGAGGGGACAGCTCCGTTTCTCGCAGAGTATTGGGAGAGGCACAGAAATTAAGTTGTATAATTGGCCTCCATGAAGCGGTGAGTAATTCACCACTGCTCTATAGCCGGAATTCAATCTTTATAATCCAGTGTACAGCCATCTACAGTACAGACCAAAAGTTTGGACACACCTCATTTAAAGATTTTTCTGTATTTTCATGACTATGAAAATTGTACATTCACACTGAAGGCATCAAAACTATGAATTAACACATGTGGAATTATATACTTAACAAAAAAGTGTGAAAACTGAAATTATGTCTTATATTCTAGGTTCTTCAAAGTAGCCACCTTTTGCTTTGATGACTGCTTTGCACACTCTTGATGAGCTTCAAGAGGTAGTCACCGGAAATGGTTTTCTCTTCACAGGTGTGCCCTGTCAGGTTTTAATAAGTGGGATTTCTTGCCTTATAAATGGGGTTGGGACCATCACTTGTGTTGTGCAGAAGTCTGGTGGATACACAGCTGATAGTCCTACTGAATAGACTGTTAGAATTTGTATTACGGCAAGAAAAAAAGCAGCTAAGTAAAGAAAAACGAGTGGCCGTCATTACCTTAAGAAATGAAGGTCAATCAGTCCGAAAAATTAGGAAAACTTTGAAAGTGTCCCCAAGGGCAGTTGCAAAAACCATCAAGCGCTACAAAGAAACTGGCTCACATGAGGACCGCCCCAGGAAAGGAAGACCAAGAGTCACCTCTGCTTCAGAGGATAAGTTTATCCCAGTCACTGGCCTCAGAAATCACAGGTTTACAGCAGCTAAGATTAGAGACCAGGTCAATGCCACACAGAGTTCTAGCAGCAGACACATCTCTACAACAACTGTTAAAAGGAGACTTTGTGCAGCAGGCCTTCATGGTAAAATAGCTGCTAGGAAACCACTGCTAAGGACAGGCAACAAGCAGAAGAGACTTGTTTGGGCTAAAGAACACAAGGAATGGACATTAGACCAGTGGAAATCTGTGCTTTGGTCTGATGAGTCCAAATTTGAGATCTTTGGTTCCAACCACCGTGTCTTTGTGCAACGCAGAAAAGGTGAACGGATGGACTACACATGCCTGGTTCCCACCGTGAAGCATGGAGGAGGAGGTGTGATGGTGTGGAGGTGCTTTGCTGGTGACTGTTGGGGATTTATTCAAAATTGAAGGCATACTGGACCAGCATGGCTACCACAGCATCTTGCAGCGGCATGCTATTCCATCCGGTTTGCGTTTAGTTGGACCATCATTTATTTTTCAACAGAATAATGACCCCAAACACACCTCCAGGCCGTGTAAGGGCAATTTGACCAAGAAGGAGAGTGATAGGGTGCTACGCCAGATGACCTGGCCTCCACAGTCACCAGACCTGAACCCAATCGAGATGGTTTGGGGTGAGCTGGACCGCAGAGTGAAGGCAAAAGGGCCAACAAGTGCTAAGCATCTCTGGGAACTCCTTCAAGATTGTTGGAAGACCATTCCCGGTGACTACCTCTTGAAGCTCACCAAGAGAATGCCAAGAGTGTGCAAAGCAGTCATCAAAGCAAAAGGTGGCTACTTTGAAGAACCTAGAATATAAAAGACATATTTTCAGTTTCACACTTTTTTGTTAAGTATATAATTCCACATGTGTTAGTTCATAGTTTTGATGCCTTCAGTGTGAATGTACAATTTTCATAGTCATGAAAATACAGAAAAATCTTGCAGCTGCTCACATTAACTCTTGGCAGTCATGTATTGCAATAATCATGAATATTTAGTGAATCAAGAACTGGTTGACCATAAGGAACAGGGAGCAAATAGTTAAACAGTTCTCGGATAAAGTGCAATCTGAATAGTATAAAATATCAGAGAGGAAATAAGCTTCCTCCATGTAAATTTGATAGGCACACTCTCCACCCCTCTGCTGCGGTACCATGAAACGATGGAGAGTGCACATGGCGTATAGATTGCTGTGTAATAGCAGTGATTTCGCTCCACAAATGCATCAACAGTTCAATTTGGATGCAAAAAGGCACGATCAAGTGAAAAGCACAATAGTACACTCCATGCTGCCGGAACAGATGATAAAACTCCACCACACTGTGACAGAGAAGGCGACAGACGCTGACTGAGCAAGTTTCTCATGGATAAGCTCTGATATACAGCACTGTTATATGAAAACTGCAGAAGAAGAGACCCCCGATCCTTAGACAAATATTATGAATGCACAAGTTAGGACGTGGTCTCATATTTGCCTTTCGAGGCGGCCATAAACATTAAGGGGTAGATTCATTTATTCAAAATTTTGGAGTAAACCACCTTAGGCAGTGTTCACACACTGAGTTTTTTTTCCTTGCCCGAAAAGAAGCTGCTGTTTTTGTTGTCTCTTGTGCACGCTGATAAAGTTTAGTGACTTTGAAAAAAAAACGCAGCAAAAACGCAACATGTGAATATAGCTTTAAGTGGGGTTATTTACGTACCTCTCAGAAAAGTTGCACAAAGAATACTGTGACTTTTGGTGTTTTTACACCAGTCTCCGCCTGCAATGACAATATGAGGCTAGCATGGGAGGAATGTGACTTTAGTTGTGTAACTTACCCCAGAAATGGACTCCGGTCCCTGGCAGAGGCGCATACAAATTAAGAGATTTGTCTAATTCATAAAGTGGCGTGTGCTTCTTTAATGAATTAGGTTTGCTGTACTTGCCAATGTAGCAAGCAGAAGCCGCATCTGCCCTCACTGCACACTGTCACAGCATGTGTCCGCCTGGGCTCAGCCAGTGTCAGTGTGCTCTTGCAGCGCTCTATTATTAGGAAGGCGACACAATTTCTAATTAGTAAATTGTTTGACCTAAATGGTGCACGGAGACCACTGGCCACATCAAGGGTGCACCCAAGCCCCCTCATCCGCCTTTGAAAAAAAAATGTTTTCTCGGGACCTGTATCATTAAGGCTGGTTTCAGACTTGCATTCCGCAGGGCTGCGGATGGCAGCCTTCTTGCTCCGTTAAGCCTCGCCCACTGCCACGCCTCTTCCTTCAGTTCCACCTACATCTGCATGCGTCCTGCGTACCCCATCTTTACCATTGGGTATGCAGACCATGCGGATGCTTCTGCATGCGTCGTTTTGATGCTGCGCTGACCTGCGTCGAATGCAACATGTTGCATTTTGTTGCAGTCGGCAAACCGTTAAAAAGACGCATGCGGGGCAACCGCATACATTTGCATGGCCTGCGTACCCAATGTTAAAGACAGGGTACGCAGGACGCATGCAGACGTAGTTGGAGCTAAAGGAAGAGGCGTGGCAGTGAGCTGGGCTTAACGGAAGAAGGCTGCCGTCCGCAGCCCCACCGAATGCTAGTGTGAAACTAGCCTAAAACAAAGGGCTAGTGTGATTTGTATTGGGGCTTCATCACTGTACAGCTTTAATATGCCTTTTAGGGGGAGGGGGTTGACTCCATTTAAGGTTTGTTAAGTACCTTGGGTTAAAGAATAATGATTGGCCAAAAAATTTAATCAAACGCCTCTGCGAATACCGCTAGTCACTCTGCATATTGGAGTCCTATACAGGAGAAGACCTTTCTAGGCAAAGTCTAGTTAGAAAACGGATTCTCAACATGGATTTTGGCTTTCTTCAACATTTCAGCTGAAGGCACCTGTATTTATGGGAGTGCTAAACATATAGATCCTGTCTTCATCTAAACCTCATATCTGATGGATGGAGATATCAGGCTAATTAATTAGTTTTAAAGATACAGGGCACCGCCTGAGTATATAAAGCAGAAACATTTTACGACAAGTATAATGACGACGCCGGCATCCTGCGAGGAGCTGTGAAGTCTACAAGAAGATGAAATTGCTGCTGAAGTTTCCAGTATTAGGAGGAGAATTTCCCCTTTTCAGAGTCCAGGATCGCTTGTACAAAGTCCTTAATATCACCAGGTACCATCTCCGCTCCCGCAGTAAATTCAATTACACCACTATTGATCTGGTAAATACCGGAGGAGTTTTGAGAACCATAAATCTGCTTCTTCACACTGATAAGCTGTCTCACTACCTATGAAAATAAAATATCGCAAAGTAGGTTCTCTGTGCCGAAAGAGGGAGAAAAAAAAGAAAAGAAACCCGCCTGATGAATTTGGAGAGCGACAGTCACTTCACAACCGGGGAGAGAACAGAACAAAGAGCTGCAATTTGTACAGCTGCTCCAGAAATGCTTCCATTTAAGTGTTAATAAAGAACTTTCTTTACGTTGCAATTAAAGTATTGTACAGTACATCACCAGGAAAAAGATATCCTAAGGCTCCCGAGGTATTGTACCTAACCTTTTATAAACTGACAGCCCCATCCCCAATGTGCATTTTCCAAATCTGAGATTTGATGGAAGAAACACATCGCTATGCAGCTAAAGAGAGTTTAACCAGTTCTGTAGAAAAATCAAATTACACACATTACCATCTCATTCTATGTTTAGCAAGTATTTTCTCCAAAACAGATCAGATCACAGGGATCTATCCAATCTAAGTGCTGTGTCCCAGTAGGCACTTCCAAAGCTGCCACCCCCCAAACCCTCCCCCCCCCCCCCCACCGGCAGGCCCTTCCAAAGCCGCCCCCCCAGGCAGGCCCTTCCAAAGCTGCTGCCCCCTACTGGCAGGCCCTTCCAAAGCTACCGCAACCCCCCCCCCCCCCCACCACCAGCAGGCCCTTCCAAAGCTGCCACCCCCCACTGGACGACCACTCCAAAGTCCGTCCCCCCGCAGGCCCTTCCGAAGCTGCTGCCCCCCGGCAGGCCATTCCTAAGCTGCTGCCCCCCCCCCCCCCCGCAGGCTCTTCCAAAGCCCATCCCAGCGCAGGCTCTTCCAAAGATGCCCACCCCCGCAGGCCCTTCCAAAGCCGCCCTCCCCAGAAAAACCCTTCCAAAGCCACCCTCCCCCAAGCAGGCCCTTCCAAAGCTGCCCCCAACCAAAGCCACCCTTACCCCCTGCAGGCCCTTCCAAAGCTGCCCTTCTCCCCCACCCAGGACCTTCCAGAGCCGTCCTCCGCCCCAGGCAGGCCCTTGCAAAGCAGTTTCCCCCGGCAGGCCCATCCAAAGCCGCACCTCGGCAGGTCCATCAGCTATTATATTTCCCACTACGTTGTCTTTCCCCATCCCTTTCATATCCATGGCTAGTAAACTTTTTCCCCAAAGCCACATATTACCTGACCACTACTTCCCTTACTAGTCACAACAAACCACCTCCTTTCCCAGTAGCCATGGCAGAGCCTTCCCTTTTTCCCCACCAGTAGCACGACCTGAATCCCCAGTAGCCAGAAGAGGGATGCAACCCTTTCTTCCTGCTTACTACCATATGGTGTCCTTATGCTTTGGATCGCTCCTGTTCCTACACAAGTTGAACCTTGAGGATGTCGGAGTGGACCCTTCGGAAAAGGCTATCCTCCCTAGGTTTCTCACTTCTCAACGTGCGGAAGACAGAAAATTACCTAAGACAATAATTGTAGTTATCATATGCTGTGATGATGCTCGTGCACATAGACATACGTATCGCACTATATTTAGTAATTGTACTTGCTTGTATAAATGCAACGATAAATCTTTTCAACGCAATCAGTTGGAAAGAAAACCATCAAAGATCTCTTAACACATAATGGATCAGAATATTCTTTGTCCAGCAAGTCCATGGTCAACAAATGTATGGAAGAACTAGAAACTCTGACAGGAAGGTTGGTAATTGACCATGAAACTAGTAAGGACCATTCAGTATGTCTCTGCTCCTTCGTCAGATACATATAATCAACTAGTAACTAGCTCGTCCTAAAATGGTGTCCTGCTCTCTGATGCTTCAGCAGTATGAGAAATCGTGTCGGGCAAGTTTTTGTTTGTGATTGAGAACCACGAATTTCAGGAAATTTGACTCAAACTTTATCCTCTGCAAATTGATCTACTCATTTCCAAGTGTCATGCTGAAAACAAAATACACATTTGTCAAGAGCACAGAGTGATGGTAGTATCTTTTCTTTCAATATAGAGCAGTACATCTGTGAATCAATGGTACTATCAAACAAAATTATCTCCCCGACACCAGCAGCACTACATAAGGACACTGCCACCACCATGGTTCTCTGTAGGCACGATACGTTTTTCTAAATGATACTTACAGTGAAATATGGTGGTAGCAGCTTCCTTATGTGGGGCATCATGAGTGATGCTGGTGTCGGAGAGATACATTTCATTGATGGTATAATGAATTCAGATGTGTACTTTTATATATCAAAAGAGCAGATGCTACCATCAGTCCGTGAACTTGATAGACGTGAACTGTGCCAACGCATTGATCTAAAAACATCTGTTACATTTCAGAAGAAGAAAAGGGTGAAAGTGATTCAGTGACCAAGTGTATCTAGATCTAAACCCAATCTAAACACTTATGGGGAATTCTGAAGAGACAAGTTGTCATCAATCTCCATTCAACATCCAGGCTTTAAAAGAATTTACAACCTATGGAGAGGTCAATTATTGCCTAAGGCTATGGTCACACTATCAGTATTTGGTCAACATATCACATTAGTACTTGTAAGCCAAAACCAGGAGTGGGTCAAAAATGCAGAAGTGATGATGTGTTTCTATTTAACTTTTTCGCAGATTGTAAGCCAAAACCAGGAATGGAACAAATATGGAAGTAAAATACTGACCAAATACTGATCGTGTTGACCGTTGCCCAATAGTCACTCTAAACTGTAAACAAGATTCTACAAAAAATGGAGTCTACTGAGAATTGTGAAGTTATCTTGTGTGTTCTATCACTTATGACCCTAGATGCCACATTAATTATAGGGTGGTTTGTGATACTGTGCCGCATGCCATGCCATGTATCGTCCATTTTTTCCTTACTTTCCATATGTTTGAGCACCCGTTTTTTTTTTTGTTTGTTTTTTTTAAGGAACAGCGGGGTCCTAGACTGCAAGGTCCTAGTAGATTATCCTGTTCCCATGTGTTTCTAGATCATTTTATTTACCTCTCCGCTTGGAATCATTTATATAAAACTTATTGCACTTATGATATTATACAATCTCTAGGCATTTGAACATTGTTTTTGACAATTGCAGTTCCTTTTTTTTAAAAAAAAGCAATACAAAAATATCTATTATGCTCATAACATTAGGTTTTACATCTTTTTACATAGAAGTTAACCCCTTCATGACCCAGCCTATTTTGACCTTAAAGACCATAGAAGAGGATTCTTTACTGTTAGGGCAGTGAGAATCTGGAATTGCTTGCCTGAGGAGGTGGTGATGGCGAACTCAGTCGAGGGGTTCAAGAGAGGCCTGGATGTCTTCCTGGAGCAGAACAATATTGTATCATACAATTATTAGGTTCTGTAGAAGGACGTAGATCTGGGGATTTATTATGATGGAATATAGGATGAACTGGATGGACAAATGTCTTTTTTCGGCCTTACTAACTATGTTACCTTGCCTTTTTTGCAATTCTGACCAGTGTCCCTTTATGAGGTAATAACTCAGGAACGCTTCAACGGATCCTAGCGGTTCTGAGATTGTTTTTTCGTGACATATTGGGCTTCATGTTAGTGGTAAATTTAGGTCAATAAATTCTGCGTTTATTTGTGATAAAAATGGAAATTTAGCGAAAATTTTGAAAATTTCGCAATTTTCACATTTTGAATTTTTATTCTGTTAAACCAGAGAGTTGTGACACAAAATAGTTAATAAATAACATTTCCCACATGTTTACTTTACATCAGCACAATTTTGGAAACAAATTTTTTTTTTGCTAGGAAGTTATAAGGGTTAAAATTTGACCAGCGATTTCTCATTTTTACAACGAAATTTACAAAACCATTTTTTTTAGGGACCACCTCACATTTGAAGTCAGTTTGAGGGGTCTATATGGCTGAAAATACCCAAAAGTGACACCATTCTAAAAACTGCACCCCTCAAGGTTCTCAAAACCACATTTAAGAAGGTTATTAACCCTTCAGGTGCTTCACAAATTGATCTGTAAAAATGAAAAAGTACTTTTTTTTCACAAAAAAATTCTTTTCGCCTCAATTTTTTCATTTTCACATGGGCAATAGGATAAAATGGATCATAAAATTTGTTGGGCAATTTCTCCCGAGTACGCCGATACCTCATATGTGGGGGTAAACCACTGTTTGGGCACTCGGCAGGGCTCGGAAGGGAAGGTGCGCCATTTGACTTTTTGAATGGAAAATTAGTTCCAATTGTTAGCGGACACCATGTCGCGTTTGGAGAGCCCCTGTGTGCCTAAACATTGGAGCTCCCCCACAAGTCACCCCATTTTGGAAACTAGACCCCCCAAGGAACTTATCTAGATGCATATTGAGCACTTTAAACCCCCAGGTGCTTCACAGAAGTTTATAACGCAGAGCCATGAAAATAAAAAATAATTTTTCTTTCCTCAAAAATGATTTTTTAGCCTGGAATTTCCTATTTTGCCAAGGGTAATAGGAGAAATTGGACTCAAAATGTTTGTCCTGAGTACGCTGATACCCCATATGTGGGGGTAAACCACTGTTTGGGCGCACGGCAGGGCTCGGAAGGGAAGGCACGCCATTTGGCTTTTTAAATGGAAAATTAGCTACAATCATTAGCGGACACCATGTCACGATTGGAGAACCCCTGTGTGCCTAAACATTGGAGATCCCCCAGAAATGACCCCATTTTGGAAACTAGTCCACCAAAGGAACTAATCTAGATGTGTGGTGAGTACTTTGAACCCCCAAGTGCTTCACAGAAGTTTATAACGCAGAGCCATGAAAATAAAAAAAAAATTATTTTCTCAAAAATGATCTTTTAGCCTGCAATTTTTTATTTTCCCCAAGGGTAACATGAGAAATTTGACCCCAAAAGTTGTTGTCCAGTTTCTCCTGAGTACGCTGATACCCCATATGTGGGGGTAAACCACTGTTTGGGCACATGCCGGGGCTCAGAAGTGAAGTAGTGACGTTTTGAAATGCAAACTTTGATGGAATGCTCTGTGGGCGTCACGTTGCGCTTGCAGAGCCCCTGGTGTGCCTAAACAGTAGAAACCCCCCACAAGTGACCCCATTTTGGAAACTAGACCCCGAAAGGAACTTATCTAGATGTGTGGTGAGCACTTTGAACCCCCAAGTGCTTCACAGAAGTTTATAATGCCGAGCCGTGAAAATAATAAATACGTTTTCTTTCTTCAAAAATAATTATTTAGCCCAGAATTTTTAAATTTTCCCAAGGGTAACAGGAGAAATTTGACTCCAATATTTGTTGTCCAGTTTCTCCTGAGTACGGTGATACCCCATTTGTAGATATGTGGTGAGCACTTTGAACCCCCAAGTGCTTCACAGACGTTTACAACGCAGAGCCGTGAAAATAAAAAATCATTTTTCTTTCCTCAAAAATGATGTTTTAGCAAGCATTTTTTTATTTTCACAAGGGTAACAGGAGAAATTCGACCCCAGTAATTGTTGCGCAGTTTGTCCTGAGTATGCTGGTACCCCATATGTGGGGGTAAACCACTGTTTGGGCACACGTCGGGGCTCGGAAGTGAGGGAGCACCATTTGACTTTTTGAATGCGAGATTGGCTGGAATCAATGGTGGCGTCATGTTGCGTTTGGAGACCCCTGATGTGCCTAAACAGTGGAAACCCCTCAATTCTACCTCCAACACTAACCCCAACACACCCCTAACCCTAATCCCAACTGTAGCCATAACCCTAATCACAACCCTAATCACAACCCTAATTCCAACCCTAACCCTAAGGCTATGTGCCCACGTTGCGGATTCGTGTGAGAATTTTCAGCATCATTTTTGAAAAATCCGCGGGTAAAAGGCACTGCGTTTTACCTGCGGATTTTCCGCGGATTTCCAGTGTTTTTTGTGCGGATTTCACCTGCGGATTCCTATTGAGGAACAGGTGTAAAACGCTGCGGAATCCGCACAAAGAATTGACATGCTGCGGAAAATACAACGCAGCGTTTCCGCGCGGTATTTTCCGCACCATGGGCACAGCGGATTTGGTTTCCATATGTTTACATGGTACTGTAAACCTGATGGAACACTGCTGCCAATCCGCTGCGGATCCGCAGCAAAATCCACACCGTGTGCACATGGCCTAATTCTAAAGGTATGTGCACACGCTGCGGAAAACGCTGCGGATCCGCAGCAGTTTCCCATGAGTTTACAGTTCAATGTAAACCTATGGGAAACAAAAATCGCTGTACTGCACGGAAACGCAGCGGTTTACATTCCGCAGCATGTCACTTCTTTGTGCGGATTCCGCAGCGGTTTTACAACTGCTCAAATAGAAAATCGCAGTTGTAAAACCGCAGTGAAATGCGCAGAAAAAACGCGGTAAATCCGCCATAAATCCACAGCGGTTCGCAGCGGAAAAATCCGCAGAGGACCAGAATACGTGTGCACATACCGAAACCCTAACTCTAGCCCTAACCCTACCCCTAACCCCAGCCCTAACCCTACCCCTAACCCTAACCCTATTCTAACATTAGTGAAAAAAAAAAAATTCTTTATTTTTTTATTGTCCCTACCTATGGGGGTGACAAAGGGGAGGGGGTCATTTATTATTTTTTTTATTTTCATCACTGAGATATAATCTATCTCAGTGATCAAAATGCACTTTGGAACGAATCTGCCGGCCGGCACTGCGCATGCGCCCGCCATTTTGGAAGATGGCGGCACCCGGGGAGAAGACGGACGGACCCCGGCAGGATCGGTAAGTATGATGGGGTGGGAGGGAGCACGGGGGGGGGGGGGGATCGGAGCATGGGGGGGTGGATCGGAGCGCGGGAGGGGTGGAACGGAGCACGGGGGGTGGAACGGAGCACGGGGGGTGGAACGGAGCACGGAGGGTGTAACGGAGTGCAGGGGGGGTGATTGGAGCAAGGGGAGGGTGATTGGAGCACGGGGGGAGCAGACAAAAGCACGGGGGGAGCGGAGCACAGGACGGAGGGGAGCCGGAGCAGTGTACCGGACAGATCGGAGGGCTGGGGAGGGTGATCGGTGGGGTGGGGTGGGGGCACATTAGTGTTTCCAGCCATGGCCGATGATATTGCAGCATCGGCCATGGCTGGATTGTAATATTTCACCAGTTATAATAGGTGAAATATTACAAATCGCTGTTTGGCAGTTTCACTTTCAACAGCCAGTCAGAGCGATCGTAGCCACGGGGGGGGTGAAGCCACCCCCCCTGGGCTAAACTAACACTCCCCCTGTCCCTGCAGATCGGGTGAAATGGGAGTTAACCCTTTCACCCGATCTGCAGGGACGCGATCTTTCCATGACGCCACATAGGCGTCATGGGTCGGATTGGCACCGACTTTCATGACGCCTACGTGGCGTCAAAGGTCGGGAAGGGGTTAAAATTTGGTATTTGTTTACCCTTTGTGTAGGGCGTACTACTAAGGATTATTATATTACCAACAATTGTACAAATAGGACCATTTTTTCCTTCCTGTAATATATGCTCAGGCTCTAACAGAGGTCGTTCTTCCTAGCTTGGCACTGAGCAGTCCATGTGTGTGACTTGCGCCCGATCGCAAGCTTCTTCTCTTTTAATACTAGGCAATCACCCCCTCCATGGACTGGTAGGCTGAGAGTGGTTGGTTCACAAGTATTTTGACCTGCAAATCCGCAACATGTCAATTTCTCTTGCTGATACGCTCAATTTATATTTCACGAATCCGTCCATTCCTCAACCAAGAATCTGCAAAAACCCTAGTCCATACCCTCATCATCTCTCGCCTTGACTACTGCAACCTCCTGCTCTGTGGCTTCCCTTCAAACACTCTCGCACCCCTCCAATCTATTCTAAACTCTGCTGCCCGACTAATCCACCTGTCCCCCCCCCGCTATTCCCCAGCTTCTCCCCTCTGTCAATCCCTTCACTAGCTCCCCATTGCCCAGAGACTCCAGTACAAAACCCTAACCATGACGTACAAAGCCATCCACAACCATCCACAATACATCTGTGACTTCGTCTCCCAGTACTTTCCTGCATGCAACCTCCGATCCTCACAAGATCTCCTTCTCTACTCCCCTCTTATCTCCTCTTCCCACAATCGTACACAAGATTTCTCTCGCGTATCACCCCTACTCTGCAACTCTCTACCACAACACATCAGACTCTCACCTACCATCGAAACCTTCAAAAAGAACCTGAAGACCCACCTCTTCCGACAAGCCTACAACCTGCAGTAATCACCGATCGACCAAACCGCTGCATGACCAGCTCTACCCTCGCCTACTGTATTCTCACCCATCCCTTGTAGACTGTGAGCCTTCGCGGGCAGGGTCCTCTCTCCTCCTGTACCAGTTATGACTTGTATTGTTTAAGATTATTGTACTTGTTTTTCTTATGTATACCCCTCCTCACATGTAAAGCGCCATGGAATAAATGGCGCTATAACAATAAATAATAATAAATAATAATAATTTAACGTGTGGATTTTCCCTAAAGACTTTCATTAAATGCGGAAAATTTGCAGATAAAAACACGTGACTTTTTAGTGCGTTTCTGCTGTTTTGTGAAAGCTAAATACCAGGAAGTATAAAGGAAAAAAAAAAAAAGCACCTTTGTTTAACACATGACACCAACAAAAGATGAAAAATGAAGCGTCAAAAACGCGATAAAAAGGCATATGAAAAAACACAAGTAACCTATTTTGCTTAATGGGTGCAGAAATTCTGCAGCTCAGAAGGTGCGAAAACGGTCGCTGCCCTAAAGCAAATATTCATCACTGCAAAACAGTAAAAAGACTTACGGTATTTTATTCATTCGTGTGCATTTTTCAGCTCCGCTTTGTGCCTCTTCTACGGAGGTGGTAGGTGTGCAGTTTTTGTTTTTTTATCAAACTGTACTAGCTATTTATATTTGTATATTGTCAGTCGCCCACGGAAACATTTCTGGAGGAAAAAAGGCTGCACTTAGCAAAAAAGACATTGCGGTGCTGGATCTAATTATTATGTTTGTGTTTATGTACACGGGATATATATTTAGACGCTGGATGTATATTATTTTTAATTGTACAAAGCTAAAGGGCTTGTTCTGGGGCAAAACACTTTAGTTGCCAGTGGTCAAACACCAGACAGGGCGAATGCAGAGGTGTGGGATGTGCACACGTTGCAGATTTCCTGCGGATCCGCAGCATTTTTTTCCACGCAGAAATGCTGCAGATCCGCAAGTGATTTACAGTATAATGTAAATCAACGTAAAAAAAAAAAATTTCTACGCTAATGGTGTGGAAAAATCCGCACGGAAAACGCAGCAGATTCTAAAAAGGAACGTCAATTTTTTTGCGGATCTGCTGCCTTTTTGCACCCATTCCATAATAGAAATCCGCAGGGGTGAAATAAAAAAAAAAAAAAGAAGGAAGAAATCTGCACAAAATCCTCAGCAAATCCGCAAAAACACCACACAAAAAAGGCGCATTTTCTGACCTGCGTTTTTTGCCAAGAAATGCAGAATCTGCACAGAAAATTCCAGTCAAATCCACAACGTGTGCATATAGCCTTAAGGGTATGTGCACACGTTGCGGATTCTCTGCGGATCCGCAGTGGTTTTTGCAGTGTACAAACGCTGCAGATCCGCAATTGATTTACAGTACAATGTAAATCAATGAGAAAAAAAAAATGCTGTGCACACTTTGCAGAAAATCCGCTGCGGAAACGCTGCGGTTTAAAAGAAGTAGCATGTCACTTCTTTTTTTGTGAATCTGCAGCGTTTTTGTACCTATTCCATTATAGAAAACCGCAGGGGTAAAAAACGCAGCAAAAACGCACAAAAAACGCTGCGGAACCACAGGTGCGTTTTCTGCCAGGAGAGGCAGAATCCACACCAGAAATTCCTAAGCCTAATCCGCAACGTGTGCACATAGCCTAAATGTCGGTAGCCAAACTTGTTGGAAACATGCACAGGTAAGGACCAGAAGAAGATACACTAAAAAAAAAGCCAGATTTTCTTCAAGCATTTTCAGCTTTAAAAACTCTGGCTCACCTTGAGTTTAAAAAGAAATCTTGTGAACAAACCCTAAGGCTATGTGCACACGTTGCGGATTGGGGTGCAGAATTTTCTGCACAAAATCTGCATCTCCTGGCAGAAAACGCAGGTGCAGATTTGATGCATTTATGCGGATTTTGTTCGTTTTTGTTGCAGATTTGCTGTAGATTTTGTGCAGCTTTCGGGTATGTGCACACATCCGCAGGTGCGTTTTCTGCCAGGAGAGGCAGAATTCGCACCAGAAATTCCTAAGCCTAATCCGCAACGTGTGCACATAGCCTTCATGCGTTTTTTACCCTGTGGATTTCTATAATGGGTGCAGAAACGCTGTAGATCCGCACAAAAGTAGTGACATGCTCCTTCTTTCAATCCGCTGCGTTTTCCATGCGGAATTTTCCGCACCATTAGCAATAGCATTTTTTTTTCCTACTGATCTACATTGTTCTGTAAATCACTTTGCAGATCTGCAGCGTTTCTGCACAGAAAAAACGCTGCGGATCCGCAGTAAATCCGCAACATGTGTACACACGTTCACACGTTGCATTTTTGCTACGTTTTTTAATGCAAATTTTAACCTGCTTTTTACAGTGACAGCAAAAGCTATGAGATTTCAGAAATCTGATAATCAGATGTACGCACTTTTTTTTTTTTTTATTCAGTCAGGAAGAAAAAAAAAATTTTGTTTTTTTAAACTGCAGATGGTCAGCGTTTTTGCAGCATTTTTTCACACACAAAAAGCAGCAAGTGCAAAAGTGCAGCAAAAAAAAAAAAAACTGGTATCAGGTTTTGCTGTGTTTTTGGAGCAGAAAAGTCAAGAAGTAGCGTTTTAGTCTTTTTTTTTGTTTTGTTTTTTTCACTAAATGTTATCAGCATGCACAAGAGACAAAATGTACCTGATAAAAACGTAGCAAAAAAAAAAAAAAGGCAGAAAAATCTGCTATTTGTAAGCAGCTCTTTTCCTGCCTAGAGAGCAGGCTTTGGCTGCAGAAAAATAAAAAAAAAATACTCCAGCAAAAAAAAAAAAAAAATCAACGTGTGAACATAGCCTAAGGCTGTGTCCACAAATTGCATTTTTTCAGTGCAGATTTTGTCACAGAACTTGAAAGGTAGGTGCACATGGTCAGTAATTGGCAGCGCTTTGGACGCAGCACATGTCCGCTTCGTCCAAAGCGCTGCCGGGTATTGAACGCAGGTGAATCCGCATGTGATCACTGAACCGTACGGAATCACTGCGTCCAATACATTGTATGGGTGACATTTATCTTGCGGAGACTGAGCGTCATCGCAAGATATATAAGCATGCTGCAGTCTGGAGAGACGCGTCGCATGTCTGTCTCAGAGGGTGAGCCGTGGGTGTCTGTGGTTGTATAGTGGACATGGGATTTCTTGAAATCCCATCCACTATACTGTAACATCTGGACACGGCGGATGTACGCAGCGTCCAACCCACGGCGATTACTGACTGTGTGAACGATTATCCATCCGAGTTCCTGTAGGGATGATATTATGGCATTTACCCTAGCCGTACACTGAGCAATTGAATTCCCAACTATTAACCCCTTCAAGACCCAGCCTATTTTGACCTTAAAGACCTTGCCGTTTTTTGCAATTCTGACCAGTGTCCCTTTATGAGGTAATAACTCAGGAACGCTTCAACGGATCCTAGCGGTTCTGAGATTGTTTTTTCGTGACATATTGGGCTTCATGTTAGTGGTAAATTTAGGTCAATAAATTCTGCATTTATTTGTGATAAACACGGAAATTTGGCGAAAATTTTGAAAATTTCGCAATTTTCACATTTTGAATTTTTATTCTGTTAAACCAGAGAGATATGTGACACAAAATAGTTAATAAATAACATTTCCCACATGTTTACTTTACATCAGCACAATTTTGGAAACAAAATTTTTTTTTGTTAGGAAGTTATAAGGGTTAAAATTTGACCAGCGATTTGTCATTTTTACAACGAAATTTACAAAACCATTTTTTTTAGGGACCACCTCACATTTGAAGTCAGTTTGAGGGGTCTATATGGCTGAAAATACCCAAAAGTGACACCATTCTAAAAACTGCACCCCTCAAGGTACTCAAAACCACATTCAAGAAGTTTATTAACCCTTCAGGTGCTTCACAGCAGCAGAAGCAACATGGAAGGAAAAAATGAACATTTAACTTTTTAGTCACAAAAATTATCTTTTAGCAACAATTTTTTTATTTTCCCAATGGTAAAAGGAGAAACTGAACCACGAAAGTTGTTGTCCAATTTGTCCTGAGTACGCTGATACCTCATATGTGGGGGTAAACCACTGTTTGGGCGCACGGCAGGGCTTGGAAGGGAAGGAGCGCCATTTGACTTTTTGAATCAAAAATTGGCTCCACTCTTTAGCGGACACCATGTCACGTTTGGAGAGCCCCCGTGTGCCTAAAAATTGGAGCTCCCCCACAAGTGACCCCATTTTGGAAACTAGACGCCCCAAGGAACTTATCTAGATGCATAGTGAGCACTTTGAACCCCCAGGTGCTTCACAAATTGATCCGTAAAAATGAAAAAGTACTTTTTTTTCACAAAAAAATTCTTTTAGCCTCAATTTTTTCATTTTCACATGGGCAACAGGATAAAATGGATCCTAAAATGTGTTGGGCAATTTCTCCTGAGTACACCAATACCTCACATGTGGGGGTAAACCACTGTTTGGGCACATGGTAAGGCTCGGAAGGGAAGGAGCGCCATTTGACTTTTTGAATGAAAAATTATTTCCATCGTTAGCGGACACCATGTCGCGTTTGGATAGCTCCTGTGTGCCTAAACATTGGCGCTCCCCCACAAGTGACCCCATTTTGGAAACTAGACCCCCCAAGGAACTTATTTAGATGCCTAGTGAGCACTTTAAACCCTCAGGTGCTTCACAAATTGATCTGTAAAAATGAAAAAGTACTTTTTTTTCACAAAAAAATTATTTTCGCCTCAATTTTTTCATTTTCACATGGGCAGTAGGATAAAATGGATCATAAAATTTGTTGGGCAATTTCTCCCGAGTACGCCGATACCTCATATGTGGGGGTAAACCACTGTTTGGGCACACGGCAGGGCTCGGAAGGGAAGGCGCGCCATTTGACTTTTTGAATGGAAAATTAGCTCCAATTGTTAGCGGACACCATGTCGCGTTTGGAGAGCCCCCTGTGTGCCTAAACATTGGAGCTCCCCCACAAGTGACCCCATTTTGGAAACTAGACCCCCCAAGGAACTTATCTAGATGCATATTGAGCACTTTAAACCCCCAGGTGCTTCACAGAAGTTTATAACGCAGAGCCATGAAAATAAAAAATAATTTTTCTTTCCTCAAAAATGATTTTTTAGCCTGGAATTTCCTATTTTGCCAAGGATAATGGGAGAAATTGGACCCCAAATATTGTTGTCCAGTTTGTCCTGAGTACGCTGATACCCCATATGTGGGGGTAAACCACTGTTTGGGCGCACGGCAGGGCTCGGAAGGGATGGCACGCCATTTGGCTTTTTAAATGGAAAATTAGCTCCAATCATTAGCGGACACCATGTCACGTTTGGAGAGCCCCTGTGTGCTTAAACATTGGAGATCCCCCAGAAATGACACCATTTTGGAAACTAGACCCCCAAAGGAACTAATCTAGATGTGTGGTGAGGACTTTGAACCCCCAAGTGCTTCACAGAAGTTTATAACGCAGAGCCATGAAAATAAAAAAAAAAATTATTTTCTCAAAAATGATCTTTTAGCCTGCAATTTTTTATTTTCCCAAGGGTAACAGGAGAAATTTGACCCCAAAAGTTGTTGTCCAGTTTCTCCTGAGTACGCTGATACCCCATATGTGGGGGTAAATCACTGTTTGGGCACATGCCGGGGCTCGGAAGTGAAGTAGTGACGTTTTGAAATGCAGACTTTGATGGAATGCTCTGTGGGCGTCACGTTGCGTTTGCAGAGCCCCTGATGTGGCTTAACAGTAGAAACCCCCCACAAGTGACCCCATTTTGGAAACTAGACCCCCAAAGGAACTTATCTAGATGTGTGGTGAGCACTTTGAACCCCCAAGTGCTTCATAGAAGTTTATAATGCAGAGCCGTGAAAATAATAAATACGTTTTCTTTCCTCAAAAATAATTATTTAGCCCAGAATTTTTTAATTTTTCCAAGGGTAACAGGAGATATTTGACCCCAAAAGTTGTTGTCCAGTTTCTCCTGAGTACGGTGATACCCCATATGTGGGGGTAAACTACTGTTTGGGCACATGCCGGGGCTTGGAATTGAAGTAGTGACGTTTTGAAATGCAGACTTTGATGGAATGCTCTGCGGGCGTCACGTTGCGTTTGCAGAGCCCCTGATGTGCCTAAACAGTAGAAACCCCCCACAAGTGACCCCATTTTGGAAACTAGACCCTGAAAGGAACTTATCTAGATGTGTGGTGAGCACTTTGAACCCCCAAGTGCTTCATAGAAGTTTATAATGCAGAGCCGTGAAAATAATAAATACGTTTTCTTTCCTCAAAAATAATTATTTAGCCCAGAATTTTTTATTTTCCCAAGGGTTACAGGAGAAATTGGACCCCAAAAGTTGTTGTCCAGTTTCTCCTGAGTACGCTGATACCCCATATGTGGGGGTAAACCACTGTTTGGGCACACGTCGGGGCTCAGAAGGGAAGTAGTGACTTTTGAAATGCAGACTTTGATGGAATGGTCTGCGGGTGTCACGTTGCGTTTGCAGAGCCCCTGGTGTGCCTAAACAGTAGAGACCCCCCACAAGTGACCCCATTTTAGAAACTAGACCCCCCAAGGAACTTATCTAGATATGTGGTGAGCACTTTGAACCCCCAAGTGCTTCACAGACGTTTACAACGCAGAGCCGTGAAAATAAAAAATCATTTTTCTTTCCTCAAAAATTATGTTTTAGCAAGCATTTTTTTAGATTCACAAGGGTAACAGGAGAAATTGGACCCCAGTAATTGTTGCGCAGTTTGTCCTGAGTATGCTGGTACCCCATATGTGGGGGTAAACCACTGTTTGGGCACACGTCAGGGCTCGGAAGTGAGGGAGCACCATTTGACTTTTTGAATACGAGATTGGCTGGAATCAATGGTGGCGCCATGTTGCGTTTGGAGACCCCTGATGTGCCTAAACAGTGGTAACCCCTCAATTCTAACTCCAACACTAACCCCAACACACCCCTAACCCTAATCCCAACTGTAGCCGTAACCCTAACCACAACCCTAACCGCAACACACCCCTAACCACAACACTAACCCCAACACACCCCTAACCCTAACCACAACCCTAATTCCAACCCTAACCCTAAGGCTATGTGCCCACGTTGCGGATTCGTGTGAGATATTTCCGCACCATTTTTGAAAAATCTGCGGGTAAAAGGCACTGTGTTTTACCTGCGGATTTTCCGCGGATTTCCAGTGTTTTTTGTGCGGATTTCACCTGCGGATTCCTATTGAGGAACAGGTGTAAAACGCTGCGGAATCCGCACAAAGAATTGACATGCTGCGGAAAATACAACGCAGCGTTCCCGCGCGGTATTTTCCGCACCATGGGCACAGCGGATTTGGTTTTTCATATGTTTACATGGTACTGTAAACCTGATGGAACACTGCTGCGGATCCGCAGCGGCCAATCCGCACCGTGTGCACATAGCCTAATTCTAAAGGTATGTGCACACGCTGCGGATCCGCAGCAGTTTCCCATGAGTGTACAGTTCAATGTAAACCTATGGGAAACAAAAATCGCTGCACACATGCTGCGGAAAAACTGCACGGAAACGCAGCGGTTTACATTCCGCAGCATGTCACTTCTTTGTGCGGATTCCGCAGCGGTTTTACAACTGCTCCAATAGAAAATCGCAATTGTAAAACCGCAGTGAAATGCGCAGAAAAAAACGCGGTAAATCCGCCATAAATCCGCAGCGGTTTAGCACTGCGGATTTATCAAATCCGCAGCGGAAAAATCCGCAGAGGACCAGAATATGTGTGCACATTCCTAACCCTAACCCTAACCCTAGCCCTAACCCTAACCCTACCCCTAACCCTACCCCTAACCCTAACCCTACCCCTAACCTTAACCCTACCCCTAACCCTAACCCTACCCCTAACCCTACCCCTAACCCTAACCCTACCCCTAACCCTAACCCTATTCTAACATTAGTGGAAAAAAAAAAAATTCTTTATTTTTTTATTGTCCCTATGGGGGTGACAAAGGGGGGGGGGGTCATTTATTATTTTTTTTATTTTGATCACTGAGATAGATTATATCTCAGTGATCAAAATGCACTTTGGAACAAATCTGCCGGCCGGCAGATTCGGCGGGCGCACTGCGCATGCGCCCGCCATTTTGGAAGATGGCGGCGCCCGGGAGAAGACGGACGGGACCACGGCTGGATCGGTAAGTATGATAGGGTGGGGGGGGGACCACGGGGGGGGGATCGGAGCACGGGGGGGGGAATCGGAGCGCGGGAGGGGTGGAACGGAGCGCGGGGGGCGTGGAACGGAGCACGGGGGGGCTGGAATGGAGCACGGGGGGGTTGAACGGAGCACGGGGGGGAGTGGATCGGAGTGCAGGGGGGGTGATTGGAGCACGGGGGGGTGATTGGAGCACGGGGGGAGCGGACACGAGCACGGGGGGGAGCGGAGCACTGGACGGAGGGGAGCCGGAGCAGTGTACCGGCCAGATCGGGGGGGTGGGGGGGCGATCGGAGGGGTGGGGTGGGGGCACACTAGTATTTCCAGCCATGGCCGATGATATTTCAGCATCGGCCATGGCTGGATTGTAATATTTCACCCGTTATAATGGGTGAAATATTACAAATCGCTCTGATTGGCAGTTTCACTTTCAACAGCCAATCAGAGCGATCGTAGCCACGAGGGGGTGAAGCCACCCCCCCTGGGCTAAACTACCACTCCCCCTGTCCCTGCAGATCGGGTGAAATGGGAGTTAACCCTTTCACCCGGCCTGCAGGGACGCGATCTTTCCATGACGCCGCATAGGCGTCATGGGTCGGAATGGCACCGACTTTCATGACGCCTACGTGGCGTCATGGGTCGGGAAGGGGTTAAAAAATCATCTAGATAGGGCACTACAAGGGTTTCCCTTTCCCTGATATGGGCCATTACTTCCGAAACAACCTTTGTAAAAACTCTAGGTGCCATAGACAGGCCAAAGGGCATTGCCAGAAATTGGAAATGTTTAATCTGATGGTTTACCCATACTGCCATCCTGAGGAATTGCTGGTGATTTCTGTAAACTGGAAGATGGTAGTACGCATCATTTAGATCCAAGACCAACATGTAGCACCTAGGAAACAAAAGCTTAGTTGTTGACCTAATGGGTTCCATCTTAAAAGCGTGGTACTGAAGATATTTATTTAATTTACGCAAATTTATGATAGTCCTAAAGGACCCATCAGGTTTAGAGATAAAAAATAGCGGAGAATAAAAACCCGACTTCTCCTGATGTTTTGGAACCTCTTCAATAACTCGCTTTGTAAGCAATTGTTGAATCTCTAATTCTAAGGCCTGTTGTTGGGCCGGAGTGTCCAGTGATGTTATTACACAATGATTTGGGGGAGTTCTCAAAAATTCTAATTTTAACCCTGACTCAACTACCCCCATTATCCAGGCACTAGAAGTTATCTTTTTCTATTCATCTGAGAAGAACCTCAGTCTTCCCCCTACTGGTAGATCTGTTCTATCTGTAGTTACGTCTACGTCTTGAGAAAGATGAAGGGTTCTTATAGTATCCACCTTTCTTCTTTTGATCCGATGTTTCCCAGTCACGATTATATCCCTGTTGGTCTGACTGGAATTTTCTGAAGGGCATGCGTCTCCGGAAGGCGTTCCTAAAAGTGGGATTAAACGTTTTAGGAAATCCCTTCTTTCTATCTTCTGCCTTTGCAAGGATGTCATCCAGCACCGGGCCGAATAGGTACTCACCCCTACACGGAATGGAGCACAATTTGGCTTTAGCCTGAGCATCCCCCTTCCAGGTCTTTAGCCATAGTGCCCGTCGGGCTGAATTTGAAAGACCCGCCGATCTTGCGGCCAATTTCAAGGAATCAATCGAGGCATCAGCTAGATAAGCCGCTCCTTCTCTGACCTGAGACAGGGAATTCAACAATTTATCCCTGGGTACTTTTGTTTTAAGCTGTTCCTCCAGCTGAGTCACCCAGACCATAGTTGATCTAGCAGTACAGGTGCCTGCGATTGCGGGCTTAAAGGCTCCAGATGATGACTCCCACAGCTTCTTAAGGAGCATGTCAGCCTTCCTGTCTGAAGGAGTCCTACATCCTCTAATGGTAGCGAGGCTGTTTTTGAAGTAGAGGCTACTGCCGCATCTACTTTCGGAATCTTCATCCACTGGGATAAGGCGTCATCCTCAAAGGGGTACCTTCTTTTTGCGGCCAAAGGTAAGAACCCTTTATCCAGCTTGTCCCACTCCCGTCTGACCAGATCTTTAATGGAATCTACCACCGGGAAAGCTTTACGACTTCTCTGGCTCAGCCCTGCGAACATGATCTCCTGGGTTGTTTTCGGTTCTTTACTCTCTGCAACCCCCATAGTCGCACGGACTGCCTTAATTAAAGTCTCCATATTGTCAGTGGAAAAGCAAGGCCTTCCCTCCTCATCTGAGGAGGATGGTGAAGAACTTTCCGAGCATTCGCCCTCTTGTAACGAAGGGCTAGAATCGGACACCATCTCCATACTGCTCTTTTCATGCCGTCTAGATTTAAGGGACGATTTTATCTCTTCCCTAATTACTTCCCTCAAATCCGATACCCGGAGAGGGGCCTCTTCCTCTAACGTACGGCATATACAATATACACGTCTGACATAACTTCTTTAAATATGTGTCAGGTAGTGGCTCCGTGCATAAAGCACACTGCTTATGCTTAGATTTAGAGACCTTCTTCCCCTACAACAAAGCATAGTACAGAAAACAGTTGTATCAGCCAACGGCTCGGATATAACACTCACCACTGCTGACAAATATAGAGTACCGGTTTCTGAGGGGGTGAGGTGCGACGTGACGTCGGGTTGCCAGGGTCCTGCTGCCCGCGTACCACATCCTGCTCTCCTAGCTGTCGGTGTTCGGCGTCTCCTGTAGAAGACATGTTGCCGCACACACTCACCAAGCGCTGCCTTCTTTTCAAAAGTGCCGCGCTCCTCCTCCCGGTCTCCTCCGGAAGTCGTTAGCTTTACTTCCGGGTCATAAGCGCCGACCTGCTCAAGCAGCATCGCGCGCGCGTGGACGACCCAGGGCGGCATGCCTTCCCCCAGGAACGCCACCGATCCTTGCCAGACGAGGGGGGAAGCTGGACACAGGACTTCCCCCGACGCTGCTTCCGGGCCCCCGACGCTGCTTCCGGGCCCCCGACTCTGCCGTTCCCCCCGGACACCGCACAGAGGCTTGGCAGACCCGGGTAAGACAAAAATCCTGTAGGCTCCCGCCGTCCGGACAGGAACACAAACTGGAGGGCGAGGGGGACCGCCCCTTTTTAACCTGTAGGTTCCTGTCCGGAAGGTGGGCGGATCCCCTCTCTCGTTGTGGGTGCTGTCGTGGCGATAGGAAAATCTTTATTCCAGCCATGGTACGATAGCAACGTTTCGGCCGCACATCCGGCCTTTTTCAAGCATACAACATAATGCCGTGTGCACTCCACGCAGGGAGCCAATCACCATTCAGTGTCAGCCCACAATTAAAATATACAAAAGCAATCAATGACTCAAAACAAACATCGGATACAGGTGACCATATAAGTTACATATAGGCACAACACCGCTATGTATAATGGTATAATAATCACTTCACAAATTCTAGACGACTTTCATGAGAGTTTAAATACAATTTCTAGATACCCTTGTGTACAAGGATGGAGATAGGTTGAAAACTGACATATTTGTGAAAGAGAGACAGAAATAGTCTGTTATTATATGACAGTAACCATCCAAGAAGAATGATTGATTCTCTTCCTTGGAGCCAATTATTGAGAGTACGGAGGATAGTATCGGATGAGAATACAGTAAATAAACGGTTGGATGAGATGTGCCCTAAATTTGTGATGAGAGGGTACCCAGAAAAAGATGTGAACAATTTCAAAAGGAAAGCTCTTAGTACCTCACGGGAAAATGCTAGGAAGAATAATTCAGCGAAACCCAAATGTGAATGGGTACCGTTTGTCTCTACGTACAGTTCAGTGAGTAGTCGTATTGGTGGCATTATAAAGAAACACTGGGCCCTCTTACAACGAGGTTTACCCCAAATCTCCAGCTTTAGGTCATTTCCTATGATGTCATACAGGAGAGGAAAAAATCTAGGTGATAGACTGGTTAAGTCAGATCTTGGCTCCTCCAAGATATCATATCAACAAACTCTCAGCGCACCAAGGTGTGGGAATTTCCCATGCCTTGGTTGCGCTTGCTGTAATAATATGTTAAAAGGGGACTCTTTTTGCCACCCTCTAACGGGAAAGAAATTCTACCTCAAAGAGAGATACACCTGTGCATCGAGTTACGTCATCTATATGATTACGTGCCCGTGTGGACTGGTGTATATCGGTGAGACTACCACGGCAGTTAGAACACGCATCAGTAAACATAAGAGTACAATTCGAACAGGACCCACAGAACTGCCGGTTCCTAAGCACTTCCTAGAAAATAAGCACTCAGTGAACCAATTGAGATTTAGGGTCGTAGACAATGTTCCTATCTTAAGAAGGGGAGGTGATAGGTTGAGAATATTGAAAATCAAAGAAATGAGATGGATCTATACTTTGAATTCATTACAACCCAGGGGTCTGAATATAGACTTTAATCCACATATTTGTACCCCCTAATTATGTGAGGCCCCTTGTTAGGATCGTCATCTGCTTTGTTTTTATTATGTACAGATATTGGTTTTAATGTATATTTTTTTCCTTCCTTTAGTGTTTGCTACTGTATCATCAAATGGACAGCGAATGAGGCAGTCGGTGTATGGATATCAGGATCTCTCATTATGATTAAGTGTTGGTTTGACACAGTCTTAAGATGTATATATTAAAACTCTGATTTTTCCGGTTCGGGATTCTTCGCGACTGTCCCATCTGAACTGCCATTTTGATATATTTTGATATATTGCGATATATTGCATTTGTTCAAAAGCTCCACTAGTGTACCGATAATTTGATATATATGTTTGTATCTATGCGATAGCTCCATAAATGCACTATTCTTTAAACTATCGTCAAAATAGATAAAAAATGTCCGACAAGGTTTATGCTTATTATCTTGGCAATTTTTAGATAAATGCGGTGCCCCTATTATGAATAGTCATTTTCGCTGTATCAAATGTTTGCATAATTGATTCAGATTCTTCTGAGGAACATTTTTTGTTAAATATGATTATTCTAATTAATAGCCATGGACGCTGCGGTTTGAAGGAGCGATGCATCTGCGTTCCCTTGGCAACCCATGTGATGGCGGTCACATGGTGTTTGCGGTGGGTGCTGCTGAAGCGCTTCATGCCGGCACTGGGCTCCTCCCCGTTTGGGGGGGGATACTCAGCAATGACGTTGGGTGCTGATGCAGACACACCGCGCCCTGGGTGGAGACCGGAGACGCATGGTGATGACCAGGATGAGAACTGCAGATGACGCAGCGAGTATGATTTATTGAAAGATCGTTCTCTATTGGTAGCCTTAGATACATGCCGATATAATGGAAGCCCGGATTGGATGGCTATAGAATCTGGCGCCGATTACTATGACTGGCTGAAATATCACAGAAAATGCATCGTGGAGTTGAGCCCATTGGCTAATGGTCACTATGGAGATGAACAAGCATCATGAAAACACATGGTGGGGAATAAGTAAACACTGCATGTTTTTATATTTGTGAAGTGATTATTATACCATTATACATAGCGGTGTTGTGCCTATATGTAACTTATATGGTCACATGTATCTGATGTTTGTTTTGAGTCATTGATTGCTTTTGTATATTTTAATGGTGGGCTGACACTGAATGGTGATTGGCTCCCTGCGTGGAGTGCACACGGCATTATGTTGTATGCTTGAAAAAGGCCGGATGTGCGGCCGAAACGTTGCTATCGTACCATGGCTGGAATAAAGATTTTTTTCTACTGGATAACACCCGTTTGGAGCGCCGTTCTTCCTACTTGTTGGATGTGCACTTTCCCAGGAGGGTTCCCTGGACTTAGAACGAGCGCCCTTAGGAGTGAGTGCTGTTGGTCATCTATATACAATATATATTGAAAACTGCTGTCAGGTAGTTTATTAACTCTTCAGGTGCTTTTCAGGAATTAATGCAAAGTGACATGACAGAAATGACAATGTGCATTTTTACCACCTAAACGCCTCTAACTTCTGATCGGATTACTACAGCCGACAGACTCTAAAGGTACCGTCACATTAAGCAATGCTGCAGCGATCTAGACAACGATGCCGATCGCTGCAGCGTCGCTGTGTGGTCGCTGGAGAGCTGTCACACAGACAGCTCTCCAGCGACCAACTATGCAAAGTCCCCTGGTAACCAGGGTAAACATCGGGTTACTAAGCGCAGGGCCGCGCTTAGTAACCCGATGTTTACCCTGGTTACCAGTGCTAATGTAAAAAAAAAAAAAAAACACTACATACTTACATTCCGGTGTCTGTCCCCCGTCGCTGTGCTTTCCTGCACTGACTGTGAGCGCCGGCTGGCCGTAAAGCACAGCGGTGACATCACCGCTGTAATCTGCTTTACAGCTGGCCGGCGCTGACAGTGCAGGGAAGCAGAACGCCGAGGGACGCGACAGACACCGGAATGTAAGTATGAAGTGTTTGATTTTTTTTACATTTACAATGGTAATCAGGGTAAACATCGGGTTACTAAGCGCGGCCCTGCGCTTAGTAACCCAATGTTTACCCTGGTTACCAGTGAAGACATCGCTAAATCGGCATCACACACGCCGAGACAGCGATGTCAGCGGGAGATCCAGCGACGAAATAAAGTTCTGGACTTTCTGCTCCGACCAGCGATGTCACAGCAGGATCCAGATCGCTGCTGCGTGTCAAACACAACGATATCGCTATCCAGGACGCTGCAACGTCACGGATCACTATCGTTATCGTTGTGAAGTTGGTCAGTGTGAAGGTACCTTAAGACCAGAATTTAGTCATGAATTGCCATGTCAAACATCAGGACCACAAAATCATGATCTGAGGGCACCAATTGGTATTAGGAGGAAGCCCCCACAGTCTGTTAACCATTTATAATGATGTAGTCACTGTTGAAAGCAGCATCTAAGGGGTTAAACAGAGTTGGAAGGTGCAAACACTGATCGTGACTGATACAGCAGGTTGTCAGCTATAGTGCACAGCTGACAGCTGCTGGATTGTCACCTGTATGGGGAGGCTATTCTCTTATATCTCAGGTCAGTTAAAAGACGTATTGGCAGTTAAGGGGTTAACCCCTTCATGACCTTGGGATTTTTCGTTTTTCCGTGTTCGTTTTTCACTCCTCTCCATCCCAGAGCCATAACTTTTTTATTTTTCCGTCAATTTGGCCATGTGAGGGCTTATTTTTTGCGGGACGAGTTGTACTTTTGAACGACATCATTGGTTTTACCATGTCTTGTACTAGAAAACGGGGAAAAAATTCCAAGTGCGGTGAAATTGCAAAAAAAGTGCAATCCCACACTTGTTTTTTGCTTGGCTTTTTTGCTAGGTTCACTAAATGCTAAAACTGACATGCCAGTATGATTCTCCAGGTCAGTAAGAGTTCATAGACACCTAACATGACTACGTTATATTTTACCTAAGTGGTGAAAAAAAATTCCAAACTTTGCTAAAAAAAAAATAAAAAATTGTGCCATTTTCCGATACCCGTAGAGTCTCCATTTTTCATGATCTGGGGTCGGTTGAGGGCTTATTTTTTGCGTGCAGAGATGACGTTTTTAATTATAGCATTTTGGTGCAGATACGTTCTTTTGATCGCCCGTTATTGCATTTTAATGCAATGTCGCAGCGACCAAAAAAAACGTAATTCTGGCGTTTCTAATTTTTTTTATCGCGACGCTGTTTAGCGATCAGGTTAATGCTTTTTTATTTGATAGATCGGGCGATTCTGAGTGCGGCGATACCAAATATGCAAGATTTGATTTATTTTTATTGATTTATTTTGATTGGGGCGAAAGGGGGGTGATTTAAACTTTTATATATTTTTTTTTTTTTCACACTTTTTTTTTTTTACTTTTGCCATGCTTCAATAGCCTCCATGGGAGGCTAGAAGCAGGCACAGCACGATCAGCTCTGCTACATAGCAGCGACCTGCTGTTCGCTGCTATGTAGCAGAATTGCAGGTGCGCTGTGAGTGCCGACCACAGGGTGGCGCTCACAGCTGCCGGCGATCAGTAACCATAGAGGTCTCGAGGACCTCTATGGTTACCATTCACAAGCATCGCCGACCCCCGATCATATGTTGGGGTCGGCGATGCCGTCATTTCCGGCCGCCCGGCCGGAAGCGGTACTTAAATGCCGCTGTCTGCGTTTGACAGCAGCATTTAACTAGTTAATAGGTGCGGGCAGATCGCGATTCTGCTCGCGCCTATTACGGGCACATGTCAGCTGTTCAAAACAGCTGACATGTCCCGGCTTTGATGCGGGCTCACCGCGGAGCCCTGCATCAAAGCAGGGGATCTGACCTCGGACGTACTATCCCGTCCGAGGTCAGAAAGGGGTTAATAATGAGTGGGGAAAAATCTGCACCAAAAAAGGCAAGTTTAAAATAAATAAAAAATTCTGTACCAAATACTTAAAGCGTGCACATACCCTATAATTGGCAACATTTGCAGAAGAGATAAGCATTTTTTTTTTTTTTTAAAGACCATGGAGCTCTGCATAGAAAATCAGGATGGGCACAATTTTGGTGCAGATCTGGACAGTGGCTGCAGACTTTCCAGCAAATATTTGTAAACTCGCTGCGAAGTGTCCATAGCAAATGAATGACTTCACCATTACTTACGCTGGTTTCACATTTGTGTCTCGGTGCGCAGCGTATCATCCGCACAGATCCGCATGCCTCCCTATCTTTAACATGACGTACGCAGGGACATGCGTTTGCATCAGTTCCCATGCGATGGCTTACGCACGCGTCGTTTCTCGGCGTGCGGCGGGGCCCGGCGAACGCAACATTTTGCATTTTTTGAGGCGTCAATAATCCGTCAAATATGCGCAGGCATGTGCATGAGTGCGTCAAAAAATGCATTACTGTCTATGGGAACGCATGCGTTCGATGCGCTTGCGTACTTCGGACTGCGCACATCCAGGAACCTATTGAGACACGCCCCTTTTGACACGCCCACCTGGAGATATGCACATGAACAACGCAAACGCAGGCAAAAACGCATACAGACGCATGCACACGCAGCGGTTTTTGTTGCCGTCATGCCTAAAATGATGCGGATAAAAACCGCTGGGTATGAATGCGTTTGCATATGTGGATAATACGCTGCGGACTCAAGCGCTAATGTGAACATAGCCCTAGCGCCTCGTAAGGGAACTAAAAAATGGAGGGGAACGTGTGCGGTGAATGCAATGCAAACCAAAACTACAGCCGCACCTGCTGCAAACATCAGATCCTATATTATTAAATTAGCAATGGTACCAGAAGAAGAAGTTACCGCATGTAAAGGGAAGAAAAAGAATGCTTTTCAAAAAAGGAACAAGGAAAATGGATAAAATCATATTTATATTGTTCATTTAGTAAATACATCAGCAAAGCTTCCAACAAATGCTAACCATGAGCAGAAGTTTACATTAGGCAGACAGAAAACGATAGTGTCCTTTACGCATCCGTCTTGCTGCTATGTGTTCCTAAACTGCATCAAAATATTAATAAATAAAAATTAATGAAATAACGTAGTCAACTTTTCCTAGCATACACACTATACCAAGGAGGGGGGACAGATGTGAACAGTGCCCTACACAATTACTGTCGGCAGTGCATAAAATTAACACCAATCCTCAGGCACATTATAAGGCTATGTTCACACGTTGCATTTTTAAATGCAAATTTTAAGTTGCATTACCTGCTTTTTGTAAGCAGCACTTTGCTGCGTTTTTGCAGTCTCTTGTGCATGCTGAGGAAGTTTGGTGACCCCAAAAAAAGCCCGATTTAACTTCCTAATGTTTTTGTAATAAAAAAAAAACAGCAAAAAATTATTCTTGCTGCGTTTTTGCACTTACCCTCTGTTTCCTATGGGTTAAAAAAACGCTGGAAAAAGTGGCATGGTGCAGTTTGCAAAAACGCAGCAGTTTTCCCAAATCAGGCAGGAAAATAAAACCAATGTGTGTGTATGAGATTTCTGAAATCCCAGACTTTGCTCGTAATGCAAAACACAGTGTAAAATTTGCATAAAAAAAAAAACAGCAAAAAAATGCTCAAAACACGCGTGAACATAGCCTAACATAGGAATCTCTCCAGTGATGTGTCACTTGCTGAGCTGCTTGGTGCAGTTTTCATAGAATCCCTGTTTTCTCTGAGGTAGATGTAGCAGGGATCAGAAAGTTGATCCCTGTGCAACCCCACCCACACCTCTGATTGGCAGGTTGCATACATGGTACACAAGAAGCTGCCAATCAGTGGTGGGGGCGGGGTTACATAGACTGGACTGTCTTGCAAGTGAGACCTAGTCCTCTATCGATTATCTACAGCTGATAAAACACTGATTGTATTAATACTACAACACACTGCCTTGGAATCAGGCTCTCGAACATGTTATATCTCGAATTCATTATATTTAAAAGGGCGAGTCAATAATATTGGCTTCCTATCCTTAAGAGAGCTGTTCTGGCAAACTCTGGTAATCCCAATGGTCAGACCCCCAGCAATCAGTAATGTTTCCCCCATCCTACAGAGAGATAACTTACTATTTTGGGAATAACTTTACATTTTTTGTGATGTGTGTGTATTATAGAATCAGAGATCTTCTCAGTCTAGAAACTAATGGAGTGTGCCAAGAAAAAAAAAGGATTAACAAATAAGCCAAAGTGCACAGATCCCGACAGTCAAAGGCCACCATACAAGCGAGGTGTAAGTTATCTACGGTGCTAGAAAAACACTAAAGGCTTGGTTTACACAATGACAATTCTGCCACACTTTGCTATTTTTGTTACTGCTGCAGCATACAGGCAAATGGTGAACTATACTTAGGGAACGTTCACACAGTTATTTGAATACACATTTTTTGGCCTGGATTCTGTGCTACGTTAAAAAATAAATATATACTGTACATATCATGTGTCTATCATGCACATGTCGAACTTTCTAGTGCATGGTTTGGCACATTTACAGCTTGTAAATTGCATCAAAATTGACATTTTGTTGTGTATTTTTATTTTTAATTATTTTTTTCTTTGAGGCTTTTGCTACTGAAACATACAAAAATTGGACCGAAAACCACATGGCTTTTAAAAGCACTTTTTTTTACTTTGGATTTTTCAGCCTGGAAAATTCAAGTCAAGAAGTTCTGTGTACCCTTACATCAGAAGAAAACGCATAGGCTACGTACAGATTGAGTTTTTAAACCTAAAAGTCTCTTAAAAAAAAAAAAAAACCCACAAAAATCTCCCAAAAAATACTAAAAAGTTCTTATTCATTTTAATGTTAATCCTCTTTGCTGTTGAGATTTTATGGGGGTTTTTTTTCCACCATTTCAAGTTTAGAAAACTGGTGAAAAAAAACCTAAAGTGCGTGTACCTTCTTTGAAGCAGTTGGAACCCACTCCAAACTAGGCACTGTCAAACCATAAAGCAAAAAAACTTTAGGGGGTGGGTGGGAAGCTTCAGAAACTCGTCAAGAAACACACTCAAAAAAAAAAAAAAAATTCTAAAAACTACTGAAAAGCGGTTTCCACGTTAAAAACCTGTTTTTGGACGCTTCAAAACACCCCTGCATACAGCCTTAGGGAAGTCTAGGTTTTGTGGCTGTATTACGGCCAAGAATTTCTTTCTGATGATGGAACCAGCCCAAGTTACTGCCAGCTCTTCTTTTTCGGAGGTTGTTAATTGCAGGAAAAGCTTTCATACAATATTTTGGGTAAACTGTAATAAGCAGCAGGGGAGCAGGAATGAAGGACTATAGAACTGAAACGCCTGAAAGCAATTTTCTGGGGAAATTATGCTTGGAGAATGGACAATATGGTATTTTTAAGGTTTTCTTATCACTTTCCATTTAAGGCAGGATGAAAAACTGCATCCTTAAAGAGAGATCATAAAGATTTTAAAAGGCAGTAACAGCAGCATCCATGTAAGACAGCCATAGACATCAGGTAATTCCTGGAAGTCATTTAGTTGGCTGATAAACCTGAAAATACATGTGACTGGTCCGCAACTTCACTCCATAGGCCAAAAGTCCAAATTTTAATGAAAACATTCTGCCGACTCCAACTCAAAAACATTCCTTAAACAAGAATCTGCAAAAACACTAGTGCATGCCCTCATTATCTCCCACTTTGACTACTGCAACCTCCTGCTCTGTGGCCTCCCCTCTAACACTCTCGCACCCTTTCACTCTATCCTAAACTCTGCTGCTTGACTGATCCACCTGTCCCCCCGACCTCTCCGCTCTGTCAATCCATTCACTGGCTCCCCATTACCCAGAGACTCCAGTTAAAAATCCTAACCAAAGCCATCCACAACCTGTCTCCTCCATACATCTGTGACATGGTCTCCCGGTACTTACCTACAAGCAACCGCCGATCCTCGCAAGATCTTCTCTACTCCCCTCTTATCTCCTCTTCCCTCAATCTCATACAAGATTTCTCCCGTGTATAATCCCTACTCTGGAATTATCTACCCAACATATACTCTCACCTACCACCTCTTATAACAAGCCTACAACCTGCAGTAACCCTCGTTCCACCAACCGATGCAAGACCTCTCTCCTATTCCAGTCGATCACTTGTATTGTTTCATGATAATTGTACTTGTTTGTTATTTTGTATATCCCTTTCACATGTAAAGAGACATGAAATAAAATGGCGCAAATAATAAAAAAAAAAAAAAAAACTTCTGGCTTGTCATTTTCTAGGCAAATATGAATTTATATAGCCTAGTTCAGGGGTCCCCAACTCCAGTCCTCAAGGCCCACCAACATGTCATGTTTTCAGGATTTCCTTAGTCTTGCCCAGGTAATAATTGCATCACCTGTGCTATGCAAAGGAAATCCTGAAAACATGACCTGTTGGTGGGCCTTGAGGACTGGAGTTGGGGACCCCTGGCCTAGTTCATGGCTCAGATGGCGGCTACAATGGTTGCCACTCTTCTCTTGTTATTCACACGTTCAATATTTTACATCAGTATTTGTTTTTCCAAACAATTTTATTAACATTTTCGACCAAGACAGAGAGAGCACGGTTAACATAAATGCAATGGCATGAAACATTCATGAAGCATAAAAGTAAAAATAGAATAAAATAAAACAACAAAACAATAAATACAGTAAATTCTTATGGAAATATTTCCAGCCAGCGAAACCATTTTTTTCAAAAAGGAAGGAAAGCAGCCATTCAGTAACGCCAATTTTTGTCCATAGGATTTATGCAAAGCCAGTTTGTCAATAATTTCTTGTGAACAGGGTATTTTAGAAGATTTCCCAAAAAAAAAGCAATAGCATTCTCAGAAACTAAAAGCAGATGTACAACAAGTTTCCTAAAAGGTGGAGTCAATTGATCAGCATTCAACGAAAGCAGGGCAATCTGAGAAGACAGAGAAAAATCCAAACGTTTTAGTATAATAGAAATAAGAGAACAGATTTCATCCCAATAAGGTCTAATACGTGGACAAAACCAAAACAAATGGGAAAGGCTACCATAATGTCCACAATCCCTCCAGCAGAGAGAATTGGAAGGATTAATAAATGCCAAGCAAGATGGTGAATAATACCACCTAGAGATAAGTTTAAAATAAGACTCATGAAGAGCCATGGACATGGTGGCAGAATAAGTCAAGGACATGGCCAGTTCCCAATCACCTAGAGCTACAGAAAGATTCAAAGTAGATTCCCATTTGCTCATGTATGGGGATTTTATCATTTTGACCGGAGTTGCATAAAATATTAATCTACGGCTCCGATAAAGGAGGGCAACTAGTCACCAGTGGCCTCAAAAAAAATCCTTTAAAATAGTAAACTGCATAAAAGTTGATGAGGGAACACCAAACCTATCTTTAAGGTGGGTAAATGGAACAAACTTGTTACCATCAAAAGATGTCATGTAGTTTTAGAGATTCCCCTGTCAGCCCAACTTGAATGCTGATCAAACGAGAAAACAGTAGCCAAAAAAAAAAAAAAAAGAGTGGTAGTCTCAGCATAAGGCCGGGGACACACACAACGTATAAAAAAACGGACCGTTTTTGATGGACGAGAATCGCACAAATGTTACCAAAACATTGATCTGTGTGCAGTGCGAGGATGCGATTTTCTCGCATCAAATGATCCGTGTGACATCCGTATGGCATCCGTACTGCGTGTTTTTATCGCAGGCTTGCAAAACCGACATACGGCAATACAAGGAATCCATGTGACAAAAAAAAAAAAAAACATATATATATTTCATCCAGCGCGATATAGCAGAAAGGCGGTAATTCAATTACCGGCTTCTGCTTTCTCCTTCCTAAAACCCGACATGATTTGAGACATGGTTTACATACAGTAAACCATCTCATATCCCCATTTTTTTTTGCATAATCCACACTACTAATGTCAGTAGTGTGTCTATGCAAAATTTGGCCGTTCTAGCTAGTAAATTAAGGGATTAAATGGCGGAAAAAATTGGCGTGGGCTCCCGCACAATTCTCTCCGCCAGAGTGGTAAAGCCAGTGACTGAGGGCAGATAGCCTGGAGAGGGTCCATGGTTATTGCCCCCCCCCCCCCCCCCCTGGCTAAAAACACCTGCCCCCAGCCACCCCAGAAAAGGCACATCTGGAAGATGCGCCTATTCTGGCACTTATTACTTATTACTTATTCCGCCATTTAACCCCTTAATTTACTAGCTAGAACGGCCAAATTTTGCATAGACACACTACTGACATTAGTAGTGTGGAATATGCAAAAAAAAATGGGGATATGAGATGGTTTACTGTATGTAAACCAGGTCTCATATGTCGGGTTTAGGAAGGAGAAAGCAGAAGCCGGTAATTGAATTACCGGCTTTAAAGCGGCCTAGCGCTGGAAGAAATTATATATATATATATATATATATATATATATATATATATATATATATATATATATATATATATATATATATATATATATATATATATATATATATATATATATATATATATATCTATATCTCTCACTGACATACATATATATATATATATATATATATATATATATATATATATATATATATATATATATATATATATATACCTATTCTATGTGTACACATTTATTCGACCTATTCTATTCTAAGCTGTCAGTGTGATTTTACTGTACACCGCACTGAATTACCGGCTTTTCTCTCTAACAGCGCTGCGTATTCCTCGCAAGTCACACTGCTGGTCCGTGTGTGATCCGTATTTTTGGGGCTTTCATTGGCGATTCTCGGCCGAGAAACGCTGACAATCGCAGCATGCTGCGATTTCACTCGGATCCTGAATACGGCCGAGAAAATATCGGATGATGGGAGCTGCCCCATTGATTAACATTGGGACGAGTGCTATGCGATTTTTTATCGCATTGCACTCGTCCGTATTACGGTCTAGTGTGACCCCGGCCTAAGTTCCATCCTAGTGAAACCACTTTTAATTTTGAGAAATTTCCGCCATTCCACAAGAACAGCTGCAAATATCGGATGATCAGACCGAAGCAAAGACTTAGAGGTGAATAAATTGATAATATTACAAGGTGGAGAATTTCTATTAAAATATAATTCCAATTCCACCCATGAAGATGTATGATCTGCAGACCACCAATATAGACTCTGTTTAATTAAATTAGAGAAATAATAGGCAGAAACATTAGATAGACCCATACCCCCACGCAATTTATGTTTATACAGTTGACTAGAGGCTATACGAGCTCTCTTATTGCCCCAAACAGATTGAGGTGTGCCTGCAAACTGGTCAAATAGGAATTAGAAACAAGTAAAGGAAGGGACCTGAAGATATAGAGGATCTTGGGAAGAATTATTGATTTTACAATAAGGCACCTTTCCCACCACGATAATACTTTATCTTCATAAAATCTAAGCTCTTTAGAAATGGAAGCAATAAGAGAATCCAAATTGCTGGGAATCCAGGAGCTAAGGTTTCTAAAAAAATCTCAGATGCAAATAAACAATATCCGTCTCCGCTCAACCCCAGGGCGAAATATCCTTTATACTCCAGATTTGAGAATCAGTGAGGTTAAATTGAAAAATTTTCAACTTGGACTCGTTTATTTTAAAATACGAAAAAATTAAAACATTTTTAAGAAGGGTTTGCAAATGTGGAATAGAACGACAAGGATTGGTAAGGGACAGGAGAAAATCATCAGAATATAAACTAATTTTAAATTCCTTACAATCCGTGCGAACTCCCTCTATGGAGGGATTATCTCTAATGAGCTGGGATAATGGCTCTATGGCAAGGGCAAAAAGCACTGGAGAAAGGGGGCAACTCTGCCGAGCACCATTAGAGATTGGAAATGGGGAAGAACAGTGATTATTAATAGAAATTTTTGCCTGAATATCAGAATATAAAGCCATAATTTTATTTATGAAGTCCAAATCAAAGCCAAATTTTTGTAGGGAACATTTGAGAGAAGTCCAATTTAAGCGATCAAACGCTTTCTCTGCATCAAGGGAAATTAAAGTGGAGTTATACTCGAGTATAAGCCAACCCGAGTATAAGCCGACCCCCCAATTTTGCCACAAAAAACTGGGAAACCTTAACCCCTTTACCCCCAAGGGTGGTTTGCACGTTAATGACCGGGCCAATTATTACAATTCTGACCACTGTCCCTTTATGAGGTTATAACTCTGGAACGCTTCAACGGATCCCAGTGATTCTGACATTGTTTTCTCGCGACATATTGTACTTCATGACAATGGTAAAAATTCTTTGATAGTACCTGCGTTTGTGAAAAAAACGGAAATTTGGCGAAAATTATGAAAATTTCGCAATTTTTCAACTTTGAATTTTTATGCAATTAAATCACAGAGATATGTCACACAAAATACTTAATAAGTAACATTTCCCACATGTCTACTTTACATCAGCACAATTTTGGAACCCAAATTTTTTTTTTTGTTAGGGAGTTATAAGGGTTAAAAGTTGACCAGCAATTTCTCATTTCTACAACACCATTTTATTTTAGGGACCACATCTCATTTGAAGTCATTTTGAGGGGTCTATATGATAGAAAATACCCAAGTGTGACACCATTCTAAAAACTACACCCCTCAAGGTGCTCAAAACCATATTCAAGAAGTTTATTAACCCTTCTGGTGCTTCACAGGAATTTTTTGAATGTTTAAATAAAAATGAACATTTAACTTTTTTTCACAAAAAATTTAATTCAGCTCCAATTTGTTTAATTTTACCAAGGGTAACAGGAGAAAATAGACCCCAAACATTGTTGTACAGTTTGTCCTGAGCACGACAATACCCCACATGTGGGGGTAAACCACTGTTTGGGCGCATGGCAGAGCTCGGAAGCGAAGGAGCGCCATTTGACTTTTCAATGCAAAATTGACTGGAATTGAGATGGGACGCCATGTTTCGTTTGGAGAGCCCCTGATGTGCCTAAACATTAAAACCCCCCACAAGTGACACCATTTTGGAAAGTAGACCCCTTAAGGAACTTATCTAGATGTGTGGTGAGCACTTTGACCCACCAAGTGCTTCACAGAAGTTTATAATGCAGAACCGTAAAAATAAAAAATAATATTTTTTCACAAAAATTATATTTTCGCCCCCAATGTTTTATTTTCCCAAGGGTAAGAGAAGAGATTGGACCCCAAATGTTGTTGTACAATTTGTCCTGAGTACGCTGATACCCCATATGTGGAGGTAAACCACTGTTTCGGCGCATGGGAGAGCTCGGAAGGGAAGGAGCGCCGTTTGACTTTTCAATGCAAAATTGACAGGAATTGAGATGGGACGCCATGTTGCATTTGGAGAGCCACTGATGTGCCTAAACATTGAAACCCCCCACAAGTGACACCATTTTGGAAAGTAGACCCCCTAAGGAACTTATCTAGATGTGTGGTGAGCACTTTGACCCACCAAGTGCTTCACAGAAGTTTATAATGCAGAGCCGTAAAAGTAAAACAAAAAATTTTTCCCACAAAAATTATTTTTTTAGCCCCCAGTTTTGTATTTTCCCGAGGGTAACAGGAGAAAGTGGACCCCAAAATTTGTTGCCCAATTTGTCCTGAGTGCGATGATACACCATATGTGGGGGGAACCACTGTTTGGGCGCATGGGAGGGTTCGGAAGGGAAGGAGTGCCATTTGAATGCAGACTTAGATGGATTGGTCTGCAGGTGTCACATTGCGTTTGCAGAGCCCCTAATGTACCGAAATAGTAGAAACCCCCCACAAGTGACACCATTTTGGAAACTAGACCCCCTAAGGAACTCATCTAGATGTGTTGTGAGAGCTTTGAACCCCCAAGTGTTTCACTACAGTTTATAACGCAGAGCCGTGAAAATAAAAAAATCCTTTTTTTTCCCACAAAAATTATTTTTTAGCCCCCAGTTTTGTATTTTCCCAAGGGTAACAGGAGAAATTGGACCCCAAAAGTTGTTGTCCTATTTGTCCTGAGTACGCTGATACCCCATATGTTGGGGTAAACCCCTGTTTGGGCACACGGGAGAGCTCGGAAGGGAAGGAGCACTGTTTTACTTTTTCAACGCAGAATTGGCTGGAATTGAGATCGGACGCCATGTCGCGTTTGGAGAGCCCCTGATGTGCCTAAACAGTGGAAACCCCCCAATTATAACTGAAGCCCTAATCCAAACACACTCCTAACCCTAATCCCAACAGTAACCCTAACCACACCTCTAACCCTGACACACACCTAACCCTATTCCCAACTGTAAATGTAATCTAAACCCTAACCGTAACTTTAGCCCCAACCCTAACTGTAGCCTTAACCCTAGCCCCAACCCAAACTGTAGCCCTAACCCTAACCATAGCTCTAACCCTAACTTTAGCCCCAACCCTAACTGTAGCCTTAACCCTAGCCCTAACCCTAGCCCTAACCCTAGCCCTAGCCCTAGCCCTAGCCCTAGCCCTAATGGAAAAATGGAAATAAATACATTTTTTTTATTTTTCCCCTAACTAAGGGGGTGATGAAGGGGGGTTTGATTTACTTTTATAGCGGATTTTTTAGCGGATTTTTATGATTGGCAGCCGTCACACACTGAAAGATGCTTTTTATTGCAAAAAATATTTTTTGCGTTACCACATTTTGAGAGCTATAATTTTTCCATATTTGAGTCCACAGAGTCATGTGAAGTCTTGTTTTTTGCGGGACGAGTTGACGTTTTTATTGGTAACATTTTCGGGCACGTTACATTTTTTGATCGCTTTTTATTCCGATTTTTGCGAGGCAGAATGACCAAAAACCAGCTATTCATGAATTTCTTTTGGGGGAGGCGTTTATACCGTTCCGCGTTTGGTAAAATTGATAAAGCAGTTTTATTCTTCGGGTCAGTACGATTACAGCGACACCTCATTTATATCTTTTTTTATGTTTTGGCGCTTTTATACGATAAAAACTATTTTATAGAAAAAATAATTATTTTTGCATCGCTTTAGTCTCAGGACTATAACTTTTTTTTTTTTTGCTGATGATGCTGTATGGCGGCTTGTTTTTTGCGGGACAAGATGACGCTTTCAGCGGTATCATGGTTATTTATATCTGTCTTTTTGATCGCGTGTTATTCCACTTTTTGTTCGGCGGTATGATAATAAAGTGTTGTTTTTTGCCTCGTCTTTTTTTTTTTTTTTTCTTACGGTGTTTACTGAAGGGGTTAACTAGTGGGCCAGTTTTATAGGTTGGGCCGTTACGGACGCGGCGATACTAAATATGTGTACTTTTATTGTTTGTTTTTTTTATTTAGATAAAGAAATGTATTTAGGGGAATAATATTTTTTTTTTTTTCATTATTTAGGAATTTTTTTTTTTTTTTTTTTTTTTTTACACATTTTGAAATTTTTTTTTTAACTTTTTTACATTGTCCCAGGGGGGGACATCACAGATCAGTGATCTGACAGTATGCACAGCACTCTGTCAGATCACTGATCTGACATGCAGCGCTGCAGCCTTCACAGTGCCTGCTCTGAGCAGGCTCTGTGAAGCCACCTCCCTCCCTGCAGGACCCGGATCCGCGGCCATCTTGGATCCGGGGCTGGAGAAAGCAGGGAGGGAGGTGAGACCCTCGCAGCAACGCGATCACATCGCGTTGCTGCGGGGGGCTCAGGGAAGCCCGCAGGGAGCCCCCTCCCTGCGGGAAGCTTCCCTGCACCGCCGGCACATCGCGATCATCTTTGATCGCGGTGTGCCAGGGGTTAATGTGCCGGGGGCGGTCCGTGACCGCTCCTGGCACATAGTGCCGGATGTCAGCTGCGATAAACAGCTGACACCCGGCCGCGATCGGCGGCGCTCCCCCCGTGAGCGCCGCCGATCGCGCTGGACGTACTATCCCGTCCGTGGTCATGGGGGCCCACCCCACCTCGACGGGATAGTACGTCCCATGTCAGAAAGGGGTTAATGACTCGAGTATAAGCCTAGGGTGGAAAATGCAGCAGCTACTGGTAAATTTCAAAAATAAAAATAGATACCAATAAAAGTAAAATTAATTGAGACATCAGTAGGTTAAGTGTTTTTGAATATCCATATTGAATCAGGAGCCCCAAATAATGCTCCATACAGTTTATGAAGGGCTCCATAAGATGCTCCATATTAAAATATGCCCCATATAATGCTGCACAAATGTTGATTATGACCCCATAAAATGCTCCATACAGATAATTGCCCCATATAATGCTGCACATGGCCCCATACAGATGCCACATACAGATAACTGCCCCATATAATGCTGCACATGGCCACATAAGATGCTCCATACAGATATTTGCTCCGTATAATGCTCCACAAATGTTGATTATGACCCCATAAGATGCCCCATACAGATATTTGCCCCATATAATGCTGCACATGGTCCCATACAGATGCCCCATATCATGCTGCACATGGCCACATAAGATGCCCATACAGATATTTGCCCCCATATCATGCTGCACATGGCCACATAAGATGCCCCATACAGATATTTGCCCCCATATCATGTTGCACATGGCCGGATAAGATGCCCCATACAGATATTTGCCCCCATATCATGCTGCACATGGCCGGATAAGATGCCCCATACAGATATTTGCCCCCATATAATGCTGCACATGGCCACATAAGATGCCCATACAGATATTTGCCCCCATATCATGCTGCACATGGCCACATAAGATGCCCCATACAGATTGTTGCCCCCATATAATGCTGCACATGGCCACATGAGATGCCCCATACAGATATTTGCCCCCATATAATGCTGCACATGACCGGATAAAATGCCCATACAGATATTTGCCCCATATCATGCTGCACATGGCCACATAAGATGCCCCATACAGATATTTGCCCCCATATAATGCTGCACATGACCGGATAAGATGCCCCATACAGATATTTGCCCTCATATAATGCTGCGCATGGCCACATAAGATGCTCCATACATATATTTGCCCCATATGCTGTTGCTGCGATTAAAAAAATTAAAAAATTACATACTCACCTTTCCTGTTCCACCGCTGACCGCCGCTGTGTCTTCCCATCCTCTGCGCCGAGGACGCAGAAGACAGAACGGCGCCGACAGTGGCACGAGGAGCAGGTGATTATCGCTCACTGCCCCCGTTATACTTACCTGCTCCTGGCGCCGTCGCTGCTCGTCTGTTCCCCGGCGCTGCATATTCTTCCTGTATTGAGCGGTCACAGTTACCGCTCATTACAGTAATGAATATGCGGCTTCACCTCTATGGGCTCACTACAGGAAGAAGCTGCAGCGCTGGAAGAAGCAGGGATGTGCAGGGACCGCGCCAGGAGTGAGTATAATTGGACAGCCCCTGCCCCAACTCACCTGCCGACCCCTGGGTATGACTCTAGTATAAGCCGAGAGAGGGACTTTCAGCCCAAAAAAGTGGGCTGAAAATATCGGCTTATACTCGAGTATATACGGTAATTTAATAATATTTATCAGCCTCCTGGTACCTTCAATGGATTGCCGGTGCTTGATAAATCCAATCTGGTCCGAGGAAATTAAATTTGAGCAAAATAAGGTTAAGGCGGTTAGCTAAGACTTTGGAATAAATTTTGAGATCAGTATTAATTAATGAAATGGGACGGTAATTAAGTATTTGATCAGGACTAGTAGGAGGTTTGGGAATAAGTATAATTGTGGCATCCAAATTTTCTCTAGGGAAAGAACCAATGGACGCAGCGGCATTGAAAATTTGAACTAAATGGGGGACAAGAATTTCACGGAATGATTTATAATAATTATTGCTATAACCATCAGGACCAGGGGCCTTCTAAGATTTCAAATGTTTTATTGTGTCACTAATCTCTTCTCCAGTAAAAGGAGCAGCCAAAAAGTCTGCATCCATGGAATCAAGTTGTGGAAGATTGACAGAAGATGAAAAGTCATCAATAGATCTCACACCTAGAATGGAAGAGAGGGATCAGACCGCAAATTATATAATTGATTGAAATATTGTGCAAATTCATTTGCAATGTCCTGTGGGTGGATGACAGAAATGCCCTTAGGAGAAATGATCTTATCGATTCGGTTACGTATTCTAACCTTTTTAATTCTATTAAACATAAAACGAGTGGGTTTTATATGGGGACATATAGTATATAGTATAGTATATAGACCATGTATAAGTATATAAGGGGACAATAGAAATATCTCGCTGAGGATCTGTTTATACCAAGGAAGGTGACGGGCACAAGGGGGCATTCTTTGCGTCTGGAGGAGAGAAGGTTTTTCCACCAACATAGAAGAGGATTCTTTACTGTTAGGGCAGTGAGAATCTGGAATTGCTTGCCTGAGGAGGTGGTGATGGCGAACTCAGTCGAGGGGTTCAAGAGAGGCCTGGATGTCTTCCTGGAACAGAACAATATTGTATCTTAGGTTCTGTAGAAGGACGTAGATCTGGGGATTTATTATGATGGAATATAGGCTGAACTGGATGGACAAATGTCTTTTTTCGGCCTTACTAACTATGTTACTATGTTACTATGTTAGTGATTGATTTTTGATTGACCGCAGAGTCCTAAAATGAAAAAATTGTGGCCCTCAATTCATTCCTAAGATGGGATAAATCAGTCAAAGTTTTAGAACAAGGGGTGGGGCTATTGGCCAATGCCAGCTCCAACTCCTCTTTAATCAAGGATTGTAAACGTTTAATCTTTTGGCGGTTAAGTTTTTTTATACGGGAGGAAATATGAATGAGAGCGCCACGTAGAACTGCGCAGGCGTGTACTATGGAGGACAGAGAATGAACTTCAATCCAATATTGCAGCCAGCATGCAGCCGGCGGGTAAGGAAAGGGTGAATCAAACACCCGAAAACCCCGCCCCTATGGCTGAAGATTGTTCCCTCCAAATTCAGGTGACAGAGTCCCTTTAAAGAACCACGATTAGCCCGTGGGTCCTTATTTTGTTTTTGAGCTTTAGAAGAACCAGAAGATTTAGCCATAGGCAATTTAGAGGTTAGATGACTCGTGGTGTCCAGCGGTATTATAAAAAAGTGATTGAAGGTAAGACAAGGTCCCACCACAATGTGATAGTGTATAGGTTATGACATAGAAACTTGTTATATATTTTACCAACCTCTTACTTTATAATGTTATCTCCCAATAAGATACAGGTAAAAGTAACCTAATATGTAAATAGGTAGATATATAAATATACAATATAAATTTGTTATACGCTTTATAGAATTATTATTATTATTATTATTATTATTATTATTATTATTATTATATTAATCAGAACCAACTCCCACTTTATTAAAAGTAACTGCTAAAAGGAATTGGCAAAAAAGACCTTTTCAGGCAATAAAAATACTCACCTCTTCCCCACCCTCAATGAAACCAAGTAATAAGTCAATATTATGCTAAGACAGAGCAGCTGTAATCTTCTGTGGCCTCCAGAAGATGGCCGCAGTCAGCGGTGACGTCACCGCCAGAGAAGGAGAAGCCGGGGAACCAATGGAAACAGCGGTCCGTGGCAGGATCTTCCAGGGCGATGTACCCAATGAAAACAGAAGCAAAATAGATCCCAGACCCCCCCAGTTCACAAGGGGCAACCCGAAGGAAGTGGTTCTGAAGCAATTTGAGCACTTACAAGAATATCGCAGGCAGCGATGATGTCACTGAAGTGGAGGAAGATGGCGCCTGGAGCAGTCCGTGGTAGAAGCTTCACCCCCAGAGTGCCAGGTGCAAATACAGTTAAAAGGGGGTGAAACCCCCCGGTAGGGTAGGAGCAACCCAAGGAAGGTGATCCATTGTACTTTGTGACACCGCCCGATTAACGGTGACGTCATTGAGATGGAGGAAGATGGCGCCTGGAGTGGTTCCATGTCACCCCCTGTGTTCCAGGTCCAAAAGCACACCTAAGGAAGATCGAGGGAGGTGTTTCTCAGTAGTCTGTCACACCGCCCAATTAGCGGTGACGTCACAAAGAAAAAATGCCGGACCACCAGCACTTATGACAGGCCGTGACAGGGCCCTCAAAGATGATGTGCCTGGTACAAATTCAATCAAAAAAGGGTAAAAAAAAACAAAAACCCAGATGGCCAGGGGCAGCCCCCAAAACCACCTCCAGTGGTGTTATTAACCCCTTCATGACCCAGCCTATTTTGACCTTAAAGACCTTGCCGTTTTTTGCAATTCTGACCAGTGTCCCTTTATGAGGTAATAACTCCGGAACGCTTCAACGGATCCTAGCGGTTCTGAGATTGTTTTTTCGTGACATATTGGGCTTCATGTTAGTGGTAAATTTAGGTCAATAAATTCTGCGTTTATTTGTGATAAAAACGGAAATTTGGCGAAAATTTTGAAAATTTCGCAATTTTCACATTTTTAATTTTTATTCTGTTAAACCAGAGAGATATGTGACACAAAATAATTAATGAATAACATTTCCCACGTTTACTTTACATCAGCACAATTTTGGAAACAAAATTTTTTTTTGTTAGGAAGTTATAAGGGTTAAAATTTGACCAGCGATTTGTCATTTTTACAACGAAATTTACAAAACCATTTTTTTTAGGGACCACCTCACATTTGAAGTCAGTTTGAGGGGTCTATATGGCTGAAAATACCCAAAACTGACACCATTCTAAAAACTGCACCCCTCAAGGTACTCAAAACCACATTCAAGAAGTTTATTAACCCTTCAGGTGCTTCACAGCAGCAGAAGCAACATGGAAGGAAAAAATGAACATTTAACTTTTTAGTCACAAAAATTATCTTTTAGCAACAATTTTTTTATTTTCCCAATGGTAAAAGGAGAAACTGAACCACGAAAGTTGTTGTCCAATTTGTCCTGAGTACGCTGATACCTCATATGTGGGGGTAAACCACTGTTTGGGCACACGGCAGGGCTTGGAAGGAAAGGAGCGCCATTTGACTTTTTGAATCAAAAATTGGCTGCACTCTTTAGCGGACACCATGTCACGTTTGGAGAGCACCCGTGTGCCTAAAAATTGGAGCTCCCCCACAAGTGACCCCATTTTGGAAACTAGACGCCCCAATGAACTTATCTAGATGCATAGTGAGCACTTTGAACCCCCAGGTGCTTCACAAATTGATCCGTAAAAATGAAAAAGTACTTTTTTTTCACAAAAAAATTCTTTTAGCCTCAATTTTTTCATTTTCACATGGGCAACAGGATAAAATGGATCCTAAAATGTGTTGGGCAATTTCTCCTGAGTACACCAATACCTCACATGTGGGGGTAAACCACTGTTTGGGCACATGGTAAGGCTCGGAAGGGAAGGAGCGCCATTTGACTTTTTGAATGAAAAATTATTTCCATCGTTAGCGGACACCATGTCGCGTTTGGATAGCTCCTGTGTGCCTAAACATTGGCGCTCCCCCACAAATGACCCCATTTTGGAAACTAGACCCCCCAAGGAACTTATCTAGATGCATATTGAGCACTTTAAACCCCCAGGTGCTTCACAGAAGTTTATAACGCAGAGCCATGAAAATAAAAAATAATTTTTCTTTCCTCAAAAATGATTTTTTAGCCTGGAATTTCCTATTTTGCCAAGGATAATAGGAGAAATTGGACCCCAAAAATTGTTGTCCAGTTTGTCCCGAGTACGCCGATACCCCATATGTGGGGGTAAACCACTGTTTGGGCGCACTGCAGGGCTCGGAAGGGATGGCACGCCATTTGGCTTTTTAAATGGAAAATTAGCTCCAATCATTAGCGGACACCATGTCACGTTTGGAGAGCCCCTGTGTGCCTAAACATTGGAGATCCCCCAGAAATGACACCATTTTGGAAACTAGACCCCCAAAGGAACTTATCTAGATGTGTGGTGAGCACTTTGAACCCCCAAGCGCTTCATAGAAGTTTATAATGCAGAGCCGTGAAAATAATAAATACGTTTTCTTTCCTCAAAAATAATTATTTAGCCCAGAATTTTTTATTTTCCCAAGGGTTACAGGAGAAATTGGACCCCAAAAGTTGTTGCCAATTTCTCCTGAGTACGCTGATACCCCATGAGTGGGGGTAAACCACTGTTTGGGCACACGTCGGGGCTCAGAAGGGAAGTAGTGACTTTTGAAATGCAGACTTTGATGGAATGGTCTGTGGGTGTCACGTTGCGTTTGCAGAGCCCCTGGTGTGCCTAAACAGTAGAAACCCCCACAAGTGACCCCATTTTAGAAACTAGACCCCCCAAGGAACTTATCTAGATATGTGGTGAGCACTTTGAACCCCCAAGTGCTTCACAGACGTTTACATCGCAGAGCCGTGAAAATAAAAAATCATTTTTCTTTCCTCAAAAATTATGTTTTAGCAAGCATTTTTTTAGATTCACAAGGGTAACAGGAGAAATTGGACCCCAGTAATTGTTGCGCAGTTTGTCCTGAGTATGCTGGTACCCCATATGTGGGGGTAAACCACTGTTTGGGCACACGTCAGGGCTCGGAAGTGAGGGAGCACCATTTGACTTTTTGAATACGAGATTGGCTGGAATCAATGGTGGCGCCATGTTGCGTTTGGAGACCCCTGATGTGCCTAAACAGTGGTAACCCCTCAATTCTAACTCCAACACTAACCCCCCCACACCCCTAACCCTAATCCCAACTGTAGCCATAACCCTAATCACAACCCTAACCACAACCCTAATTCCAACCCTAACCCTAAGGCTATGTGCCCACGTTGCGGATTCGTATGAGATTTTTCAGCACCATTTTTTAAAAATCCGCGGGTAAAAGGCACTGCGTTTTACCTGCGGATTTTCCGCGGATTTCCAGTGTTTTTTGTGCGGATTTCACCTGCGGATTCCTATTGAGGAACAGGTGTAAAACGCTGCGGAATCCGCACAAAGAATTGACATGCTGCGGAAAATACAACGCAGCATTTCCGCGCGGTATTTTCCGCACCATGGACACAGCGGATTTGGTTTTTCATATGTTTACATGGTACTGTAAACCTGATGGAACACTGCTGCGAATCCGCAGCGGCCAATCCGCAGCCAAATCCGCACAGTGTGCACATAGCCTAATTCTAAAGGTATGTGCACACGCTGCGGAAAACGCTGCGGATCCGCAGCAGTTTCCCATGAGTTTACAGTTCAATGTAAACCTACGGGAAACAAAAATCGCTGCACACATGCTGCGGAAAAACTGCACGGAAACGCAGCGGTTTACATTCCTCAGCATGTCACTTCTTTGTGCGGATTCCGCAGCAGTTTTACAACTGCTCCAATAGAAAATCGCAGTTGTAAAACCGCAGTGAAATGCGCAGAAAAACCGCGGTAAATCCGCCATAAATCCGCAGCGGTTTAGCACTGCGGATTTATCAAATCCGCAGCGGAAAAATCCGCAGAGGACCAGAATACGTTTTCACATACCGAAACCCTAACCCTAGCCCTAACCCTAACCCTAACCCTACCCCTAACCCTACCCCTAACCCTACCCCTAACCTAACATTAGTGGAAAAAAAAAAATTTCTTTATTTTTTGATTGTCCCTACCTATGGGGGTGACAAAGGGGGGGGGGTCATTTATTATTTTTTTTATTTTGATCACTGAGATATAATCTCTCTCAGTGATCAAAATGCACTTTGGAACGAATCTGCCGGCCGGCAGATTCGGCGGGCGCACTGCGCATGCGCCTGCCATTTTGGAAGATGGCGGCGCCCAGGGAGAAGACGGACGGGACCCCGGCTGGATCGGTAAGTATGATGGGGTGGGGGGGGACCACGGGGGGGGGGATCGGAGCACGGGGGGGGGGAAATCGGAGCGCGGGAGGGGTGGAACGGAGCACGGGGGCGTGGAACGGAGCACGGGGGAGCTGGAATGGAGCACGGGGGGGTGGAACGGAGCACCGGGGGGGGGGGTGGATCGGAGTGCAGGGGGGGTGATTGGAGCACGGGGGGGTGATTGGAGCACGGGGGGAGCGGACAAGAGCACGGGGGGGAGCAGAGCACTGGACGGAGGGGAGCCGGAGCAGTGTACCGGCCAGATCGGGGGGCTGGGGGGGCGATCGGAGGGGTGGGGTGGGGGCACATTAGTATTTCCAGCCATGGCCGATGATATTTCAGCATCGGCCATGGCTGGATTGTAATATTTCACCCGTTATAATAGGTGAAATATTACAAATCGCTCTGATTGGCAGTTTCACTTTCAACAGCCAATCAGAGCGATCGTAGCCACGAGGGGGTGAAGCCACCCCCCCTGGGCTAAACTACCACTCCCCCTGTCCCTGCAGATCGGGTGAAATGGGAGTTAACCCTTTCACCCGGCCTGCAGGGACGCGATCATTCCATGACGCCACATAGGCGTCATGGGTCGGATTGGAACCGACATTCATGACGCCTACGTGGCATCATGGGTCGGGAAGGGGTTAATAGAAATTAACACAATGTCTTCAGCAGAGCAATAGAGGTTACTGAGGTAACCATAGCAACCTCACAGACACCAGGTAAAAAGGGTAAACCAGAAAAAAAGCAAGAATTGTTTTAAAAATGTCATAAATCCACACAAATGTATATACAAATTAAAAAACACAATATTTAAAGAGAAAAATTGTAGTCCTGTAGTTTATTTTACCTCAGAAAATTAGTCACTCACAGGGACAAGCCGTTTGATGATGCCATTTTAAGTCTGTCATCTTCAAAACAGGATAAACAATCCTAGGATTATCCGATTAAGGCGAAAAATGTCTCAAAATGTGCACAATAAATTTCTGAATAAAAGTAAATATGAATGGAAGTAAAAATTTTCAAAAAAAGATTGCGTTATATGTTACGTTAGAGGGTTACCTCAGGAGCTTGCACGTTTTGCGACCTACATCACCTGCGCCTACGCCGTGCCCCCTCCATCAGTATTTGTAACCCAAAACCAGGAGTCGGTGATAAATATCGAAGTGGTGACGGGTTTATATTTTACTTTTCCTCTGATTGTTCCATTCCTGGTTTTGGCTTAAAAACACTGATGTAGGCTGTGTGCACACGTTGCTGATTTTTCGCATTTTTTCGCTATAAAAACGCTATAAAACTGCAAAAAAAAGCAAACATTAAGCATCCCATCATTTAGAATGAATTCCGCAGTTTGTGCACATGATGCGTTTTATTCCGCAAAAAAAAAAAAAAAAATGCACCGCGGTAAAAGACGCAGCATGTTCATTAATTTTGCGGATTTTTAGCGGATTTCCCACTATATAATGCATTGGGAAATGTCTGGAAAAATCCGCTCAAAAAAACGCACCAAAAACGCAGTAAAAACGCACAAAAAACGCATGCAGATTTCTTGCAGGTTTTTCTCTGAAAATTTCTTTAAGAAATTCTGAACGTGTGCACAGAGCTGTAAAATACTGACCAAATACTGAACGTGGTGTGAACGTGGCCTTAGACACAGTTAGCTATCAAATGGTAGGAAATGTTTTATAAAAACTTGGTACAAAGTTCCAAATCATTGGATGGGTAACATTCTGTTAATGTATTCATTTCCAGCTGGAATATCAGAGGAACAGAAGAACAAGAATAGACGCTCCAGAACGCTTAGTTCATGGGAAATACAAGTATTTACTAGAGGAGACTTGTCAGGAGAGCTGAAGGGTCCTTTTTAATTTCAGCACCCACCTTTGTTTTCTTGTCGCTTTTCTTTTGTCAGATTTTATTAAGAAAATTGCTTGTAGTCTAGAAGAAACCAAAAGGTCTGACAACAGCTTCTCTATGACAGGTCCCAGCCCGCAGACTGCGCTGAACGTACCGAAGTTACAAACGTGAGCTTTTCTTTCTTTTAGGAAATGCAAAATCTTCCTTTATAAATCAGTGACATTATAATAAATCAGGATTACTGACACACAAAGACAGCCAGCGATATTAAAACCGTGGGGGACAACGTATTAAAGCCGACGAATAATACAACAGTCTTTAACAAAAATCTGCTGGAGTAAAATGTGCTGAATGTAGTAGGTGCAGGCCACCCAATAAATCCGGGAACAACTGGCACAGATTTCTAGAGATGATTATAAGGACTATGGCAGACTACAACCCCTCCTAAAAACCTCCATTAACCTTTTGTTGCCAGCGTATAAAAAAAAAAAAAAATAATATATATATATATATATATATATATATATATATATATATATATACACACATTATATATATATACACATACATACATTATATATATATATATATATATATATATATATATATATATATATATATATATATATATATATATATACACACACACATACATTATATATGTATATATTGGCGACAGCATGGTAGACGTGGTGAAAGCCTTAGTACAGTCCACTGCCGTACAGCAGCAGGCCACTGCCGCACAGCACGAAGCTAATCGCTTGATGGCCGCACAGCTGAAGGAGTTAGTGGACATGACGGTTGCAGACCGCCAACTTCTCCAACAGGTGGCGCAGCGCCTGGTGAGCATGCCTGACGCTGACCCGGAAGCAGAGTCCAGAAGGATCCATGTGAGTCGATACTGGCAAAAGCTGACTGCAGAAGATGACGTCGAGGCATACCTGACAACGTTTGAGCGGACGGCATTGAGAGAGAAGTGGCCGAAGGCACGATGGGCCGATTTGATTGCCCCGTTTCTCTCCGGCGAGGCCCAAAAAGCTTACCATGATTTGGACCCGGAGGTCGCTCAGGACTTTGAGAAGCTGAAAGCTGAGATCCTGGCCCGGCTGGGTGTGACGACGGCTGTCCGTGCACAGAGGGTACATCAGTGGACATACCAGCAAGATAAACCGGCGCGGTCTCAGATGTTCGACCTGATCTACTTGACAAAGAAATGGCTGCAACCCGAGGTACTGACAATACCCGAAATAATCCAGCGGGTTGTCCTGGACAAGTACCTGAGAGTACTACCCCCAGCGCTGAAAAGGTGGGTAAGCCAAGGAAATCCCACGACAGCGGATCAACTTGTGGAGTTGGTCAAGCGTTATTCCGTGGCAGAAGGACTTCCCGACGACACCACCAGCCCCCGGTCTGTGCCTCCTCCTCGTGGAACCGGTAAGACTGTTCCAGGGACCACGGGTGAAGGAAAATCGCTTAAAACTGTGGGGGAGGAGTCCTGGACTGCTCGCACTCCGAGACCAAGAGTATTGGACGGTGGTCTCAGTAGGGGACCTGTTAGGTGTTTCCGCTGCCATGAGAAGGGTCATGTTTCTGCGAACTGTCCTGTTACCGCTGAACCCATGCAGTGCGATGTTATAGACTCTAGAAAACGCATGTCTTTGGTTACACAGCTAGTGAGTGTGAATGCGGGTCAAAATGATACAGTGAAACACCTGTGTGAATTATCTGTTGATGGGAAAAATGTTGTGGCATTACTAGACTCTGGAAGTGTGGTGACTCTGGTGAAAGCTAGTCTGGTGGCACTTCCATCTGGTCCGTCTGACAAGCTTTCTGTGACGTGTGTGCATGGTGACACCCGCTCGTACTTAACAGCGGTCATATGGATTTCTACTCCCTATGGGTCAGTGCAGCACAAAGTGGGACTCGTTCCCGCATTGTTACATGATGTAATCCTGGGCAGGGATTTTCCCTATTTCTGGCAGTTGTGGGAGAATCAGTTGCTCCTTCACGGTAGCTGTACCCGTGAATCTTCTCCCATGCCATCTGGAGGTCCCGAGTCCCTAGAGGAGACCCCACAGGAAGATGTTGCTGGGGAGGTTGGTGAATCTAACCTTCAGTACCCCTTCTCCGTCATGGCGGGGGAAACAGAGGAAACTGAGGAACCTCAGCGAGAGGCGGAGGCAGACAGCCATCCGGCACCCTGCCTGCCAGATTTGGGACTCCATGTGGATGACTTCCACAGCGAGCAAATGAAAGATCCTACCCTAACTCCGGCTAGGAAAAATGTAAAAATGATAGATGGGGTACCCGTAGAACCTGACACTAGGCTAGCGTACCCGTATATGGTTCTTGAAAATGATTTGCTCTACCAGGTAGAGAAAAAAGGAGAAGACACAGTTCAACGGTTAGTGGTACCCAAACCTTATCGGCGAAGGTACTGGATTTGGCCCACGGACATATAATGGGGGGACATCTGGGGGTACAGAAAACCACAGAAAGGATATTGCATTGTTTTGTGTGGCCTGGAATACATTGTGATGTGCGTAACTATTGTGAGTCCTGTCCAGAGTGCCAAATCGCGGCCCCTAAATCTCAGTTCCGTAGCCCTTTGGTACCCCTTCCTATCATCGGGGTCCCTTTTGAGAGAATTGGGATGGATTTGGTTGGGCCCCTTCCCCGATCCGCACGTGGGCACCAACATATCCTCGTCATCATGGACTATGCCACTCGTTACCCGGAAGCCGTCCCTTTGCGTAACACAGCTACCAAGACGATCGCCAAGGAATTGGTACAAGTGTTTAGTCGGGTGGGAATTCCAAAACAGATACTCACCGACCAGGGGACTCCCTTTATGTCGAGGGTAATGAAGGAGCTCTGCAGGCTCTTACAAATAGACCCGTTGCGTACGTCTGTCTATCACCCTCAAACAGATGGCCTGGTTGAGCGCTTCAACAAAACCTTAAAACAGATGCTCCGGAAGGCGATAGACAAAGATGGGAAGAACTGGGATTACTTGTTACCCTATTTACTGTTTGCCATTAGGGAAGTTCCCCAGTCTTCCACAGGGTTTTCGCCTTTCGAACTGTTGTACGCCCGTCGTCCCCGGGGACTGCTGGACGTCGCAAAAGAAACCTGGGAAGGTCAAGTCACTCCCTTTAAAACGGTGATCGACCATGTAACACAAATGCAGGATCGTATTGCCGCTGTCATGCCCATTGTTAGGGACCATATGTTACAGGCCCAGGGAGCCCAGAGGCAAAGTTATGATAGAGGCGCTAAGGTCCGTACATTTGCACCCGGCGATAGGGTGTTGGTCCTAATCCCTACGGTGGATAGTAAATTCCTGGCGAAATGGCAGGGCCCATTTGAGGTCCGAGAAAGAGTTGGTGAAGTGAACTATAAAGTGTACCAGCCGGGTAAGAGAAAACCGGAACAGATTTATCATGTGAATCTGATAAAATCCTGGAAAGACCACTCTGCCCTAACGGCGGATCTGCCCCGTCCAGTTTGTTCACCTACTGTACCAGAGGTGCAGGTTGCTGAGACTCTCTCAGAACGACAAAAATCTGAGGTTAAGCAATTTTTGTTACAGAACCGACAGTTTTTCTCCGAAAAACCTGGCCGGACTAAGTTGGTGAAACATGAGATTGTCACAGAGCCTGGCGTCACTGTTCATGTGAAGCCCTATCGGATTCCGGAAGCCCGCCGTGAAGCCGTCTCCCGGGAAGTGATGGCAATGTTGGACTTAGGAGTCATTGAGGAGTCACACAGCTCCTGGTCAAGTCTAATTGTGTTGATACCTAAACCGGATGGCTCCATCCGGTTTTGTAATGACTTTAGGAAACTGAATGCAGTTTCTAAATTTGATGCGTACCCTATGCCCCGGGTCGATGAGTTGATCGACCGGCTTGGTAAAGCCCGATACATTACGACCCTGGATTTAACAAAGGGGTACTGGCAGATTCCTCTGGCCGAGGCGGCCAGAGAGAAGACGGCATTTGCTACACCGGAAGGTCTGTTCCAGTATGTCTATATGCCGTTCGGACTTCACGGAGCTCCCGCAACGTTCCAGAGATTGATGGATCGAGTCTTGAGGCCTCACAGACAGTACGCTTCTGCCTACCTGGATGACATCGTAATTTACAGCATGGACTGGGAAACTCATCTCCAGAAGGTACAAGCGGTGATTGATGACCTGCGAGATGCAGGTTTAACGGCAAACCCCAAGAAATGCCACATCGGGCTTGAAGAAGCCCGATACTTGGGTTACGTGATTGGCCGAGGAGTGGTTAAACCCCAGATCGACAAAATACAGGCAATTCAGGGCTGGCCACAACCAGTGAACAAGAAACAAGTGCAGGCTTTCCTGGGGATTGCCGGCTATTATCGCCGGTTCATACCCAATTTTGCAGCCATGGCTACTCCCTTGACGGATCTTACCAAGGGGAAGGGTTCCGTCATGGTAAAATGGACCTCAGCTGCTGAAGAGGCCTTCCACAGCCTGAAACGGGCTTTGTGCTCTCAGCCCGTACTAGTGACTCCTGATTTCAGCAGCGAGTTTGTGGTACAAACTGATGCCTCTGATACTGGTGTCGGAGCTGTACTTTCCCAGGTGAGGGACGGAGTCGAACACCCGGTCCTCTATCTCAGTCGGAAACTGAATGTACATGAGCAGAGGTATGCGGTGGTTGAAAAAGAGTGCCTAGCCATTAAATGGGCTCTCGACTCCCTCAAGTATTACCTGGCTGGTAGGAAGTTTAGGCTGGTCACAGACCATGCCCCTCAAGTGGATGCACCTCCACAAGGACCGTAATAGTCGGGTAACCCGGTGGTTCCTTGCCCTGCAGGCTTACTCTTTTACGGTGGAGCACCGACTTGGGGTGCAGATGGGGAACGCCGATGCCCTATCCCGAGTGCACTGTTTCAAAAGTGTTGTTGCTCGACCGGAGTGGTCTGAGCAAGGGGGGGGGGGGGGGGAATATGTAAGACTCATGCTGGTGTGGTAGTTGGAGGCAGGTATATCTCACCCAGGTGTTTGTCCTATGTGAATTAGGCCACTCAGTATCTTCAGGGTGCTAATGGGTTAATGGTTGCAGGAATAAAAGATGACCAGCTGGGTGTTTCCAGTGTCTGCCTGGGGCACACAGATTGCCTGCCTGTGTGAGACAAACGTGAGTGAAGAGCTCTGCTCAAGATCTGTGTGATGTTAGCTGGGTGGGAGAAGCCCCCCCAGTTGTTGAGATAGCAACGTATTTGCTTAGTTAGTGCCGGACAGGCTAGGATTTATTTTTAGGTTTTGTTTTTTGTGTTGCTTTCACGTTAATAAATCTGACCTGAGGTCAGCCTGCTCAGAAACCTGCTGTACGCCTCAGATTCAATGCACAAACCACGTGTCCTTTGACCCCAGCAAAGGCGATCCCAGAGTGTTTTTTCACAATATATATATACACACATATTTATTTTTTTGCATAAATGGTGTGCACTAAGGTTTATGACTGTTGTGCAAAAGAAAGTTTGCATTTCACGGTGTGTGTCACCTGTCATGGTAATTACAGTTCTTGCACAGTTTATGTTTTTGTGCATTTCTGCACCTATAAGGCTACTTTCACACTAGCGTCGTTTGGGATACGTCGCAATGCGTCGTTTTGGCAAAAAAAACGCATCCTGCAAAGTTGTCTGCAGGATGCGTTTTTTCCCCATAGATTAACATTAGCGATGCATTGCGGCGCATTCACGTCGTGCGACGGTTGCGTCGTGTTGTGGCGGACCGTCTGAACAAAAAAACGTTGCCCCCTCCTCCCCGCAACTCACAATGGGGCAGCGGATGCGTGGAAAACCTGCATCCGCTGGCCCCGTTGTGCGGCGCTTCCACAGTATGCGTCGGTACCTCGGCCCGAAGCACTGCAACGGGCCGAGCCCGACGCTAGTGTGAAAGTAGCCCAAGTTACTTGTGGATTTTTACATTGAGTTTTTAAGTGCGCTTTTTTTTCCATTGCCTTTTTAACGTTTTTTTTTTTTTTTGTATGTCTCAGTTTTACATAAAAAAGCGCTTTGTTTTTGATACTTCCCGATATTTGGCTTTAACTAAACTTTGTTGATATAGTCAAGTGCGGATTATATGTGATTTTAATGCAAAAGCGGAAAAAAAAAAAATTTTTTTTTTATACATTTGTGGATTTTTTGCATGTTATGCAATTCTATTAGGAATTTCTGCATATAAAACTCAGTGTACAAACGAATAAGTGACATGTTGTGGGTTTGATATACGCACTGTAAAAAAAATAAATAAATAAAAAGCAAAGTGTAAAAGATTTCTATAAATCCCATCCACTTTCCTGGAACTTGTAAGGTTTAACCCCTTTACGACATCCGCCATACATGTACAGCGTCTCGATAGGTGCTTTCTCGCAAATTGCCGTACATGTACGGTGTGATGATCGTGCCGGCACGATCAAAAGCGGGTGTCAACACTATATGAAAGCTGACACCCTGCATCAACGCCCACAATAGGTGCTAGCACCAATCGCAGGAGTTTAACCCCTCTTTTCCTGTCTGCTCCGATCAGCACAACGTATGGTGACCCCAGGCCGAAAGATGGTAGCGGGGGAGTGGGCGCTGACATGCCTCCTGCCTGTCTCACAGAGAGTAAACTACCATATGTACTCGAGTATAAGCCGAGATTTTCAGCCCATTTTTTGTGGCTGAAAGTTCCCCTCTCGGCTTATACTCGAGTCATACCCCAGGGTCAGCAGGAGAGGGGGAGCGGGGACTGTCTAATTATACTCACCTGCTCCGGGCACGGTCCCTGGTTCCCCGGTGCCAGCTTCTTCCTGTACTGAGCGGTCACATGGTACCGCTCATTACAGTAATGAATATGCGGCTCCACCTCCCATAGTAATGAGTGGTAACAGTGACCACTCAGTACAGGAAGAAGCTGCAGCGCTGGGGAAACAGGGACCGCGCCAGGAGCAGGTGAGTATAACGGGGAGGGGAGCGCTGCGTGATATTCACCTGCTCCTCGTTCCAGGCGCCGTTCCGTCTTCAGCGTCTTCTGCAGTGACGCTCAGGTCGGGGGGAACGGTGAAGTGGTTAGTGCGCGCCCTCTGCCTGAATGTCAGTGCAGAAGACGCTGAAGACGGAGTGGCGCCCGGAATGAAGAAAGGTGAATATTGCAATTGCCGGGGGCTTGAGCGACGAGAGGAGAGTATGTGATTTTTATTTTTTTTTTCATCACAGCAACAGCAAATGGGGCAAGTGTCTGTATGGAGCATCTTATGGGGCCATAATTAACGTTTGAGCAGCACTGTATGGGGCAAGTGTCTATATAGAGTATCTTATGGGGCCATAATTAATGTTTGTGCAGCACTATATGGGGCAAATGTGTCTATGGAGCATCTTATGGGGCCATTATTGACCTTTGTGCAGGATTATATGGGGCATATTTTAATATGGAGCATCTTATGGGGCCCATCATAAACTTTATGGAGCATTATATGGGGCTCTTGATTCAATATCAATATTCAAAAACACAACCTACTGATGTCTCAATTAATTTTACTTTTATTGGTATCTATTTTTACTTTTGACATTTTCCGGGAGCTGCTGCATTGCCCACCCTAGGCTTATACTCGAGTCATTAAGTTTTCCCAGTTTTTTGTGGCAAAATTAGGTGGGGGGGGGGTCGGCTTATACTTGAGTATATATGGTAATAAGAATTGCAAAACATCAGATCAGTGATCAGGGCAGAAAAAGTTGATGTCCCATCCTGGGACAAGGTATAAAAAAATAAAAAGTTTTTAAAAATTGAAAATATTATATTAAAAAAATCATTCACAAAATAAAAAACAAAAAAAAAAAATGATTCATCCAATAAATACATTTATGTCAAAACAAAAATAAGAAAATAAAATACATAAGTACATATATTGGGCATTGCCGCTTCTGGAACGACCTGACCCATAAGACTGACTTTAATTAACCCCTTCAGTGAACACTGCAAAATAAAAAACACGGCAACAAAATGCTTTTTTTAATCATGCTGCTGAACAAAATATAACCTGTTCACACATTCCCTAATAGCTCAGTGTATTAGGTTGATTCCCAAGTGAAAGGTCATTGGTACGAAGTGGAATAAAACAATCAAATATTCAAATGTAAATAAAAATAGTAATCTCTGAGAATGTCATCTTGTCCCACAATAAACAAGCCACCATACAGCTCCATCAGCGGGAAAGTAAAAAAGTTTAGCTCTCAGAATAGAGCGATGCAAAAATAATTATTTGTAGACTTTTTATTTTGTATAAGCGCCAGTGTAAATCGTATTGACCCGAAGAATAAAGCTGCCTTATCAATTTTACTACAGAATGAACGGCATAAAAAATAAAATAAAAATAATTCCTGAATAGCTGTTTATTTTTGTTCATTTGTTCATTCTGCCACCCAAAAATCAGAATAGAAAGTGATGAAAAGGAAAAAAAAAAAGTTGTGTGTCCGAAAATGGTACCTATGAAAATGTTAACTTGTACCACAAAAAACAAGCCCTCACTTAACCCATTGGCAGAGATATGGAAAAATCTCTCAAAATATGGTGATGCAAAAACTTTGTTTCACAAAAAAAAGCGTGAAACATTAAAAAAAAAAGAAAAACTATATAAATCTGTTACCGGCAGAAGTTTCCCTATAATGAGGCAGAGGGAGGCTCTGTGGACACTTTCTGGCCACCTGTGATCCGACAGTGTCAGTATTTTCGGGCGAGCATAAAAGCGCGGTCGGCCATAGTTTTGTGCACTTCTGAAAAGAAGGACAACGCTGAACAGAGGCCAGACGGAGTCCAGAGTAACTCTGCTGCCTCACTATAGTGAGTGGATCCATGGGTGTTTCATCTGTCACGTCACTCAGAGTTTTAGATGGAAACTCTTATGTAAGTGCTCAGCGTAGCGCGCAGGATAAATGTGATCCCAAATATTATGTAAAATGTTCCCAATAAAAGTTTCAGCTCAATCCACAAAATATTCAAGTTTCAACTCAGGTCTGTCAATGGAAATATAGGGGTTTCTACGTTACTGGTGGAACAAAGGCTTTGAAATAGCGAAATGGCTCCTGGTCCCTTGAAAAAAATTCAGCAAATTTTGCGCTCCTAAATTCAAATCCTTCTTAGCCCCAGAGTGCCTAAATCACATTAACCTCTTAGTGACAGAGCCAATTTTGTACTTAATGACCAAGGCAAATTTTACAATTCTGACCACTGTCACTTTATGAGGTTATAACTCTGGAACCCTAACGGATCCCGGTGATTCTGAGAATGTTTTTTCATGACATAAGTACATCATGTCAATGGTAAAATTTCTTCGATATGACTTGTGTTTATTTGTGAAAAAAAAAACAAATTGGCAAAAAACACCGGATTACGTACCGGTAATGCTCTTTTATAGAGCCACGACAGCACCCACTTGAGAGAGGGGATCCGCCCCTAGGAACAGGAAACCCTATGGAGAGAATAAAAGGGGCGGTCTCCCTCGCTCCCACAGTTGGGTTTACAGAGATTGCGAGGAACCGCCCACCAGACTTTAGTAGGTCATTCAATATCATCATTTATAATTAGTTAACTTAAACATGGCTAACTATAAGAACCAAACACCCTTAACCGTGCTTCTAAATAAAAACCTATAAGGGTGGGAAGTGAAGGGGTGCTGTCGTGGCTCTATAAAAGAGCATTACCGGTACGTAATCCGGTGTTTTCTCTTCGCCACGACAGCACCCACTTGAGAGACTTTCAGAGATAGTCATTTGGGAGGGATCACCGTGTTAAGGACTGATCTACCGAAGGACAAGTCAGATGAGGCAGATAGATCTAATCTATAGTGATTATAGAAGGTAGTAGGTGAAGACCAGGTTGCGGCCTTACATATCTGTTCTAACGGAACCTCCGCTCGTTCAGCCCAGGATGATGCAATCACCCGGGTGGAATGTGCTCTTACGGTCTCAGGCGGATTCTCCCCTTTGGATGAATAGGCCAGACATATTGCATCTCGAATCCACCGAGATAAAGTACCCTTCGTAATTCCAGCTCCTTTTCTATGACCCTGGAACGAAACAAAGAGAGCCCTGCTCTTCCTCCAGGCGCTAGTCCTATCCAAATAGGCTAATATGGCTCTCCTCACATCTAATGTGTGGTATTTTTGTTCTTCCTGACTTGTAGGGTTATCATAGAAGGAGGGAAGGTAAATTTCTTGTGTTCTGTGAAATTTAGTGCATACTTTGGGTAAGTATGAAGGGTCTGTTTTAAGGACAACTCTGTCTGGGAAGACTGACATAAAGGGAGGATCTATCGATAGTGCCTGTATGTCACTTACTCTTCTTGCTGACACTAAGGCGACGAGAAGAGCTGTCTTGAGGGAGACATGTTTTATGTGAGCTGAATGTAGAGGCTCAAAAGGATGGTCTGTAAGAGCTTCGAGAACTAAATTAACATCCCAAGGTGGTACATGGGGAGTTCGAACTGTCTCTGACCTCTGGCATGCTGCAATAAATCTGGCTACCCATTTATTACCTGCGATATCGTGACCATATAAAGCCCCTAGCGCAGAAATGTGCACTTTTAAGGTACTGACCGCCAGACCTAGATCGCGCCCTTTTTGAAGAAATTCTAGAATCATGGGAATATGAATTTCATTTGATAGGGCCGTTGGGTAGAGGTTTAAATATTTTTTCCACACTCTTGCGTAGATGGAGGTAGTGGATTTTTTCCTACTTAATAGCAGAGTGTCAATCACTTTATTTGAGAATCCTCTCATGTTTAGCAGCTGCCTCTCAAATTCCAGGCTGTTAATCGAAGACCCTTCACCTGAGGGTGGTTGAAGGGGCCCTGGAAGAGAAGATCCCGATCCTCCGGGAGGATCCACGGGTCTGAGATTGACATGGCTCTCAGCCAGGAAAACCATGGCCTCTTGGGCCAAAATGGAGCTATTAAGATCACGTTTGCTCTGTCCTCTCTTATCTTCCTGATCACTGTCGGACGTAATATCAGCGGGGAAAAGGCATATGCCTTCTTGAATACCCATGGCACTTGAAGGGCGTCGAAGATATCTGGATTGTCGGATCGGAACAACGATGCAAACTTTTTGACTTGCCTGTTTTGTCTTGTCGCAAAGAGATCTATCTCGGGAGTGCCCCATTTTTTTACTATCATGCAAAAGATACGACGACTTAGAACCCATTCTCCTTGGTGGAGAGTGTGGCGACTGAGGAAATATGCTCTCGAATTGTCGATTCCCCTCACATGCAGTGCTGACAGGGACAGAAGATGCTCCTCTGCTATGGCTAGAATGTCGTTGGCTATAGACATGAGTGCTTCTGATCTTGTTCCTCCTTGGTGGTTTATGTATGCTACCGCTGTCATGTTGTCTGAAAAGACTCTTGTATGCGTTCCGTGTAGCTGCGGAAGAAATTCAGATATGGCATGATAGATAGCTTTTAGTTCTTTCTTATTAGAAGAATCATCCGATTCTCTAGGAGACCACAGACCTTGCACTATTTGATCTTCTAAGTGTGCTCCCCAACCACTAGGACTGGCATCAGTGAAGATAGTTTTTGATGGTTTAACCACCCAGGGAACCCCACTGGTAAAATGATCCGGATTCAACCACCAAGTGAGAGATTGTATTACATCTGATGGTAAGGGAATACGACTATCCAGTCGGCCATGTAATCTTTCTTCCTCACGAAGAATTGTATATTGTAATCTCCTGCTATGGAATTGGGCCCACGGAACAGCTGGAATACAGGAAGTGAATGAACCGAGAAGGGACATACCTTCTCTTAGGGAAATTAGAGGGTGGTTAATCACTGATTGTACTTTGTTTATGATTGTTATTTGTTTTGACTCAGGAAGAAAGCACATTTGATTTGCAGAATCTAGAATAATTCCTAAAAATGTTTGCCTAGTTGTGGGGGACAATCTTGATTTTTCCCAATTTACTAACCACCCTAACCCCTGTAGGGACGAAATTGAATCAGTTAAACGTTGATGACATTGAGAAAGAGAGTTCCCGACTATCAGTAGGTCGTCTAAATATGGTATTATGAGGGTGTCTTTTAACCTCAAATATGACATTACCTCTGACATTAGTTTTGTGAAAACTCTAGGGGCTATTGATAGACCAAAGGGCATTGCTGTGTATTGATAGTGCCGAACCTGACCTTTGACCATAACTGCCACCCGTAGATATTTTTGATGTTCACTGAAGATTGGAAGATGAGAATATGCATCTTTAAGGTCAAGAACAACCATGAAGCAATGGGGAAATAGAAGCTTAATAGTTGACCGAATAGATTCCATTTTAAAAGTTTGATTCTCTAAGAAGACGTTTAGCCTCTTAAGGTTAATTATTGTTCTATATGACCCATCAGGTTTTGAAATCAAAAATAAAGGGGAATAAAATCCCCTTCCCTTTTGATGACAGGGGACTTCCACCAAAACTCCTTTGGACAGGAGAGTTATTATTTCCTGCTCCAAGGCTTCTTGTTGTGATGTTGACTTTAAGGAAGTCAGACAAAATGAGTCCGGGGGGACTTGGGAAAATTTTAATTTTAGGCCCGTGGTAATGAGGCTAGTTGCCCATGGATTAGAGGTTATTGTCAGCCACTGTATGGAGAAGAAGGACAAACTACCACCAACGGGTAGATCTGTCCTAACGGGGTTTATCCTCAGGTTTGAAAGGGCGTTTTCCGAAGAAGGCTCCTTTTTGTTTAAAGTCTTTATTTGCCCAACGGTCCTGGTTTTTATAGTCCCGTCTTCTATTGAACATGGGCTTTCGGAACGCTCTCCTATAGGATGGAAGGTAAGTGTTATTGGGGAACCCTTTCTTCCTCTCACCCGCTTTGGTAAGGATTTCATCTAACTGAGTACCAAATAGGTACTCACCTTGGCATGGCAGACCACATAACTTCGATTTCGTTTGTGGATCTCCTTTCCACCCTTTTAACCACAAGGCGCGGCGAGCCGCGTTGGTCAGACCTGCTGATTTGGCTGCCAACCGGATGGAATCAGCTGAAGCATCAGCTAGAAAGGCCGTAGCTCCTTTAATCAACAGAATAGATGATATTATTTTATTGCAGGAAAGGCCACCTTTCAAGCCTTCTTCAAGGTCATTCAACCAGACCAACATGGACCTTGCCGTACATGTGGCTGAGATAGCCGGTTTTAAAGCTCCTGTACAAGATTCCCAAGTTCTTTTTAAAAGGGAATCCGCTTTCCGATCAAGTGGGTCTTGCAAGGATCCAGAATCTTCTACAGGTAGTAGAGATTTCCTAGAAGTGGATGCCACCGCCGCATCCACTTTTGGGGCTTTCGACCATTTGGAGAAATCATCATCGTTAAAGGGATAGCGACGTTTTGAGGAAGACGGCAACCCTTTTTGCCCCTGGCTTTCCCACTCCTTTTTGACCAAGTCCTTTATCGCTGGGATAACAGGAAAGGAAGGTCTCTTTTTCTCAGACAGGCCGGCAAACATCACGTCCTGTGGTGTCTTGGGGGCTATAGTATCTTCCATACCCATAGTATTACGTATTGATCTAACTAGATTGTCAATACTGTCTGTAGGGAAACATGTATCCTGTTCACCTTCCGAGGATATAACCTCTTGGGAATCGTCCGAATCCTTATCCTCCACCTCAGATGACTGTTCAGATCTAGGAGAACTATATTTTTTCCTACTCTCAGGAACTTTATCCGAGCTTCTAAAGGCTCGTAATTCCTCCCTAATCATGCTATGTATATCTTCCGACCTTACAGAAGACTCCTCACGTAAGGTGGATTCGATGCATGAATGGCACAACTTTTTTAAATAGGTGTCCGGGAGCGGCTGAGAGCATAAGGCACATTGCTTATGTTTAGATTTCCCTGTTCTTTTAACCTAAGAAATTAGATAAAAGAGGGGACTGTAATCAGCTTAAATAGGGTAGACAAACACTCACCCCTGAAGCTGTAGTCATAATACCGGCTGGAGAGGAGGAGACGGAGGCACAGATGGAGGAGCTGACCGATCCGATCTTTTTTCCCTGGTGCTCTTGGAGGATGATCTGCGGCTGCTGCTAGTCCGGCTTCCAGGAGTAATAGCGGTGACTTCAGCTGAAGGCAACGCTGTGTCCTGGGGAGATGCCATGATGGACGCCGGGTATCAGCGCCGGCGTCCTTTTGTAGCTGGGGGCCGCCATCTTCTTCCTGCCGCACCCGGAAGTGACCACTACATCCGGGTTGCGGCTCTGCTGTGCGCGCCTGCGCCTCCACCCAGCAATCGCGCAGGCGCTGTCCTCCTCCTACGTCACCCCGGAAGTTGTAGCAATACTTCCGGGGGAGAAACCATGGGCCACACGCTGCCTGTGCGCCTCCCGAAGATGGCGACACAGGGTCTTACCCAGCGGTCCGGTCCCTGCAGGTGCGCTGGATGATTCTTCCGTGAGCCAGGCGACTCCCCGATCCTGGCCTCACGGTACCTGCCGGCAGAGGGGGGAAGCTGCCATAGAACCCCCGACGCCGCTTCCAGCTCTGGAGCCCTTGCCGTCCCTCTAAGGTAAACTGCGCAAGCGGCATCCAGGCTGGGAATCCTCTTCTCTCCAGGTGTCTCCCGTAGGAACAGGAAACCAACTGTGGGAGCGAGGGGGACCGCCCCTTTTATTCTCTCCATAGGGTTTCCTGTTCCTAGGGGCGGATCCCCTCTCTCAAGTGGGTGCTGTCGTGGCGAAGAGAAAATTTTAAATTTTGCAATTTTCAAGCTTTTACATTTTTATGCCCTTAAATCAGAGAGTTATGTCACACAAAATACCGTATATACTCGAGTATAAGCCGAGATTTTCAGCCCAAATTTTTGGGCTGAAAGTGCCCCTCTCGGCTTATACTCGAGTCACGGTAGCGGTGGGGTCGGCGGGTGAGGGGGAGAGGGCGCTGAGGCATACTTACCTAGTCCCAGCGATCCTGGCGCTCCCCCTGCCGTCCCACGGTCTTCTGTGCTGCAGCTTCTTCCCCTCTTCAGCGGTCACGTGGGACCGCTCATTAGAGAAATGAATAGGCGGCTCCACCTCCCATAGGGGTGGAGACGCCTATTCATTTCTCTAATCAGCGGTGCCGGTGAAGAGGCTGCAGCACAGAAGACCGTGGGACGGCAGGGGGAGCGCCAGGATCGCTGGGACTAGGTAAGTATCGCATAGTTACCTGACCACGTTCCAGCCGCCGGGCGCCGCTCCATCTTCCCGGCGTCTCTGCGCTCTGACTGTTCAGGTCAGAGGGCGCGATGACGCATATAGTGTGCGCGGCGCCCTCTGCCTGATCAGTCAGAGCGGAGAGAAGCCGGGACCGGACGCTGGGAGCTGCAATCAAGAAAGGTGAGTATGGCTTTTTTTTTTTTATTGCAGCAGCAGCAGCGGCACAGATTTATGTGGAGCATCTATGGGGAAATATGAACGGTGCAGAGCACTGTATGGGGCACAGCTATGGGACAATACTGAACGGTGCAGAGCACTATATGGGGCACAGCTATGGGACAAAAATGAACGGTGCAGAGCATATATGGGGCACAGATATGGGGCAATATGAACGGTGCAGAGCACTATATGGGCCACAGCTATGGGACAAAAATGAACTGTGCAGAGCATATATGGGGCACAGCTATGGGGCAATACGAACGGTGCAGAGCACTGTATGGGGCACAGCTATGGGACAATACTGAACGGTGCAGAGCATATATGGGGCACAGATATGGGGCAGTATGAACGGTGCAGAGCACTATATGGGGCACAGCTATGGGGAAATATGAACGGTGCAGAGCACTATATGGGGCACAGATATGGGGCAGTATGAACGGTGCAGAGCACTATATGGGGCACAGCTATGGGACAAAAATGAACGGTGCAGAGCATATATGGGGCACAGATATGGGGCAGTATGAACGGTGCAGAGCACTATATGGCACAGATATGGGGCAATATGAACGGTGCAGAGCATATATGGGGCACAGATATGGGGCAATATGAACGGTACAGAGCACTATATGGCACAGATATGGGGCAATATTAACGGTGCAGAGCACTATATGGCACAGATATGGGGCAATATTAACGGTGCAGAGCACTATATGGCACAGCTATGGGGCAGTATGAACGGTGCAGAGCACTATATGGCACAGATATGGGGAAATAATGAACGGTGCAGAGCACTATATGGCACAGCTATGGGGAAATAATGAACGGTGCAGAGCACTATATGGCACAGCTATGGGGAAATAATGATCTATTTTTATTTTTGAAATTCACCGGTAAATGCTGCATTTCCACCCTAGGCTTTTACTCGAGTCAATAAGTTTTCCCAGTTTATTGTGGCAAAATTAGGGGGGTCGGCTTATACTCGAGTATATACGGTACTTAATAAATAACATTTCCCACACGTCTACTTTACATCAGAACTACCGTATTTCCCGGCGTATAAGACGACTTTTTGACCCCTAAAAATTGTCCCAAAAGTCGGGGGTCGTCTTAAACGCCGGGTACGGCGTGTGCAGGAGCAATCCTGCATGTCGGCGTGTGGTTCCCAGGGTCTGGAGGAGAGGAGACTCTCCTTCAAGCCCTGGGATCCATATTCAAGTAAAAAATAAAGAATAAAAATAAAAAACATGGATATACTCACCCTCGGACGGGCCCTGGCTCACAGCTCTGCTAGCGTCTCCCTCCGTTCCTTAGGAATGCAGTGAGTGAAGGACCTTCGATGACGTCGCGGTCAGGTGACCGGTGACCTGACCGCTCATGTGACCGCAACGTCACTGAAGATCCTTCACTCTCTGCATTCCTAAGGGACTGGAGGGAGACGCTAGCAGCGCTGTGAGCCAGGGGCAGTCCGAGGGTGAGTATATCCATGTTTTTGATTTTTATTCTTTATTTTTTACATGAATATGGATCCCAGGGCCTGAAGGAGAGTCTCCTCTCCTCCAGACCCTGGGAACCACACGCCGTATAAGATGACTGGGTGTATAAGATGATCCCCGCCTTATATGGTGGGCATATCCCAAATTCCATATTTTATATGGAAAAGTTGGGGGTCGTCTTATACGCCCAGTTGTCTTATACACCAGAAAATACGGTATGTTGGAAACAATTTTTTTTTTTTGTTAGGACATTATAAGGGTTAAAAGTTGACCAGCGATTTCTCATTTTTCCAACAGAATTTCCGAAACAATTTTTTTAAGGGACCACTTCACATTTGAAGTGACTTTGAGGGGTCTATATGATAGAAAATGCCCAAAAGTGACACCATTCTAAAAACTGCACCCCTCGAGGTGCTGAAAACCACACAAGACTTTTATTAAACCTTCACAGGAAATGAAGCAACGTGGAAGGAAAAAAAAAAGAACATTTACCTTTTTTTCCCACAAACATTTTACTTCAGAAGCAATTTTTGTTTATTTTCACAAGTGTAAGAGACAATGAAAAACAATTTGTTGTACAATTTCTCCTGAATACGCAGATACCCCATATGTGGGGGAAAAAAACACTGTTTGGGTGCACAGCAGAGCTCAGAAGGGAAGGAGTGCCGTTTGACTTTTTCAATGCAAAATTGGCTGGAATTGAGATCGGACGCAATGTCGCGTATGGAGAGCCCCTGATGTGCCTAAACAGTGGAAACAACCGACAAGGGACACCATTTTGGAAACTAGACCCCTTAAGGAACTTATCTAGATGTGTGGTGAGCACTTTGAACCCCCAAGTGCTTCACAGAAGTTTATAACGTAGAGCAGTGAAAATCAAAAAAAAATATTTTTTTCCACAAAAATTATCTTTTCGCCCCCAATTTTTTATTTTTCCAACGTTAACAGGAGAAATAGGAACCGAAACCTTATTGTGCAATTTGTTCTGAATACGCCGATACCCCATATGTGGAGAAACACCACTGTTTGGGCACTTGGCAGAGTTTGGAAGGGAAGGAGCGCCATTTGACTTTTTGAACGTAAAATTGGCTGGAATCAATGGCGGGCGCCATGTCGCGTTTGAAGACACCCTAACCCAAGCCCCAATCCACCCCTAACCCTAGCCTCAACCCTAACCCTATCCCCAGTCCAACCCTAACCCTAGCCCCAACCCTAACCTGAGCCCCAACCCTAACCCTAGACCAAACAATAACCCTAGTCCGAGCCCTAACCCCATCCCCAGTCCAACCCTAACCCTAGTCCCAACCCTAACCCCAGTCCAACCCTAACACTATCCCCAACTTCAACCCTAGCCCCAAAACTAACCCTAGACCCCAACACTAAAACTAGCTCTAGCCCCAATCCTAACCCTAGCTCCAATCCTAAAACTAGCTCTAGCCCCAACCCTAACCCTAGCCCCAACCCTAACCCAAGCCCCAACCCTTACCCTAGACCCAACAATAAGCCTAGCCCCAACCCTTGCTCCAACCCTAACCATAGCCCCAACTCTAATTCCAACCCTAGCCCCAAACCCAAACCTAAAACTAGCTCTAGCACCAACCCCAACCTGAACCCTTGCCCCAACCCTAAAACTAGCTCTAGCCCTAACCCTAGCCCCAACCTCAGCCCTCACCATAACCCCAACCATAACTCGAGCCCTAACCCTAGCCCCAACCGTAGCCCCAGCCCCAACCCTAACCGCAACCCTAGCACTAGCTCCAACCCCAACCCTAAAACTAGCTATAGCACCCACCCCAATCTGAACCCTAGCCCCAAACCTAAAACTAGCTCTAGCCCAACCCTAACCCCAGCCCAAACCCCAACCCGAGCCCCAACCCTAGCTCTAGCTCCAACCCTAACCCCAAACCTAAAACTACCTCGAGCCCCAACCCTAAGCCCAAACGCAAAACTAGCTCTAGGCCCAACCCTAACCCCAACCCTGGCTCTAGCTCCAACCCTAACCCTGGCCCCAACCCTAAGCCCAAATGCAAAACTAGCTCTAGGCCCAACCCTAACCCCAACCCTGGCTCTAGCTCCAACCCTAACCCTGGCCCCAAACCTAAAACTAGCTAACCCCCAACCCTAAACATAGCCCCAACCCTAGTCCCAACCCTAACCCTAGCCCTACCCGAGCTCCAACCCCAACTCGAGCCCTAACCCCAACCATACCTGGCTCTAGCTCCAACCCTAACCCCAAACCTAAAACTAGCTCTAGCTCCAACCCTAGCCCCAAACCTAAAGCTAGCTCTAGCCCCAACCCTAAAACTAGCTCTAGCCCCAACCTTAGCTCCAACACTAACCCTAGCCCCAAACCTAAAACTAGCTCTAGCCCCAACCCTAGACCCAACCCGAGCCCCAACCCTAACCCTATCCCCAACCCTAACCCCAACCCTAGCTTTAGCTATAACCCTAACCCTAACACTAGCTCTAGCCCTAACCCTAACCCCAACCTAAACCTAAAACTAGCTCTATCCCCAACCCGAGCCCCAAACCTAAAACTAGCTCCAACCCTAACACTAGCCCTAACACTACTGGAAAAATTGAAATAAACACTTTTTTTTATTTTATTATTGTGACTTAACTAAGGGGGTGATAAAGGCTTGATTTACTATAGGGTCTATCACAGTGATCAAAATGAACCAATAAGAGAACGCTAACTCCACCCAAAAAGAACGTCCTGACGATGGCCAGTGTCAGGACGTAATCATTTGTTGCGTGCTTGTACTCACTGTACTCAAAAACAAAAGTGCTGGCCAGCAAAACGAGGCCACCGACCCAATCACAGCTGCCCCTGGGAATCTGCTTGAGGGCCGGAAGAAATTACCCGTTGCCCGGAGGTTCCCAACCCCTGCCTTAGTGTGGATCACATGTTTCAGAAATTTCTGCAACTGCTACAATCATCCGAATCAACCCCATTCAAATACATAGAACTGATTATCCCTTGCATAATTTTCTGCATATGGCCAGGACCAAAATAGGCAAGAATAATCTGATCTCAATATTGTGCTTTTGCTGCATTTTTTATGCGTCATCGTTTTTAATTTTTGTTTTTTTGCTTGTTTTTTTTTTTTAAGACGCATTTTCTTGAAGCAGAATATTTTAAATGCATTTTCATTTGTGCAAAAAAACAGTGATATTCTGTGCTTAAAAAAACTGTTTATAAATTTGTTGTTTTTTTTCATCCTACACATAGAAAACTACACAGAGAAAAAAAAACTAATAAAACACACCAATAAAGGCACGGTTAAACGCACAGTGGGCAGGAGCGTTCAGGAATTCACAACCATTTTGCTTGACCTGCTAAATGCTGCATATTTTCTGTGTGAAAATAAAAGCAGGGTTTACGCTGCGTGGGAACATGGCCTTACAGTGCCCTCGCTTCTTTCATTATCCTGTCCTCAGACTCCTGTTGCCCACATTCTCTTCTTTCCTCACATCACGGCAATAAGAAAAATCAAACATCACCGTCCACAGCATCAATCAGAAGTGAAGAACCTCCTGCCCACACGAGATCGACTGGTAATTCAGAAACAATCAGCACCTTATGGACCTTCCATCGACGTCTGTGACAGACAAGTAGATAATGAAGGTTCATCACAAGGTGTAACTGACCGGGCAATGTAACGACCGGAGGCAGCAACTGTTATTCATTATCATCGAAGGGCATTAAAGTCGGCGCAGCAGAGAATACTGTATATAAATGGCAGCTTTTTATTTGCTGACTAGACATTTTCCTAAATATATAGGGCGGAAAATATTTAGTACACCCTTTTTAATCCAGAGTTGTGACTAGAGTAAAATGCAAAAAAGAGGCAAAGACAGAAGTGATGAGCGAACGAGATGGGATAAGGTGAGCGAGCATGCACCAGACATTTGCCTCGATCATACAACATGTCACCAGGGAGCCCTGGCCCAACACTTAGGACATGTTCACATGTGTTTGCTGCAACTTGCAATGTAACCGTAAGCCCACATTCACACTAACAGTATTTCATCAGTTTTTGACATCAGTATTTGTAGCCAAAACCAGGAGTTGGTGATAAATACAGAAGTTATGACGTGTTTCTATTATACTTTCCTTCTGATTGTTCCTCTCCTGGTTTTGGCTACAAATACTGATGTAAAATACTGACCAAATACTGATAGTGTGAACGAGGTCTAAGAAGACTTTGTGTCAATTTTTCTGCAAGCTTCAGAAAAATGTCTAAAAAAAAAAAAAAAAAAAAGACAATCATCTCTGTTGCCAATTTCTTAAGCCCCAGCAATATTTCCATGCAGGTCTCATCGCATCCCGACCACTGCAGATTGCTGGTAGAGGTCACGTGTGATAAAACGTCACCAAAGAAGGTGCGGAACTTCTGATAGGACTTCAGAAATTGGCAGCAGAGACGAGCATCAAGTAGTCTTTATATTTTTTCACTTTTTTTTTTTTTTTTTTTTTTTATCTTTCTGGATTGCCGAATTTTGGTAATACTGCAGCCAGACCAACAAAAAAAATTAAATTTACAAAAAAAATACTTTATTTGGAGGTTTTAACTTTACACTTGATAAGAAGGTTTCAAAAAAAATGTTTTAGATTTGTAAGGTTTTATCTGCTCCACGGGTCAATTTCTGCACGGGAAAATCCACATCTTGTGCAGGACATTCTCATCTACGCCACTGCTGTACAATACTGCAAATTACCTTAACAAAAATCAAAACTGAAAATCCAGAACAATTTCTGTCCGTGTGAACAAGTCCCAAGAAGCGTCTGTTATTCTCCTGTTTATGCCGAAAGAACACTGAAAACGCAAGAAACAAACCGACGGTAACAAGGAGGCTGCTCAGAACCTGGGAGACCAGATGTGAACGTGACCGATACATACACAGAGGACGAGCGGAAATCTCGCTGAACCAGGAGACGCTGCTGCTGAACAGATGCAGATTAATATAACACATTCTGCTTCATCTTCAGATACTTTCTTTAGCCAGGGGCCACACGGCAACTTTGGCTGTGACACAGGTTGTGCACGCTGCGGCTACCTTGCAGCATAGAGGCAAGTGAATGGGGTGTACTGACTTTCTGCGACCAGCCTTTGCATTACCTTGTACACTCGCTTGCAGTATGTAGCAGCGACATCCAGCAATCATTGGCCACGAGACCTGTCTAGCCGCGTGGCCCCAGCCTTAACTAATAGGATAGGACATGAGAGATCAGGGGATTGTTTCACCCATTTTATGTATTCTATTGACTGGGGAATGAGTGAATTTAGAACATGTCCACTAGGTGAATAGAAATGCCGGAATCTGCACCCTGCACCCCAATAATACTGCTATATACAAGCCACATATCCTTTGCATTCAGAGACGACAATCATTGGAGCACTACACCGGACAGAGACCTCCAGAAGGCCCACATCCTCAATATTGGGATATTTGGAAATATTTACCCTGATGTGACCAAAAATCCAAATATTTGGTCAAGTCTCATATTTGCTTTGACAAAAAGCGGAAACTTTGAATTTTCCAAATCTCCCTTTCATGAGCAGGATAAGGATTATTTCCCCAGAGGTGGAACCTAAACAAGCGGGAGATCAGAGGGGCTGCTGGAAACATCTGACTCGCATATCTCCAGGACAGACAAGATCAGAGGTGGAATCTGACCGGCTCATCAGGGGTTAAGGGGAGTCAGGATTGGGGCACTCTTACCAAGACGTCTTTGCATTAACGGCTAAGAGAATCCTACGTAATTTCTTAAGGATACAGTTTAATATCCACTAACACTGCACTAAAATAAGGGGGTCCCTCAAACTCACACAGATGGTCACAGGGGTACGATTTAAAGCAAAAAAGCAGCAATAGCGTTGTGCGGAATCCCTTGTACTGTCACAGCCAGAGACGGGCGGCATGGGGTGAACGTTCACAGTAATCAGTCTGATGGATAACTCAGGTCCTCAGCTCACGGTGGAAACTACTCAACTCTGGAGCGACGAAACGTAGCTGAAATCACCGCCATATCGTGCACATCATATATAGCTATGCTGCACGTGGCCATCAGGAACAGACATGAGCATCTCCCCATCAGACCTCACATCTGTTCTACAACATGTCAGTGATCGACTCCAGGAGGGGAGCGAATAGCGATCATCATCGGAAGGGAGAGGGGACAACCGGTCACTCATAAGCAGAAACTTACTAACAAAGCAAACCGAAAGCCTTGAGCTGTGGAACGTTATCACTTCAGCCTCAATTTTAGAACTGTGCTCAGTGTCACAGAAACCACCAACTTCAACTCAACACCCTTCACCCCACAGAGTCACAGTCTGCTGCTGACAAACTCACCTAGAGCCCAAAACCTCAACTGCGGACCCTTAACCTGACTGACAACCTCACAGAACCCAACTGCACCCACCTGCTGACAACCTGACTGACAGCGAGAACAAACCGGATATTGGCCGTCACCCCACAAATAGATTCAACCTCAAGCACCAACAACTGCAGCCGAACCGCGACTGTCACTATGTATGGGGTCAACATCAATTGTTGCTGCCATTACCCCTCCTATAACACCCCGCCATCATTCAGCTGACTGCCTCTGCCACCATCACTCCACCAGCAGCCCTCGCCGACATCAATCAGCTGGCAGCCCCCAATGCCATCATCACTCCACCGAAGCCCTCACTGCCATCATTCCTCCGACAGCCCCCCAAATGCCATCACTCTGCCGACAGCCCCCAATGACATCATCACTCCACCGAAGCCCTCGCTGCCATCATTCCTCCGACAGCCCCCCAAATGCCATCACTCCACTGACAGCCCCCCAATGCCATCATCACTCCACTGACAGCCCCCCAATGCCATCATCACTCCACCGAAGCCCTCGCTGCCATCACTCCACTGACAGCCCCCCAATGCCATCATCACTCCACTGACAGCCCCCCAATGCCATCACTCCACTGACAGCCCCCAATGCCATCATCACTCCACTGACAGCCCCCAATGCCATCACTCCACTGACAGCCCCCCAATGCCATCATCACTCCACTGACAGCCCCCCAATGCCATCATCACTCCACTGACAGCCCCCCAATGCCATCATCACTCCACTGACAGCCCCCCAATGCCATCATCACTCCACTGACAGCCCCCAATGCCATCATCACTCCACTGACAGCCCCCAATGCCATCATCACTCCACTGACAGCCCCCAATGCCATCACTCCACTGACAGCCCCCAATGCCATCACTCCACTGACAGCCCCCCAATGCCATCACTCCACTGACAGCCCCCCAATGCCATCACTCTGCCGACAGCCCCCAATGCCATCACTCTGCCGACAGCCCCCAATGCCATCACTCCGCCGACAGCCCCCAATGCCATCACTCCGCCGACAGCCCCCAATGCCATCACTCCACTGACAGCCCCCAATGCCATCACTCCACTGACAGCCCCCCAATGCCATCACTCCACTGACAGCCCCCCAATGCCATCACTCCACTGACAGCCCCCCAATGCCATCACTCCACTGACAGCCCCCCAATGCCATCACTCCACTGACAGCCCCCCAATGCCATCACTCCACTGACAGCCCCCCAATGCCATCACTCCACTGACAGCCCCCCAATGCCATCACTCCACTGACAGCCCCCCAATGCCATCACTCCACTGACAGCCCCCCAATGCCATCACTCCACTGACAGCCCCCCAATGCCATCACTCCACTGACAGCCCCCCAATGCCATCACTCCACTGACAGCCCCCCAATGCCATCACTCCACTGACAGCCCCCCAATGCCATCACTCCACTGACAGCCCCCAATGCCATCACTCCACTGACAGCCCCCAATGCCATCACTCCACTGACAGCCCCCCAATGCCATCACTCTGCCGACAGCCCCCCAATGCCATCACTCTGCCGACAGCCCCCCAATGCCATCACTCTGCCGACAGCCCCCCAATGCCATCACTCTGCCGACAGCCCCCAATGCCATCACTCCACTGACAGCCCCCCAATGCCATCACTCTGCCGACAGCCCCCCAATGCCATCACTCTGCCGACAGCCCCCCAATGCCATCACTCTGCCGACAGCCCCCAATGCCATCACTCCACTGACAGCCCCCAATGCCATCACTCCACTGACAGCCCCCAATGCCATCACTCCACTGACAGCCCCCCAATGCCATCACTCTGCCGACAGCCCCCCAATGCCATCACTCTGCCGACAGCCCCCAATGCCATCACTCCACTGACAGCCCCCCAATGCCATCACTCCGCTGACAGCCCCCCAGTCCCATCACTCCACTGACAGCCCCCCAATACCATCATCACTCCACCGAAGCCCTCGCTGCCATCACTCCACTGACAGCCCCCCAATGCCATCATCACTCCACTGACAGCCCCCCAATGCCATCATCACTCCACTGACAGCCCCCCAATCCCATCATCACTCCACTGACAGCCCCCCAATGCCATCATCACTCCACTGACAGCCCCCCAATGCCATCATCACTCCACTGACAGCCCCCCAATGCCATCATCACTCCACTGACAGCCCCCCAATGCCATCATCACTCCACTGACAGCCCCCAATGCCATCACTCCGCTGACAGCCCCCCAATGCCATCACTCCCCTGACAGCCCCCCAATGCCATCATCACTCCACTGACAGCCCCCCAATGCCATCATCACTCCACTGACAGCCCCCAATGCCATCATCACTCCACTGACAGCCCCCGAATGCCATCACTCCGTTGACAGCCCCCCAATGCCATCACTCCACTGACAGCCCCCCAATGCCATCACTCCACTGACAGCCCCCCAATGCCATCACTCCACTGACAGCCCCCCAATGCCATCACTCCACTGACAGCCCCCCAATGCCATCACTCCACTGACAGCCCCCCAATGCCATCACTATGCCGACAGCCCCCCAGTCCCATCACTTCGCTGACATCTACCTCACAACCTTTGACAAGCCGAGCTGGCATCAGTAAGCAGCACTACCATCAGAAGAAAACTACCGTAATTTGTTTTTTCCCGTGACATCGCAGCAGAGGAGGCAGCAGAGACCGGAGCCGTACACGGAGCCGTACACGGTTATCTGATGATGGGGAAAGTTTCTTCTCTGCACAGATAAAAGTTGCCGCCACTACAGAGAAGAGCGGTGCTGGTACTTACAGGGGAGGAGCAGGAGGCACAGTCCGCCCGGCATTGTCCCGGAGCTCATCCCTGTGGAGGAGACCGGAGAGCGCAGAGCTCAGCCCCGGAACGGCTCTCACATCCCCGCTGCAGCAGCCGCCGCTCCGCTCTCACACACAGCACTGACTGCCCGCCCGCACTGACAGCACCGCCAGCCCCTGCCGCTGCATGAGAGCCGCCCCCGGATTGGTCTGTCCTTGGGACATTCTGATTGGGTGCTGACAGATGCGCTCTCATTGGTTGATTGCGGTCTTTTGTGAGGGACCGGAGGGAAAAGAGGAAAGTTTGGGTTTATTATTCTGGAGGTCGCGGGCGGAGGGGGAGACGGTGCCGGTGACCAATGGCCGGAGGCCACGGGTGCGCGAGCCGGCGGCAGAGTGGGGGTCCGGCCAAGTCGGGAGCGACCTCCTTGTGTTCAGTCACATACTAGCTGCAGAGATAGGAACCTCCACCGGACCGGCCGCCTGAGAAGAGAGCCCGGCACAAGCCGGTGATTACAGGGATGTGTTAACCCTTAAAGTCGCAGCCAATTTTGTGTTTGACTGTTGCATTTTTTCCGCCATAACTATTTAGTGTGGGTGCACACGGTCAGTACACGCTGCGGGTTGGATGCTGTGTACTTGTGCAGAGTCCAGATGTTACAGCACAGTGGATGGGATCTCAGGAATCCCCATGCCCCTATGTGTCCACAGACGGACCTGCGGTGCATGTCTCCAGACCGCAGCATGTCAATTTATCTTGTCACCCGTACAATGTATAGGGTGCGGACCGTGCGGTGAATCCGCACGGCTCAGTGATCACAGAGGATTCACCTGCGTTCAATAGCCGGCAGCGGACATGTGCTGCGTCCAAAGTGCTGCCGATTACTGACCGTCTGCACATACTTAGATTTTTTCATTGCCGTGTCCGTGTGCGGCCAATTCTCTGCGGGACGAGCTGAAGTATTGGCCAATCACTTCATGTAATAGACGGGAAAACAGGCCGAGTGCAGATGGAGCACCCCGTCAGGACAAGGGGTACTCGGTACCGGGTCCCGTGGTGTTCACAGGGGGATGTCAGGGTGGCTGACCCGGTCCGTGGCCCTGGGATGTCCGTGCAAAAGGAAAAGGTCTTTAAAGGGAACCTGTCACCCCGTTTTTTCAGATTGAGATAAAAATACTGTTAAATAGGGCCTGCGCTGTGCTTTACAATAGTGTATGTAGTGTACCCTGATTCCCCACCTATGCTGCGAAATACATTACCAAAGTCGCCGTTTTCGCCTGTCAATCAGGCTGGTCAGGTCAGGTGGGCGTGGTGACATCGCTGTTTCTTCCCCAGCTTTCCGTTGGTGGCGTAGTGGTGTGCGCATGTCCAAGTGCCGAATCCACTGCGCGCACGTGAAGAAACAGCGCGCGATCTGCGCTATTACCCCTGTCATCAGTGGGGGCGGCCATCTTCCTGGGGCCGCGCGTGCGCAGATGGAGTGCTCTGCTGCACGGGGCTTCAGGAAAATGGCCGCGGGATGCCGCGCGTGCGCACGCGCGGCCCCAGGAAGATGGCCGCCCCCACCGATGACATGGGTAATAGCGCAGCTGTTTCTTCACGTGCGCGCAGTGGATTCGGCACTTGGACATGCGCACACCACTACGCCACCAACGGAAAGCTGGGGAAGAAAAGAGCGATGTCATCACGCCCACCTGACCAGCCTGATTCACAGGCGAAAACGGCGACTTTGATAATGTATTTCGCAGCATAGGTGGGGAATCAGGGTACACTACATACACTATTGTAACGCACAGCGCAGGCCCTATTTAACAGTATTTTTATCTCAATCTGAGAAAACGGGGTGACAGGTTCCCTTTAAGGGGAATGTTCGTGACGCCACCTGTGGTATTCGGTCAGGGTGACCGACGCTGCTTTAAGGGGTCCGCTGGGGTGATGTTTTGGCAGCTAGATGGTATACCTTCCCACAGGTGAAGTAAATCCCCAGGGCTTCCCGGTGTGTAGATGGTGAATGGTGCAGTGAAGAACGAGGACACAAGTTTGCAGTCTCTTTACCTTTACTGAAGGCTTCAGCATCTGCAGTCCAGAGCACCAGATCACAGGGCAGGCAGAGTCCGGCCGATTCAGAGGCAAGTCCAGAGTCCCCTTGTCCAGGTGGAAATCAATAGCCTTTCCTTGCGCTGTAGTGGTGTAGTCCCTTACTGCATAAGCTTCAAATAAGGTCCTCACAGATGTGGTGTCTCTCTCTCTGTCCCCCGTAGTCGAATAGGACAAAACCCGTATGACCGGTGGCTTGAGGCTGTTTATAGGGACTCTAGCATGCCCGGCCTCTGAGGGGTGCCACCGTGCCTCCTGGGTGTAGGTGTGGACAGGTAACATGCAATTAGCTGTCCTGCCGGTCTCTGAACTAAGGCACAGAGGTCCTTACTACCTCGGTGTTCCAGCTACCCATGTTCTGCGCCTCAGAAGGAGGCAGCCTGTTCGTGGCTGGTCCCCTTCTGGTATCCTTTGCTTTGCCTTCCTTCACGCTCGCTGCAATACAATTCTGCTTTCAAAGTGTCTCTTTCTGGGAGCTGCAGCTCTTAGGGCATGCACAGCTCTGTGGACCCTGTCCTCTGACAGGAATTCGCTCCTGCCAGGAACAGCTTCCCTGAAGGACTGTCTGACTTTCCCTACAGACTACCAGTTATATATATGGGGAGTCACCTAGTAAATAGGATCAAAAGCTTTCCCTGGTGGCCTGGAGTATGAATGTGTTGCATGTTTGTGATACCTGGATGCAGTTATCCTTCCTTGCCTCCGAAAGTAGCATCACTCTCCCCGTGAGTAAAGCGACATTACTGCGACGACCAGGGCCCTGGGGCGCCGCACAGAAAAAAAAGCCCAAATCCACTACAGTTACAGTGTTTTCTGGTTACAGATCCATTGTGCTGTATCAGTGACCTGGTGACACGAAGCCTCACCTGCCATCACAGCCATGCCAAACTTCAAAATTCGGAACTTTCTAAATAAAATTATCGGAGATTAGTGACACGAACGTCTATAGTGCCAATCTCTGCGGAGGAGGCCTGTGCGAGTCCGTCTGCCCCAGTAATAGAATGGCAGAACTTTCAACCTTTAAGGACAGTGATGGCCACTACACAAAATATGATGCACTCAAAGCCCCCAACACAGTATGATGCCCATTGTTATGATCAGGTGGCCTTGGAGCAGCATGAAAACTTTCTCTGGAGTAGGTGGTAACTATACGGACCGCAAACCCTGATCTTAACACCGCAACTAGAAGTAGCCGTGGGGTGTGCCTAACAAAACCTAGACACCTCGACACAGCCGGAGAACTAAATACCCCTAAAGATGGAAATAGGAAAACTATCTTGCCTCAGAGTAGACCCCCAAAGGATAGGCAGCCCCCCACAAATAATGACTGTGAGTTGGAGAGGAAAAGACACACGCAGGCAGAAAACAGGCTTAGCAAAGGAGGCCACTTCTAGCTAAAGAGAAAAGGACAGGACAGGATACTAAGCGGTCAGCATAAAAATACTACAAAAATATCCACAGCAGAAAATACAAAACTCCACCACCTAACTAAAGATGTGGAGAGTATAACTGCAACTCCAGAGAATCCAACCAGACCGAGAAAAACAACTGACACAGTCTAAGCTGGACAAATAGAAACAAAAGATCAGCACTGAAAATAAGCACACAGCAAGTGTGCTTCAGAAAAAGAAACAGACACTTATCTTTGCTGAACTGGCAGCTAAGGCAGAGATCAAATACTTCCAAAGAAACATTGACAACTGGCAAGGGCTAATGAATCCTGCACACTTAAATATCCCAGTCAGAACAGCAATTAGCAGATACACCTGGCCAGGACTGTGACTCATAGACAACTGCATTCCCACCTACCACCACTGGAGGGAACCCAAGAGCAGAATTCACAACAGCCCATATTGTGATCTTTTCCACATGTCATGAAAGCCCCACACGTGTGATGTCCACACAAACCTCCTACACAGTATGATAGCCCTCACACGCTGTATGATTGACTTCTTACCTCAGTCTCCCTGGTACCTACAGTACAGAGCAACAAGCTTGAACAGCAGTGTGAGCTGACTCTTCTTACTTCAGTTTCCCTGGTACCTACAGTACAGAGCAACAAGAGTGAACAGCAGTGTGAGCAGCCTCTTCTTACCTCAGTCTCCCTGGTACCTACTGTACAATGCAACAAGCGTGAACAGCAGTGTGAGCATCCTCTTCTTACCTCAGTCTCCCTGGTACCTACAGTACAGAGCAACAAGAGTGAACAGCAGTGTGAGCAGCCTCTCCTTACTTCATTACCACTGCTATCACCATTATTGCATCAGCATATCCACTATCATCACATGTTCCTACACATGAAAGAGAGGAGAGTCACGTGCTCACAGACTCTTTTGTCCCATTAACTTATTAGGGCAGGCTTATGTTAGTGTAACAAAATGTTCCGATGATCTATAGTGATTGTCTCCCAAAACAAATTAAGTTGTGATGTGCTAATTAAAGGTGTTTAGAAATTTATAATTTACATTTCCTATAGGTATTAATTCTTTTAATTCCTAGTTGTATTCAACATGACTCTGAAGGCACATTCTAAAGTAGAGCATTGGCTTCATGAATATATTTTAATGTATTTTTTTCTAGACAATAAATATTCTCAAGCGAGTTTTATTTGTGGTACGGTATGTCAATTTCCCTCTTGTTAGGCACACCTGGTGAGGTGGATATACAGAGCTGCAGGTCAAGTTGGACACCCAAACCTAGGACATTGGCATGTAGAACAGCGAGGACTTGATGTCCTTTTTGAGGACTCAGCATCTCTCCTCGAGACCAAACACCTTGTTGTCTATTGAGTAAAGGACCAGTCCAGAATCTGGTAGATTTCATTTCCTGGGTGAGAGAAAGAAGTAGGAAATGTTTTGACTGTAGATGAGAATTTGTTGATGACCAGGGAATGGAAGCATTTGGTATTTTTAGTGCAGGGGGTAGCTTTAGAATGTGACCAAGTTCATTTGCATAACAATTTGGTATGGTCCAATGACCTGAGGAGTCAACCTTTTGCAACAAGTCTTTGACCATTTTAGTGAAAAGCCAAACTGTCTCTGGGAGCAAAGCTGATAACAAGTCAACAGTGTTCATCAGTACTACTCTTTGGGTACCGTCACACAGTGGCATTTTGATCGCTACGACTGCACGATCCGTGACGCTCCAGCATCGTAACAATATCACTCCAGCGTCGTAAACTGCTGTCACACTTTGCAATGTACGACTCTGGAGCGATAATTTCATGACGTATGTGCGATGTAGAAGCCGTTGGTTACTATGCGCACATCGTATACATATCGTGCACACCTTTGTTACATCATGCGATCATGCCGCCACAGCGGGACACTAGACGACGAAAGAAAGTTTCAAACGATCTGCTACGACGTACGATTCTCAGCGGGGTCCCTGATCACAGGAGCGTGTCAGACACTGCGAGATCGTAACTATATCGCTGGAACGTCACGAATCGTGCCGTCGTAGCGATCAAAATGCCACTGTGTGACGGTACCCTTTGCTTTAACTGCAGTCAAATTAGATTGTACCTCAGTCTAGATGTTATTATTGTCTTGAGAGATAACATCACAGCAGGAATTGGACTTTTAGGTGAAATTGACAATGGCAGGTGATGTTCTCAGCCATGCACAGTAACGGAGATTTCGTAGACTCGGAAACCAAATTGTTGTGAGCAAACGTAGCCCAAGGAAGAAAATTTGCCCAATTATCATCATGGGAATTGGAGAAAATTCATAAATATTGCTCTATGCAAGGGCATAAATACAGTCACATGCCAAAATTAGTTGTCAGCTTCAGAAGTGGGCGCCGCATGGTGTGGGAGCACTGGGAAGGTAAGTAGGAGCATTTGTTTTTCTTTCTGTTTATTGAACAAGAGCAGAGCCATATACCAGGATGGGGGCCATATACCAGGATGGGAGCCATATAACAGAATGGGGCCATATACCAGGATTGGGCCCCATATGTCAGGATGAGGGACATATACCAGGATGAGGGACATATACCAGGATGGGAGCCATATAACAGAATGGGGCCATATACCAGGATTTGGCCCCATATGTCAGGATGAGGGACATATACCAGGATGGAGGTCCCATAAATCAGGATGAGGGCCATATACCAGGATGGGTGATATATACCAGGAAGGGGCCATATACCAAGACGGGGCCATATACTAGGATGGGGGCCAGGATAAGGGCCATATACCTGGATGAGGGTCATATACCAGGATGGGGGACACATTCCTTGATAAGGGATATATACTAGTATGGGGGACAAATACCAGGATCGGCTGTACTATTATACTACATGTAAGACTTTGGGCTGTGCATTATACTACATGAAGGACTATGAGCTGTGTATTATACTGTATGGAGTACTATGGGGAGTGCATTATACTACATGGATGATTATGGGCTAAGGTTGCGTGTCCACGATCAGGATGGCCGGCGGTATCGTCGGAGCGGCTTTGCCGCTCTGCGCTAAGCCCCGCCCCCTTCTGGGACGCGATGATGCCGGATGTGTTCACAGCACACATCCGGCATCATCGCACCCATCGCATAGGGCCCTGTGCTATATCTTGCGGCGACGCAGCGTCGCCGCAAGATATACGGACATGCTGCGATCTGAAAAGACGCGCAGCATGTCCGGAGTCGCAGGGCCGCCGCGTGCGTGTTACCACACATAGTGGAGACGGGATTTCATTAAATCCCCTCCACTATGCTGTAACATCTGGATGCTGCGTGTTTGACGCTGCGGCTCTATGCAGCGTCAAACACGCAGCATTTACTGCACGTGGACACATACCCTAAGACACAGAGGTTGCAAGGCCGTGCTGCTGTGTGATTAATTTAGACTGGCACTACCAAAAACTGATGAATATGCCCCTTCTTAACCAGGAAACATGGCCACCTCTGTTGCACTGCAGAGCTAGCCGATAATTAGGCCTTGAGCAGTAAACTGTAGAATTAAAAATCCTTTTGTTCTTGCCAATGGAGATGTTTTTTATTTAGATATTAATGGAAAAGGTGCTTGTTCTTACATGCAATACAAAACCCAGTGTGAATGATTCCTTTAGGTTTCATATATTATCATTTCTAAAAGTAGTTTATAAACATATTCAGCAGGACAATAGATGTACAGAACAGTAATAGATGGCTGCAAAAAGATTGATAGTGGTGTATTCCCGGTCACTAGTCTTTAGCACTGCAATTACTATAGGATGTTCAAGTGAGGTGTTTCACTGATGGTCAACCAACATTTGACAGATTGTATTTTATGAACTAAAGCTAGAAAAACACCATAGCCTGAGACATTCTCATATTTCACTATAAACTTTAAAAGATTATCTGACCTCAGCAACAAAAAAAGCAAAAAAAGGATACTCAGAATAAACGTAAAAAATGTATGAAAAAATGCTTCTGAAGACATCTAAATGTTAATGTTATTTTATGCCTTAGAAAATGATGCAAAAAATCAGTGTGAGTTAAGCTGTGTTTAGACTTTACATTATGTACCTGGATCGTGCTCATTGTCTACTAAATGGAAGTTTTCTAATGAAAGACTTATTACATTCAATTAACATTACAATACATAGTGTTATTAGCATTATTACGGCCCTCAGCAGTTTTATTATGCTACTGGATACAAACAATAAAACTTTTTCTGCTCAACTATTTAACCCTTTCACTCATAATCTGGAAAAGATTCTGGTGTGACTGCACGTAAGGCCGGGGACACACACAACGTATAAAAAAACGGTCCGTTTTTCACGGACGAGAATCGCACAAATGTTAACAAAACAGTGATCCGTCTGCAGTGCGAGGATGCGATTTTCTTGCATCAAATTATCCGTGTGACATCCGTATGGCATTCGTTTGGCGAAATTTTCTCGCAGGCTTGCAAAACAGACATACAATGGATCCATGGGCTCAAATAATAGTAAAAACATATATACTGTATATGAGATATGTGAGACACATATATATATATATAAATATATAATACAGCGCTAGATAGGAGAAAAGCCGGTAATTCAATTTGGGCGCTCTAGCTATTAAATTTAAGGGTTAAATGGCAGAAAAAATTGGTGTGGGCTCCCGCGCAATTTTTTCCGCCAGAGTAGTAAAGCCAGTGACTGAGGGCAGAAATTAATAGCCTGGAGAGGGTCCATGGTTATTCCCCCCCGGCTAAAAACATCTGCCCCCAGCCACCCCAGAAAAGGCACATCTGGAAGATGCGCCTATTCTGGCTCTTGGCCACTCTCTTCCCATTCCCGTGTAGCGGTGAGATATGGGGTAATGAAGGGTTAATGTCACCTTGCTATTGTAAGGTGACATTAAGCCAGATTAATAATGGAGAGGCGTTAATTATGACACCTATCCATTATTAATCCAATAGTATGAAATGGTTAAAAACACATACACACATTATTACAAAGTATTTTAATGAAATAAATACACAGGTTTTTGTAATATTTTATTATACTGGTAACCCACCTGAAGACCCTCGTTCTGTAAAAAAGGTAAAATAAAAAAACAACAATATCCCATACCTTCCGATGATCAGTCTCGTCCCACGCTGTAAATCCATCAGAAGAGGTTAACTAATTTTACAAGCAGAAGCCTGCTAATGCAGCCGCCCCTGCCTGTAAAACCCCGGCGAATGAATGGAATGTAAGTGAATGACCTGTAGTTACCTTCATTTGTATTTGACCATAATTGAAAAAAATGGATGACACATGCACGGTAAAAAAATAGACCCCAATGCAAGGGGATGAGTATCACACAGATGAAAAATAATTTAGCCCCGATTCATCACTTTTTTAGCCACTTTCCTTTTTTGTCTTGTGTTATTATTACTTGTTTTTTTTTGGGGGGGGGGCAAATTTATCTAACACACGATTCATGAATTTGGTGAAAACTATAACTTTTGGTGTACTCAAAAACACATAAGAGAAGGGGAGAAGAGTGACTTTAATGAAGTTACGCCAAATTTTGCAATTTTTTAAAAAGACGCAGAAAGCAAAATTGGCCGTGAGTTATCATTAGACTCTGCACAAACGGCAGGAAAAAAGAAAAAAAGAACACAGGCGAGCACAAATAAAATAGACTTATAAAGTGATGCAAATCGACCTATGAATTGGATGTTAACAAAAAAGGAGCAAAACTGCACAAAAAACTGGCGCAAAAGAAGTAATAAATTGGAGTGGTTTTTTTCTGGACACCCAGTAGTAAAGCTTAACTCACATTTGCTACCAGAGAGAAGTACCGCACATGCACTCCCATTCCCATTTACTGCAATAGAAAGTCCATTTACCAAAACTGGGGATAGAGATCTTCTCATTCTAGGGACTTGTGCAATGTCACTCTTTAGTGACAGGTGAGCTTTGAATAAGTCAGCATGGGGTAAAATGTAAAAAATAGCTGCATTTCCAATTGTTAATGGAAAAAGGATGATACAAGATATAAAATCTATACTGACATTTTGAAACCTGTAGGAACTGAATGAACCAAATTAAAGTTACCGTATGTAAGACTCCGCCCCCTGAGCTCAGAGCATGAGGCTGTAGAGTGAGAGGCTCCAGGGGAAAGCATCACAATCCGGCAAAAAACCGACTAAATCCCAGCCATCCAGTCCCAAAAACACACAGGATTGGTCCGGGATACAACCTAGTCCCTTCCCAGACCTACATTTCCCACTTTGGAGGACTTTTGTAATTGAGGCCTACTCACACCTCTGAGGCCTGGGCCTAAATTTCTACAGCCAGCCGGCTGCAACGCTTCTACAGCGTCACCGCACATCCCCGGACACAGCGAGGTTCCTCCAGGGCCCAGACAAGACCGAAAAGGGGCTGAATATCAGGGCCCCCCACGGGCATCGGGACCGCTGTGACAAGGTGAGGCTGCCGCGGCTGAGCCGCCATTGAAGTGCCTCCCTCCCTCTCCCTCAGCGCCCGACAGCGGTGAGCGGGTGCCCAAGAGCCCGCATCATCCACCGCCAGGAGCGCCAGGAAAAGAGAAGCGGCACAGAAGACCCGGTCACCGGAACTACAACGGAGGTGACCGGCGAGGCGGTGAGTGTCACCGCTGCAGAGCCGCCACAGAGAAATCTCTTCCTCCACGGCACCCGGCAACGGAGCGGGTGCACAAAGCCTGCGGCCCACACCGAGACCGGGCGCAGAGGGGCGCAGAGAAGCGACCGTCGCGGCAGCGGCCGGCAGCCCTACAACCCCACTGCCGACGGATTAGCAGCAGAAGCGGTCCGGGACTCGGCGCGGGGCGGGAGATACATCCGGTCTCCGGCCGCGCCGGAGTCCTCTGCCTGTGAGCCCGCAGCAGCGGCGGGAAAGCAACCGCTCCCCTCCTCTCCCCACACCGAGTGAGCGATACAACAAGCGGGGGAGAGACCAGACCCTGCTTTACCCACCTGGACACAGCAGCAGCACAGCTCCAGAGGCAGCACAGATCCAGATCCAGCGCCTGGGTCACCCTGAATCAACAGGACAGCAGACACAAGCAAAATCACTACCAAGGCACAGCAGGTAGGAGGTAAGAGCCCCTCCTCCCCCTGCTCCAAGCACCCGGCCAGTCTGCCCACATAATACAATACAATAGCTGCAGCACAGCAGCAGCAGCTCACAGGTCTCAGTGCCCCTGCCAGCTAAATCATTACAGTAACTGTTACCCTTCTGCGCTCCAAAGCTCCACTCAAGAAGCTCCAGCGCCATTTTCTCACAGCTACCAGCGCTCCATAATAAGTGCCCAGAGACGTATTCACAAAGCTGCTGCGCAACTTCCGTAGCATCACAGCGCTACACAGCCCTATCTAAAACGCTCCAGCGACATACCCTTACTGTCACATACGCTTTAATCACAGTTCTCTGAAACCAGTTCACATCTTGAATTAATCCCACAGATCATCTAGTGGCCTTACTCTGTCCCGCACAGACCCAAAAAAAGACCACTGAGCCACATAATTCCCGCTAAAAATCACTCAAAAGCGGCGGCTCCCACACCGGATCCCCCCGGTACTATCCTACCATTACCCAGCTAACTCAATCCAACCATCATGAGCTTCTCTAGACCTAAGGGGCTCTCACAGTCCCAACAATCTCCTAAATCACAAAATGCTGCAAAACAAAACATATAGCAGCCACAAACCTCACAAGGACCAAGTATACCTCATTAGTCCCATTAGAGCCAGATCCAGATCCAGATCGCCTCAGAGAGACGCTAACCAACAACCATTAGTTAGAAGAAAAACAAAAATGGATGAAAATCCCCACCAGTTGGAAAAAATGGACTCCTCCCTTTCCTCAAAAAGAAGTATGCCAGGGGCAATGGGCGAAAAATACGTAAACCTCAGAAACATTAGCGACTCTGATGAATCATACAATGATTGCAGCCCCAACCAAAGTCCTGAAAAACAAAGACTCAGAAGGGAGAGCCCACCCCGTGCCCAACCAGGATTAAACCACCATAACCAAGAACTACAACCAAACATGATTGAGGAAATCAGATCCATGATCAGAGATGAATTCAAAATTCAAAAACAAGAATGGAGAGTAGAGTTCGACACGATGTGCGACAAAATCAATAAACAAGTTGAGAACCACGAAAAAAGAATCCAAAAAATAGAAAAGAGCACTGCAGAATCAACCGTTGACCTAGAGAACCTTTCAGCAGAGATCCACAAACTAAAAATTAAAATGGCAGACATCGAGGACAGGGGACGCTGAAATAACTTAAAAATCAGAGGGATTTCGGAATCAGTTAAACAGGAAGATCTCACACAACACATCCAGGACATATTCAAAACAGCAATCCCGGAATTGTCCCCCTCCGATCTCATAATCGACAGAGCCCACAGACTCCCCCGTCCTCCCAAAATAGCCTCAGATGTCCCAAGGGACACCATCCTAAGGATTCACTTCTTCCAAACCAAGGAGAAAATTACCAACTACCTTAGAGCGAACAAGTTTTTCCCCGAACCCTACAAGGACCTGAAGGTCTTCCCAGACCTATCTAGAGAAACTTTAGAAGGCCACAGGGATTTCAGCAAGATCACTTCTTTCCTTAGGGAAAAAGACATTCCCTACAAATGGGGCTTTCCGCTAAAATTACTGGTGAGCTTCAGAGGACGGACCATTCCGATCTTCTCACCTAGAGATGGAATGGACTTCATTGACTCAATCAAAGACTCCCCCACCTCCACCAGAACCAAAAATTGAAGAATGTCACTTATATTCCTGTTGGGAGACTGCAAGTTGTAAATTGCTGATTAGATTTCTCTGCTACCAGGATGCTTTCCCTGTTTGCTTCCCTTTTTTCACAGGAGTTTTCCCGTCGAGAGGAGGTAGCATCCCTTCGGGTCTACCTGTCCATATATTCTACATTAATAAACAGGACTAACCATTTTTTCTCTTTCAGGAACTGATACCAAAATCTGAAAATTGTTGTATAGTTAATTCAAGTTATAGCCGTTTTCAATAATTGTAATTTTTCTGGTTACTTCCTAAACTTATCCCTATTTTCCAGTCACTCAGCAAAAACGCATAATGGAGCTGAACTTGACCTCATACAACGTGAGAGGGCTCAACAACCCTAGAAAAAGACACGCACTGTGGAGAGAGCTGACCGAGTCCAAGGCCAACATTATCTGCTTACAGGAAACCAAATTCCTGGAAGGTAACCACCCTTATTTTAAACACCACAAATACCCACACATGTTCGAATCTTGTAACACAAAGAAAAGAGCAGGAGTCCTAACATTGATTGAGAGCTCAATCCCGTTTGAGACCCTAGGTGAATTTAAAGATAAAAATGGCCGCTTCCACATACTCATTTGTAAAATAAACGATCAGGAGTGTACGATAGCAAACATTTACGCCCCAAATGTTGGCCAGGTCCCATTCCTGAACAAAATCGTGAAAAAAATCGAAGAGGTCAGGAGAGGCAATCTGTTTCTGCTGGGGGACTTCAATGTCACCCCGGACAACAGGTTGGACTCCTCCTCCAAAAACAGACCCGCTAATGACTGCCTCAATAACTGGCTAGATAACAATGAACTATTTGACGGCTTCAGGTGCCTTAACGCCAATTCTAAAGAATATACACACTTCTCGGACATCCATCAATCAGCCGCGAGAATAGACTTAATTGTCACAGACATCCACTCCCTGACAAAATTCAAGGAAATATCAATTGGAGTTAGGTCAATTTCGGACCATGCTCCTGTCTACGGGAAACTCACAATAGGTCCCCCTCTCCTAAATGCCAGATTATGGAGATGTAGCGCCAAAATCCTACACAATCCAACTAATAAAAACACTATACAAAGCGCAATAAATAACTACTTTGAGGTCAACAAATCAGAGTCAACTAATCCTTGCATCAATTGGTGCGCACACAAGGCGGTTATCAGAGGACTGTTGCTGGGAATGGCATCCAGGGAAAAAAAGGAGTCTAGGAGAATAATTAAAGACCTATCTAATAAAATTCGGACACTAGAAAACAATATACTAAACAATAACACAGCCCCCCAGAACACCCAAAAGGAGCTTTCCAAACTAAGATCAGAATTAAGAGAGACCCTATTTTCGCCATATGACAACATAGTTAAAATGTCAAACTACAAATTTTATACATCACACAACAAACCTACTAAATACATGGCCAATAAAATAAGAACGAACAGAATCAAAAGTAGAATCAACAGAATTAACAAGCTAGATGGGTCAGGTAAAATCTCCCACCCTAACGAGATAGCAAATGAATTTGCAACATTCTACACCAAGCTTTATAACATAAACCCCCAAAATAACGACTCCACAGACAATTTGGTCAAAATAAACAAAATCAAAGACTTTCTAAAACAAATAAACCTCCCCACCCTAACCCTAGAAGAACTTACCGCCCTCAAAGCCCCTATAACGCCCGACGAAATAGAAAACACTATCAAAGGGTTTGGCCTTCACAAGTCCCCAGGCCCCGATGGATTCTCAAATGCATACTATAAAACTTTCTCAAAAAATCTTTCCCCACACCTAGCAGAGGTTTTCAACTTTATCTTCCATGGCGGCTCCTTCCCCTCAGAAATGTTAGCGGCCACAATTTCGGTTATCCCCAAATTAAAAGGAGATCCTGAGGCCATGGAAAATTTTAGACCTATCTCCCTAATAAACGTTGATGTCAAGATTTATTCAAAAATCCTTGCAGATAGGATCGGCCTGGTGATTCCAAGGTTGATTCAAAACGACCAAATGGGATTCGTAAGAGGTAGGCAACCAGCGGATTCTACTAGAAGAATCATTAATATCTTAAGCTGGGCTAGGAAACAGGGAATCCCCATGACTCTACTGTTGCTTGATGCTGAAAAGGCCTTCGACAGAGTGGATTGGGATTTCTTGAGAGAATGCCTAAACAAATTTGGCTTCGACAAACCCCTGACATCACACATAATGGCCCTATACTCAGATCCCAAGGCCAGCGTCTACTGCAACTGTCAAATTTCGGACCCCTTTAGTATCAGGAACGGTACTAGACAAGGTTGCCCACTCTCCCCGATCCTATTTAACCTAGTAATTGAACCACTGGCAGAAATTATAAGATCCAATAACAAAATAACAGGCATTTCCACACCCACCAGACACCACAAAATCTCCCTCTTTGCAGACGACATTATTCTATCCCTCTCCAACCCAGAAACCTCAATTCCCGAAGCACTCCAAACTATCGAAAGATTCTCCTCATTCTCAAACTTTAAAATTAATAAAGCTAAATCCAATATACTCCCAACAGGTCTTAGTGAAGCCCAAGCCCATACTATAAAAAACCTAACAACCCTAAACTGGTGTGAAAAAGAACTCACTTACCTAGGTATCATAATAAATAAAACAAATATAGGGACAATAAAATCTAACTTCAATCTACTGAAAGAAATACTAAACAAGGAAACCATAACACATAGGCACAACACAATTACATGATGGGGCAGAGCTCTGACAATGGGTCTATTCATTCTACCTAGACTTTTATACATCCTGAGATGTGTCCCCCTACCATTTTCAGACATCAGCTTCACACACCTACAGGAACAGATAAAAACCTTTATCTGGAACTCAAAAAAGCCACGTACTGCCACCCAAACTCTTTTTAAAAGAAAAATAAACGGAGGGATTAATATCCCAAACATAAAAGCCCACTTCCACACACTGCTTATAAAACAGAGTATCCACTGGATGCAGAACTCCAACCCGCCAGTATGGCTTGATCTCGAGACAGCACTAAATAACAATAGCCACCCAAAATCGATTATATACAAATCAATATTTGGCAACCTCCCAAATTCAGTCTCCCACCCCATCTTTCAGGCAACAGCCTCAGCCTGGAAAAAATTATCACTCCAAAAGAAAGGCCTTAAACACTCAGCTATATTAAGATACATTCCCATCTCCTTGGCCTATTCCATAATTGGCCAAACTTTGCCAAAAATTTGGTCAGACTCAAAAATTAAGAAGATTGGGGACATACACTCAGGAGAGACCTTTATAAGCTTCCAAAATATGAAACGCCAATATGGCACTCAACCATCCTCTTTCCTAGAGTTTCTTATACTCAAAAAGAACATAGGATCTTTTATGGGGAGGAGACCCAAATTATCAGAATCATCCATTAAACTCCTAAGCAATATTGGACATAGCATATTTTGGAGCCACAAATTCATTTATAGCAATTTCAACTCTGACTTTACTCTCTCTAAAAGTCCCCCAATGTTCAAATGGGAACAAGATTTAAAAAACACTTATAGTATTGAAGAGTGGGAAGAGGCTTTCACCACCTCTTACCAGTCCACTCTTTCAATGGCCCTACAAGAAACACACTTCAAGGTAGTATCAAGATGGTATTACACCCCCAGCAGATTGGCGCACATGGACACCATAAATTCTGCCCAATGCTGGAGAGGCTGTGGCCAAAGAGGAGACATTATGCACATTTTCTGGAGCTGTCCCGTGATAAATCCCATATGGAAACAATTATCTAAAGAAATCATCAACAAACTTACTAGCACACCCTTTGACTTGAAGCCCCAGGGGGCTCTGTTGTCTCTTGGACTCGGTCAGCTCGACCATAACCAAAAACTACTGATAACTCATATCTGCTTAGTCGTAAAAAATCTCATAGCATCAAATTGGAAAACTCAACAAACCCCATCAACAAAAGACATCATCTCAAGGATCTCTCTTCATAGATCCCATGAGTCTCACTTCGCAATTGCCAATAACCAGTACCTAAAGTTTGCAAAAAAGTGGTCCAGATGGGATCAGCAATTTCCCACACCCATCACCTGAACACCAGTCAAGTTCAGGCTCCATTTGCCAAGTATAAAATAGTCCTACTGTTTTGGTGCTGTTGTCGACTCATAAAGAGTCAAATATTGTGTTGTTTTGTGTTATTACTGCTTTTTCAAATATCACAAAAAAGCTCTATAGCTTATGATGCTCTCTTCGACTCATAAAGAGTCAAATTCCATGTCGTTTGTGATACTACTGCTATTTCAAAAGTTTTGTTTTGTGTTATTACTGCTTCTACACATATCACAAAAAAAAAAAGTTCTATTGCTACCGATGCTCTCTTCAACTCATAAAGAGTCAAATTTCACGTCGTTTGTAACACTACTGCTATTTCACAAGTTCATTACTATTATGTTTTTGTATCTGTACATAGTTCCTGCAATTTCTACATTTATGCACTTCAAATGTGAAAATGGTTCTGTTTTCTCCCCCCCCACCCCTACTTTGGCAGGGGGTCTGACCTTTCCCTCCCCCTTTTCCCATCCCTACCCTCCTTTCTTTCCCTCTTTCTACCCCCCTCCCTCCCCCCCCCCCCCACCTTTCCCTTCTCAACTCCCCTCCCCCTCTCCTCCTTTTCTCCCTATTAAAGTTGAAAATCCAATAAAAGATTTTGAAAGTAAAGTTACCATATGTAAAAGTTATCTTGACATATCTCTGCTTCCCCAGCATGAATAGTAGATAAGGATGTGGGAGTCACATTTTGAATTAATATTTGCTCACTTCTAGTCATAAAAGATTTGTCTGTAAAATGGTATTTCCATATAGTGCAACTACATGTATTACACACTGTAAATCTGAAATGTAAAATATGCAGCCACATTGGTTGTCTGTAGAGATGACCAAGTAAATTCGAAAGGACCCTGGACTAGCTGGTCAGGTCAGTATTTCATGGGCACTTGACAGGAGCCCTGTAAACGTCCTCAAAATGCCATCTTCTCTTTTAATTAGCAGGCCTGGCACGATGTCATATCGCCATCACACTACATCGATGATGACCAACCAATCAAAAGAGGATAAGGGAATTCCTACAGGTAGGTGGTGGTTCTCAGGAATCCCATCTAGCTGCCACAGAGCACTAACCGTCTGTCATGAATTCTTAAGGGATTTGTGGCAGGTCTGGGTTCTTACTGCCCGCGACCCTTATCGCAGCTGTACGGCCTAACGATGCTCACGGCACGGTGCAGGTCCTCACTCACTCAGCCCTCCAGTGGGAAGCCCCTCTCTGTTCCCATGCAAACCTCCTTCTACTATCCTGACTCACCACGCCCCTTCTCTGCAGGTCACGGGTCTCCTCCGTCCTCAATTTCCTTCCCCCCTGCAACAGGAGGTGCGGCCTTGGCAGTTAAGGACCCGGTGCTTCAGCAGCACTTGCAGCCTGGTTCTCTCTTCTACATATGTGACAGCGGTGGGGGGAAGAACCTTCACAGGGCATTAGGGGAACTTAGAGACAGGCACAGGTTGGTGTCAGGAAGTGTCCCATTCCCTCCTTCTGACCATTAGGGTCTTCCTCTCTTTTTTTTTCCATCTTGTTGAACTTATATGCTATGTCTTCCACCAGACATACTTGTGTCCAAGCATCACGCCTTCCTGCAGGATCAGGCTTCTGCAAATTCATTCACTTATCTCAAGTTGTCTGTCAAGATCTTCATTCTAACTTCACCCAGTGCATTAAAATTGCATGACACCTATGTCTACATAGATGTAGCACAGTGAGGCCAAGCCAGCAAACACTTCTATGGAGAAAGCCCAAAACATTGCTCCATTACATCTACTTAGTAACATATCTGCATACAAATGAAATTGGATTAACTGAAAATGTGTATACAAGAATGACTCGGAAATGATTTCTCATTTGCATCGCCATCTGGTTGTTTCTTTGCTTACAGTTCTGGGATGACTGCCGGTGATTGCTATTTTTTCTGCAAAAAAATAACTAAGACAAACCAAAAATGAAAAGAGTTGTCCCACCAGGTGGTAGCATCAACGGCTGCCATAGGGTTATTAGTGATGCTGCTGCCCCTAGTTATTTGTGTTGCATAAAAGAATAGTGAGAACAGTGTCTGATGCATTCATGCAATAAGTTCTTCACCTAAAATGGGCAGCTATTGGTTCTCTTCAGATATCAGGAAGTCCTCTTTTCCTTTCCGCAGTCCAGTTCTTTAGAATGAGTGGTCTGGTTAGTCGGAATATACAGTACTAGCTATTAAACCCGTTCTACGCCCGGGTGGCGAGCATTTATATTGGTATATGGTCCCCATCCTGTCATGTGCTGCTCCCATCCTGCGCTCTCGTTTTAATCAGTGATGGCAACAGACACTGTGGCGGTATTGAGTCGAAAGTGGCTGCCTTCTCCACAGACGTGTTATATGTTTAGAAAGTTACTTGGTAGCTTTGCTGACGTATTGTATACTGTAGATATTCTTACACATGCTCCTGATATCTGTAACAAAATCATTAATGTGGGCGGAAATGCCACGACATCATGAGAGGGCGGGATTGTGACGCAGTAATCGGCGCCTGCGCAGTCCGCACAGCAGTGTCTCTTCAGATGTATGTAAGTAACGTCATGAGGGTGGGATCGTGTCCACCGTGTCCCCACGGCCCCTGATTCCAGCCCATAAATGTCCCCCTGCTCCCTGAATCGGCGCCTGCACAGTCCGCGCATTCCGGTGCCATTTTCTTGAAGACACACTGCAGTATCCAAGAAAATGGCGCCAGAAAGTGCAGACTGTGCAGGCGCCGATACCGGGAGCAGGGGGACATTCATGCCCTGGAATCAGGGGGCCTAAGTAAGTAATTGCTGTGGCATGAACTGACAACAATGTCATGAGGGAGGGATCGTGTCCCCATGCCCTCTGATTCCAGCTCATAAATGTCCCCCTGCTCCCGGAATCGGTGCATGCGCAGTCTGCGCTTTCCGGTGCCATTTTCTGGAAGACACACTGTAATATGCATTCAAGAAAATGGCGCTGGAAAGCGCGGACTGCGCAGGCGCCGATACCGGGAGCAGGGGACATTCATGCCCTGGAATCAGGGGGCCTAAGTAAGTAATTGCTGTGGCATGAACTGACAACAATCTCATGAGGGAGGGATCGTGTCCACCGTGTCCCCACGCCCCCTGATTCCAGCTCATAAATGTCCCCCTGCTCCCGGAATCGGCGCAGGCGCAGTCTGTGCTTTCCGGTGCCATTTTCTGGAAGACACACTGTAATATGTATTCAAGAAAATGGCGCTGGAAAGCACGGACTGCGCAGGCGCCGATTCAGGGAGCAGGGGGACATTCATGTGCTGGAATCAGGGGGCATAAGTAATTGCTGTGCCATGATTTGCTGCAACGTCATGAAGGCGGGATCGTGTCCACTGTGTCCCCACGCCCCCTGATTCCGGGAGTAGGGGGACATTTATGGGCCGGAATCAGGGGGCGTGGGGACACTGTGGGGGTGGAAGCTAAGTGATATGGGTGGGATTGTGACACAGATTTCGGCGCCAGCGCAGTGTGCGCTTTCCGGCGCCTTTTTTTCTTGAATACGGACATCTAACGCTAGGAGCGTCGTGTTATGTTTGCTAATGACAGGTGTTATGAAGGCAATCCAGAAACACAGTGTGCTTAGCGATCAGAGCGCACACAGTGATCTGACAAATACCCAAAAATACAAGAACGAGCTCTGAGACGTGGAAACTCTGTAGACTGCACACCTGATCCTATCCTAAACACAACTAAAAGCGGCTGTGGATTGCGCCTAACAACTACCTAGGCAACTCGGCACAGCCTAAGAAACTAGCTAGCCTGAAGATAGAAAAATAGGCCTGACTTGCCCCAGAGAAATTCCCCAAAGGAAAAGGCAGCCCCCCACATATAATGACTGTGAGTAAGATGAAAAGACAAAATGTAGGGATGAAATAGATTCAGCAAAGTGGGGCCCGATATTCTAGGACAGAGCGAGGACAGTAAAGCGAACTTTGCAGTCTACAAAAAACCCTAAAGCAAAACCACGCAAAGGGGGCAAAAAAAACCCACCGTGCCGAACTAACGGCACGGCGGTACACCCTTTGCGTCTCAGAGCTTCCAGCAAAACAAAAGACAAGCTGGACAGAAAAAAAGCAACAAAAAAGCAAAAAGCACTTAGCTATACAGAGCAGCAGGTCACAGGAACAATCAGGAGAAGCTCAGATCCAACACTGAAACATTGACAAGGAGCAAGGATAGCAGCATCAGGCGGAGTTAAGTAATGAAGCAGTTAACGAGCTCACCAGAACACCTGAGGGAGGAAGCTCAGAAGCTGCAGTACCACTTGTGACCACAGGAGTGAATTCAGCCACAGAATTCACAACAGCGTCGCACTTGCGCAGTCTATAAAGGCTTCGGAAAGAGTGACGCTTCTACCGTTATATTATAGATATTGCAATACTATGTTATTTTACAGAAAATAGAAATAGGTTTGTGACTACATAAAAGTCTCAGTAGAAATGACTTATTGCAGCATATTAATATTAGTGGATATATTATTTAGTATCGCTTCAGTAGGTGACTGTGTTCATTCCACTTTATTCGTACCCAATATTTTAGTTCTTTATGTTAGGAAAAGTGGAATCTCAACATAGGTCCCTGCATCAGGGACTTTTTAGATTCAGTTCAATTGAGAAGAGCTTTGGGTGTTTACACCCCTTCCTCAGGCAAATAGACCATGATAGACCTTTTTTTGGCATATTTGTTCCCATTGACGGGTTGTCCAGTGAAGAAAAATAGATTTTAAAGTGTCACAGACTGGTTAAAAAATAGGAGACAATAGCCACATGTCTTCCTCACAGCTCCCAGTTATCCAATGTTCACTACGTTGTAATCTGTCTGGTTTACACCAGAAAAAGTGCAAACAAGTGATGTGTATGCTGTAATTACAAGTGCCGATAGCGTTTCCTCCTCCATACTGGGAGGCAGTGACTCATGTCACAGGTAGGGCTCGCTGTGTTTTCTCCCCAGGTTGTGCATGCGGACGGATGAAGTCCATAGGTGTGCATGGGAGTCACAGATTTCCGATCCGGGTTTTCCATGTGGCTGAAGGCCACAGGGTTGTGTGTGTTAAAAGCCTTGCAGTAAGGGGTATGGGTGTGTGTAAGGTGCACGTCAGTGTCAGTCTGGTGTGCAGAGCAGAGGCCTGCAGAGCACTGGCTGAGTGCATGGAGGCACAGACCAGTGGAGCAAGCACCCAGGGCAGCTGAATAGCCTGGTACCCGCAGCGTATACAGTGATGCAAGTCGTCCATGTTACTGGTCTCGGATGTGGACAGTCCTGTGCCCGGAGGTGGATATCCTGTGCCCGAAAGAGGGCTAGCATGTATAACAATTGCAAACAGGTGGATATGGTGCCGGTTGCTATCCGAAGGATATCCTGGGCTGTGTATGGCTGTGCGAGTAAAGAGACTGTGATACAGCAATGCAGGACACCCACGAGAACTAGTCAGAGGAAGGCTGGCGTGTGTAGTGTCTGCAGCATATGAGGCTGTGTGTATGGAGACTGTAATATGCCGTGCAGTCGCCCAGGGAAACTGGACAAGGGAAGTCTGGCCTGTGTAGGGACTGCACAAAAGCCATATGATATGCAGTGCTATGAACTGGTGTGAACTGAACACTGATAAAATACACTGAAGTTACATGCATTTGTGTGAATTGGACTTTACTGCTGTGAGGAAACACATTAAAGAGACTTTTGTGTTGGAACTTTGTGGGTCACTGCCTCTTCACTACGTATGATGCTACCACAATCTTACAATACACAGCGGTCATAACATGTAAAAGATAAAAATATATATCTTTTTGCCTAAAATACAAAGTAAATGTGTCATCTTTAACTTTAGGCCTTTTAGAGATAATTTCATCTTCAACTTGCTTAACTGTGTTCACAAAAACAGTCGTTTTGACCAGGGGTGCCCAAACCTTTACATGCCACTATATATCTATTTAAAAAAAACAAGAAAAAAAGAGGTTTTGTCAGCAAAAAAATTGATATAAAAAGCTATGGCTCTTGAAAGCAGGTGAACAAAAAAAAGTCAAAATTTCAAAAATGAAAAATTGTCCAATCATTAATGAGTTAAACATTTAGGCATGTAAACATGAATTGAGCCTAATTAACAAATAATTCTCAAAGGCTTTTGAATCATATGTAATACAATTGGATTGATACAAAAAGGAACTCATTGCTGAGAATGGACAGAGCTGCACTGGGGTTAAAAATGTCCTGATCCAGGCCGGGGTTTGTTTCATGTTATTCTCTGCCCGGTCTGGTCATGCAGGGGTTAACCTTCTCTGCCTCGTTTTGGGTTCGGTGTGGCTATTTCAGTCTGCTGTGCCTGCAGACCTTTGTCAGTGATACTTCATGCTCCCAGGCTAGAGCAGCTGACCCCTTGATACTGTGTTTTGTCCTTTGCCCGTTTACTCTGTTCCCATGACTTCCCTTTCCTGCCACCCTGCTTGTCTTAGTATTCGCTCCCTGTTCTTGGACCTCTTGGTATGTGACCGGGCTCGTCTTCTGACCTGTTTTACTGTCTCTCATCTCTGTTATCTCTGCTCCCGTCTGGCTCTGACTTCTAGCTTGTATTTGACCACGTGTATTGCTGTGACCTTTGGTACTTCTTGTCCTGACGGTTTCTGACTCGACCCATCTGACAACTCTTTTGCCACCAGGTGGCGCTTGTGCTGCTGCTCAGAGGTGTTACGTTGTGTGTGTCTTCCCTCAACAGCATCCCCTGGTGGAGGTTGCGCTATACTGCACTGCAGCTGCACTACAAAGAAGAGGTGAACAAAGCTCCACTCTTTAGCTTTGCACGACTGAGTAACATAGATGAGAGGCTAATTTGAATTCATGATATTTTCAACTGAAAAATAATTAATACAACATCTTGAAAAAAAATGGTTTGTGCATACCACTTGTTAAAAAAAAGAAACGTAATGCTCGTTGTAGGAACTTTGTTCTGTCAACTTATAGCTTTAGTGAACATTCACACATGCATATTCTCCACTGTCTGTTTTCCCATGTGGATGTTGCTGTGGATCTGCAGCAAATATGCATTAAAGTCTCAGTGAAAATATGGTACCCCTCAGTGCAACTATTAGGGATTTTTAACTTATCTATTTAAGACAGCGGTTCTCAACCTGGGGGTCGCGACCCCGAGGGGGGTCGAACGACCAAACCACAGGGGTCGCCACCTCTCTCACCTCCCCATCCACCTTCCCAGTGGCGTAGGAAGGGGGTGCGGGGGGGCGGGCCGCCCCGGGCGGCACACTGCGGGGGGCGGGTCGGCCGGCGCTGCAGAAGGAGGAGAAAAAAAAAACCGTGGGCCCTTTAAGTCTTCCGGCGCCCGCCCCCTTCCCCCGGTGCCAGCGCTAATACTCACCTCTCCTGGTTCCTGCGGCTGCGCGGTAGCTGCAGCCAGCGTCTTCAGCGCCCTCTGACTCTGCGATGTCTCAGGGCAGAGGGTGCGATGACGTCATCACTGCGCGCTCTGCCTCTCTGTCCTGAGCGTTGCAGAGCCGGAGAGACGCTGACTGCACCGGACCTGCACTGGGAACGGGAGAGGTGAGGATTTTACTTTTTTTTTTTTTTTTTTCTTTATGTCTGTCTGGGGGCAATGCTGGAGACCCTGGGGCAGATTTCTGGACAGACTGGGGCAGATTTCTGGACAGACTGGGGCAGATTTCTGGACACACTGGGCAATGCTGGACACTGGGGCAGATTTCTGGACAGACTGGGGCAGATTTCTGGACACACTGGGCAATGCTGGACACTGGGGCAGATTTCTGGACAGACTGGGGCAGATTTCTGGACACACTGGGCAATGCTGGACACTGGGGCAGATTTCTGGACAGACTGGGGCAGATTTCTGGACACACTGGGCAATGCTGGACACTGGGGCAGATTTCTGAACAGACTTGGGCATATTTCTGGACAGACGGGCAGATTTCTGGACACACTGGGCAATGCTGGACACTGGGGCAGATTTCTGGACAGTGGGGCAATGCTGGACACTGGGGCAGATTGCTGGACACGCTGGGGCAATGCTGGACACGGGCAGATTGCTGGACACACTGGCGGCAATGCTGGACACACTGGGGCAATGCTGGACACACTGGGGCAATGCTGTAGACCCTGGGGCAGATTTCTGGACAGACTGGGGCAGATTTCTGGACAGACTGGGGCAGATTTCTGGACAGACTGGGGCAGATTTCTGGACACACTGGGCAATGCTGGACACTGGGGCAGATTTCTGGACAGACTGGGGCAGATTTCTGGACAGACGGGCAGATTTCTGGACACACTGGGCAATGCTGGACACTGGGGCAGATTTCTGGACACTGGGGCAATGCTGGACACTGGGGCAGATTGCTGGACACGCTGGGGCAATGCTGGACACAGGGGCAGATTGCTGGACACACTGGCGGCAATGCTGGACACACTGGGGCAATGCTGGACACACTGGGGCAATGCTGGACACTGGGGCAATGCTGGAGACCCTGGGGCAGATTGCTGGGCACACTGGGGGCAGAGTGCTGGACACACTGGGCAATGCTGGAGACCCTGGGGCAGATTGCTCGGCACACTGGGGGCAGAGTGCTGGACACACTGGGCAATGCTGGAGACCCTGGGGCAGATTTCTGGACACACTGGGCAATGCTGGAGACCCTGGGACAGATTTCTGGACACTGGGGCAATGCTGGACACTGGGGCAGATTTCTGGACAGACTGGGGCAGATTTCTGGACACACTGGGCAATGCTGGACACTGGGGCAGATTTCTGGACACTGGGGCAATGCTGGACACTGGGGCAATTTGCTGGACACGCTGGGGCAATGCTGGACACTGGGGCAGATTGCTGGACACACTGGCGGGAATGCTGGACACACTGGGGCAATGCTGGACACACTGGGGCAATGCTGGACACACTGGGGCAATGCTGGAGACCCTGGGGCAGATTTCTGGACACACTGGGGCAATGCTGGACATACTGGGGCAGATTGCTGGACACACTGGGGGTAATATGCTGGACACACTGGGGCAGATTGCTGGACAACCTGGGGGTAATATGCTAGACACACTGGGGCAGATTGCTGGACACACTGGGGCAGATTGCTGGACACACTGGGGCAGATTGCTGGACACACTGGGGGCAGGACTTGAGGCATGGGCAGAATGTAGATACGGGGCATGATTGGAGACACGGGGCAGAATGAAAGACATGGAGCAGGATGGATACGATGGAGACTGATGGGGCAGGATGGGGAGATCATATGGGGTAGAATGGATACTCATGAGGGCAGGATGCGAGAACATATGGCTGGAGCCAGGAATGAGATAAACGGGGCCAGGGTGGGGAATATTATTACCATAGGGGCTAATTAAGGGATATTATTACTGCAGTGATGTATTTATTTTATTTTTTGAGTATACTGTTTTAAATGGGGGGCGGTCCTGTTACTGTGCAGAGTGACACTATATCGCCTTTTTTTCTTCGTAGTGTAATGTAGAAGTTGTTAAAAATTAAGTAATGTGTTCTACAAGCGGAGCTCGAGATAACTGTGTTATTTCCTGCAGAAACGAGTCCTGGCTAGAAGAAATGATGGCGGTCTGTGCTGGATGAAAGATGAAGGACTTCACCTAGAGACGTCACTGGTGAGTCAGTGTTACCTATACACTGACACTATACACTGTATACTATATAGAGGTCCTGTGTATAATGTCACCAGTGATCTCTGTATTACCTCTCTACACAGACACTGCATACTAAGTACAGATCTCCTGTGTATAATGGCACTTATGGTGATAGTATTGTGTTTTTTTTTTATTACTGATCAGTATTGTAGTATTCAGTCACTATGTGGTGATAATATGTGGTCTGGAAATGGTGTTGTGGTATTTGTCCCTTGTATGTGCTATTTGGTCACCAAGTGGTGGTAATATGTGATCTGGTCATGGTGAGGCGGTATTTGTCCCTTGTATATAGTATTATTTGGTCCCTATGTGGTCTGGTCATGGTGTGGTGGTGTTTCTTCCTGTGTGATATTATTGGTCTTGGTATAGTGGTGCCGCAGCCTCCTCGAGTATATACGGTAATTGTTTTTGTGATTATTTATTATGTTTGATTTGTAGCAATGAGAATACAATACATAATGCATATCAGATATTTACATTCCGAATCATAACTAATAAAATTACAGTTTTAAAGTAGCCACCAAAATTATTTTTTGGGTTGGGGGTCACCGCAACATGAGGAACTGTATTGCGGGGTCACGGCATTAGAAAGGTTGAGAACCACTGATTTAAGACTTTGTAGCCATTTTTCTGAATTTTACAGGATGGAAGATAGCTTGTGTAAAAAGATGAAAATTTTTTCTCTCTTGTAAGGTATGAACGATATCCCAAAATCTTTCACCCAAACAGCTACAAAGGTCAGCATAGGGCTTGATCGACCCCTCAGAAAGAGACCTTAGATCATAGATGTGGCATGAGTCAGAGACATAAATTGAATATAAAAGGTTTCTTTTAAATATCTCTTGTTGTTACCTTGAATCTGAATTTTTAAAGTTGATTATATAAGCCATGCAAACACCTTTGGAGATAGGCCTATATTTCCAGACATCTACTAAGGGTCAAGTAAGTCTATCTGTATGAACCACAACTTGGCCCTGTTTGTACTTTCTCCAAAAGCCCTGAAATGTTTGGATGCCCAGATGTGGAATCTAAGGGGTAAAAAAAAACCTCTGGAAATGGGGGGGCTATTCCAGAAATGAACCAGATAAGATATATCTATGGGGATGGTACTAAAGCATCCCCTGTCCACCTGTCTAGCCCGGAATAAAATCTCTGGCGGCAAAGTCAAGTCATCAGTAATCTCTTTCACTCTTTTAGGAAACAAATAATGTTGCTTTTTGAAAAAGGGTGAATTCAGGAGATCAAGGCCAACGTTTTCACAATGTTGTGTGAAGGCAACATGTCTTAGTTGTGGTGCTGAGTTCTCCCAAATAAATGTATGAACAATTCTCTGCACGGTCATCAATAAGTGACCAGTCAAAGAAGCAAGCAATTATTTGGAAAAAAATAAAGAATCTTAGGTAAGGGATCCATATTGATAATGTTTACCCTTCTCAACTGGGAAAGTGGGAGAGAATCCCACTTCTGTAAATCTAACTATAAGATCCGCAATAGAGGAAGAGAAGATGAGACGGAAAGCCACTATTGGGTTAGACGGGACCCACACAACTAAATATTTGAAGGTGTAGACAGGTTCTGCCTCACAAGGGGAACTCTAGATGGTCAGTATCTCCAATTTTTGCACATTCACCTTGAAATGGCTTAGAGAGCTAAGTATCTAAAATTCCTGTAGAATGACTAGAAGTCCTATTCTAGGGTTGGTAACATAAATGAGTAGATGATCTGCAAAAATATACTGATTAGCACTTACCTTGATAGAAACGTTACTCCTCAAAGCATTTGCTAGGGATTCCAGTACAAGAATGTACAGAAGAGTGACAGAGGGCACTACTAGCAAGTATCATTTTTATTATTAAAAGCAGCTTGAGCTTTATGAAATGGTTTTCCATGATCAAGCTTAAAGGGAATCTTTCAATATGTTTCTGCTATCTGAGAGCAGCATGATGTAAGGTCAGAGACTCTGATTCTCAGATATGTGTCCTGAAGGTCAGATCTGTCCTTGTTCTTCAGAGAAGTTGGTGCATAAATAGTTTCTAATCATATCTCTCTTTTGACCCAAGTTGCGAGGAGGTTCAGGGAGGTGAAATATAGAGCGATTCCAAATACTGATAGAATTTGATCATAATCTCTGAAAGAGCGACTGCATTGACCTTGAGTGGAGAATAAATTAAGATTATATGAAACTGAGGGAACTTTGAATGTAGGGACCTAGCCAGTTACAGTTAGGGCCAGAAATATTTGGACAGTGACACAAGTTTTGTTATTTTAGCTGTTTACAAAAACATGTTCAGAAATACAATTATATATATAATATGGGCTGAAAGTGCACACTCCCAGCTGCAATATGATAGTTTCCACATCCAAATCGGAGAAAGGGTTTAGGAATCATAGCTCTGTAATGCATAGCGTCCTCTTTTTCAAGGGACCAAAAGTAATTGGACAATGGACTCTAAGGGCTGCAATTAACTCTGAAGGCGTCTCCCTCGTTAACCTGTAATCAATGAAGTAGTTAAAAGGTCAGGGGTGGATTCCAGGTGTGTGGTTTTGCATTTGGAAGCTGTTGCTGTGAGCAGACAACATGCGGTCAAAGGAACTCTCAATTGAGGTGAAGCAGAACATCCTGAGGCTGAAAAAAAAGAAAAAATCCATCAGAGAGATAGCAGACATGCTTGGAGTAGCAAAATCAACAGTTGGGTACATTCTGAGAAAAAAGGAATTGACTGGTGAGCTTGGGAACTCAAAAAGGCCTGGGTGTCCACGGATGACAACAGTGGTGGATGATCGCCGCATACTTAATTTGGTGAAGAAGAACCCGTTCACAACATCAACTGAAGTCCAGAACACTCTCAGTGAAGTAGGTGTATCTGTCTCTAAGTCAACAGTAAAGAGAAGACTCCATGACAGTAAATACAAAGGGTTCACATCTAGATGCAAACCATTCATCAATACCAAAAATAGACAGGCCAGAGTTAAATTTGCAGAAAAACACCTCAAGAAGCCAGCTCAGTTCTGGAAAAGTATTCTATGGACAGATGAGACAAAGATCAACCTGTACCAGAATGATGGGAAGAAAAAAGTTTGGAGAAGAAAGGGAACGGCACATGATCCAAGGCACACCACATCCTCTGTAAAACATGGTGGAGGCAACGTGATGGCATGGGCATGCATGGCTTTCAATGGCACTGGGTCACTTGTGTTTATTGATGACATAAGAGCAGACAAGAGTAGCCGGATGAATTCTGAAGTGTACCGGGATATACTTTCAGCCCAGATTCAGCCAAATGCTGCAAAGTTGATTGGACGGCGCTTCATAGTACAGATGGACAATGACCCCAAGCATACAGCCAAAGCTACCCAGGAGTTCATGAGTGCCAAAAAGTGGAACATTCTGCAATGGCCAAGTCAATCTCCAGATCTAAACCCAATTGAGCATGCATTTCACTTGCTCAAATCCAGACTTAAGACGGAAAGACCCACAAACAAGCAAGACCTGAAGGCTGCGGCTGTAAAGGCCTGGCAAAGCATTAAGAAGGAGGAAACACAGCGTTTGGTGATGTCCATGGGTTCCAGACTTAAGGCAGTGATTGCCTCCAAAGGATTTGCAACAAAATATTGAAAATAAAAATATTTTGTTTGGGTTATGTTTATTTGTCCAATTACTTTTGACCTCCTAAAATGTGGAGTGTTTGTAAAGAAATGTGTACAATTCCTATATTTTCTATCAGATATTTTTATTCAACCCTTCAAATTAAACGTTACAATCTGCACTTGAATTCTGTTGTAGAGGTTTCATTTCAAATCCAATGTGGTGGCATGCAGAGCCCAACTCGCGAAAATTGTGTCACTGTCCAAATATTTCTGGCCCTAACTGTATCTTGTAGACTTATCGCCATATTCAGGGAATCCCTTTTGTAATTCCTCCTTAGCCCCCATGGATGTTTGATTCAGAATTTCATGCCTGATGATCGATATCTCTCCTTCAAGCACCAAGGAGGGCAAACTTTATTGGCCTCTTTCTTGGCCCTCAGTTTGCTCAGGAGCCAAGTGAGTATGTCAGATCCGTCCTTCTTTAGGTGTGTGCCTTGAAAAATAAAGATGCGCAGAAGTACTTACTTAAGGGCTTTCCATTAGATAGGAACATTAGTTCTCATAATTTGCATAATTTAAGGAGAAGGATGGAACTGCCAGCTCGACCTCTGGAAGACAGAGAGGGTCACTGAGAAGATTATCATTTAGTCTACAATTGAAAGTTCTATTTAACTTGTCGTGATTTAAGGATCAACTCCAATATGGCCATGTGAAACACATGAGTGCGTTTTGGGGAGGAATCTAACAGAGAGTGATAGAGAAAAAGATAATCTAGTCTCATGTAACTTTTTTGCTCATCTTAGTGAAAGTAAATGACACACTAAGCACATCTCAGAAAACTGTCTCTGCCACCTATGACCCCTACCTTTAGAATAGATCATTAACAGGTCGAAATATGCTCCTCCAATCAGATGACAGTCATGTGAGAAGGCAGCCAAACTCTGGAGTACACAAAGGCAAAAGTCAATTTGACCCTGGTTGGGAAAGTACAGATTAGTAAACATATATATGCAGTCTGCCACATCTACCTTTAAAAATAAGAACCTACCCTCAGAGCCCATTAATTCTTAATTTATTGTGGAAGAAAAAGAGATGGGAAAAGCTATGGAAACCCCTCCCGATTTAGACCTAAGGTTAGAGTACGAGCTATATACCCATTTGGGATAGCATCTGTTGTTGCACTTAGGCAAACAACATTTTTTTCTATTTTTGCGTTTGTGTTTTTATTTCTTGCTCTCTTTCTTTCCAGAACCTTAACTTTTTATTTTTTCCTCAATATGGCCCTGTGAGGGCTTGTTTTTTGTGGGACGAGTTCTACTTTTGAACAACACCATTGATTTTACTATATAGTGTACTGGAAATTAGGAAAAAAATTCCAAGTGCGGTGAAATTGCACAAAAAGTGCAATTCCCCACTTGTTTTTTTTTTGCCATTTTCACTAAGTCCTAAAATTGACCTGCCAATATGAATCCCCAGGTCATTATAGGTTCTTAGATACCAAACATGTATAGGTTATTTTTTATTTAAGTGGTGAAAAAAAATTCAAAACTTTGCAAAAAAAAAAAAAAGGCAAAATTTTACGAGACCCATAGCGTCTCCATTTTTCATAGTATTGGGCTGGGTGAGGGATTATTTTTTGGGCACGTGGCTGTCATGCCAACTCATCGGTGTCCCGCGATCATGTGACAGGGGTGACTATGGGCTGGGTTTGTAACAAAATTCAAGTAAGCGCAAGTTAAATGCTGCTGCCAGAGATTGACAGCAGCACTTAATATGTTAACAGCCGCATGTGGATCACGATTCCACCTGCGGTTGATAGGGGCACATGTCAGCTGATTAAAGCAGCTGTCATGTGCCAGAAAAGATGTGGGCTCAGCACCGGAGCACACATCAAAGAGAGACAAGCGACCTATGACGTATCTATACGTCATAGATCGTGAAGGGGTTACATCTCCTAGAGGATTTTTTAAAATGAAAAAGTGGAGCACCCAGCTAGGGTCTAGGGTTGCAGATGAAACAAGGTTGCAGTCTCATTACCTGCTTACTGGTGATTCACGGCCACAATTCAGGGTACCAGTAACCGGTGTTGGTGAGGTCCGGTCGGCCTGGCAGCGACTATGGATCCCCCTTTTAGGTGAGGTTGTAAGCATTCCTTCTTGTGCTGTAATACGAGTCCCTTGCTGCCTAAGGCTCCACACAAGGTCCTCTCTTTCCCTGTCCTAAGACAGTACACGCATGGTAGGCAACACAAGCCTTTTTACAGGTGTCTCTAAGATGACTCCGGGCTCTGTATGTTGCTGTACCTTCGGGTGTGGGTGCAGACAGATGACCTGAAGTCTTCTGCCCTCCGGTTCTGCTATGGGACATACAGTTCCACACAGCCTCGGGCTCCCGGTGCCTGGTTCCTGTGCTTCAGCATAGAAGAAGCTCAGTCGCAGCTTCCTTCCTGCTTCTTAATTCTCCTGTGCTTCTTCCCTCTGGCACATTCTACAGATGTAACGCAGTCTGCTTCTCCTCTCTGGCCTGGAGCTACAGCACCACGTGGCTGCACGGCCCCAGCTCTCCTGCTGTCTCTCCTCCAAGTGAGTGTCTGACACAAACTAAACTCACTCCTTCTCCACGCTAGAATATATATATCTGGGGAAGCTCCCCTGAAACTGGGTTCAGAGCTCCCCCTTCTGGCCTGGAATCAGAACATGTTGCATGTATGTACCACCTGATAAAGGGATCCTCCTCACTTCCAGGCATGGCATCACCCTCCCCGAAAGGAAAGCAACACCAATGCAACAACCAGCTTCCTGGGGTTTTACAATAGAAAAGCTGTATTCTTTTCTGCTAAGGAAACCTTGTCTGTGTAGAGATTAGGGTCATACATTCAAATTTTTTATCTGATGTGGAAAATAGGGTTCGCCAATACTCAAGAATATAAGGGCATTAACAGAGGATCAGAGAGACAAAGGCGAGACATGAAACACATAAACATACCACATAAAAACTACCAAAACATTTGATGGGGGATTATTCCCCAAATTGAACCAAACAACATGGCCAGTGTCTGGTACCTTAGGGGGGAGGAGAACAAGCTATAGACGGGTTGAGTTCCCTGCGTCTCCATCACTCCTAATTTGAACGTCACCCTAATGTTTAGATGATTAATTAAAAAATGCTTAAAGTAGAATATAGTGGAATCTACCATGTCATACACAATACACTGTGTATGTTGAGTCCCATCCACATTGGCTGAAATTGAAATTTTAATTAAGTGCCAATAACAAAAGTTATAGAATTTAGAGGGGAAGAGCCTCAATTTGTGGTCACATTGGAGAACCAACATGAATCGCTTGTTAGCATTGTGGAGTTTATTGTCCAGCCATATAGTTATTTAAAGAGTAAATAAATGGATATCTTAATTACAAGAACAAAATACAAAAAGGGGAGTGAGCCAACACTTGTGCTTCATCACACAGCTCCATCATATAATGGTTTACATTAAGCAGAATACGTAGTGTACAAATGGCAAGTAGCAATAAACCATGATACTTAGAAAAGCTCATCAGATATTATGCTAATCTACATAAACAGACATTTCTAACAAAAAAATACATTTATACTAAATTGCATACTGGTATTTTGGGTGTTTATGCTTGCTTGGTCACCATTTCTCATGCTGCAGGATCATTGGAAGATGGTGAGGAGATGGTCAGTCCAGTGCAGAAACCATCGGAACCTGGAAATTTCCAAGAACGTTAGACAAGTCTCTTAGTTTCTGGAAAACAGCAGACTTCCCATTATGAGAGGCAACTAGGTGAAAGGGGTAACCAGATCGGTATGGGATACCTTTATTCTTAACCCCTTAAGCCCCGAAGGTGGTTTGCACATTAATGACCGGGTCAATTTTTACAAAGCAAAAGGTGGCTTCTTTGAAGAACCTAGAATATAAGACATAATTTCAGTTGTTTCACACTTTTTTGTTAAGTACCGTATATACTCGAGTATAAGCCGACCCGAGTATAAGCCGACCCCCCTAATTTTGCCACAAAAAACTGGGAAAACTTATTGACTCGAGTATAAGCCTAGGGTGGAAAATGCAGCAGCTACCGGTGAATTTCAAAAATAAAAATAGATGCTCCATACCGTTCATTATTGCCCCATAGCTGTGCCATATAGTGCTCTGCACCGTTCATTCTTGCCCCATAGCTGTGCCATATAGTGCTCTGCACCATTCTTTCTTGCCCCATAGCTGTGCCATATAGTGCTCTGCACCGTTCATTCTTGCCCCATAACTGTGCCATATAATGCTCTGCACCGTTCTTTCTTGCCCCATAGCTGTGCCATATAGTGCTCTGCACCGTTCATTCTTGCCCCATAACTGTGCCATATAGTGCTTTGCACCGTTCATTTTTGCCCCATAACTGTGCCATATAGTGCTCTGCACCGTTCTTTCTTGCCCCATAGCTGTGCCATATAGTGCTCTGCACCATTCATTCTTGCCCCATGACTGCCATATAGTGCTCTGCACCATTTTTTCTTGCCCCATAGCTGTGCCATATAGTGCTCTGCACCGTTCTTTCTTTCCCCATAGCTGTACCATATAGTGCTCTGCACCGTTCTTTCTTGCCCCATAACTGCTATATAGTGCTCTGTACCGTTCTTTCTTTCCCCATAGCTGTGCCATATAGTGCTCTGCAACGTTCTTTCTTTCCTATAGCTGTGCCATATAGTGCTCTGCACCGTTCTTTCTTGCTCCATAGCTGTGCCATATAGTGCTCTGCACCGTTCTTTCTTGCCCCATAGCTGTGCCATATAGTGCTCTGCACCGTTCTTTCTTGCCCCATAGCTGTACCATATAGTGCTCTGCACCGTTCTTTCTTTCCCCATAGCTGTGCCATATATGCTCTGCACCGTTCATTTTTGCCCCATAGATGCTCCTTATAAATCTGTGCCATTGCTGCTGCTGCAATAATAATAAAAAAAAGCCATACTCACCTCTCTTGATTGCAGCTCCCGGCGTCTCGTTCCGGCGTCTCGTCCCGGCGTCTCTCTGCGCTGACTGATCAGGCAGAGGGCGCCGCGCACACTATATGCGTCATCGCGCCCTCTGACCTGAACAGTCAGATCGCAGAGACGCCGGGAAGACGGAGCGGCGCCCGGCGGCTGGAACGGGGACAGGTGAATATAATACCTAGTCCTGGCGCTCCTGACGCTGCCCCTGCCTGTCACACTGTCCCCAGGTGCCGCAGCTCTTCCTGTCAGCGGTCACTGGCACCGCTCAGAGGAATGAATATGTGGCTCCACCCCTATGGGAGTGGAGTCCATATTCAAGAGTTTAATGAGCGGTCCCACGTGACCGCTGAAGAGGGGAAGAGCTGCAGCACCCGGAGACCGTGGGACGGGCAGGGGGAGCGTCAGGAGCGCCGGGACTAGGTGAGTATGCCTCAGCGCGCTCTCCCCCTCACCCGCCGACCCTGCCACCCACCGTGACTTGAGTATAAGCCGAGAGGGGCACTTTCAGCCCAAAAATTTGGGCTGAAAATCTCGGCTTATATTCGAGTATATACGGTATATAATTCCACATGTGTTAATTCATTGTTTTGCCTTCAGTGTGAATGTACAATTTTCATAATCATGAAAATACAGAAAAATCTTTAAATGAGAAGGTATGTCCAAACTTTTGGTCTGTACTGTAGAGCTATAAAAATAAAAAAAACAATTTCATACAAAAATTATTTTTTAGCCCCCAGTTTTTGTATTTTCCCAAGGGTAACAGGAGAAATTGGACCTCAAAAATTGTTTTCCAATTTGTCCTCAGTACGCTGATACCTCATATGTGGGAGAAAACTACTGTTTGGGTGCCTGGGAGAGCTTGGAAGGGAAGGAGCGCCGTTTGGAATGCAGACTTAGATGGAATGGTCTACAGGCGTCATATTGCAGACACAAAATAGAATAGTAAAACCAAAAACACTCAGTTTGAAAAAATGTTGCAGTAATCCGCAAGTGCTAGTAAAAGATGTAAAAAACAGGGTATTTGGTTGATACGTTTTTTGCAAAAAATGTATACTAAGCTGCTCTACCAATCTTCACGGTATACCCTTATCAGAGCAGTCCTAACTAATGTATGCAATCCCTATCTGATGTATTTAAAAACATACATACATTAGTTAGGACTGCTCTGAGTGTTTTTGGTTTTACTATTCTATTTTGTGTCTTCAGGTTTCTTGGTGGTGTGTGAACATGATCATACAGACTTGTTCACTGTGCAAGTAGCCCATGTGTTCCTGTTTCCATAATTGTTCTCTTGTGTCTACAAGACTGGGGAGTTCCACCACTCCTCTTGGGCTATCTGCACAAAGGCTGTTCTACCCTGTATGCACAAATGGATTTTTTCCTCTCTGAACCCTGTTCACACAGGTTATATACAGATGATCAGGTTTTTAAATACATCAGATAGGGATTGCATACATTAGTTAGGACTGCTCTGATAAGGGTATACCGTGAAGATTGGTAGAGCAGCTTAGTATACATTTTTTGCAAAAAACGTATCAACCAAATACCCTGTTTTTTACATCTTTTACTAGCACTTGCGGATTACTGCAACATTTTTTCAAACTGAGTGTTTTTGGTTTTACTATTCTATTTTGTGTCTTCAGGTTTCTTGGTGGTGTGTGAACATGATCATACAGACTTGTTCACTGTGCAAGTAGCCCATGTGTTCCTGTTTCCATAATTGTTCTCTTGTGTCTACAAGACTGGGGAGTTCCACCACTCCTCTTGGGCTATCTGCACAAAGGCTGTTCTACCCTGTATGCACAAATGGATTTTTTCCTCTCTGAACCCTGTTCACACAGGTTATATACAGATGATCAGGTTTTTAAATACATCAGATAGGGATTGCATACATTAGTTAGGACTGCTCTGATAAGGGTATACCGTGAAGATTGGTAGAGCAGCTTAGTATACATTTTTTGCAAAAAACGTATCAACCAAATACCCTGTTTTTTACATCTTTTACTAGCACTTGCGGATTACTGCAACATTTTTTCAAACTGAGTGTTTTTGGTTTTACTATTCTATTTTGTGTCTTCAGGTTTCTTGGTGGTGTGTGAACATGATCATACAGACTTGTTCACTGTGCAAGTAGCCCATGTGTTCCTGTTTCCATAATTGTTCTCTTGTGTCTACAAGACTGGGGAGTTCCACCACTCCTCTTGGGCTATCTGCACAAAGGCTGTTCTACCCTGTATGCACAAATGGATTTTTTCCTCTCTGAACCCTGTTCACACAGGTTATATACAGATGATCAGGTTTTTAAATACATCAGATAGGGATTGCATACATTAGTTAGGACTGCTCTGATAAGGGTATACCGTGAAGATTGGTAGAGCAGCTTAGTATACATTTTTTGCAAAAAACGTATCAACCAAATACCCTGTTTTTTACATCTTTTACTAGCACTTGCGGATTACTGCAACATTTTTTCAAACTGAGTGTTTTTGGTTTTACTATTCTATTTTGTGTCTTCAGGTTTCTTGGTGGTGTGTGAACATGATCATACAGACTTGTTCACTGTGCAAGTAGCCCATGTGTTCCAGGCGTCATATTGCGTTTGCAGAGCCCCTGATGTACCTAAACAGTAGAAACCCCCCACAAGTGACCCCATATTGGAAACTATACCCCCCACGGCACTTATCTAGATTTGTTGTGAGAACTTTGAATCCCCAAGTGTTTCACTACAGTTTATAACGCAGAGCCGGGAAAATAAAAAATCATTTTTTTTCCACACAAATTATTTTTTAGCCCCCAGTTTGGTATTTTCCCAAGGGTAACAGAAGAAATTGGACCCCAAAAGTCGTTGTCCAATTTGTTCCGAGTACAGTGATACCCCATATGTGGGGGGGGAACCACCATTTGGGCGCATGGCAGAGCTCGGAAGGGAAGGAGCTCCGTTTGGAATGCTGACTTAGATGGAATGCTGACTTATATGGAATGGTCTGCAGGCATCACATTGCGTTTGCAGAGCCCCTGATGTACCTAAACAGTAGAACCCCCCCCCCACAAGTGACCCCATATTGGAAACTAGACCCCCTAAGGAACTTATCTAGATGTGTTGTGAGAACTTTGAACCCCCAAGTGTTTCACTACAGTTTATAACAACGAGCCGTGAAAATAAAAATCTTTTTTTTTCCACACATTATTTTTTTAGCCCCTGGTTTTGTATTTTCCCTAGGGTAACAGGAGAAATTGGACCCCAAAAGTTGTCCAATTTGTCCTGAGTATGCTGATACCCCATATGTTGGAGTAAACCCCTGTTTGGATGAACGGGAGAGCTCGGAAGGGAAGGAGCACTGTTTTACTTTTCCAACGCTGAATTGGCTGGAATTGAGATCGGACGCCATGTCGCGTTTCGAGAGCCCCTGATGTGCCTAAACAGTGGAAACCCCCCAATTATAACTGAAACCCTAACCCAAACACACCCCTAACCCCAATCCCAACCCTAATCCTAACCACACCCCTTATCCTAATCCCATAAATGTAATCCAAACCCTAACTTTAGCCCTAACTTTAACTTTAGCCCCAACCCTATGTAAAGCCGCTGGGTTTATACCTTGTTTCTTCGGTGTTACTTTTGCATGTCTCTTCTTTAACCCTTGCTCCTCTCCCCCTAACTTGCAGGGATACTGTAATCTCTTACCTGCATGAATGCGGCTCAGTTCCCTGTGCTGCTGCGTAGCTGTACATGTGCTGTGATGTCTTTGCTCTGCTGCATGACCACTCGCATGTGTGGTCCCTGGCTGCCACTGTGGAAGCTATCCGCGGCTTGCAAGGTCCTCTGCAGCTGGTGCATGACTTTCCACGTGTGTTCAGGCTAGCAGTCACTGCTAGGTGCCCTAAGCCATAGTTCCTATGCTGTCTGTGCTGTAATGGTTTCTGTATGTGCTTAGGGTGCGCACACCTACCCTGCTTTTATTAGGGTTTGAGTGTGCACCTGTGTTGCTTCCTCAGCCTATTGCTGAGGGGAAGCTCCTATATTAACTCCCTCTTTCCTGTTGGGCGTTGCCAGAGCATTGCATTGTGTTTCTGTGTCTTGCCTTGTGAGTTAGATATCCAGCTCCCGTTCTGTCTGCAGTATGTTCTGGGAGAGCTGATACCTGTCTTCCGCCTGTTCTGGGGGCAGAGTACCCAGGTCCGCCTGTCCTGAAGGCTGCATATCCAGATCTGTTTGTGTTTTGTTTTTCCACCTAATCTGGGGCAGAGTACCCAGACCCGCCTATCCTGGAGTACCTGACCCTGTCTGAACTGTGTCCTCTGTTATGTTGCTGAAGTCCTTTTGTGTCTGACACCCCGTACCCAGTGACTGAACTTCCTGGGCTCATCTTTTAAAGATGTAGTCTGGTGTTTATGCTGAGCCCTTACTATGCTGTGCTCAGCCTGTTATGCGGTGATAACCCCTTCTAGCCCAGGTTCAGTCTGGCGGTGCTTGCACCATCACGCTTGAGTTCCTTCCTAGGTCCGATGCCCGAAGCATGATGGCCGTAGCTAGGAACCTGATGACCACCACTACCTGATCCTGTGCCATCTGAGTCTCAGCCGATGACCTGGGCTGCCTCGCCAGTGTCCCAGATGTCTATCCGTATTCCTGATGTCCTGATGCCCTGCCTATATACTGATATCCTTCCTGTGTCCGATGTCCTGATGCCATGGGTTGCCACGGCAGTGTCCCAGCCGATGACCTGGGCTGCCACGCCAGTGTCCCAGATGTCTATCCGTATTCCTGATGTCTTGATGCCCTGCCTATGTCCTGATGTCCTTCCTGTGTCCGATGTCCTGGGCTGCCATGCCAGTGTCCCGGATTTATATTCTGATGTCCAGCCTGTGTCCTGATGTCCAGCCTGTGTCCTGATGTCCAGCCTGTGTCCTGATGTCCAGCCTGTGTCCTGATGTCCAGCCTGTGTCCTGTTTTCCAGCCTGTGTCCTGATGTCCAGTTTGTGTCCTGATGCCCAGTCTGTGTCCGATGTCCTGATATCCAGCCTGTGTCTGATGTCCTGCCTGTGACCCAATGTTCAACCGGTTCCCTGGGGTCCACCCTGTGATGACGCCTGTCCTGGGTCGGTGTCTGATGTTCTCCTGCTGAGCCTGTGCTATGCCTGAGGCCTGAGAGAGGCCGTCCTAGTAAGCCTGTGCCAGATGACCTTGGACTGCATCAACCCGTGATGACCCCTGCCATCGTCTGACATCTGTCCAAGGTTGGTGTCTGGTGTTCTTCTGCTGAGTATATGCTGCACCTGAGGCCTGAGAGAGAGGCCGTCCTAGCATGCCCCTGCCAGGTAACTTTGGACTTCATGATGTCCTCCTGCCTTTGTCTGTTATCCTGAGACGTGTACCCTACTCTGATGTGTGGAATCGGGATCCTGACATCATTATGTTTTGCTATGTACTGCTTTTTCATTTAAGTAATCTTTGTTTCTTCATACTTGAAGTTGTGCGGTGTAATCTAGTTCTGCATATTGCCATCTTGTTCACATGCTCAGCTGCACAGATCCTGCTCGCAGCCCTTCCCTAGTTTGGGTAGGTCCATGTTACTCTATTTGGTCCAGTGGGTCCACAACGCGTTCCCATTTGGGACGCTCGCCCACGTCATGGTTTGGCGACGTGGGGGCATCGGCTTGGCCGCGTTTGCGGTCGCAGCGGTAACACCCTAACTTCAGCCCCAACCCTAACCTTAACCCTAACTTTAGCCTCAACCCTAACCCTAACCGTAACTTTAGCCCAAACCCTAACCCTAATGGGAAAATGAAAATAAATACATTTTTTTTAAATTTTATTATTTTTCCCTAATGGGGTGATGATGGGGGGTTTGATTTAGTTTTATAGCGGGTTTCTTAGCAGATTTTTATGATTGGCAGCCGTCACACATTAAAAGACGCTATTAATTGCAAAAAATAGTTTTTTGCGTCTCTACATTTTGAGAGTTATAATTTTTCCATATTTTGGTCCATAGAGTCATGTGAGGTCTTGTTTTTTTGCGGGACGAATTGACGTTTTTATTTGTACCATTTTCGGACATCTGACGTTTTTTGATCGCTTTTTATTCCAATTTTTGTGAGGTAGAATGAACAAAAAACAGCTATTCATGAATTTCTTTTGGGGGGGCGCTTATCCCGTTCTGTGTTTGGTAAAATTGATAAAGCAGTTTTATTCCTCGTGTCAGAACGATTACAGTGATACCTCATTTATATCTTTTTTTATGCTTTGGCGCTTTTAAACGATAAAAACTATTTTATACAAAAAAGTAATTATTTTTGCATCGCTTTATTCTGAGGACTATAACTTCTTTATTTTTTCGTTGATGATGCCGTATGGCGGCTCGTTTTTTTGCGGGATGAGATAACGTTTTCAGCGGTACCATTGTTATTTATATCTGTCTTTTTGATCGCGTGTTATTCCACTTTTTGTTTGGTGGTATGATAATAAAGCGTCGTTTTTTGCCTCGTTTCTTTTTTTTTTTTTACGGTGTTCACTGAAGGGGTTAACTAGTGGGACAGTTTCATAGGTCGGGTCGTTATGGATGCGGTGATACTAAATATGTGCACTTTTATTGTTTTGTTTTTTTTATTTAGATAAAGAAAGGTATTTATAGGAACAATATTTTTTATTTCTTTATTTAGGATTTTTTTTTTTTTTACACATGTAAATGTTTTACTTAAACTGTTTTACATTGCCCCAGGGGGGACATCACTATATATTATGTGATCTTCAGGCACTGCAAGGAGGCTTCCCGATGCCTGCTCTGAGCAGGCGCTTGAAAGCCACCTCCCTGCAGGACCCGGAAGGCCCCCTGCGGCCATTTTGGTTCTGGGCCTGCAGGGAGGAGGAGGTAGGAGACCCTCGGAGCTACGCAGGGTCACAGTATTCCAGGGGTTAATGTTCCAGGAGTGGTTCGGATTGCCCATAGATGCTACTGCACTGGCGCGGCTGGTGCCATTATGAGAAATAATTTTTTTTCTGAAAAAATTTATAGCACTAAATAAAATAATTATTATAGATGCAATCATGCTACAGCTCAGGCACCGCCGCTGGCGTCTTCTTGCAGAATGTGAATTTTTCTTTTTTATCAAGCCATATTATATTCAATATGTAAAATAGGGGGCAGGTCACTGAGGGGTCAGTGACCTGTCAGAAGCCATATAGATGAATAGCTAAGCAGAGCACCACAGAAAGCCCCACCCTCAGCTCAGCCCACCGGCCGCCCCGGAGCACGAGCATATCATTATCTGAAAACCACAAATAAAGATTAAACAACAACCACAAGACGGATTTCATCAACCAAGGTATCATCAATCTTGCCTTGCGCAGGCGTGTACTATGGAGGACAGAGAATGAACTTCAATCCAATATTGCAGCCAGCATGCAGCCAGCGGGTAAGGAAAGGGTGAATCAAACACCCGAAAACCCCGCCTTTATATGGCTGAAGATTGTTCCCTCCAAATTCAGGTGACAGTGTCCCTTTAAGGATGAGCTGAAACTCTTTTTCCCTTTATCCCCAGACTGTGGAATGCCCGACCACAAGAGCTAGTAATGGCAGACACTATAAAGCTAAGTGCACACGTTGCAGATTTGACTGTGGAATTTTCTGTGCAGATTTTGAATTTCTTGGCAGAAAACGCAGATCAGAATCTGCGCCTTTTTTTGGTGTGCACACGTTGCAGATTTTTGTGTGGATTTCTTCCTTTTTTACCCCTGCAGATTTCTATAATGGAATGGGTGCAGAAATGCAGCAGAACTGCACAAAAGAAGTGACATGGTCCTTTTTTGAATCTGCTGCGTTTTCAGTGCAGATTTTTCCACACCATTAGCACAGCATTTTTTTTTTTTGCCATTGATTTCCATTGTACTGTAAATCACTTGCAAATCTGCAGCGTTTCTGCGCGAAAAAAAAGCTGCAGTTCTGCAGGAAATCTGCAACGTTTGCACATAGCATAATAGCTGGAGGGGCTGGATGATTTCCTCAATACACATAACATTGTGGGTTATAGTTAATTTAGCGATAAAATGTATAATTAGCGGAGAAAGGCTCAACTTGATGGATCTGGATCTTTTTTTCAACCTATGTAACTATTTGTAACTATTGTAAAATTACCACTGAGTACCTTCAAAATCAGTGAGTGAATCAGTCCTTAGAATTGGGCAGATGGATGAAGTATTTGAATGAGGCACATAGTTTATAATTATGATTGCTGTAGGGTCAACGCATTCAGCAAATGACACCTAGTAATGGCTGCAAATTTGCTGCTAACCCTCCATTTATTTTAGCTCAGGTCACATCTGTTAATCGGAGAACATTTATAAAACTGTCATCACAAGGTTTTCTGCATCATTATTTCTTAAATGTTATTTGCACAGATGAACCATTAAATGATTTTTAGATGTACAGTATTAGAGATGATTTGAGCCCTAGGAAACGAGCTGGAACAAGTCATTTACCAGTACTGTAGTTCTGGTGTAATTATCTATTACAAACGGATGTCCGTGGTAAATAAAAGCCATCATGATTGTTCATAGGTATAGATTTACAACCCTGTGTATGTTTGAACTATTTAGTTGTAAAGAGTTGAAATATTATTATTATTATTATTTATTATTGTAGCGCCATTTATTCCATGGCGCTTTACATGTAAGGAGGGGTATACATAATAAAAACAGGTACAATAATCTTAAATAAATAAATACAAGTCGCAACTGGTACAGGAGGAGAGAGGACCCTGCCCGCGAGGGCTCACATCCACAGACAGCTGTTTGCCTAGGCACTGCTCCTAATAGCCAGTTTCGTACTCCACACTGATGAGGGGCAAATACCCCGAAACAGCTGTCTGTGGATGGATACCATGTTTTGGCATAGGTGGTTTTCCTTTTTGGATGCTGCCCTTCCCCTGGTTGTTCCTTCCTGGTGAAAGACCTGGCTATTTATTGCTTGCGTTGAGAAACACGTGATGGTGTCTCCGCGGCTTTTCTACACGCATTTGCATATTTCCCATAAGGGATGGGAGCAGTGTTCTGGATCACTGCATTGAGAAACACGTGATGGTGTCTCCGCGGTGTTGGATGTTTTGATCTCCCCGAGGTTATTCATCCTTATGTTTATAGTCCTTTTACTAGGCACTGCTCCTAATAGCCAATTTCCTACTCCACACTGAGGAGGGGCAAATACCCCAAAACAGCTGTCTGTGGATGGATACCATGTTTTAGCATAGGTGGTTTTCCTTTTTGGATGCTGCCCTTTCCGTGGTTGTTCCTTCCCGGTGAAAGACCTGGCTATTTATTGCTTGCGTTGAGAAACATGTGATGGTGACTCCGCGGCTTTTCTTCAGGGTTGGGATGAAGACTGTGGCGAGGTTTGGGATGAAGTGGGAAGGGATTGGGTCAAGTGCACAGGTGGTGAGATGCGATCTTGAGAGTAGAGTGGAGAGTTGATCTTCTGTAATGGTGGAGAAGTTGGTTTTGGAGGTGGAGGGCTGGGTAGTTGGGAGGAAGGGCTCTGGGGGTTGTCGACTAAAACTGTCTCTGATGTTCTCAATCTTCTGCTTGAAAAATGAGGCAAAGTCTTCAGCTGAGATGAGTGGGGAGGGAGGAGGTGCTGGGGGACGGAGTAGAGAGTTGAAGGTGTTGAATAACTGTTTAGGGTTGTGAGACGGGGAGGATATGAGAGATGAGAAGTAGGTTTGTTTTGCTGTGGTGAGTGTGGTCTTGAAAGTAGTGAGGGACACCCCATTAAAAGTGCTAGAAGAGTGCTGACTCATAAACAGAGCCAGAAGAGTGTTCACCCATAAACAGTGCCAGAAGAGTCCACCCTATAAACAATAATGCTGTAAAAGTTTCTAAAATTCAATCAGTAGAGTGCCCCAATATACAATGTCAGTAAAGTATCCCAATAAACAGTGCTGCCAGCAGATTTCTCCGATACAGAGAACTGACAGTAGAGTTCCCAAATAGACAATACTGCCAGCATAGTGCTTCAATACACAATAATGTCAGCAGAGTGTCTACAATACACAATACTGTCAGCAGAGTGTCTACAATACACAATACTGTGAGCAGAGTGCCTACAATACACATTACTCTAAGCAGAGTGCCTACAATACACAATACTGTGAGCAGAGTGCCTACAATACACATTACTGTCAGCAGAGTGCCCACAATACACATTACTGTCAACATAGTGCCTACAATACACACTACTGTCAGCAGAGTGCCTACAATACACACTACTGTCAGCAGAGTGCCTACAATACACAATACGGTTAGCAGAGTGCCTACAATACACAATATTGTCAGCAGAGTGCCTACAATACACAATACTGTCAGCAGAGTGCCTACAATACACAATACTGTCAGCAGAGTGCCTACAATACACACTACTGTCAGCAGAGTGCCTACAATACACACTACTGTCAGCAGAGTGCCTACAATACACACTGCTGTCAGCAGAGTGCCTACAAAACACATTACTGTCAGCAGAGTGCCTACAATACACACTACTGTCAGCAGAGTGCCTACAATACACACTACTGTCAGCAGAGTGCCTACAATACACACTACTGTCAGCAGAGTGCCTACAATACACACTACTGTCAGCAGAGTGCCTACAATACACACTACTGTCAGCAGAGTGCCTACAATACACACTACTGTCAGCAGAGTGCCTACAATACACACTACTGTCAGCAGAGTGCCTACAATACACACTACTGTCAGCAGAGTGCCTACAATACACACTACTGTCAGCAGAGTGCCTACAATACACACTACTGTCAGCATAGTGCCTACAATACACACTACTGTCAGCAGAGTGCCTACAATACACACTACTGTCAGCAGAGTGCCTACAATACACACTACTGTCAGCAGAGTGCCTACAATACACACTACTGTCAGCAGAGTGCCTACAATACACAATACTGTCAGCAGAGTGCCTACAAAACACATTACTGTCAGCAGAGTGCCTACAATACACATTACTGTCAGCATAGTGCCTACAATACACATTACTGTCAGCATAGTGCCTACAAAACACATTACTGTCAGCAGAGTGCCTACAATACACAGTACTGTCAGCAGAGTGCCTACAATACACATTACTGTCAACAGAGTGCCTACAATACACACTACTGTCAGCAGAGTGCCTACAATACACACTGCTGTCAGCAGAGTGCCTACAATACACAATGCTGTCAGCAGAGTGCCTACAATACACATTACTGTCAACAGAGTGCCTACAATACACACTACTGTCAGCAGAGTGCCTACAATACACACTGCTGTCAGCAGAGTGCCTACAATACACAATGCTGTCAGCAGAGTGCCTACAATACACATTACTGTGAACAGAGCGCCTACAATTCACAATACTGTCAGCAGAGGGCCTACAATACAAACTACTGTCAGCAGAGGGCCTACAATACACAATACTGTCAGCAGAGTGCCTACAATACACACTACTGTCAGCAGAGTGCCTACAATACACACTACTGTCAGCAGAGTGCCTACAATACACACTACTGTCAGCAGAGTGCCTACAATACACACTACTGTCAGCAGAGTGCCTACAATACACACTACTGTCAGCAGAGTGCCTACAATACACACTACTGTCAGCAGAGTGCCTACAATACACACTACTGTCAGCAGAGTGCCTACAATACACACTACTGTCAGCAGAGTGCCTACAATACACACTACTGTCAGCAGAGTGCCTACAATACACACTACTGTCAGCAGAGTGCCTACAATACACACTACTGTCAGCAGAGTGCCTACAATACACACTACTGTCAGCAGAGTGCCTACAATACACACTACTGTCAGCAGAGTGCCTACAATACACACTACTGTCAGCAGAGTGCCTACAATACACACTACTGTCAGCAGAGTGCCTACAATACACACTACTGTCAGCAGAGTGCCTACAATACACACTACTGTCAGCAGAGTGCCTACAATACACACTACTGTCAGCAGAGTGCCTACAATACACACTACTGTCAGCAGAGTGCCTACAATACACACTACTGTCAGCAGAGTGCCTACAATACACACTACTGTCAGCAGAGTGCCTACAATACACACTACTGTCAGCAGAGTGCCTACAATACACACTACTGTCAGCAGAGTGCCTACAATACACACTACTGTCAGCAGAGTGCCTACAATACACACTACTGTCAGCAGAGTGCCTACAATACACACTACTGTCAGCAGAGTGCCTACAATACACACTACTGTCAGCAGAGTGCCTACAATACACACTACTGTCAGCAGAGTGCCTACAATACACACTACTGTCAGCAGAGTGCCTACAATACACACTACTGTCAGCAGAGTGCCTACAATACACACTACTGTCAGCAGAGTGCCTACAATACACACTACTGTCAGCAGAGTGCCTACAATACACACTACTGTCAGCAGAGTGCCTACAATACACACTACTGTCAGCAGAGTGCCTACAATACACACTACTGTCAGCAGAGTGCCTACAATACACACTACTGTCAGCAGAGTGCCTACAATACACACTACTGTCAGCAGAGTGCCTACAATACACATTACTGTCAGCAGAGTGCCTACAATACACATTACTGTCAGCAGAGTGCCTACAATACACACTACTGTCAGCAGAGTGCCTACAATACACAGTACTGTCAGCAGAGTGCCTACAATACACAGTACTGTCAGCAGAGTGCCTACAATACACATTACTGTCAGCAGAGTGCCTACAATACACACTACTGTCAGCAGAGTGCCTACAATACACACTACTGTCAGCAGAGCGCCTACAATTCACAAAACTGTCAGCAGAGCGCCTAAAATATACAATACTGCCAGCATGGTGCTTCAATACACATTACTGTCAGCAGAGTGCTTACAATACACAATACTGTCAGCAGAGTGCCTACAATTCACAAAACTGTCAGCAGAGTGCCTAAAATATACAATACTGCCAGCATGGTGCTTCAATACACATTACTGTCAGCAGAGCCTACAATACACAAATCGCTGGTAATTCCCCACAATTCCAAGAAACGACTTCACTTGCTTCTTGGAAAGTGGTTGCGGCCACTTCTGAATTGCCTCTATTTTATTTAACTGTGGCTTTATTTCTCCTCTCCCGATGATGTAGCCTATGTGCCTGGCCTCTTATTTCCCTGTGGCACACTTCTTTGGATTTATGGTTAATCCAGCTCTTCCCAATGCATCGAGGATCGCCTGTACCTTTGGCATATGACTACTCCAGTCAGGGCTGAAGACCACAATGTCATCAAGGTAGGCTGCGGCATATTTCTTATATGGAGCCAAGATTCGATCCATCACCCTGGGGAAGGTAGCTGGAGCCCCCTGCAGTCCAAAGTGCATTTTGCTGTTCTAGAAACACCCATCCGGTGTTGAGAAGATGATCTTCTCCTAGGCGCTCTGGGACATGGGGATCTGCCAGTACCCCTTCGTCAAGTCAATGGTTGTGATGTACCTTGCAGACCCAAGTCGCTCAATGAGTTCGTCCACACAGGGCATCGGATGCGCATCAAAACTGGACACTTCATTGAGCCTGCGGTAGTCATCATCGGGCTTCGGCACAAATACAATGGTAGTCGACCATACACTTTTTGACTCCTCTATCACCCAGAGGTCAAGCATTCTCTTCACCTCCTTTGATATTATCTCCTGGCATGCTTCGGGATTCTATAGGGCTTGAGGTTCACTCTTACATGAGGCTCTGTTAACACCTCATGCCCTCATACTACCAGCAGAATGGTCTAATAGACAATTATGTATTGTAGAGAAGGATGACTTCCATATACCTCACAAATCTTACTGGTGATAAACAGATCTATAGCATTCTGCTGATATATACAATATTAGGGGCTTACTTACATTATTTCATTTGTCCAATGTCAGACTGGAGCCCCTTGAGTCCACCAGAGAATGTCATTCTTGGGGCCCTCTATGTAGCTACATAGAAATAAATACAAGACCACCAATTGTGCAGTAAAACACGCTAATATCAGGGAATAATATAAGATAGTACATGTCTTAATTATATAGCAGGGGTTGGGGTAGCCCCCCTCATAGAATATAGAGGCAGCCCCACTCATATAATATAATGCAGCCCCCTCATAGAGTATAATGCAGCCACCTCATGGGGGTATAATGTAGCGCCCCTCAGAGTATAATGCAGCCCCCTAATAGGGTATAATGCAGCCCTCTCCATAGAATATAATGTAGCCCCCTAATATAGTATGAAGCAGCTCCCCATAGAATATAATGCAGCCCATAATAGGGTATAATGCAGCCCCCCATAGAGTGTAATGTAGTCCCCTAATAGGGTATAATGCATCTCCCCTCTTGTAGTATCATGTAACCCCCAATAGAATACAATGTAGACCATTAGATTTTAATACACAAACATTGGAGAATACCAGGAGTTCTTGATAAAAAATACAAAAGCTTTATTTGTCACAATACAATAATCTAAAAAACACTGACAACGTGAATATACCGTATATACTCGAGTATAAGCCGAGATTTTCAGCCCATTTTTTAATGCTGAAAGTGCCCCTCTTGGCTTATACTCGAGTCATTGTCCCAGGGGGCTCGACGGGGGAGGGGGAGCGGCGGCTGTGACATACTCACCTGCTCCTGGCGCTGTCCCTGCATCTTCGGTCTCCGGGCGCTGACAGCTTCTTCCAGCGTGGAGGGGTCACATTACAGTAATGAATATGAACCAGACTCCACTCCCATAAGGGTGGAGCCGCATATTCATTACTGTAATGAGTAGTAACGGTGACCGCTCAACGCTGGAAGAAGCTGTCAGTGCCCAGAGACCGGAGATGCAGGGACCGCGCCAAGAGTAGGTGAGTATAATGGGGAGGGGGAGCGCTGCGCAATATTCACCACTCCGGCGCCACTCCGTCTTCCGCGTCCTCTGCAGTGAAGCTCAGGTCAGAGGGCGCAATGACGTGGTTAGTGCGCGCCTTCTGCCTGAATGTTAGTGCAGAGGATGCGGAAGACACAGCGACGCCGGAATGAGGACAGGTGAATATTGCAAGTGTCGGGGGCCTGAGCAACGAGAGGTGAGTATGTGATTTTTTTTTTTTTTTTGCAGCAACAGCAAATATCTCTATGGAGCATCTTATTGAGCCATATTCAACGTTTGTGCAGCATTATATGGGGCAAATATCTTTATGGAGCATCTTATAGGGCCATAATCAACGTTTGTGCAGCATTGTATGGGGCAAATATCTTTATGGAGGATCTTATGGGGCCATAATCACCGTTTGTGCAGCACCATATGGGGCAAATATCTTTATGGGGCATCTTATGGGGCCATGATCAGCATTTGTGCAGCATTGTATGGGGCAAATATCTTTATGAAGAATCTTATGGGGCCATATTCAACATTTGTGCAGCACTATATGGGGCAAATATCTTTATGGAGCATCTTATAGGGCCATAATAAACGTTTGTGCAGCACTATATGGGGCAAATATCTTTATGGAGCATCATATGGGGCCATAATCAGCATTTGTGCAGCATTGTATGGGGAAAATATCTCTATGGAGCATCTTATGGGGCCATAATCAATATTTGTGCAGCATTATATTGGGCAAATGTCTCTATGGAGCATCTTATGGGGCCCTTATTAACCTTTATGTAGTACTGTATGGGGCAAATGTGTCTATGGAGCATCTTTATGGGGCCATTATTAACCTTTGTGCATCATTATATGTGGCATATTTTAATAAGGAACATCTTATGGGGCCCATCATGAACTGTATGGAGCATTATATGGGGCTCCTGATTCAATAAGGACTTTCAAAAACACTTAACCTACTGATATCTCAATCAATTTTACTTTTATTGGTATCTATTTTTATTTTTTAAATTTACTGGTAGCTGCTGCATTTTCCACCCAAGGCTTATATTCGAGTCATTAAGTTTTCCCAGTTTTTTTTGTGGCAAAATTAAGGGGTCGGCATATACTTGGGTCGGCTTATACTCGAGTATATACGGTATGTGTTATAACAAAGACACCGAAAGAAGGCACACTGCACAACAACTACATCATATCATAACCATTATCTGGTAGTGGGTAAGAGTGATCCCTTCCCTAAACAGCACGAACCAATAGATCCCTCTTTTTTGACTAAATCAAGGCCCTTTCATTACCACCAATTGCTAAAGGCCACCTGGAGATAAGTATCCATAATGATAAATTCCCCTGCCTGTCCACCACTTTCTAAAGCGTTATATCGGTCCAAATGTATCCGACATGGTGGGCACAGAGGGGAGAGGGAAGGGGGGAGAAGAGAGGGTCTCTCACTGTGTGCTGTGATACTCACTGAACGCACCCCGACACGCGTTTCACTGCTGTCAGCCTCGCTTTCTCAATCTCTTAGATTTTAATGCAGTCCCCCCTCCATAGAATATAATGTAGCCCCCTCAAATGGTATAATGCAGCCCCCTCATATAGTATAATACAGCCCCCATAGACTATAATGTAGCCCCCTCATATAGTATAATGCAGCTCCTTCCATAGAATGTAATGTAGCCCCCCTCAGAGTATAATGCAGGCCCCCATAGAATATAATGTAACCACCTGACAATGCAGCCTCCTCATAGGGTATAATGCAGCAGCCTCATAGGGTATAATGCAGCCCCCCATAGAATATAATGTAGCCCCCTCATAGATTATAATGTGTCCACCCATAGAATATAATGTAGCCCCCTCATAGAGTATAATTCAGCCCCCTCATAGAGTATAATGCAGCTCCCTCATAGGGTATAATGCAGCCCCCCATAAAATATAATGTAGCCCCCTCATATAGTATAATGACGCCCCCCAAAGAATATAATGTAGCCCTCTCATAGAGTGTAATGCAGCCCCCTCATAGAGTGTAATGCAGCCCCCTCATAGAATATAATGTAGCCCCCCTCATATAGTATAATGCAGCCCGCATAAAATACAGGGTGGGCCATTTATATGGATACATCTAAATAAAATTGGAATGGTTGGTGATATCAACTTCCTGTTTGTGCCACATTAGTATATGGGAGGGGGAAAACTTTTCAAGATGGGTGGTGACTATGGTGGCCATTTTGAAGTTGACCATTTTGGATCCAACTTTATTTTTTTCAATGGGAAGAGAGTCATGTGACACATCAAACTTATTGAGAATTTTACAAGAAAAGCAATGGTGAGCTTGGTTGTAACATAACTTTATTCTTTCATGAGTTATTTACAAGTTTATGACCACTTATAAAATGTGTTCTAAGTGCTGCCCATTGTGTTGGATTGTCAATGCAACCCTCTTCTCCCACTCTTGACACACTGATAGCAGCACCGCAGAAGAAATGCTAGCACAGGCTTCCAGTATTCGTTGTTTCAGATGCTGCACATCTAGTATCTTCACAGCATAGACAATTGCCTTCAGATGACCCCAAAGATAAAAGTCTAAGAGGGGTAGATTGGGAGACCTTGGTGGCCATTCAACTAGCCCACGACGACCACTCCACTTTCCAGGAAACTGTTCATGTAGGAATGCTCGGACCTGACACACAAGATGTGCACAAATTAGAGGGAATCAGACTGATCAGATTTTTTGTTTCAATACTGGACAGCACCTTTAATTATACAGGTGTGAAATGTTGTCTAGCCACTGGTTCCATATGGCCAAGGGGCAAGTAACAACCTTAGAAGGCAATGTCTGACCCTTTACTAAGTCTCGCAACATGACCAGGGATAAATGCCAAGCCAGAAACTCATTTACAGACATCTGGTTCAGAGTTATTGCTCATAGCAAAGTCTAGCTAGCTTTACCCTGATGAGGGCCAAATAGAAAATAGAAAATAGAGGCGTTTCTGGCTTGGAATTTTTTCCTTGTCATATTATGAGGTTCGCTAAAGGGCCAGACCTTGGCATATTGGGTAGATGGTAGTTTCAAGAAAGTATTTTGTTACGCAAATATCTTATTAGCATACAAATGTAATACATTTTCAAGACATGTCAGCAATATGTGGTTATAAACCCTGGAGGCCACTGTCACGGATGTATCAGGTGTGACAGTCATTCTGGATCTGGCTGTAGAAGGTCATTGCGGTTAGCTCTACAAGCACCTTCTTGTTTTTTGCATCTCTGTTATGGAGTGATATCCTTCTCCCTTTAGGACCCAAGAGTTAGCTCCCACCACATTCTGCTGCTAATTGACACACCTTTGCTGAAGGTTTAAATACATTCACGGAGGATAGCATGGTGGCGCAGTGGTTAGCACAGCAGCCTTGCAGCGCTGGGGTCCTGGGTTCTAATCCCACCCAGGACAACATCTGCAAAGAGTTTGGATGTTCTCTCTGTGTTTGCGTGGGTTTCCTCCAGGCACTCCGGTTTCCTCCCACATTCCAAAGACAAACTGATAGGGATTCTAGATTGTGAGCCCCATAGGGGACAGTGATGATAATGTGTGCAAAACTGTAAAGCGCTGCGGAATATGTTAGCGCTATATAAAAATAAAGATTATTATTTATTATTTATTCAGTCTCTTCAACAGGGTGCTGTTTGGTTGGAAGGACTAGCAGTCGGCTAGTGACTTCTTGGAATACTCTTGGAGCATTGTGGGCTTGATATCTCAGTGGTCTTCTTAAGCTCATTCCTCGACCCCCTTTGTCTTTAGTTGTAGTGGGGCTGACTAGAGCTACCACATCCCCTCCTTATCCAGGGTCTATCCCTAGGGTCAGGCAGGGATTAGGTTTTTGCGTGGTCCTAGGTGCGGAACCTATTTAGGGATGTTTAGGGCAGACGGGGTATTGTTGGAGCCTAGAGGTCTCCTGTTGTGAATTCTGTGGCAGAGCTCCCTCCTGTGGTCACAAGTGGTACTTCGGCTGATTCTCTCTGTGAGCTTCTGTTGGTGGAGGGAAGTGGTACTGCGGCTTCTGAGTTTCCTCCCTCAGGTGATCTGGTGAGGTCGTTAGGTGCTTCTCTACTTAACTCCACCTAATGCTTTGATCCTGGCTTCCTGTCAATGTTCCAGTGTTGGACTTGCTTTTCCCTGGATCATTCCTGTGGCCTGCTGCTCTGCATAGCTAAGTTCTTCTTTGCTATTTGTTTGCTATTTTTTCTGTCCAGCTTGTCTAATTTGTTGCTGGAAGCTCTGGGATGCAAAGGGTGTACCTCCGTGCCGTTAGTTCGGTACGGAGGGTCTTTTTGCCCCCTTTGCGTGGTTTTCTTTAAGGTTTTGTGTAGACCGCAAAGTTACCTTTTCTATCCTCGCTCTGTTAAGAAAGTCGGGCCTCACTTTGCTGAATCTATTTCATCTCTACGTTTGTCTTTTCATCTTAACTCACAGTCATTATATGTGGGGGGCTGCCTTTTTCTTTGGGGTATTTCTCTGAGGCAAGGTAGGCTTATTTTCTATCTTCAGGCTAGTTAGTTTCTCAGGCTATGCCGAGTTGCATAGGCAGAGTTAGGCTCAATCCACGGCTGCCTCTAGTGTTGTTTGGAGAGGATTAGGGATTGCGGTCTGCAGAATTCCCACGTCTCAGAGCTCGTTCTATGATTTTGGGTTATTGTCAGATCACTGTATGTGCTCTGACCGCTATGTCCATTGTGGTACTGAATTGCCTTTCATAACAGTACAGGAAGCCAAAAGTACTAATGATTCTCAATAGAGGGAAAAAAGAAGTTCTGAGACCATTTTTTTTTCTTTGCACTGTGTTTTGCCTTTTTTTTCCCCTAGACATTTGGGTGGTTCAGTACACAGGTGTAGCGATGGACATTAGAAGTCTGTCTTCATTTGTGGATCAGCTCTCGGCAAGAGTACAAAAGATTCAAGACACTATTGATCAGAAAGCTATGTTGGAACCAAGAATTCCTATTCCTGATTTGTTTTTTGGAGATAGAACTAAGTTTCTGAGTTTCAAAAATACCGTAATTGTAAATTATTTCTGGCCTTGAAACCTCGCTCCTCTGGTGATCCAGTTCAACAGGTTTTGATTGTTATTTCTTTTTTGCGCGGCGACCCTCAGGACTGGGCATTTTCTCTTGCGCCAGGAGATCCTGCTTTGAGTAATATCGATGTGTTTTTCCTGGCGCTCGGATTGCTGTACGATGAACCTAATTCAGTGGATCAGGCAGAGAAAAATTTGCTGGCTCTTTGTCAGGGTCAGGATGAGCTAGAGGTATATTGTCAGAAATTTAGAAAGTGGTCCGTGCTCACTCAATGGAATGAATCTGCGCTGGCAGCTATGTTCAGAAAGGGTCTCTCTGAAGCCCTTAAGGATGTCATGGTGGGATTTCCTATGCCTGCTGGTTTGAATGAGTCTATGTCTTTGGCCATTCAGATCGGTCGACGATTGCGTGAGCGTAAATCTGTGCACCATTTGGCGGTATTACCTGAGCTTAAACCTGAGCTTATGCAGTGCGATAGGACTTTGACCAGAGTTAAACGGCAAGAACACAGACGTCTGAATGGGCTGTGTTTCTACTGTGGTGATTCCACTCATGCTATCTCTGATTGTCCTAAGCGCACTAAGCGGTTCGCTAGGTCTGCCACCATTGGTACGGTACAGTCAAAATTTCTTCTGTCCGTTACCTTGATCTGCTCTTTGTCATCGTATTCTGTCATGGCATTTGTGGATTCAGGCACTGCCCTGAATTTGATGGACTTGGAGTATGCTAAGCGTTGTGGGTTTCTCTTAGAGCCCTTGCAGTGTCCTATTCCATTGAGAGGAATTGATGCCACGTTTTTGGCCAAGAATAAGCCTCAATACTGGACCCAGCTGACCATGTGCATGGCTCCTGCACATCAGGAGGTTATTCGCTTTCTGGTGTTGCATAATCTGCATGATGTGGTCGTGTTGGGGTTGCCATGGCTACAAGCCCATAATCCAGTATTAGATTGGAAATCCATGTCGGTGTCCAGCTGGGGTTGTCAGGGGATACATGGTGATGTTCCATTTCTGTCAATTTCGTCATCCACCCCTTCTGAGGTTCCAGAGTTCTTGTCTGATTACCGGGATGTATTTGATGAGCCCAAGTCCGATGCCCTACCTCCGCATAGGGATTGTGATTGTGCTATCAATTTGATTCCTGGTAGTAAATTCCCAAAAGGTCGACTGTTTAATTTATCCGTGCCTGAGCACGCCGCTATGCGCAGTTATGTGAAGGAATCCCTGGAGAAGGGGCATATTCGCCCGTCATCGTCACCATTAGGAGCAGGATTCTTTTTTGTAGCCAAGAAGGATGGTTCGCTGAGACCTTGTATAGATTACCGCCTTCTAAATAAGATCACGGTTAAATTTCAGTACCCCTTGCCATTGTTATCTGATTTGTTTGCTCGGATTAAGGGGGCTAGTTGGTTCACCAAGATAGATCTTCGTGGTGCGTATAATCTGGTGCGAATCAGGCGAGGAGATGAATGGAAAACTGCATTTAATACGCCCGAGGGTCATTTTGAGTATCTAGTGATGCCATTCGGACTTGCCAATGCTCCATCAGTGTTTCAGTCCTTTATGCATGACATCTTCCGAGAGTACCTGGATAAATTCCTGATTGTGTACTTGGATGACATTTTGATCTTCTCGGATGATTGGGAGTCTCATATGAAGCAGGTCAGAACAGTTTTTCAGGTCCTGCGTGCTAATTCTTTGTTTGTGAAGGGATCAAAGTGTCTCTTCGGTGTGCAGAAGGTTTCATTTTTGGGGTTCATCTTTTCCCCTTCTACTATCGAGATGGATCCTGTTAAGGTCCAAGCCATCCATGATTGGACTCAGCCGACATCTCTGAAAAGTCTGCAAAAGTTCCTGGGCTTTGCTAATTTTTATCGTCGCTTCATCTGCAATTTTTCTAGTATTGCCAAACCATTGACCGATTTGACCAAGAAGGGTGCTGATTTGGTCAATTGGTCTTCTGCTGCTGTGGAAGCTTTTCAAGAGTTGAAGCGTCGTTTTTCTTCTGCCCCTGTGTTGTGTCAACCAGATGTTTCTCTTCCGTTCCAGGTCGAGGTTGATGCTTCTGAGATTGGAGCAGGGGCTGTTTTGTCGCAGAGAGGTTCTGATTGCTCAGTGATGAAACCATGCGCTTTTTTTTTCCAGGAAGTTTTCACCTGCTGAGCGAAATTATGATGTGGGCAACCGAGAGTTGCTGGCCATGAAGTGGGCATTCGAGGAGTGGCGCCATTGGCTTGAAGGAGCTAAGCATCGCGTGGTGGTATTGACTGATCATAAGAACTTGACTTATCTTGAGTCTGCTAAGCGGTTGAATCCTAGACAGGCTCGTTGGTCGCTGTTTTTTGCCCGTTTTGACTTTGTGATTTCGTACCTTCCGGGCTCTAAAAATGTGAAGGCGGATGCTCTGTCTAGGAGTTTTGTGCCCGACTCTCCGGGTTTGTCTGAGCCGGCGGGTATCCTCAAGGAAGGAGTAATTGTGTCTGCCATCTCCCCTGATTTGCGGCGGGTGCTGCAAAAATTTCAGGCTAATAAACCTGATCGTTGTCCAGCGGAGAGACTGTTTGTCCCTGATAGGTGGACCAATAAAGTTATCTCTGAGGTTCATTGTTCGGTGTTGGCTGGTCATCCTGGAATCTTTGGTACCAGAGAGTTAGTGGCTAGATCCTTTTGGTGGCCGTCTCTGTCGTGGGATGTGCGTGCTTTTGTGCAGTCCTGTGGGATTTGTGCTCGGGCTAAGCCCTGCTGTTCTCGCGCCAGTGGGTTGCTTTTGCCCTTGCCGGTCCTGAAGAGGCCTTGGACACATATCTCTATGGATTTTATTTCTGATCTTCCCGTTTCTCAAAAGATGTCAGTCATTTGGGTGGTTTGTGATCGCTTTTCTAAGATGGTCCATCTGGTACCCTTGTCTAAATTGCCTTCCTCCTCTGATTTGGTGCCATTGTTCTTCCAGCATGTGGTTCGTTTACATGGCATTCCAGAGAATATCGTTTCTGACAGAGGTTCCCAGTTTGTTTCAAGGTTTTGGCGAGCCTTTTGTGGTAGGATGGGCATTGACTTGTCTTTTTCCTCGGCTTTCCATCCTCAGACTAATGGCCAGACCGAACGAACCAATCAGACCTTGGAAACATATCTGAGATGCTTTGTTTCTGCCGATCAGGATGACTGGGTGTCCTTTTTGCCTTTGGCTGAGTTCGCCCTTAATAATCGGGCCAGCTCGGCTACCTTGGTTTCGCCATTTTTCTGCAATTCTGAGTTCCATCCTCGTTTCTCTTCTGGACAGGTTGAGTCTTCGGACTGTCCTGGTGTGGATACTGTGGTGGACAGGTTGCAGCAGATTTGGACTCATGTAGTGGACAATTTGACCTTGTCCCAGGAGAAGGCTCAACGTTTCGCTAATCGCAGACGCCGTGTGGGTCCCCGACTTCGTGTTGGGGATCTGGTTTGGTTATCTTCTCGTCATATTCCTATGAAGGTTTCCTCTCCTAAGTTTAAACCTCGTTTCATTGGTCCGTATAGGATTTCTGAGGTTCTTAATCCTGTGTCTTTTCGTCTGACCCTTCCAGATTCTTTTTCCATACATAACGTATTCCATAGGTCATTGTTGCGGAGATACGTGGCACCTATGGTTCCATCTGTTGATCCTCCTGCCCCGGTTTTGGTGGAGGGGGAATTGGAGTATATTGTGGAGAAGATTTTGGATTCTCGTGTTTCTAGACGGAAACTCCAATATTTGGTTAAATGGAAGGGTTATGCTCAGGAAGATAATTCCTGGGTTTTTGCCTCTGATGTCCATGCTCCCAATCTTGTTCGTGCCTTTCATGTGGCTCATCCTGGTCGGCCTGGGGGCTCTGGTGAGGGTTCGGTGACCCCTCCTCAAGGGGGGGTACTGTTGTGAATTCTGTGGCAGAGCTCCCTCCTGTGGTCACAAGTGGTACTTCGGCTGATTCTCTCTGTGAGCTTCTGTTGGTGGAGGGAAGTGGTACTGCGGCTTCTGAGTTTCCTCCCTCAGGTGATCTGGTGAGGTCGTTAGGTGCTTCTCTACTTAACTCCACCTAATGCTTTGATCCTGGCTTCCTGTCAATGTTCCAGTGTTGGACTTGCTTTTCCCTGGATCATTCCTGTGGCCTGCTGCTCTGCATAGCTAAGTTCTTCTTTGCTATTTGTTTGCTATTTTTTCTGTCCAGCTTGTCTAATTTGTTGCTGGAAGCTCTGGGACGCAAAGGGTGTACCTCCGTGCCGTTAGTTCGGTACGGAGGGTCTTTTTGCCCCTTTTGCGTGGTTTTCTTTAAGGTTTTGTGTAGACCGCAAAGTTACCTTTTCTATCCTCGCTCTGTTAAGAAAGTCAGGCCTCACTTTGCTGAATCTATTTCATCTCTACGTTTGTCTTTTCATCTTAACTCACAGTCATTATATGTGGGGGGCTGCCTTTTCCTTTGGGGTATTTCTCTGAGGCAAGGTAGGCTTATTTTCTTTCTTCAGGCTAGTTAGTTTCTCAGGCTGTGCCGAGTTGCATAGGCAGAGTTAGGCGCAATCCACGGCTGCCTCTAGTGTTGTTTGGAGAGGATTAGGGATTGCGGTCTGCAGAGTTCCCACGTCTCAGAGCTCGTTCTATGATTTTGGGTTATTGTCAGATCACTGTATGTGCTCTGACCGCTATGTCCATTGTGGTACTGAATTGCCTTTCATAACAGTCTCCATTTCCCCCTTCCCTAGTGTTTGGGCTTTACCTCCTTCTCCCCATTGTTGTGTGTTGTGCACCTTGCTTCTCCCTCACTCACCGTGACAGACATACATATGTAAACTAACAAAGCCTAGACAATGTGAACAAGAGTCTATCAAACAAAACAACCACAAAAAGCAAAAAAAGCCCCTTAAATAGTTTTTATTTGTATTTCTTAAAAATACCACTAAAGCCATAATTGTAATAAAACAGGGCAGTGGAGAGTCATAAGCAACATATAAAATTAGGTGGGTATGGCAAATGCTAAAGTCTTAAATACAAGAAAATACAGGAAAGATATATAGCTTGGTACTGTGTTAGCCAGTGAATAGAAAAATATTTAGAATTGAGAGTCCTCAGTGGTTGATACCTTTTAATGGCTAACTGAAAAGATGGTAACAAATTGCAAGCTTTCGAGACTACTCCGGTCTCTTCATCAGGCATAGACTAATAGAAATTCTGAAATTCTGAATTCTGTTCTGAATCTAGTATATATAACTTGTAACATTATACTTTTCAATGAAGGCATCCAATCTCCTCTTAAATTGAAGTAATGAATCACTCATTACAACATCATACGATAGAGAGATCCATAGTCTCACTGCTCTTACAGTAAAGAATCTGCGTCTGTTATTATGCTTAAACCTTCTTTCCTCCAGACGTAGAGGATGCCCCTTGTCCCTGTCTCGGGTCTATGATTAAAAAGATCATCAGAAAGGTCTTTGTACTGCCCCCTCATATATTTATAAAGGCACCTTTGATTGACCTCGTGGAGACCAAAACATCCAACACCGCGGAGACACCATCACGTGTTTCTCAATGCAGTGATCCAGAACACTGCCCCCAAATATGCAAATGCATGTAGAGGAGCTGCGGAGACACCATCACGTGTTTCTCAACGCAGACAATGAATATCCAGGCCTTTCCCCTCATATATTTATACATTAAAATAAGATCACCCCTTAGCCTTCGTTTTTCCAAACTAAATAGCCCCAAGTGTAATAACCTATCTTGGTATTGCAGACCCCCTAGTCCTCTAATAACCTTGGTCGCTCTTCTCTGCACCCGCTCCAGTTCAGCTATGTCTTTCTTATACACCGGAGACCAGAACTGTACACAGTATTCTAAGTGTGGTCGAACTAGTGACTTGTATAGAGGTAAAATTATGTTCTCCTCATGAGCATCTATGCCTCTTTTAAACTTCTGTGAAGCACTTGGGGGTTCAAAGTGCTCACCACAAATCTAGAAAAGCTCCATAGGGGGTTTAGTTTCCAAAATGGTGTCATTTGTGGGTAGTTTCCACTGTGTAGGCGCATCAGGGGCTCTCCAAACGCGAAATGGCGTCCGATCTTAATTCCAGCCAATTTTGCATTGAAAAGTCAAATGGCGTTCCTTACCTTCTGAGTTCTGCCATGTGCCCAAACAGTGGTTTACCTGCACATATTAGATATCAGCGTACTCAGGACAAATTTATCAACAACTTTTGAGGTCCAATTTCTCCTGTTACCCTTGGTAAAATAAAAAAATTTGGTCTGGATGTGTTTACCCCCACATATTAGGTATCAGCATACTCAGGACAAATTTTACAATAACTTTAGGGGTCCAATTTCTCCTGTTGCTCTAGGTAAAATAAAAAATTGGGGTCAAAAATATCACTTTTGTGGAAAAACAATGATTTTTTTATTTTTACGGCTCTACTTTATAAACTTCTGTGAAACACTTGGGGGTTCAAAGTGCTCACCACACATCTAGATAAGTTCCTTAGGGGGTCTACTTTCCAAAATGGTGTCACTTGTGGGGGAAGTTTCAATGCTTAGGCACATCAGGGGCTCTCCAAACGCAACATGGCGTCCAATCTCAATTCCAGTCAATTTTGCATTGAAAAGTCAAACGGCGCTCCTTCCCTTCCGAGCTCTGCCATGCACCCAAATAGTAGTTTACCTGCACATATTAGATATCAGCGTACTCAGGACAAATTTATCAACAACTTTTGAGGTCCAATTTCTCCTGTTACCCTTGGTAAAATAAAAAAATTTGGTCTGAATTAAATTTTTTTGTGAGAAAAAGTTAAATGTTTATTTTTTATTAAATATTCCAAAAATTCCTGTGAAGCACCTGAAGGGTTAATAAACATCTTAAATGTGGTATTAAGCACCTTGAGGGGTGCAGTTTTTAGAATGATGTCACTTCTGCATACTTTCTATCATAGAGACCCCTCAAAGTGACTTCAAATGTGAGGTGGTCCCTAAAAAAAATGGTGTTGTGAAAATGAGAAATTGCTGTTTGGCTTGGTCATTAACATGCAAACCACCCTCGGGGGGAGAGGGGGTAAAGGGGTTAAAGTGACATTCCCACAATTAGAGGTGATGTCATATAGCTAAGATGTCACTTACTGATTAGTGAAGCGCTAGCATTGGAATGAAGCTGGAAGTTTCCCGAACTGCAGAGAAAATCTAAGGAATCTTAGTCCCTTCATTCTAGAGTTCTGAAGGGTTACACAAGCATTCAGATGCCCCACCAATCAAAACTTTATTTTTAAGGATGATCTCTATAAACCTTTTTTAGCTGTGGGATTCACACAGAATCATCGTCAACAGTTCTGGACCATCTCACACCACGAAAGAAGGCACTGACCAATTTGGAAACCAAAGAACTTATGTTCTTTGCTGTTCCAATTAGCCGGACTGTCCATGCAACAGTCACTGTAGAGTAGATACTTTGCAGTACATTTGCAAACTATGTCTCTTATATCATAGGGTACAAATAATTTTGGATAACTAGTCTGATCATTTTTTACTTATGGGTTCAAAAATTTTCATTCAAGATATTAATTCTTTCACAGCAATTGTCAAAAAGTGCACCATTGCTAAGAAGAGATAACAACTAGATGTTACAGGCTATTAGTCAACAAGATCATTCTTACGTCTATGTTGGCACGCAGTCTACTCTTTGGCTTGACAAACATAGAGCACATGTATCCAGATCGCCAGCCAGCCATAGGGCTCATGCAGACGTCCGTGCAGAGTCGATCATATCTCAAACCACAATGCATGGACTGGCCATGGATGGAGCATGGCGACTGAATATATTTCTATGGAGCTATCAGGCTCGGCCAGTCCATACATTGCGGTTGGATATTGGACCGATTTGCACAGACATCTGCATAAGTTTTTAGTCCCCATCACAGTAGGTGAGAGCATCTTGCCAGCTTTTCTTGCTGCTCACACAATAAAATATGACCGCATGAAACCTCCAGCTTATCCATTTGAGCCATCTAGCCGTCATCTTCTTGGCAATCAACTGTATTGTGATCAGTCAGTCAATAAAATAAATTTACTAAAATTTGTTAAAAAAAGTGACATTTTTGCTGGTGCACAACTCTATCCAAATAGCGACATTGGACAACGTGTGATTATTTTAGTGGGAGAGACATTTTGTCAAAAACCTAAAAATGTGAGGGTTTTTAAGACTTAAAACAATAATTGATGTAGAGAACAGAGAATGGAATAGAAATGTCGAGCACACATAATTCTTCATTTGAAGAAAATAAACAGATCTCCAAGCTTCTGGAAAACCACTTGCAGGAACGTGTGCTGTAAATGGCCTCTCTTAGGGAAGGTGTGACAGAACACTCTAGTACGTAGGTTGTCCTATCTTAAAAGCTATTGCTCAGCGTCTTGGCAGCAGGACCTCTACCGGCTCTCAGTCTGACTAATGAGAGAAGCAGAGCCTGGCAGGAAACTCGCCTTCAAGTGTGTGACTAATCATCAATCTTTTTAATGCATCCCATTATTTTATTTGCCTTTGTAGCAGCTGCCAGACACTGGCCACTAAATGTGAGTTTGTCATCCACCCATACTCCCAGGTCTTTTTCATTGACGGTTTTGCCCAGAGTTTTAGAATTAAGCACATAGTTATACATCTTATTACTTCTACCCAAGTGCATGACCTTAGATTTATCCCCATTAAAGCTCATTTGCCATTTATCAGCCCAAGCTTCTAGTTTACATAAATCATCCTGTAATATAAAATTGTCCTCCTCTGTATCGATTACCCTGCAGAGTTTAGTGTCATCTGCAAATATTGAAATTCTACTCTGTATGCCCCCTACAAGGTCATTAATAAATATGTTAAAAAGAAGAGGGCCGAATACTGACCCCTGTGGTACACCACTGCTATCCACGACCCAGTCTGAGTGTGCTCCATTAATAACAACCCTTTGCTTCCTATCCCTGAGCCAGCTCTTAACCCACTTACACATATTTTCCCCTATCCCCATTATTCTCATTTTATGTATCAACTTTTTGTGTAGCACCGTATCAAAAGCTTTTGAAAAGTCCATATACACTACATCCACTGGGTTTCCTTGGTCCAATCCGGAACTTACCTCTTCATAGAAACTGATCAAATTAGTCTGACATGAACGGTCCCTAGTAAACCCGTGCTGATACTGGGTCATGAGGTTATTCCTCTTCAGATACTCCAGTATAGCATCCCTTAGAATGCCCTCCAGGATTTTACCCACAGTAGAGGTTAAGCTTACTGGCCTATAATTTCCGAGTTCAGTTTTTTTTCCCTTTTTGAATATTGGCACCACTTTGCTATACGCCAGTCCTGTGGTACAGACCATGTTATTATGGAGTCTTTAAAGATTAAAAATAATGGTCTATCAATGACTGTACTTAATTCCTGCAGTACTCAGGAGTGTATCCCATCTGGGCCTGGAGATTTGTCACTTTTAGTGATTCCTGCTGGGTTAAGCAGGTGACACTTAATGGGGAATTTTTGTTATCACTGATCATATTGTCTGCAATGGGATTTTCTTGTCTGATGAAAAAAAGTCATTTAGCATATTTGCTTTTTCCTCATCCTCATCCACCATTTCACCCAGACTATTTTTAAGGGGGCCAACACGATCATTTTTTAGTTTCTCACTATTTACGTAGTTAAAGAATATTTTGGGATTATTTTTACTCTCTCTGGCAATGAGCCTCTCTGTCTCAATTTTTGCTGCCTTGATTTGCTTTTTACAGAATTTATTTAATTTTCTGTATTCATTTAATGCCTCATCATCACCTACTTCAGAGGACACTAGAACATCCACACTCCTTATCTATGAACTGTTCCAATATTTATGGACATAACTGTTTATCCCTCTCACATAATGGTAATTCTGCTTCACGTCACCTGTCTTATCTATGGCATTTTTCTGTGCTATGTTGTGCATAAATATGTGATTCTTCAGAATTTCTATTAGTCTATGCCTGATGAAGAGACCGGAGTAGTCTCGAAAGCTTGAAAGTTGTTACTATCTTTTCAGTTACTCATGAAACGGTATCAACCACCGAGAACTCTCGATTCTAAATATCTAAATACAAGAAATATTCTAAGGGGACAGAGAGAGTATAACCCTTAGTGATTCTTCTTGACAGCCGAGGTTTTGCACCCTATGGATTTGACATGGTGCCCCTGCTCAAAGTAGGCTTTCCCTACCTGACACTCAACCAACCTCCATATAAAAATCCACCACCAACACCAAAATATAGTCCCCTTAAATAATTTTATGTATTTGTGACTTTAGCATTTGCCATACTCACCTGATTTTATATGTTGCTCTACCGCCATGATTTAATACAATTAGGGCTCTAGTAATATTTTTAATACATACAAATAAAAGTAATTTTTTAAGTTTTTTTTTTGCCTTTTGCGGTTGTCACACATATATAAGAGACATCACCCAACAGAGTAACTGAAAAATCTTTTTTTTTCTTATACAGCTGGTCATCTTGTTTCTCTCATTTTGCGATATGCCAAAAGTAAATGGAAGAAAGGACATATCCATTTTTTTTCTAACTAGAAGTCAGTTCTAGCCAGTATGGGATATGGATCAATTAATTATCCCAAAGATAGAGGATTAACAGTTTTATAGTAAAGACCTGACAGTGTAAAAAAGGTTGTAAAGGATACATGTAATACTCATCTAGACAAATTCATTTTCAACACCTTTTAAATGTTATACTAATTGTTAGAATGAGATCTCTGTTCTATAAATCTCTGATCCAGACGCTTACATGATGAAATATTAATACTAGATATGGGATTTATTACATTTCTCTGGGAACCTATTATGCTGAGACTTACAAAAAAAATGAAAGTGTAAAACTTCCTGCTGCTACTGGGCTTTAATGATTTTCTCACAGGCATAATTGCCGGATACAGCCTTTATAGTCACTAGGGGGTGCACTGCTTTTAAATTAAGGGGGAAGGTAACACAAAATGTGCCTAAATATAGACATTACATTTAGAAAAATCCATCCAGTCCAAATACTGATCTGAAAGAACATAATTTAATTTTTAGCATTAAAATTCTGTATTTAATATATACATTTCACTGAGGCTATTAAGTTCAGTGATTTGAAACCCAGAAGTTTGCTCCAGCACACTATGCGTTGAGAGGGGTTAATCGGCCATTTTAACCCCTTAATGACCCCCAATACACCTTTATACTGACCTGAGATTTAAGAGAATAGCATCGCCCCCGATGGGTGACAATCCAGCAACTGACCACTGTATACTATAGCTGACAACTTGCTGTATCAGCAACGATCAGTGTTGGCACTGTCCATATCTGTATAACCCCTTAAATCAGTGATGGTTTGGGGAGCCATGTCATCTGCTGGTGTAGGTCCACTGTGTTGTATCAAGACAAAAGTCAGTGCAGCCGTCTACCAGGTAATTTTAAAGTGCTTCATACTTCCCTCTCCCGACCAGTTTTTGGAGATGGAAATGTCATTCTCCAGCAGGACTTGGCACCTGTCCACACTGCCAAAAGTACCAGTTTCCTGGTTCAAAAACAACAGTATCACTGTGCTTGAATGGCCAGCAAACTTGCCTGACCTTAACCCCATAGAGAATCTATGGGGTATTGTCAAGAGGAAGATGAGAGACACCAGACCCAACAATGCAGACGAGCTGAAGGCTGCTATGAAAGCAACCTGGGCTTCCATAACACCTCAGCAGTGCCACAGGCTGATCGCCTCCATGCCACGCCGCAATATTGCAGTAATTGATGCCAAAGGAGCCCTGACCAAGTATTGAGTGCATTTACTGAATATATATTCCAGTAGTCCAAAAGTTCAGATTTTAAAATCATTTTTTTCAAGCTGGTGTTATAAAGTATTCTAATTTACTAAGATAATGACTTTTGGATTTTCATTGGCTGTAAGCCATAATCATGAAGTTTAACAGAAATAAACACTTGAAAAAGATCACTCTGTCTGTAATGACTCTATTTAATATATGAGTTTCACTTTTTGTATTGAAGAACTGAAATAAATTAACTTTTTGATGATATTCTAATTTTGTGAGATGCACCTGTAAACCAGTCCCTAGTAGGGCCCTGCCTCCACCTTGCTGGCATCTGAGTCGAAATGGAGGTCTATACTCATTACTGATCCATCCATGGGCCGGTACATCTGGTCCGTCAAGAGTCAATATCATCTCGTCAGTCCATAAAACCTTTGATAAATCTGTTTTCAGATATTTCTTGGTCAAGTTTTGAAGTTTCCGCTTATGTGTCTTGCTCAGCGGTGGCCGGTTTCAGTCTACCTTACCCTGCCATGTCCCTGATCACCGAACACCTTCTACTTCTAGCCACTGCAGGGAGGTTGCAGTTCTGGAAAATGACTAGTGCATATACAAGCGTTTTGGCACATCTCACAGTGATATGGACGGATATTACATCACTATGTCGATAGCTGGTTGGCTATAAGAAACTGTGGGCCTACCAACAAGGAGCTGGTGTGCCTCCACAGATTTTGTGCATCATGCTAAACTACCATTACAGCGTGTCTCTAATTTACTTTGGGCAGAATTCGGACCAGAGATGCAGCTACTCTGTCATTTCCTTCTTCCTTTGGATATCTTGATTTGTCCAAGGGAGGAGCGAGTAAAGCGAGTGCTGATTGACCACAGGGATCGCATGACATAAAAATGACACGCGATCTCTGGGAGAGCCAGTGCCGAGACCACTGGAAAGACCCCGGAGGTGAGTATAAGTGTCATTATTTTACAAGAATGAAAAACACAGAGATTCCGAAGGGGTTGTGAGAATAGTGGAAAATCCCTTTAAGCATGTGCATTTTCACTCCACTCAACATGGGGCTCTGTTTAATCAAAGATTTCGGGATCCAGATCCTCATTTCTGAGATTGTAAGGGGTCCTAGCAGTTAGGCCTCTAGCAACTTATACCCACTTTCATGTGTGTTTAGAAAAAGAAATGTTTGTTTTTTCAAGTAATAGCACCACTTTTGTCTACAGACTCAAAAGAAGTTGAGTTGCTATACCAGGTAGAACCTATAGAAAGAAGTGGCAGTGTTTTGGGATGAAAAATGAAACTTTTGACACCAAGATTCAACATTAAAACTCACAGAGAAACTGCATAGAACATATTTTCACCAAGCACCGCCAAATATTATGGCCTTGGAGAACTATCAGGAGGCCAAGCTTAGTATCACCTAGTTTTTAAAATTCTGTCCAAATATTTTTAGAATAACGAGATGAAGATAATCCAAAGCTTGTCATTTGCATAGACTTAGTTGTTGTTCCACATGATTTCATTTATGAGATTGAAAAGTCAGGTTTGACAACACCTTAAACAGCGAAAGAAAGGAACCATAAAACTCCTCATTACACTCGTCTCTTTAATAATGCATCAGTTAATAAAACATATATGAAGTTCTGTACTTTCGTTGAATATTGAATGGCTGCTGTTAATATTCACGGCGAGTACCGACACTAATTTAGTATCCAATATTGTAGTATTAGGCATGAACTGCACGCAATACAATTTAAATTTAATTAAAGATTTAATATAAAACCCAGTCCCTGAGTTTTGGCTCTGAGACACAGAAATACAGAATGTTAAATATGAGATATTATATTTCAGCTGAATTAAAGACATACTAAACAGCACAGACAGATTCCACAGTGCCAATGCTGTTTACCATCCAGTGTCAGCTAGTTACAAGGATATTGGGTATAATAAGGCTGGCCGAGTGTCCCACATTAACGAGCATTTGTCACCAATCCTGACATGTCTATTTTAGTAAATACTTGTATTCTGAAAAACAATTCTTAAGCAATATTTCCGAAACTCTGTTGTGTTGTTTTTCTGTTATTCCCATTCTTTCTAGGGTATGTGCACACAGTTTTCCAAGGTCGAAAATGCTTCAGGAAGACACTAGCGGTTGTTTACCTAAAATTACTTCGCCGGCGTCTTTTGAGCCATTTTTGCTGCAGCTCCGACGTTGGCGTCTTTGCTTTATACTCTAGTATATATTATAGGTGGCTTTGTTTGGAATGAACGTGTCCGAACTTTGAAGTTGTTAAAAGGAGTGACATAAGACGACAGACGTGCACAGCAATGTCATTTTGAAATTGATTTGCATTATGTTTCATGGCATTTTGCAGCGTTTTTTTTACATGTATTACTGATGGGGGTACAATGCTGGAACACATGCTGTTTGATCCCTAATGTTGCTGAGATACTGCTTGAAGAACAGGGAGGCTACCCCCAAAATGTCGCATACGTACAGGTGTCCTGTTCCTCCTTGCAGTGTCTCAGCCAGGGCCGGCGCTAGAGGTAGGCACACTAGGCATTTGTCTAGAGCCTCCACTCCCCAAGGGGCCCCCAGCCAGTGACATTCTGCTAATATCGGTACATCACATGGTGGCTATGGGGCCCATAAGCAAAGAGGAGGCCTGGTGCTAGCAAAGGTTCCGCCCTCCGCATCACGCATTCAACTGTATCAGCATCATAGATGCCGATACAGTTGAATACAGCGATGTATGAGAGAGTGTCAGGTGATGCTCCCTCTCCCATCATTCCCCCTCTGTGTCTGACACATCAGGCGTGATGACGTCACTTCATTGTGGCACTCAGTCCTGGGCAGTGGAGCTGCTGACTCTACGTGCTGCAGAGACTGCTCCAGCAGGTAAGTATTGTATTGCTTTTAAATCAGAGAGCATGTGGTGGCCATAATACTTGAGGACTATAGGGTGTGCATTATACTATATGGGGTGTGCACTACACACTATGGAACTGCATTATACTATTTGGGGTGTGCATTAAACACTATGGAGCTGCATTATACTATATGTTCTCTAAGGGGCTGCATTATACTATATGTTCTTTAAGGGGCTGCATTATACTATATGTACTCTAAGGTTTTTTTTTGAAGACTATGAGGCTGAATTATACTTTATGGGCTGTGCATTAAACTCTATGGGGTGTGCATCATACAGGGTGGGCATTTTATATAGATACACCTAAATAAAATGGGAATGGTTGGTGATATCAACTTCCTGTTTGTGGCACATTAGTAAACGGGAGGGGGAAAACTTTTCAAGATGGGTGGTGAACATGGCAGCCATTTTGAAGTCTGTCATTTTGGATCCAACTTTATTATTTTCAATGGGAAGAGGGTCATCTGACACATCAAACTTATTGAGAATTTCACAAGAAAAACAAAGGTGTGCTTGTTTTTAATGTAACTGTATGCTTTCATGAGTTATTTACAAGTTTATGACCACTTATAAAATGAGTTCAAAGTGCTGTCCATTGTGTTGGATTGTCAATGCAACCCTCTTCTCCCACTCTTGACACACTGATAGCAACACTGCAGAAGAAGTGTTAGCACAGGCTTCCAGTATCCATTGTTTCAGATGATACACATCTCTTATCTTCACAGCATAGACAATTGACTTCAGATGACCCCAAAGATACAAGTCTAAAGGTACCTTCACACATAACGATATCGTTAACGATATCGTTGCTTTTTGTGACGTAGCAACGATATCGTTAAGGAAATCGTTATGTGTGACAGCGACCAACGATCAGGCCCCTGCTGGGAGATCGTTGGTCGCTGAACAAAGTCCAGAACTTTATTTCGTCGCTGGATCTCCCGTGGACATCGCTGGATCGGCGTGTGTGACACCGATCCAGCGATGTCTTCACTGGTAACTAGGGTAAACATCGGGTAACTAAGCGCAGGGCTGTCCTCGGCGCTGTGCTCTGCACTCCTGTACTGGCTGTGACGTCACCGCTCTGCTTTCCGGCCGCTGTGCTCACAGCCAGTACAGGAGGAGTGCAGAGAAGCTGAGCGCCGGGGACAGACAGCGGTAGGTAGGTATGTAGTGTTTGGTTTTTTTTACTTTTACGCTGGTAACCAGGGTAAACATCGGGTTACTAAGTGCGGCCCTGCGCTTAGTAACCCGATGTTTACCCTGGTTACCCAGGGACTTTGGAATCGTTGGTCGCTGGAGAGCTGTCTGTGTGACAGCTCTCCAGCGACCAAACAGCGACGCTGCAGCGATCCGGATCGTTGTCGGTTTCGCTGCAGCGTCGCTTAATGTGAAGGGGCCTTAAGGGGGTCAGATCGGGAGACCTTGGTGGCCATTCGACTTGCCCACGATGGCCTTTCCACTTTCCAGGAAACTGTTTATGTAGGAATGCTCGGACCTGACCCCCAAGATGGTGCACCACCACATTTATGCGTGTCAGGTCCGAGCATTCCTACATGAACAGTTTCCTGGAAAGTGGATTGGTCGTCAAGTACAATCGCCGTGTTTCTGTACAAGGACAGTATTCAGATCGCATCCTAGTGCTGTCTGATTATTTCACAGACCCGTAGACGACACTAGAACTAATATCAGACAGTCTCCAAAATTTTTTCAATGACCACTCAATCTGAAGAAATAAATCGAACACATAAACAACGCCATAGACTATACTAAGGTATGAGTTCCATCTGTGAAAAACAGAAATATAACTTGAAAAGTGAAAATTGGACGTTGAGAAGCCATCTTCACACATTGCAAAAGGTGAAAATTAAACCCACAGCCGCAGCTTACATTCATATGCAGAGATCTTAAACCTGCTCATATTTCTTGTAGCATGTATTTCTTAAATTTTCAGGCACTATGCTGGGGGTTTATGAGAGAACATCTCTCCTTGTGGAGAGTAAAATATTTGACATGCCAGTGTAAGGAGACTTAACCCCTTAGTGACAGAGCCAATTTGGTACTTAATGACCAGGCCAATTTTTACAATTCTGACCACTGTCACTTTATGAGGTTATAACTCTGGAACGCTTTAACGGATTCAGAGATTGTTTTTTCGTGACATATTGTACTTCATGTTAGTGGTAACATTTCTTCGATATTACTTGCGATTATTTATGAAAAAATGGAAATATGGCGAAATTTTTTAAAATTTAGCAATTTTCAAACTTTGTATTTTTATGCCCTTAAATCAGAAAGATATGTCATACAAACTAGTTAATACATAACATTTCCCACATGTCTACTTTACATCAGCACAATTTTGGAAACAAAATTTTTTTTTGTTAGGGAGTTATAAGGGTTAAAAGTTGACCAACAGTTTCTCATTTTTACAACACCATTTTTTTTTAGGGACCACATCACATTTGAAGTCAATTTGAGGGGTCTATATGATAGAAAATAACCAAGTGTGACACCATTCTAAAAACTGCACCCCTCAAGGTGCTCAAAACCACATTCAAGAAGTTTATTAACCCTTTACGTGCTTCACAGGAACTGAAACAATGTGGAAGGAAAAAATGAACATTTAACTTTTTTTGCAAACATTTTACTTCAGAACCATTTTTTTTTATTTTCACAAGTGTAAAAACAGAAATTTAACCATAAATTTTGTTGTGCAATTTCTCCTGAATACACCGATACCCCATATGTGGGGGTAAACCACTGTTTGGGCGCACCGCAGAGCATGGAAGAGAAGGAGCGCCGTTTTACTTTTTCAATGCAGAATTGGCTGGAATTGAGATTGGACGCCATGTCACGTTTAGAGAGCCCTTGATGTGCATAAACAGTGGAAACCCCCCACAAGTGACACCATTTTGGAAACTAGACCCCTTAAGGAACTTATCTAGATGTGTGGTGAGCACTTTGAACCCCCAAGTGCTTCACGGAAGTTTATAACGTAGAGCCGTGAAAATAAAAAATCACCTTTTTTCTACAAAAATTATATTTTTGCCCCCAAATTTTTATTTTCACAAGGGTAACAGGAGAAATTAGACTACAAAAGTGGTTGTGCAATTTCTCCTGAGTACGTCGATACCCTATATGTGGGGGTAAACCACTGTTTGGGCACACCGCAGAGCTTGCAAGAGAAGGAGTGCTGTTTAACTTTTTCAATGTAGAATTGGCTGGAATTGAGATCGGACGCCATGTCGCGTTTGGAGAGCCCCTGATGTGCCTAAACAGTGGAAACGCTCCACAAGTGACACCATTTTGGAAACTAGACCCCTTAAGGAACTTATCTAGATGCGTGGTGAGCACTTTAAACCCCAAGGTGCTTCACAGAAAAATGAGATTTTTGCCCCCAAATTTTTATTTTCACAAGGGTAACAGGAGAAATTAGACCACAAAAGTTGTTGTTCAATTTCTCCTGAGTACGTCAATACCTCATATGTGGGGGTAAACCCACAAGTACTTCACAGAAATTTATAAAGTAGAGCCGTGAAAATAAAAAATCCTTTTTTATCCTCAAAAATGATTTTTTAGCCTGCAATTTTTTATTTTCTCAAGGGTAACAGGAGACATTGGATCCCAAAATCTGTTGACCAGTTTGTCCTGGGTATGCTGATACCCCATATGTGCGGGGCACTGTTTGGGCACCCATCGGGGCTCGGAAGGGAAGGAGTGCCGCTTGGAATGCAGACTTTGATGGGATGGCCTGCGTGCGTCATGTTGCATTTGCAGAGCTCCTGATGTACCTAAACAGTAGAAACCCCCCACAAGTGACCCCATTTTGGAAACTAGACCCCTCAAAGAGCTTATCTAGATGTGTGGTGAGCACTATGAACCCCTAACTGCTTCACAGAAGTTTATAATGTAGAGCCATGAAAATAAAAAAAATCATATTTTTTCCACAAAAATGATCTTTTCACCCCCAAATTTTTACTTTCACAAGGGTAACAGGAGAAATTGGACCCCAAAATTTATTGTGCAATTTATGCTGAGTAGATTGATACCCCAATATGTGGGGGGAACCCCTGTTTGGGCGCATGGCAGAGCTCGGAAGGGAAGGAGCGCCGTTTTGGAATGCAGACTATGATAGAATGGTCTGAGGGCGTTATGTTGCGTTTGCAGAGCCCCTGATGTACCTAAACAGTAGAAACCCCCCAAAAGTGACCCCAATTTGGAAACTAGACCCCCATAGTTTTTATTTTCACAAGAGTAACAAGAGAAATTGGACCCCAAAAGTTGTTGTCCAATTTGTCCCAAGTATGCTGGTACTCCATGTGTGGGGGGACCACTGTTTGGGCGCACGACAGAGCTCGGAAGGGAAGGAGCACCGCTTTGGAATGCAGACTTTGATAGAATGGTCTGCGGGCGTTATGTTGCGTTTGCAAAGCCCCTGATGTACCCAAACAGTAAAAAAAAAACACAAGTGACCCCATTTTGGAAACTAGACCCCCCGATGGAACTTATCTAGATGTGTGGTGAGAACTTTGAATGCCCAAGTGCTTCACAGAAGTTTATAATGCAGAGTCGTGAAAATAAAAAATAAAAAATTTTCTACAAAAAGATTTTTAGCCCCCAAGTTTTTATTTTCACAAGGGTAACAAGAGAAATTGGACCCCAAAAGTTGTTGTCCAATTTATCCCGAGTACGCTGATGCCCCATATGTGGGGGTAACCCACTGTTTGGGCGCACGGCAGAGCTCAGAAGGGAGAGAGCACCATTTGACTTTTTGAGCGCAAAATTGGCTGTCGTGTTTGGAGACCCCCTGATGTACCTAAACAGTGGAAACCCCCCAATTCTAAATCTCAACCCTAACCATAACCCTAATCAAAACCCTAAATCCAACACACCCCTAATCCTAATCTCAACCCTAATCTCAAACCTAACCTTAATCCCAATACACCCCTAACCCTAATCCCAACCCTAACCTTAACCCTAATCCCAAACCTAACCCTAATCCCAAACCTAACCCTAATCCCAAACCTAACCCTAATCCCAAATGTAACCCTAATGCCAACCCTAATCCCAACTCTAACCCTAACTTTAGCCGCAGCCCTAGCCCTAACTTTAGCTCCAACCCTAGCCCTAACTTTAGCCCCAACCCTAACCCTAACCCTAGCCCTAACCCTAGTCCTAACCCTAAATTTAGGCCCAACCCTAACCCTAACCCTAGCGCTAACTTTAGCCCCAACCCTAACCCTAGCCCTAAGGCTACTTTCACACTTGCGTCGTGTGGCATCTGTCACAATCTGTCATTTTGGACAAAAAAACGGATCCTGCAAATGTGCCTGCAGGATGCGTTTTTTGCCCATAGACTTGTATTGCCGATGGATCGCGACGGATGGCCACACGTCGCGTCTGTTGTGCACTGGATCCGTTGTGTTTTGACGGACCGTCGTCACATAAAACGTTCAATGTAACGTTTTTTTTGTACATCGCGTCCGCCATTTCTGACCGCACATGCGTGGCTGTAACTCTGCCCCCTCCTCCCCAGGACATAGACAGGGCAGTGGATGCATTGAAAAACTGCATCCGCTGCCCACGTTGTGCACAATTTTCACAACATGCATCGGTACGTCGGGCCGATGCATTGCAACGGCTCCGTACCGACGCAAGTGTGAAAGAAGCCTAACCCTAGCCCTAACCCTAAATTTAGCCCGAACCCTAACTCTAGCCCTAAATTTATCCCTAACCCTAAATTTAGCCCCAGCCCTAACCCTAACCCTAAATTTAGCCCCAACCCTAACCCTAAATTTAGCCCCAACCCTAACCCTATCCCTAAATTTAGCCCCAACCCTAACCCTAAACCTAAATTTAGCCCCAACCCTAACCCTAAATTTAGCCCTAACTCCTCTAGCTGCTGGCCGGCAGATCATGGCGGGCGCACTGCGCATGCGCCCACCATTTTCTTACCGGATGAAGAAGCCGGCGGCCAGGAGGGGACGCAGGAGGACCCAGGGACACCGGTAAGTATAACAGGGTCCCCGAATCCCCCTATTTACACTTTCTTTTTTTTGCGGCCGCCGGTAAACAGTTAATTACCGACGATTGCAAAACAGAGGTCGGTAAAAACCGACCCCGATCATGTTCTTTGGGGTCTCGGCTACCCTGGGCAGCCGAGACCCCAAAGATCTTCCGGGTGCCAGCCGGCGGGCGCACTGCGCATGCGCCCGCCATTTTTTGGCCAGAACAAGATGGCGGCGCCCATCGGGGACCACGAGGAGCATCGGAGGAGACAGGTGAGTATCGGGGGGCTATCGGGGACCCCATTTCTCTGTCCTCTGATATGCGATGACATCGGATGACAGAGAAATTAAATGGGAAATCGCATTTTTTTTTGTGACCGCCGTAAACGGTTAATTACCGGCGATCGCAATCCGGGGGTCAGTAAAAAAAAACCCTGAATCATGTTCTCTGGGGTCTCGGCTACCCCCGGCAACCTTGACCCCAGAGAAAATCCGACTCTGGGGGGCGCTATTCACTTTTTAACTGTGGTTTAAGTACCCTTAACTGCCGCCGTTAAAAGGCGTATCGGCGGTCATTAAGGGGTTAAAGGCCATGCAATGCTGTATGCACAATGCTGGCACTAAAAAACTCAGCAGATTTTCTGCAAGTCAAAATGCAGCAGAAAATCCACAACATTTTTGCTACCTAAAATTGCAGAACATCAATTATTGGTCAAAAGTGAAAGGGTTTGTGACATAAGATTGTAACTAAACCCAATGGACTATTTAAAAGGTAACCACACACATCGGCCAGCTGTACTATCAGGGTATGTTTCCATGTGGCGTAATACATCAGGAATTGCTGCGGATTGGATGCTGTGTACGTCCACAGCGTCCAATCCGTAGTGTCCAGATTTTTTAAATGAAATCCCATCTTCACTATGTGCGCATGTCCGCACCCGGCGGTCCTATGTTTATGCACATGCGGCGTGTCTTTCTAGACGGCAGCATGTCTATTTATCTTGTGCAGACGCTTCGTCTCCGCAAGATAAATGCCACAGTCTATGTATAGGATGCGGTGATTTCGCCTGTGTTCAACGAACACAGGCGGAATCACCGCGCGTACAAAGGGGGGTGGCGCTTTGGGCGTAGCGGGGTATCCGCTGCGTCCAAAGCGCTACGTTTCCAGACCGTGGAAACATACCCTTAGGGTATTCACTAATGATCCCACTGATTTCAGCTTTATTAGTGTACAGAGAAAGGCTAAGCACATTACTGGACCAAAAGCTACATTTGAAAGAGGACAGCACACCATATGTCACTAGCATACGAGCAATTATAAATGAAATTATAAATGCCGCCAGTTTATTAACGCTGTGCTCACATTTTCACCGATGGTCTTGTCATTTAAAATCTAACCATTATAAGAGGTCTTTTGAATCCCACACAACATCGCTGCGGTGGGAACGCACAAATCAATATCGTCATGTAACATTCATAAGGAGCAGACTTAGAGGCAGCACGATGTTAAACAGGAAAAACCAGCGGTGAATGCTAAATCCACAGCAGCCCCACAGAAGAAGACCGTAAAGAGCAGGCGGATAACGAGAGGCGTTCTTCATAGTGAAGTATATACAGCGTGAATCTGTGGATGTAAGCATTCTGTACACTGCGTTCAATATAAACTGATGCATAATATACACAAGGCATATAAACACTCACAAGTATGAGCATATAAACACTCACAAATATTCTGGATCTGTCCCAGATGCACTTTAAAGTAGAGTCATCTGGAAGGAATAATAGTCAGCATAACATCACTAAACTGCTGTTGCCACAAGTTTTTGCAAATTTTAAAACTATAGACACCTTCAGGGGAATTTTTTTTTTACTTAAAGGGAATCTGTCACCTGGTTTTGCTTCCCCAGCTGAAAGCAGCATAATTTGGGGTAGAGATCCTGATTTCAACAATGTGTTACTTACTGGGCTACTTGCTGCAGTTTTGTTGAAATCACTGTTTTATCTGCTGCAGATCTAGCAGTTCTCGGAATCCTGAACTGTTTAAACCCTGCCCACACCACTGATTTGTAGTTTTCTGTGTACACTGTGCATAGGCAGAAAGCTACCAATCAGTGGTGGGGGTGGAGTTATACAGGGTTTAGCATTCAGACAATTGGTAGATTTTATCCTGTATGACCTAGAACTGAGTATGGCTCAAATGATCATAGTTTACTAAGGGCTAAGGTTTCTTCCTGTGAAGAGTGACTTGTCAAGGTAAGGAGGCTTATTCGTGGTGCAAATTGCCTCTTCAGAGAAAAAGAGGACTTGAACTCTATAGCGCCACCTATTGGAAGTAGCGATCCTACAAGTCACAATCAACCCTTTGACAAGTCTTGCAATATGACTTAGCATTCACCGTGCAATGCACAGAAGCAAAAAAGCTGGAAAGCCCTCCATACTAAATACAACAAAGAATTTAATAACTTGAATCAACATTCTAGCATTTTCTGTTCAAATAATTTTTATTATAACTTTGAAATTTAATATTAGCATGTGGAAATAATCATATAGTCAGCTCGCAAGGGAATAAGGGTAAGGAGAGGGAGGGAGGTAGGGGAGATGGGTTTAGGGAATGGTAACCTGTGATCATACTTATTCAAATAATTTTATTATATCTTTGAAATTTAATATTAGCATGTGGAGTCAGCTCACAAGGGAATAGGGGAAGGAGAGGGAAGGAGGTGGAGGGGGGTTTGGGGAAAGGTAAGAACAACATTGTGGACACACTGTCCATTTTAAACAAAATTTGATAATGATTAAAAAATTTTAACAGATTAACATATAGTAACATATAATAGCATATAATAATAGCAAAGAGCATATAATAAGTCGTAATAACCTCACAGGTATGTAGAAGCCATCATCTTTCCTTTAATGCGATAGATTGGAGTTTACCTCAACCCATTTCTTCCATTTCCTATCATTCTAGCATTTTCAATCTATCTGATTACCAACTGAGTAGAGATGAAACCTCGCTCCTAGAACGAGGTCTGTCATTCTGCCCCGACTCTCCTTTGAATGTGTTTAACCTTTATCTTGATCTTAATGGTTTTATGCAAAAACTTATGGAGCAACGACATTTTTTGTCAGAGGGTGATAAATGTACAAAAAAATTCCACAATTGAAGATTCTTCTCTTGAACCAGACCAGTTTTTACATGTTGCCCCTAAAAATGCTAACAGTAAATTTTATCCTATTCACCACAAAGGGTCGCATATAGAAACATTCAAGCAACTTATACTCAAGGAAATTCGTTCTTTACCCTTGACTAGACAATATAATACAAACTTGAGTAGTGGTGAGAAGGCTGCCATTAAATCCCTCAGTGAGAATAAGGGGATTATTTTAAAAAATGCGGATAAAGGGGGTGGGGTAGTAATAATGAATAGGGGGACCTATATCACAGAAGCCCTCAGAGTTTTGAGCGACACAGACTATTATTTAAAACTTGACCGTGATATCTCTATTGATATATTTGTTCAATATAATACACTCATTAAAGCTGCCCACTCCCTAGGGATTTTTACATTTCTTAATATTTCACGTTTTAAAACCCCGTTCTTTTATTTTTTACCCAAAATCCATAAAAATCCGATTAATCCACCTGGTCGTCCAATTATTGCTGGGATTGGCTCAATCACCAGTAATCTTTCTCACTATGTGGATTTGTTTTTGCAGAACTATGTTGCGGCTTTAAGGTACCGTCACATTAAGCGACGCTGCAGCGATATAGACAACGATGCCGATCGCTGCAGCATCGCTGTGTGGTCGCTGGAGAGCTGTCACACAGACAGCTCTCCAGTGACCAACGATGCCGAGGTCCCCGGGTAACCAGGGTAAACATCGGGTTACTAAGCGCAGGGCCGCGCTTAGTAACCCGATATTTACCCTGGTTACCTAAAAAAAACAAACACTACATACTTACATTCCGGTGTCTGTTGCGTCCCTCGCAGTCAGCTTCCCGCACTGACTGTGAGCGCCGGCCGTAAAGCAGAGCACAGCGGTGACGTCACCGCTGTGCTTTACGGCTGGTGCTCTCAGTCAGTGCGGGAAGCTGACTGCGAGGGACGCGACAGACACCGGAATGTAAATATGTAGTGTTTTTTTTTTTTAGGTAACCAGGGTAAATATCGGGTTACTAAGCGCGGCCCTGCGCTTAGTAACCCGATGTTTACCCTGGTTACAAGTGAACACATCGCTGAATCGGCATCACACACGCCGATTCAGCGATGTCAGCGGGTGATCCAGCGACGAAATAAAGTTCTGGCCTTCTAGCTCCGACCAGCGATGTCACAGCAGGATCCTGATCGCTGCTGCGTGTCAAACACAACGATATCGCTATCCAGGACGCTGCAACGTCACGGATCGCTATTGTTATCGTTCTAAAGTTGCTCAGTGTGAAGGTACCTTTAGACTCTTATCTTAAAGATTCATCCCACTTGATTGATTTGATTTTAAAACTTCCACCCATTCCTAACTGTTTTTTGATTACTATGGATGTTCAAGTCCTTTATACCAACATCCCTGATGATAAGGGTATTGAGGCAGTCTAGCAATTTCTTTTAAACGATTCTTCTTTACCTTCCCAGCAGAAAGACTTTTTAATAGATGCCATTCTATTTGTACTCGAAAATAATGTTTTTTCCTTTGAACAAACCTTCTACCGTCAGGTCAAAGGCTGCGCGATGGGGACGATATTCGCCCCCAGTTATGCAAATTTATTTATGGGGCGTTAGCGTCCGTCCTCATCTCGCAGCCAGGCCTGACATCTGGGAAATTGATTTTTTACCGACGTGTTATAGATGATCTGTTTTGTATATGGTCCGGCACGGAGGAGGAAGCGTTGGAGTTTATTTCTAATCTTAATAAGAACTGTGGGGGTTAAAATTTACAGCTAATATCTCAAATGTTTCGATCCAAGTTCAAGATCTTGACGTTCATGTCGATGGATCTGGCTGCTTTTCTACTACGACACATTTTAAAGAAGTAGATGTAAACAGTTATCTTAGCTTTGATAGTGGCCATCTGCCTAAGTGGATCCAGAATGTCCCCTATGGACAATACTGGCGAATACGTAAAAATTGCACACATGACTCTGATTTTCTTAGGGAGGCTAAAATTTTGGATCATAGGTTCAATCAGAGAGGGTATCCAAAGAAACTTATTAAGGACGCTTGTTTGAGAGCCAAATCCCTTACCCAGAAGGATTGTATCAACAGCATCAAAGCGAAAGCCACAGAGTCATCCTCCCCTAAGATGTCATTTAGTAGGTGGAGTTTTATCACCACCTTTAATCAATCCCATGGAATTGTTAGGAAACTACTGTCAAAATATTGGTTTATTCTTAAAGGAGATCCAGTACTTTCGAAACATATACCTCCTCACCCTATAACAATATTACGTAAGAATCGAACCTTAGGCAATAGGATTGCACCCAGTAATACTACATTAGCTCCATTATACCTAGGAATTTAAATCAAATACAACAGGCACCCTTTTTAAAATTCACTCATCTGTTAACTGTCAGTCTACTTACGTAGTCTACCTGATTGAGTGCGTTTGCGGTCTACAATATGTGGGCCGCACCATACAAACGATGCACGCCAGTAAAAATGGTTTCTTATTACACAGTCTGTCCACACACTTCTTGCTAATGCACCAAAAAAATTGGAAATCTTTGAAATTAATAATTGATCACATATCCGATAATGTGGCAGATCGGTTCAGTAGCCTAATAAAAAAAGAAAGTTTCTGGATATTCAAACTGGGTACGTTGGCCCCTGAAGGATTGAATCTTATGATTGATAAAGTGACAAGCTAGATATGGTTCTCTTCTTATTATTATTTTACATATATATATATATATATATTTTTTTTCATGCTTATTTTTTATGATTAATTTTGCTGTTTTGTTTATGTTTTATCCTAGGTTGGTTTTATTATGTTTTTATGATGTTTTTATGATGTGATAGCTCCTCGCTGCGTTTGCTCTGCTGTCTCTTAAATGCTCTGTGTATGTGTCACCGTGCACAGGCTGTTTTTAATGATCCATTATACCTACACATTAACATATGTAATTGTAATTGCTTTGTGATTGGTTGTTGTTTATTTAAATACTGCCTCTTTGTCACCACTAATAAACTGCCCACCTGATGAAGACGGTGTTATCCGTTGAAACGCGTTGTGGTTCAAATATAACCTGGTGTTTGAGTCTTCTTTCTGCACTCCTGAGACCGATCTCCATTTTCCCTGCTATCGCATCCTCCACTGGAGGTGTTCGGCTGGAAACTGCGGGGGGAATCTGCACCTTTTCTTCCCTCTCCTCTTTCTGGGTCTACCTTCTGGCGCTCCACTTCTAAACCGCCTTTTACTATAATCCATATACTACTATGTGGGCTGTGCTATATACTACTCTGTGGGCTGTGCTATATACTACTGTGTGGGCTGTGCTACATACTACTGTGTGGGCTGTGTTATATACTACTGTGTGGGCTGTGCTGTATACTACTGTGTGGGCTGTGCTATATACTACTGTGTGGGCTGTGCTATATACTACTGTGTGGGCTGTGCTATATACTACTGTGTGGGCTGTGCTATATACTACTGTGTGGGCAGTGCTGTATACTACTATGTGGGCTGTGCTATATACTACTGTGTGGGCTGTGTTATATACTACTATGTGAGCTGTGCTATATACTACTATGTGGGTTGTGCTGAATACTACTGTGTGGGCTGTGCTATATACTACTATGTGGGATTGTGCTGGATACTACTGTGTGGGCTGTGCTATATACTACTATGTGGGCTGTGCTGTATACTACTATGTTGGCTGTGCTATATACTACTACATCGGCTGTGCTGTATACTGCTATGTGGGCTGTGCTGTATATTGCTACGTGGGCTGTGCTGTATACTGCTATGTGGGCTGTACTGTATAATGCTATGTGGGATGTGCTTTATACTGCTACGTGGACTGTGCTGTATACTACTATGTGGGCTGTGCTATATACTACTATGTGGGCTGTGCTGTATACTGCTATGTGGGCTGTGCTGTATATTGCTACGTGGGCTGTGCTGTATACTGCTACATGGGCTGTACTGTATAATGCTATGTGGGCTGTGCTGTATATTGCTACGTGGGCTGTGCTGTACACTACTACGTGGGTTGTGCTGTATACTACTGTGTGGACTGTGCTGTATACTACTGTGTGGGCTGTGCTGTATACTACTGTGTGGGCTGTGCTATATATTACTACGTGGGCTGTGTTATCTGCTATGCGGGTTGTGCTATATGCTATGTGGGTTGTGCTATATACTATGCAGGTTGTGCTATATACTATGCGGGTTGTGCTATATACTATGTGGGCTTTGCTACAGTCATGGCCAAAAGTATTGACACCCCTGCAATTCTGTCAGATAATGCTCAGTTTCTTCCTGAAAATGATTGCAATCACAAATTCTTTGGTATTATTATCTTCATTTAATTTGTCTTACATGAAAAAACACAAAAGAGAATGAAGCAAAAAGCAAAACATTGATCATTTCACACAAAACTCCAAAAATGGGCCGGACAAAAGTATTGGCACCCTCGGCCTAATACTTGGTTGCACAACCTTTAGCCAAAATAACTGCGACCAACTGCTTCCGGTAACCATCAATGAGTTTCTTACAACGCTCTGCTGGAATTTTAGACCATTCTTCTTTGGCAAACTGCTCCAGGTCCCTGATATTTGAAGGGTGCCTTCTCCAAACTGCCATTTTTAGATCTCTCCACAGGTGTTCTATGGGATTCAGGTCTGGACTCATTGCTGGCCACCTTAGAAGTCTCCAGTGCTTTCTCTCAAACCATTTTCTAGTGCTTTTTGAAGTGTGTTTTGGGTCTTTGTCCTGCTGGAAGACCCATGACCTCTGAGGGAGACCCAGCTTTCTCACAGTGGGCCCTACATTATGCTGCAAAATTTGTTGGTAGTCTTCAGACTTCATAATGTCATGCACACGGTCAAGCAGTCCAGTGCCATAGGCAGCAAAGCAACCTCAAAACATCAGGAAACCTCCACCATGTTTGACTGTAGGGACCATGTTCTTTTCTTTGAATGCCTCTTTTTTTCTCCTGTAAACTCTATGTTGATGCCTTTGCCCAAAAAGCTCTACTTTTGTCTCATCTGACCAGAGAACATTCTTCCAAAATGTTTTAGGCTTTAGCAGGTAAGTTTTGGCAAACTCCAGCCTGGCTTTTTTATGTCTCGGGGTAAGAAGTGGGGTCTTCCTGGGTCTCCTACCATACAGTCCCTTTTCATTCAGACGCTGATGGATAGTACGGGTTGACACTGCTGTACCCTCGGACTGCAGGGCAGCTTGAACTTGTTTGGATGTTAGTTGAGGTTCTTTATCCAACATCCGCACAATCTTGCGTTGAAATCTCTTGTCAATTTTTCTTTTCCATCCACATCTAGGGAGGTTAGCCACAGTGCCATGGGCTTTAAACTTCTTGATGATACTGTGCACGGTAGACACAGGAACATTCAGGTCTTTGGAGATGGACTTGTAGCCTTGAGATTGCTCATGCTTCCTCACAATTTGGTTTCTCAAGTCCTCAGACAGTTCTTTGGTCTTCTTTCTTTCTCCATGCTCAATGTGGTACACACAGGGACACAGGACAGAGGTTGACTCAACTTTAATCCATGTCAACTGGCTGCAAGTGTGATTTAGTTATTGCCAACACCTGTTAGGTGCCACAGGTAAGTTACAGGTGCTGTTAATTACACAAATTAGAGAAGCATCACATGATTTTTCGAACGGTGCCAATACTTTTGTCCACCCCCTTTTTTATATTTGGTGTGGAATTATATCCAATTTGGCTTTAGGACAATTCTTTTTTTTTTTTTTTATTTAAGACAAATTAAATGAAGATGATAATACCAAAGAATTTGTGATTGCAATCATTTTCAGGAAGAAACTGAGTATTATCTGACAGAATTGTAGGGGTGTTAATACTTTTGGCCATGACTGTATATACTATGCGGGTTATGCTATACACTATGGGGGCTTTGCTATATACTATGGGGGTATATTATATTCTATGGGGAAGGCCATGTTATATACTATGTGGCTGTGTTATATACTATTGTGGGGGTATATTCTATTCTATGGGGGAGGCTGTGTTATATACTATGGGGGCTGCATTATATTCTATGGGTGCTACATTATATATTATGGGGAGGTGGGTTGTATTATATTTTATGGGGGCTGTATTAGATTTTATGAGGGATGATTGCATCATACTCTTTGATGGGGCTGCATTATATTCTGTGGGGAGGTGGGCTGTATTATATTCTATTCGGGGTTACATTATATTCTATGGGGGGCTGTATTATATTTATATTCTTTGAGGGGTGATTGCATCATACTCTATGAGGGGGCTACATTAAACTTTGAGGGGGGCTGCATTATATTCTATGGGGTGGCTGCATTATACTCTGGGGTGGCTGCATTATAATCTGTAGGGTGGTGGCTGCATTATACTATATGTGGTCTGCATTATACTGTATTGAGGACTATGGGGAATACGTTATACTATATGAAGAACTATGGGGTGCATTATACTATGGGAAGTGAATTGTACTGCATGATGACTATGGCGGTGCATTATGCTATATGGAGCACTATGAGGAGTGTATTATGCTATATGGAGGACTGAGCAGTGTATTTTAATATATGGAGGACTATAGGGAGTGTATTATACTATATGGAAGACTGTGGTGCACATTATAATATATGGAGGACTATGGGGTGTATTTTACTAAACAAGTAAAATGCTGCATATTCAGATTGTCTTTGCTGGAACAAAAATCATTGTTCTCAGCAGCACATCGCCGGTGTAAACTGTAGGTGTGCTGCTGATAATAATAATCTTTATTTTTATATAGCGCTAACATATTCCGCAGCGCTTTACAGTTTTGCACACATTATCATCTTTGTCCCCGATGGGGCTCACAATCTAAATTCCCTATCAGTATGTCTTTGGAATGTGTGAGGAAACCGGAGTGCCCGGAGGAAACCCACGCAAACACGGGGAGAACATACAAACTCCTTGCAGATGGTGTCAAAGGTGGGATTAGAACCCAGGACTCCAGCGCTGCAGTGCTAACCACTGAGCCACCGTGCTGCCCATGATAACATGATACCATGCTGATAACATGATACTGTATTGTGATCTGTTAGTGATCGTTCTGTCCCATCATTATTCCTCAGCTGGTGGAAAGAGGTCGGGGAACAAGCGTTGAACAACTTCAGTATTGTCAATCAAACTCATTTAGCGGCCTGAGATCAGCGCATGTAAATACAACCGAAATGCTTTTGTGTGATGTGCAATATGTTAGCATTCGGGGCCCCATTTTAAATTTTGCCTAGGGCCCCACTTTGCCTAAAACCGGCCCTGCCTACAAGTGTACAAAGATATTATACAGTCACCATGTGACAAGTGGGCCTGTGTAACTTCAAATGCCAGGGCTGAATTTTAGTCCCAGTCCGGCCCTGATGAATAGGAATGGATTTCTCTAGCGTCATAAAGATTAGACCATGGGTCTGAACAAAGCGAGAATTCACCAAACTGACTCCAGCTCCACAATCCAAAGAACCGGAATATTCTCAGATTTTCCACCAACTATTTCAGCTGAAATGGGAAACTGAGACGTAAAAGTGGAGGAAGTGTACATACCCTGGTCATCTCCCTCTAAATGACCAGGGGAAAGCGGCTTTTGTGATGGAGTGACAATGTTGGTGCAAGATGGACAGACTTTAATATAATGATCAGTAAGACTACAGTAAAAACATGACCCCATCCTACAGTGAACCGCAGGCAACCTAGTATGAGAGGAGACTCCCCCAACTGCATGGGTTTGTCTGTCAGCACCTGTGTGACCTCCTCCCTAGGAAGAACAACAGGGGACAGAGTCAGTGTATATCTCTCCCTGAAGTGTCTATCCACCTTGACAGCAAGGGCCATGGCAGGCTTCAACAACCTTGGAGTAGCATATTTCACCAGAGAATCCTGAAGCCTAGCTGACAGACCCTGACATAAATGGGCAGTGTCATTCCAATGAGTGTCGTTGGCTCATCTCCGGAACTCCAAGTAGTACTCCTCAGCTGGCCCCCCTGCTTGATCTTATGGAGTTTAGACTCAGCCAGGGAGACAGCATCAGGATCACCATACAACAGCGCCAAAGCTGCAAAAAGCTCATCCACCAATGGCAAAGATCTGTCGGCAGGGAAAAGGTCCAGGACTGAGGATCACCCTTAAGAAGGGAGTCTACAATTTCCACTCATCGCTCCTCATTCCCTGAGGAACGAGTGCAGAGCCTGAAATATAATTTACAGGCTTCCTTAAAAACCATAAATTTATCTCTCTCTCCAGATAACCTGTCGGGGAGAGATTTTAGGTTCCAATTGAGCCTGGGCGTGAGCCGAGATGAAGAACCCAGACAAAAGCTGAATCTGCTGCAACACCTGTAACCGCAACTCAATGACTTCAACTGTGAGGGTCTGGATCAGGCGTGCAAAAGCCTCCACTTGAGCCATAGGGTCTCCCGTAAATGGTGCAGTCGGTTATAATGTCACGCTTGGAAAAGGGTAAGTCCAGTTGATGACACAGCATATAAATTTGACGGCATGGAAAAGGGAGAGGAAGGCCCTAAAGGTAGGGAGCAAGGAAGGGGACACCTCCTGACACCAACCTGTGACTGTTCGTAAGCTTCCATAACGCCCTATGTGGGTCCTTCTCCCTCTCTGCCGCCATAACATGCCTAGTCCTTGATTGTAACCTGTTGTGAATTCTGTTGTTGAACTCCCTCCTGTGGTCGTGAATGGTACTTCGGCGAGTTCTGTCCATGGACTCCCTCTGGTGGCTGTGAGTGAAGCTGCTGCTTCTGAGGTTCCTTACACAGGTGACGTGGCTTATCCTTTGGTTGGCTGCTCTATTTAACTCCACTCAGATCGTTACTCCAGGCCAGCTGTCAATGTTCCTGTGCTGATTCAGTTCGCTCTTGGATCTTCTGGAGACCTGTCTCTTCCTAAGCTAAGTCCCCGTTTGTTATTTTCTGTTCATGGTTTTCTAGTCTAGCTTGCTTTCATGATTTTGTCTTGCTAGCTGGAAGCTCTGGGATGCAGGGTGGCGCCTCCGCACCGTGAGTCGGTGTGGGGGTCTTTTTGCACACTCTGCGTGGTCTTTTGTAGTTTTGTGCTGACCGCAAAGATACCTTTCCTATCCTCTGTCTATTTAGTTAGTCTGGCCTCCCTTTGCTAAACCTGTTTCATTTCTGTGTTTGTGACTTTCATCTTACTCACAGTTAATATTTGTGGGGGGCTGCCTTTTCCTTTGTGGAAATTTCTCTGAGGCAAGGTAGGCTTTATTTTCTATCTTTAGGGCTAGCTAGTTCTTAGGCTGTGTCCGAGGCGTCTAGGCCTGTTAGGTACGCTCTACGGCTATTTCTAGTGTGTGTGATAGGATTAGGGATTGCGGTCAGCAAAGTTCCCACTTCCCAGAGCTTATCCTGTGAGTTTAACCATCAGGTCATTCCTGGTGCTCCTAACCACCAGGTCATAACAGTACAGCTGGCCTGGAGTAACAATCTGAGTGGAGTTAAATAGAGCAGCCAACAAAAGGATAAACCACGTCACCTGTGTAAGGAACCTCAGAAGCAGCAGCTTCACTCACAGCCACCAGAGGGAGTCCATGGACAGAACTCGCCGAAGTACCGTTCACGACCACAGGAGGGAGTTCAACAACAGAATTCACAACAGTAACCTCAATGTACCCTGGCTAGTGCACTGGCCAGCAAGCACGCTAGTTTCACCACTGCAGATGGTAACACACAGGGGGAAGAGACAAACACGGGACAGACAAAAAAGGAATACTCAGCTCAAGCTCAGCTGCAAAGCTCCAGAACAGCAGAGACAAGGGCATCAGGAATCTGAGCTCCAACAGCAGCAACACCACCTAGCTGGTCTGCATAGAAGAACTCTAACCTACGATTATCTGATGGTCATAGGACTATTTAAATGAAGGTGAGAGAGGTTACCAAACAACATCAGCTGACAAGCCTAAAAGAGCTGCCAGTGTAAGACAGACATTAACCCTTGCTGGACCAAAAGGAAAAAACAACAGTTAAATTTCAGCAAACCCAGAGCTGCCACGGATCCCTTAATGAATTGTGACAGTGAAAATGTAAAATTTGGTGCTAAAACAAAATTTATGTGGTAAGAATGTAAATATTATCTTCACTGCCCAATGGTATAACATTTTGTGACACATTCATGGTGTCAATATAATCACTGCACCCTTAGCTGAGTTAATTGAGAGGTGAAATTAGTAAAAAGGGGTAATTTATGGGGGGTATTCTGCGATTCAAGCACCTCAGGGCTTTTTTCACTGAATCATAGCAACCACAAACCATAACAGCCAAATCTGCTCTACAATATGACACTCTTTCCCTTCTTAACTTTCCACTTCCACTGAAAAGTAATTCCCGATTACATGTATGGTATTGGCGTAGTCAAGGAAAAATTGCACAACAATCTGAGGTCCATTTTTTCTCATTAAAAAAATTAAAAACTTGGGGCTATAACAACATTTTAGTGGTAAAAATTTAATTTTCTTTCCTCATCGCCCAATGGTACAAAATTTTGTGAGGCACGTGTGGTGCCCTCACTCGACTTTCCCCTCTCCAGTCCATCCTTAATGCAGCAGCCAGGGTCGTCTATCTAGCTAATCGTTACTCAAACGCGTCCGCTCTTCACCAGTCATTACACTGGCTGCCCATTCATTACAGGATACAATTCAAAGTACTTGTTCTCACCCACAAAGCCCTTCACAGTGCAGTACCTCCATACATCTCCTCCCTCATTTCTGTCTATCGGCCTAACCGACCTCTGCGCTCTGCAAATGACTTTCGACTAACCTCTGCACTAATCCGTACCTCCCACTCCCGACTTCAAGACTTCTCCCGAGCTGCGCCAATCCTCTGGAATGCTCTACCCCAAGAAATTAGGACAATCCACAATTTGCATAGTTTTAGGCGCTCCCTCAAAACACATTTGTTCAGAGCGGCCTATCATGTTCCCTAATCAGTTATTTTGTTTGTGTGTAGCCCATTCACTACTTCCATCTATCCCCCACTCCCTGAAGATGGCTGGACCATCATTGTAAATACATCATTGTAAATACACACCTGTACTTTGTATTTCCCCACCTCATTGTAGATTGTAAGCTCTCATGAGCAGGGTTGTCTTGTGTTGCTCTAATTATTGTATTGTTAACATTGTTACTTATAACTGTTGTGTTTGAAGCTGTTAAACTGTAAAGCGCTGCGGAATATGTTGGCGCTATATAAATAAAGATTATTATTATTAACGAGGGGCCAATCCCTTCAGTTGCATCCTCTCTGTCTCTCTGCCATGTGACACCCTGTGCATCTCCTGTATAGTAAGTTATGCATCACCATATGTTTTCTATTGTGTAATGTATGTGCTTGCTATGCCATGTAATGTAGTGTATGTTGTTATAATGTTCCCTTTAATGTGCTGTGCCTGTCATGTCTGTAAAGTATCATGTAGAGGCAGGGACAGAAACAGTTAAATGGTGGGTTGGGCAAAAAAAAAAAAAAACAGGAAGAAGTTTACGCGAAACGCGCATCGGGGCTCTGTGCTGCATCCAGAGATCATTTATTGCTTATATCTCCTAGCCTTCCTTTGTGTTTGCATTTCTTAGCACTGTGTATTATCAATTGCCTCTTTATTAACCTGTTATTATATAGCCACTTGGCACTTTAGTAACCTTGATTAAACTGACTTTTATTAGTCATCTGCACTTTGCAGTAATCTAGAATTTTTCTTAGGCTTGGTTATTTAACCCCTATGTAGCACTAACGGCGGTATATTCTAGTTTTAATTACTATCCAGTCTTAGTGCTGCATATTTATTACCATTGGCCCCCCTAACACCATGTGTTTTTTATTTCTTTTGATGCTGTTAAACTTGTATTAAGCACTAGACACTTCAATAGGGTATATATTTATGACTGGTTAATAACCTATTTTTGCACTTGGCAATATTCTTTCAATTGAGATATTTAATTTATTTGATGCACTTTGGCACTATGCAGTAATTACTTGAATGGAGCAGTTTTTGTGCTATTATATGAACAATATAATCATTAACAGTTTGGCTTAAATTAGTTCAGGTCCTATATGGGTTTGATGATTATGAGTAATGGCTATTCAGCTAATATACACTGCTAAAACAATAAAGGGAACACTTAAACAACAGAATATAACTCCAAGTAAATCAAACTTCTGTGAAATCAAACCGTCCACTTAGGAAGCAACACTGTTTGACAATCAATTTCACATGCTGTTGTGCAAATGGAATAGAAAACAGATGAAAATTATTGGCAATTATTAAGACACTCTCAATAAAGGAGTGGTTCTGCAGGTGGGGACCACAGACCACATCTCAGTACCAATGCTTTTTGGCTGATGTTTTGGTCACTTTTGAATGTTGGTTGTGCTTTCACACTCGTGGTAGCATGAGACGGTCTTTACAACCCACACAAGTGACTCAGGTCATGCAGCTCATCTGGGATGGCACATCAATGCGAGCTGTGGCAAGAAGGTTTGCTGTGTCTGTCAGCGTAGTGTCCAGAGGCTGGAGGCGCTACCAGGAGACAGGCCAGTACACCAGGAGATGTGGAGGGGGCCATAGGAGGGCAACAACCCAGCAGCAGGACCACTACCTCAGCCTTTGTGCAAGGAGCAACAGGACGAGCACTGCCAGAACCCTGCAAAATGACCTCCAGCAGGCCACAAATATGCATGTGTCTGCACAAACGGTTAGAAACAAACTCCATGAGCATGGTCTGAGTGCCCGACATCCACAGATAGGGGTTGTGCTCACAGCCAAACACCGTGCAGGGCGCTTGGCATTTGCCACAGAACACCAGGATTGGCAAATTAGCCACTGGCGCCCTGTGCGCTTCACAGATGAAAGCAGGTTCACACTGAGCACATGTGACAGATGTGACAGAGTCTGGAGACGCTGTGGAGAGTGATCTGCTGCCTGCAACATCCTTCAGCATGACCGGTTTGGCAGTGGGTCAGTAATGGTGTGGGGTGGAATTTCTTTGGAGGGCCGCACAGCCCTCTATGTGCTCGCCAGAGGTAGCCTGACTGCCATTAGGTACCGAGATGACATTCCTCAGACCCCTCGTGAGACCATATGCTGGTGCGGTTGGCCCTGGGTTCCTCCTAATGCAGGACAATGCCAGACCTCATGTGGCTGGAGTGTGTCAGCAGTTCCTGCAAGATGAAGGCATTGAAGCTATGGACTGGCCCGCCCGTTCTTCAGACCTGAATCCGATTGAACACATCTGGGACATCATGTCTCGCACCATCCACCAACGTCACGTTGCACCACAGACTGTCCAAGAGTTGGCGGATGCTTTAGTCCAGGTCTGAGAGGAGATCCCTCAGAAGACCATCCACCGCCTCATCAGGAGCATGGCCAGGCATTGTAAGGAGTTCATACAGGCAAGTGGAGGCCACACACACTACTGAGCACCATTTCCTTGTCTTGAGGCATATCCACTGAAGTTGGATCAGCATGATACTTCATTTTCCACTTTGATTTTGAGCATCATTCCAACTCCAGACCTCCGTGGAATATTAGTTGTGATTTGCGTTGATAATTTTTAGGTTTTATTGTTCCCAACACATTCCACTATGTAATGAATAAAGATTTACAACTGGAATATTTCATTCAGTGATATCTAGGATGTGGGAGGGATTTTAGTGTTCCCTTTATTTTTTTGAGCAGTGTATTACCCTAGGGATACCTTGAATACTAATTACAAATTTTTGATTTGGTGACAATTTTACTTTACTTTTTGATTGGAGTGCAATACTCTGTGCGTGCAGCTATTTTGTATTTGTATCCCCTTTATTTTAAGTGTTTTGTAATATATTTGTGTAATAAAATATGTTGAAGTTTTTCTATATTTTGTCATGTTCTTCTGTTGTTGTAGGAATTTATTAAGTTTCCCTCCAGAACTGCCTGAGACACTTAAGATGGCAGACGTGATTGTCAGACGGGGCACTGCCAGACCCCCCGGACTGGAGAGGTCTGTTGCCCCTAACTCAGAGGACTCAAGAGGGGTCCCAATGACTCAGAGGACTCGAGGGGTCCTGCTTCTGAAGGGGTAATCCTGACGTGTGGACTACTGTCTATCTGTGGCTTCTACAGCTGCTGTGGGTGCAGCTGTGAAGTGTGTCAGGGAGAGATCAGGAATCCAGTGGTGTATTCTTCTGTTATTCTACTCCATTCCTGTTTATTAAAAGTTATGTTCTTCCCCGTTGGACACAGTTGTCTCTTCTGCCTTTGATTTACCTGGACTACTGCAGCTGGAGCAGGAACAAGGTACGTTGTGAGGAAGGTTGTGTTAACTATCAATGTGCAAAAGACCGGGGGTGCTCGCTGATAGTGTGCTCAGTGGAATCTGCCTATGTACTGTACTTTTAAGTAACTCGTCTACAACTACCCCCCCCCCCCCCCGGTGCCGCTTGTTACATCAACATGCTCACTGCACTCACATGTGAATTCATTGGAGAGTATAGTTGTAAATTGGGGTCACTTATGGAGGAGTTCTGCTATTCTTGCACCTCAGGGCCTCTACCAATGTGGCATGCCACCCTCTAACTTCTTCCCTTCTGAGCTTTGCACTGTGCTTCAAAAGTAGTTTTTGACCACATATGGGGTATTAGCGTACTCAGGAGAAATTGCTTCCATTCTCCCGTTTGAAAATTAAAAGCAACATTTTAGTGGGAAATATGGTAATTTTCCATTTACTCAGCCTCATATTTTACAATTCTGTGAATCGACCTGAAGGTTAAAAATACTCACTACTACACTTCCTGAGAGGTGTAGTTTTCAAAATGGTGTCACTTGTGGATGTTTCTGCTGTTCTGGCAAGTCAGGCTCTTCAAATGTGACATCCGCAATCTATTTCAGCCAGATTTCAGTCATTTCCCTTCTGAGTCCTGCCGTGCACCTAAACGGTAGCTTTCCATCACATATGGGGTGTTAGGTGTTTACCACCGCTGCACAGGGGGAATCACGAACCATGTCTGCTGCGGTCTCCCATTCTCCTCCAGCCGCAGTGGAACCTGCTTGGCGGAGACGTCGGTCCCAGCCTGATACTGTTTGAATGGTTACTGTTGCCTTTCCAGGCTCTGCCCTTGTAGCCAGCACTGGTCAGCGGCGAGCAGGCTTTTCTGGGACTAAGTCCTGCTTTTCGCACACTGAGCATGCCCACAGGAGGACCTCTCCTTGGAAGTCGGGGGTCACACGCTCAGGCCCTGTTGCAGCTCCTGTTGGTCCACCAGGAAGGTCCAGTAGAGCTGCAACTATAAAAGGTTCACATGGCCATGCGCTAGTATCAAATGTGTTTGGCTTATGCCAGTGGACACTATACTACTCTAAACACATGTGGTGTGAGGCTGTAGCTTTGGGACTGTACACTCAGGCAGGCAGGTAGTGTCAGTGGGGGCAATTAGCCTTGGCTTAGCATTTGGTTCCTTCATGTGTGCGGTTAGCACAGGAGAGTTCCAGAGCAAGCACAACTCTTAGTTAGGGTAATAGTTTGTGAACAACGCGACTCTGTGAGTCAACAGAGATCGCTTCCAGTTCACATGGGGTGAAGCTTAACCCACGTATGAGGTCAGAGGTTATCCGTCGTAACTTTGCAGCAGATATCTCTGCACGGTGGCCCCCGGGCTGCGAACACACCTTGTAGCTACCTATCTATACTCGGTGCGTTCCACTAGCCCTAACATGGGGTATCAGAGGTTTTGTAAATTTTGTTGGAAAATTGAGAAATTGATGACCAACTTTTAACCTAACTTCTTAACAAAAAGTTATGTTTAAAAAATGATGCTGATGTAAAGTAGGCATATGATAAATTTTATTTGCTAATTATTTTGTGAGATTTAATTCTGTTTTAAGGGCAAAAAAATTAAAAATTTGCAAATTGCTAAACTTTTGCCCAAATTCTGATATTTTCACAACTAAATGCAAAAAAATTCGCCTAAATTAATCACTAACATGAAGTACAATGTGTAGCAAAAAGTAAATCTCAGAATCAGTGGGATACGTTGAAGCGTTCCAGAGTTATTACCACAAAAAGTGACACTGCTCAGAATTGGAAAATTTGGCTTGGACAGGAAGCTGAAAACAGGCTCGGGTGGTGAAGGGGTTAAGGTAGTAGTCTTGTAAAAAAAAAAATAAACATCTGGAAGATACAGTAGGATTTGAACAGCCTGGTCTCCAGAAAAGAATGTAGTAAATGCTTCGCTATATAAATGTTATCACTCTGCAAATTTGTCTTAAGGAATAGTTTGAAAGATCACGCCCACTAAATGTTTTGCCCTGTTGGTTATTTATGCATTAAAAAAATCAAAACACTGGTGGGAAGCTAAGCAGAATGAGGTGCTTTGCTATTTAGGACTGTGTTTTGCTAATGGTTATTTTGAAAATCTTCCAGGTCAACAGCGTGTCAGCTATGCACCATGCAGGGCCCTAGTCTCCTGAGAAATGACTTCTAAAGAAACATCAGAAAGGAGAGAGCATGGAGAAAAAACACACAGAAGAGATATCGGCAAGAATCGGTAATGACAACGTTTCTTCCAGGGCATATGTTCACATATAGCATGACCTCTGCACACGCTCCTTCTGCTTCCTTCCCTCTTGATTAGCCATGCATGGATGGATGGATAGAAAATTGCCCTGTGGATGTATTTGAAGAATATAGTTCAGCTATTTTGATATATTTGACATTTAAAAATATTTTAATTTGTGCAAAAGATGTGGCTTTTGCTAGCCAATGGAGAGAAAATGAGCTGGTAACTTTGACATTTTACAAAGATGGCATCGGATCAGGTGCCAGCTAACAAAACTACCTCGAGCCCTTTTAAGGCTGTTGGCATATGAGGAAAGATGATATTAAATTTTACCCAGAGTAGTATGTTTTGCATTTCCTGATGTTATTTTGTGTTTGGAAGATAAGATAATTCATTGGAGCTAGATATAAGTATAGTGTTACATATTTTAAGATTAATAACCAACAAAATAAAGTAGCACTCTGTAGCTGCTGTAATTAAAATTGCCAGAGGCTGAGGGGTGCAGTGCTCGGTAAGAGAGCCTATGCAAACAAATATCAAAAGACTGATCATCACTTCCAAACAGAAAACAAGTGTGTACAACTGCTTACTAAGAGTAGACATCTCCATATATAACCAACAAAATAAAAGTGGCTGCCAGGTACACATGAATTGGCCAAACAATGAGCTAAGTATTCTCAATTTTTCATATTTTCTAGGGCAGTAAGTGTGGCGCCCCAGGGTCCTGGTCGTCACCATGGTATTGCTTTCCTCCAGGGGAGAGTGATGTTACGTTCGGAGGCAAAGAAGGATAACTGCATCCAGGTATCACAAACATGCAACACATTCATACTCCAGGCCACCAGGGGGAGCTTTTGATCCTATTTACTAGATGACTCCCCATACATATATAACTGGTAGTCTGTAGGGAAAGTCAGTCAGTCCTTCAGGGAAGCTGTTCCTGGCAGGAGCGAATTCCTGTCAGAGGACAGAGGAGAGGGTCCACGGAGCTGTGCATGCCCTAAGAGCTGCAGCTCCCAGAAAGAGACATTTTGAAGGCAGAATTGTATTGCAGCGAGCATGAAGGAAGGCAAAGCAAAGGAGAGGATACCAGAAGGGGACCAGCCCCAAACAGGCTGCCTCCTTCTGAGGCGCAGAACACCAGTAGCCGGAATACCGAGGTAGTAAGGACCTCTATGCCTTACTTCAGAGACCGGCAGGACAGCTAATTGCATGTTACCTGTCCGCATCTACACCCAGGAGGCACGGTGGCACCCCTCAGAGGCTGGGGCATGCTAGAGTCCCTATAAACAGCCTCAAGCCACCAGTCATACGGGTTTTGTCCTATCCGACTACGGGGGACAGAGAGAGAGAAATTACATCTGTGAGGACCTTATTTGAAGCTTATGCAGTAAGGGACTACACCACTACAGCGCAAAGGAAGGCTAATGATTTCTACCTGGACAAAGAGACTCTGGACTTGCCTCCGAACCGGCCGAACTCTGCCTGCCCTGTGGTCTGGTGCCCTGGACTGTGGATGCTGAAGTCTTCAGTAAAGGTAAAGAGACTGCAACCTTGTGTCCTCGTTCTTCACTGCGCAATTCACCATTCACCATCTACATACTGGGAAGCCCTGGGGATATACTTCACCTGTGGGAAGGTATACCATCTAGCTGCCATAACATCACCCCAGCGGACCCCTTAAAGCAGCCTTGGTCACCCTGACCGAATACCACAGGTGGCGTCACGAACATAAACTTTATCCCTTTAAAGACCTTTCCCCTTTTATATGGACGTCCAAGGGCCACGGACCGAGGCAGCCACCGTGACATCCCCCTGTGAACCGCAGGACACGGTACCACACAGCCCTGACGGGGCTCTCCAACTTAACGTCACGAACAGGAAGGACTGACATTGAAAATCGGGTCATGTGCGCCTAAAAGACTGTGCCTATCTGAGCTATATTGAGAAACTGTGTACTGTGAAATACCGCCAAAATTGCCGCCAACATCGCCGCCATTACAGCGCCACGAGGAGCTCCGGAGAAGAAGGGCGTGCCATCATGGGTGGGTCCAGCAGAATGGCGCAAAGAACATGCCCGCCCCCTGCCAGCACTGTGATGTGAGAGAGGAGACAGAATCGGGAATCAAGATGGCGGAGGGAGGTGAGCGGACCCCAGAGCGTGGGATGGAGCAAGAGGACTGTCCCAGCTAAGACCTGCAAGAACTGCACCCGTCACCGACGATGAGCCCGGAACTCCTGTGGAGAGAGATGAAGGAGCTGGCCCGACGACTCCTGCGGACCCAGATGACATCGGTGACCGCATGGAAGGAGTCCCTGATCAAAATGATGACGACCGCACTGCGACAAAACTTACCACCAGTGCTCACAACCCCGACAGAGCCAAAATGTAAGACATCGCCGGAAAGCGAGATGCTGCAAATGGAGATGACAATGCCGCAGCACAAGGCCCTGCAGCCCGCAGACCAGGCACCGCAACAAGTGATCCTGACCCCAGCAGAGGAGCAGACCGGCACCGGAGGGACCGCATCTGAAGTAGGTATGAGGAACGACCCTGTCCTGGTGACCGACCCCACTCCAGCGACTGCTGTTGTGGATTCTGTTTTTGGGCTCCCTCTGGTGGTTACAGATGGTACTGGGTGACTTGTGTTCTCTGCGGTCTCTGGTGTCCACCTGTTCTATCAGGATATGGGAGTTTCCTATTTAACCTGGCTTTCTTGTCATTTCCTCGCCGGCGATCAATGTAATCAGTGTGTCTTGTTACCTCTGCTTTCCGCTTCTGTAATCATCAGGACAAGCTAAGTTTTTGATTTTCCTGTTCCACGTTTTGCTTTATTTTTGTTTTAGTCCAGCTTGCAGTTATGTGATTCCTTGTTGCTGGTTGCTCTAGTGGGCTGATATTACTCCTCATGTTCCATGAGTTGGCACATGAGTTCAGGTAATTTCAGGATGGTTTTTTGTAGGGTTTTTCGCTGACCGCGCAGTTCACTTTTGTATCCTCTGCTATCTAGTTTTAGCGGGCCTCATTTTGCTGAATCTGTTTTCATTACTACGTATGTGCTTTCCTCTCATTTCACCGTCATTACATGTGGGGGGCTGCTATTTCTGTGGGGTGTTTCTCTGGAGGCAAGAGAGGTCTTTGTTTCTTCTAATAGGGGAAGCTAGTCCTTCGGCTGGCGCGAGACGTCTAGAATCATCGTAGGCACGTTCCCCGGCTACTGCTAGTGTTGTGAATTAGGTTCAGGATCGCGGTCAGCTCAGTTTCCATCACCCTAGAGCTTGTTCTGTTTTTTGTGTGTTTGTCCTTTTGTGATCCCCTGCCATTGGGATCATGACAGTATCGCCGGCCCAAAAGTGGTAATCGTATTGGCTGAAGTAGGAGGAAAAGTAGTCTGAGGAAGTTTTTTTTTTTTTTTCCTTCCCTCAGAGTTTGCTGCCTAGCCTTAATTGCAGCCTGGCTGCGTCTTACCTCCTCTTAATCCTTGAATGGCTCTGACCTCAGCTGTTTATCATGGACGTCCAGAGTTTGGCTTCCAGCCTGAATAATCTTGCTGCTAAGGTTCAAAATATAGAAGATTTTGTTGTACATGCTCCTATGTCTGAACCTAGAATTCCTATCCCAGAGTTTTTTTCTGGAGATAGATCTAGTTTTCTGAATTTTAGGAACAATTGCAAGTTGTTTCTTTCTTTGAAATCTCGCTCCTCTGGAGACCCTGCTCAGCAAGTCAAAATTGTAATATCTTTCCTGCGGGGTGACCCTCAGAATTGGGCATTTGCATTGGCACCAGGGGATCCTGCGTTGCTCAATGTGGATGCGTTTTTTCTGGCATTGGGTTTGCTCTATGAGGAACCTAACCTAGAGATTCAGGCTGAAAAAGCTTTATTGGCTCTCTCTCAGGGGCAAGATGAAGCAGAAATATATTGTCAGAAATTTCGGAAATGGTCGGTGCTTACTCAGTGGAATGAGTGCGCTCTGGCTGCAAAATTCAGAGATAGCCTTTCTGAGGCCATTAAAGATGTTATGGTGGGGTTCTCGGCGCCTACAGGTCTGAATGAGTCTATGACTATGGCTATTCAGATTGATCGTCGTTTACGGGAGCGCAAACCTGTGCACCATTTGGCGGTGTCTTCTGAACAGGCACCTGAGACAATGCAATGTGATAGAATTCAGTCCAGAAGTGAACGGCAAAACTATAGGCGGAAAAATGGGTTGTGTTTTTATTGTGGTGATTCAGCTCATGTTATATCAGCATGCTCTAAACGCACAAAAAAGGTTGATAAGTCTGTTGCCATTAGTACTTTACAGTCTAAGTTCATTCTGTCTGTGACTCTGATTTGTTCATTATCTGCCATTTCCGTCGATGCCTATGTGGATTCAGGCGCTGCCCTGAGTCTTATGGATTGGTCATTTGCCAACCGCTGTGGGTTTAGTCTGGAGCCTCTGGAAGTCCCTATTCCTTTGAAAGGAATTGACTCTACACCTTTGGCTATGAATAAACCTCAGTACTGGACACATGTGACCATGCGTATGACTCCCGTTCATCAGGAGGTGATTCGCTTCCTGGTACTGTATAATTTACATGATGTCTTAGTGCTTGGTCTGCCATGGTTACAAACTCATAACCCAGTCTTGGACTGGAAGGCGATGTCTGTGTTAAGCTGGGGATGTCAGGGGGTTCATGATGATGCACCTCCGATTTCTATCGCTTCATCTACTCCTTCTGAGGTTCCTGTATTTTTGTCTGATTATCGGGATGTTTTTGAGGAGCCTAAGCTCAATTCGCTTCCTCCTCACAGGGATTGCGATTGTGCTATAGATTTGATTCCTGGCAGTAAATTTCCTAAAGGTCGTTTGTTCAATCTGTCAGTGCCAGAGCATACTGCTATGCGGATTATGTTAAGGAGTCCTTGGAAAAGGGACATATCCGTCCATCTTCATCTCCTTTGGGAGCAGGTTTTTTTTTCGTGGCCAAAAAAGATGGTTCCTTGAGGCCTTGTATAGATTACCGTCTTTTGAATAAGATTACGGTCAAATATCAGTATCCTTTGCCATTGTTGACTGATTTGTTCGCTCGCATTAAGGGGGCTAAATGGTTCACTAAGATTGATCTTCGGGGTGCGTATAATCTTGTGCGGATTAAGCAGGGTGATGAGTGGAAAACCGCATTTAATACGCCTGAGGGCCATTTTGAGTATTTGGTGATGCCTTTTGGACTTTCTAATGCTCCTTCTGTCTTCCAGTCCTTTATGCACGATATTTTCCGTGAATATCTGGATAAATTTATGATTGTGTATTTGGATGATGTTTTGGTTTTTTCTGATGACTGGGAGTCCCATGTTCAGCAGGTCAGGAAGGTGTTTCAGGTCCTGCGGGCCAATTCTTTGTTTGTAAAAGGTTCAAAGTGTCTCTTTGGAGTCCAGAAGATTTCTTTTTCGGGGTATATTTTTTCCCCTTCTACTATTGAGATGGATCCCGTCAAGGTTCAAGCTATTTGTGACTGGACGCAGCCTACATCTCTTAAGAGTCTACAGAAGTTCTTGGGCTTTGCTAATTTTTATCGTCGTTTCATAACTAATTTTTCTAGTGTTGTTAAGCCTTTGACGGATCTGACTAAGAAGGGTGCTGATGTTGCTGATTGGTCTCCTGCGGCTGTGGAGGCCTTTCAGGAACTTAAGCGCCGGTTTTCTTCTGCTCCTGTGTTGCGTCAGCCAGATGTTTCGCTTCCTTTTCAGGTTGAGGTTGATGCTTCTGAGATTGGAGTGGGGGCGGTTTTGTCACAGAGAAGCTCCGATTGCTCGGTGATGAAGCCATGTGCGTTCTTTTCTAGAAAGTTTTCGCCCACTGAGCGGAATTATGATGTTGGTAATCGGGAGCTTTTGGCCATGAAGTGGGCATTTGAGGAGTGGTGTCATTGGCTTGAGGGTGCTAGACATCGTGTGGTGGTCTTGACTGATCACAAAAATCTCATTTACCTTGAGTCTGCCAAGCGTCTGAATCCTAGACAGGCTCGTTGGTCACTGTTTTTCTCCCGTTTCGATTTTGTGGTTTCATACCTGCCAGGTTCAAAGAATGTGAAGGCGGATGCTCTTTCTAGGAGTTTTGTGCCTGATTTCCCTGGAAATTCTGAGCCCACTGGTATCCTTAGGGATGGGGTGATTTTGTCGGCTGTCTTCCCAGACTTGCGACGTGCTTTGCAGGAGTTTCAGGCGGATAAACCTGATCGTTGTCCACCTGAAAGACTGTTTGTTCCGGATAATTGGACCAGTAGAGTCATCTCCGAGGTCCATTCTTCTGCGTTGGCAGGTCATCCTGGAATATTTGGTACTAGAGACTTGGTGGCCAGGTCTTTTTGGTGGCCTTCCTTGTCGAGGGATGTGCGTTCTTTTGTGCAGTCTTGTGAAGTTTGCGCTCGGGCTAAGCCTTGCTGTTCTCGGGCCAGTGGATTGTTGTCACCTTTGCCTATCCCGAAGAGGCCTTGGACGCACATTTCCATGGACTTTATTTCGGATCTCCCTGTCTCTCAAAAAATGTCCGTCATCTGGGTTGTGTGTGACCGCTTTTCTAATATGGTTCATCTGGTCCCCTTGCCTAAGTTACCTTCCTCCTCTGAGTTGGTCCCTCTGTTTTTTCAGAACGTGGTTCGTTTGCATGGGATTCCGGAGAACATTGTTTCTGACAGGGGATCCCAGTTTGTGTCTAGATTTTGGCGGACATTCTGTGCTAAGATGGGCATTGATTTGTCCTTTTCGTCTGCATTCCATCCTCAGACGAATGGCCAGACGGAACGAACTAATCAGACCTTGGAAACTTATTTGAGGTGTTTTGTTTCTGCTGATCAAGATGACTGGGTTACCTTTTTGCCGCTTGCCGAATTTGCCCTTAATAATCGGGCTAGTTCTGCTACCTTGGTTTCTCCTTTCTTTTGTAATTCGGGGTTTCATCCTCGTTTTTCCTCTGGTCAGGTGGAGCCTTCTGATTGTCCTGGAGTGGACATGGTAGTGGATAGGTTGCATCAGATTTGGAGTCATGTGGTGGACAATTTGAAGTTGTCCCAGGAGAGGGCTCAGCAGTTTGCTAATCGCCGTCGCCGCGTGGGTCCTCGACTTCGTGTTGGGGACTTGGTGTGGTTGTCTTCTCGTTTTGTTCCTATGAAGGTCTCTTCTCCTAAGTTCAAGCCTCGGTTTATCGGTCCCTATAGGATCTTGGAAATTCTTAACCCTGTGTCGTTTCGTTTGGATCTCCCGGCATCGTTTGCTATTCATAATGTGTTCCATCGGTCGTTGTTGCGGAAGTATGAGGTACCTGTTGTTCCTTCGCTTGAGCCTCCTGCTCCGGTGCTGGTGGAGGGAGAATTGGAGTATGTTGTGGAGAAGATCTTGGATTCTAGTGTTTCCAGACAGAAACTTCAGTATTTGGTCAAGTGGAAGGGTTATGGTCAGGAGGATAATTCTTGGGTGGTTGCCTCTGATGTTCATGCTGCTGATTTGGTCCGTGCATTTCATAGGGCTCATCCTGGTCACCCTGGTGGTTCTCGTGAGAGTTCGGTGACCCCTCCTCAAGGGGGGGGGTACTGTTGTGGATTCTGTTTTTGGGCTCCCTCTGGTGGTTACAGATGATACTGGGTGACTTGTGTTCTCTGCGGTCTCTGGTGTCCACCTGTTCTATCAGGATATGGGAGTTTCCTATTTAACCTGGCTTTCTTGTCATTTCCTCGCCGGCGATCAATGTAATCAGTGTGTCTTGTTACCTCTGCTTTCCGCTTCTGTAATCATCAGGACAAGCTAAGTTTTTGATTTTCCTGTTCCACGTTTTGCTTTATTTTTGTTTTAGTCCAGCTTGCAGTTATGTGATTCCTTGTTGCTGGTTGCTCTAGTGGGCTGATATTACTCCTCATGTTCCATGAGTTGGCACATGAGTTCAGGTAATTTCAGGATGGTTTTTTGTAGGGTTTTTCGCTGACCGCGCAGTTCGCTTTTGTATCCTCTGCTATCTAGTTTTAGCGGGCCTCATTTTGCTGAATCTGTTTTCATTACTACGTATGTGCTTTCCTCTCATTTCACCGTCATTACATGTGGGGGGCTGCTATTTCTGTGGGGTGTTTCTCTGGAGGCAAGAGAGGTCTTTGTTTCTTCTAATAGGGGAAGCTAGTCCTTCGGCTGGCGCGAGACGTCTAGAATCATCGTAGGCACGTTCCCCGGCTACTGCTAGTGTTGTGAATTAGGTTCAGGATCGCGGTCAGCTCAGTTTCCATCACCCTAGAGCTTGTTCTGTTTTTTGTGTGCTTGTCCTTTTGTGATCCCCTGCCATTGGGATCATAGCAGACTGCTCCTGCACCAGCTACTAACCGCGGTCCAGTGACTGACCTTACCATGGCCAACAACTGTGCCACCCTGCAGGCCGATGAGTCGCTGGTAGGCCCACTCCCAGGTACTGAGCTAAAACCATTTGAGTCACCTGTTGTGACATTTGCAGAGTGCTTTTCCCAGTCAGGAAACAGTAGCAGCTGTCCATAGCTACCCTGGCAAAGGAGATAAAAGGTTTTGCTTGCAGCCACCGTGACATCCCACTGTGAACCGCAGGACCCGGTACCGAGTACCCCTCAGCCCTGACGGGGTGCTCCATAATGCAATTCAAATTTCATATATTTCATGTTTGCCTGTTATAGCGCTACAGAGTGCTACTTTATTTTGTTGGTAATATATAGAGATGGCTACTCTTAGTAAGCACCTGTACACACTCGATTTCTGTTTGGAAGTTAGTCTTTTGATATTAGGGTACGTTTAGACTCACAATCCTGGACCATTAAAGATCGGACAGTTGCTGCATGTAAACTGATCAGCAGTGATCAGTGATTTTAAGTGGTATTCTCCAAATCACAATGAAGTCTTATAATAATATACACAAATATAATATTAATAATATAATATTAATTTGTGCCAATATAAAGTATTTTTAACCCTGCTGTTCTGTTCGGGTCATAGTGACCCGAACAGACTTTTTGCGGCCCTGTAGATTTTTTTCTGTAAGTCTAGAAAACTTGAGACTCCTTGACTTTTCCTCATTTGGGGGGACCTACCCATGAGTATTTTTTTTTTTTTTTCCGTTTACTTTTTGCTACACGAAAAAAGTTACACTTATTGTGTTCGGGTCATAGTGACCCGACATCGTTTTTTACAGCTGTGAGGCCATATTTTCAGTGAAATAAAGGAGTTATAACCTCAGTTGGGTCTATTTATTGCATCTACTATAGTATATCAATTGATTTATTTCCTAAATTATTTCAATGGGGTCGTACACGTGCTCTACCGGGGGTATGCATTGAGATCTGCGCACCATAAAAATGGCTTTATATTGATTATTTTTGGTGCGCAGTCTATTCAAAAATGTAGAGTGCATCCAGAGAGATCACTAGATGTGCACTACACGTGTATATTATGCGCAGAACGGACTGCTCAGAACGCGCTGTCTAAGACTTTTTTTTTTTGTAAAGCTGAGCTGTAAAGTCTTGCAAATAATTTTTTTTTGCTAAGTAAGTCTGTCTTCCTGGCTTATCTGCTTGTTTTCAGAAGGGTTCTTATCTTCTCTGCTCTTATCAGTACACATATGCTAGCCCAGACATGTTACCTTTCAGTTTCTTTGGAGAGCAGCTGTGTGCTTCTACCCCCATGGCCTCTTCCGGCATCAAAAGAAAAAGATGCAGCTATTGCTCTTCTACTTGTGACAACAAGACGAGTAATAACTGTCATGATCCCAATGGCAGGGGATCACAAAAGGACAAGCACACAAAAAACAGAACAAGCTCTAGGGTGATGGAAACTGAGCTGACCGCGATCCTGAACCTAATTCACAACACTAGCAGTAGCCGGGGAACGTGCCTACGATGATTCTAGACGTCTCGCGCCAGCCGAAGGACTAGCTTCCCCTATTAGAAGAAACAAAGACCTCTCTTGCCTCCAGAGAAACAGCCCACAGAAATAGCAGCCCCCCACATGTAATGACGGTGAAATGAGAGGAAAGCACATACGTAGTAATGAAAACAGATTCAGCAAAATGAGGCCCGCTAAAACTAGATAGCAGAGGATACAAAAGTGAACTGCGCGGTCAGCGAAAAACCCTACAAAAAACCATCCTGAAATTACCTGAACTCATGTGCCAACTCATGGAACATGAGGAGTAATATCAGCCCACTAGAGCAACCAGCAACAAGGAATCACATAACTGCAAGCTGGACTAAAACAAAAATAAAGCAAAACGTGGAACAGGAAAATCAAAAACTTAGCTTGTCCTGAAGATTACTGAAGCGGAAAGCAGAGGTAACAAGACACACTGATTACATTGATCGCCGGCGAGGAAATGACAAGAAAGCCAGGTTAAATAGGAAACTCCCATATCCTGATAGAACAGGTGGACACCAGAGACCGCAGAGAACACAAGTCACCCAGTACCATCTGTAACCACCAGAGGGAGCCCAAAAACAGAATCCACAACAGTACCCCCCCTTGAGGAGGGGTCACCGAACCCTCACGAGAACCACCAGGGCGACCAGGATGAGCCCTATGAAATGCACGGACCAAATCAGCAGCATGAACATCAGAGGCAACCACTCAAGAATTATCCTCCTGACCATAACCCTTCCACTTGACCAAATACTGAAGTTTCCGTCTGGAAACACGAGAATCCAAGATCTTCTCCACAACATACTCCAATTCTCCCTCCACCAGCATCGGAGCAGGAGGCTCAAGCGAAGGAACAACAGGTAACTCATACCTCCGCAACAACGACCGATGGAACACATTATGAATAGCAAACAATGCCGGGAGATCCAAACGAAACGACACAGGGTTAAGAATTTCCAAGATCCTATAGGGACCGATGAACCGAGGCTTGAACTTAGGAGAAGAGACCTTCATAGGAACAAAACGAGAAGACAACCACACCAAGTCCCCAACACGAAGTCGAGGACCCACGCGGCGACGGCGATTAGCAAACTGCTGAGCCCTCTCCTGGGACAACTTCAAATTGTCCACCACATGACTCCAAATCTGATGCAACTTATCCACCACCATGTCCACTCCAGGACAATCAGAAGGCTCCACCTGACCAGAGGAACAACGAGGATGAAACCCCGAATTACAAAAGAAAGGAGAAACCAAGGTAGCAGAACTAGCCCGATTATTAAGGGCAAATTCGGCAAGCAGCAAAAAGGTAACCCAGTCATCTTGATCAGCAGAAACAAAACACCTTAAATAAGTTTCCAAGGTCTGATTAGTTCGTTCCTTCTGGCCATTCGTCTGAGGATGGAATGCAGACGAAAAGGACAAATCAATGCCCATCTTAGCACAGAACGTCCGCCAAAATCTAGACACAAACTGGGATCCCCTGTCAGAAACAATGTTCTCCGGAATCCCATGCAAACGAACCACGTTCTGAAAAAACAGAGGGACCAACTCAGAGGAGGAAGGTAACTTAGGCAAGGGTACCAGATGAACCATCTTAGAAAAGCGGTCACACACAACCCAGATGACGGACATTTTTTGAGAGACAGGGAGATCCGAAATAAAGTCCATGGAAATGTGCGTCCAAGGCCTCTTCGGGATAGGCAAAGGTGACAACAATCCACTGGCCCGAGAACAGCAAGGCTTAGCCCGAGCGCAAACTTCACAAGACTGCACAAAAGAACGCACATCCCTCGACAAGGAAGGCCACCAAAAAGACCTGGCCACCAAGTCTCTAGTACCAAATATTCCAGGATGACCTGCCAACGCAGAAGAATGGACCTCGGAGATGACTCTACTGGTCCAATTATCCAGAACAAACAGTCTTTCAGGCGGACAACGATCAGGTTTATCCGCCTGAAACTCCTGCAAAGCACGTCGCAAGTCTGGGAAGACAGCCGACAAAATCACCCCATCCCTAAGGATACCAGTGGGCTCAGAATTTCCAGGGGAATCAGGCACAAAACTCCTAGAAAGAGCATCCGCCTTCACATTCTTTGAACCTGGCAGGTATGAAACCACAAAATCGAAACGGGAGAAAAACAGTGACCAACGAGCCTGTCTAGGATTCAGACGCTTGGCAGACTCAAGGTAAATCAGATTTTTGTGATCAGTCAAGACCACCACACGATGTCTAGCACCCTCAAGCCAATGACGCCACTCCTCAAATGCCCACTTCATGGCCAAAAGCTCCCGATTACCAACATCATAATTCCGCTCAGTGGGCGAAAACTTTCTAGAAAAGAACGCACATGGCTTCATCACCGAGCAATCGGAGCTTCTCTGTGACAAAACCGCCCCCGCTCCAATCTCAGAAACATCAACCTCAACCTGAAAAGGAAGCGAAACATCTGGCTGACGCAACACAGGAGCAGAAGAAAACCGGCGCTTAAGTTCCTGAAAGGCCTCCACAGCCGCAGGAGACCAATCAGCAACATCAGCACCCTTCTTAGTCAGATCCGTCAAAGGCTTAACAACACTAGAAAAATTAGTTATGAAACGACGATAAAAATTAGCAAAGCCCAAGAACTTCTGTAGACTCTTAAGAGATGTAGGCTGCGTCCAGTCACAAATAGCTTGAACCTTGACGGGATCCATCTCAATAGTAGAAGGGGAAAAAATATACCCCAAAAAAGAAATCTTCTGGACTCCAAAGAGACACTTTGAACCTTTTACAAACAAAGAATTGGCCCGCAGGACCTGAAACACCTTCCTGACCTGCTGAACATGGGACTCCCAGTCATCAGAAAAAACCAAAACATCATCCAAATACACAATCATAAATTTATCCAGATATTCACGGAAAATATCGTGCATAAAGGACTGGAAGACAGAAGGAGCATTAGAAAGTCCAAAAGGCATCACCAAATACTCAAAATGGCCCTCAGGCGTATTAAATGCGGTTTTCCACTCATCACCCTGCTTAATCCGCACAAGATTATACGCACCCCGAAGATCAATCTTAGTGAACCATTTAGCCCCCTTAATGCGAGCGAACAAATCAGTCAACAATGGCAAAGGATACTGATATTTGACCGTAATCTTATTCAAAAGACGGTAATCTATACAAGGCCTCAAGGAGCCATCTTTTTTGGCCACGAAAAAAAAACCTGCTCCCAAAGGAGACGAAGATGGACGGATATGTCCCTTTTCCAAGGACTCTTTAACATAATCCCGCATAGCAGTATGCTCTGGCACTGACAGATTGAACAAACGACCTTTAGGAAATTTACTGCCAGGAATCAAATCTATAGCACAATCGCAATCCCTGTGAGGAGGAAGCGAATTGAGCTTAGGCTCATCAAAAACATCCCGATAATCAGACAAAAATACAGGAACCTCAGAAGGAGTAGATGAAGCGATAGAAATCGGAGGTGCATCATCATGAACCCCCTGACATCCCCAGCTTAACACAGACATCGTTTTCCAGTCCAAGACTGGGTTATGAGTTTGTAACCATGGCAGACCAAGCACTAAGACATCATGTAAATTATACAGTACCAGGAAGCGAATCACCTCCTGATGAACGGGAGTCATACGCATGGTCACGTGTGTCCAGTACTGAGGTTTATTCATAGCCAAAGGTGTAGAGTCAATTCCTTTCAAAGGAATAGGGACTTCCAGAGGCTCCAGACTAAACCCACAGCGGTTGGCAAATGACCAATCCATAAGACTCAGGGCAGCGCCTGAATCCACATAGGCATCGACGGAAATGGCAGATAATGAACAAATCAGAGTCACAGACAGAATGAACTTAGACTGTAAAGTACTAATAGCAACAGACTTATCAACCTTTTTTGTGCGTTTAGAGCATGCTGATATAACATGAGCTGAATCACCACAATAAAAACACAACCCATTTTTCCGCCTATAGTTTTGCCGTTCACTTCTGGACTGAATTCTATCACATTGCATTGTCTCAGGTGCCTGTTCAGAAGACACCGCCAAATGATGCACAGGTTTGCGCTCCCGTAAACGCCGATCAATCTGAATAGCCATAGTCATAGACTCATTCAGACCTGCAGGCGCAGGGAACCCCACCATAACATCTTTAATGGCCTCAGAAAGGCCATCTCTGAATCTTGCAGCCAGGGCGCACTCATTCCACTGAGTAAGCACTGACCATTTCCGAAATTTCTGACAATATAATTCTGCTTCATCTTTCCCCTGAGAGAGAGCCAATAAAGCTTTTTCAGCCTGAATCTCTAGGTTAGGTTCCTCATAGAGCAAACCCAATGCCAGAAAAAACGCATTCACATTGAGCAACGCAGGATCCCCTGGTGCCAATGCAAATGCCCAATTCTGAGGGTCACCCCGCAGGAAAGATATTACAATCTTGACTTGCTGAGCAGGGTCTCCAGAGGAGCGAGATTTCAAAGAAAGAAACAACTTGCAATTGTTCCTAAAATTCAGAAAACTAGATCTATCTCCAGAAAAAAACTCTGGGATAGGAATTCTAGGTTCAGACATAGGAGCATGTACAACAAAATCTTGTATATTTTGAACCTTAGCAGCAAGATTATTCAGGCTGGAAGCCAAACTCTGGACGTCCATGATAAACAGCTGAGGTCAGAGCCATTCAAGAATTAAGAGGAGGTAAGACGCAGCAAACTCTGAGGGAAGGAAAAAAAAAAAAAGAAAAAAAAAAAAACTTCCTCAGACTACTTTTCCTCCTACTTCAGCCAATATGATTACCACTTTTCGGGCCGGCGATACTGTCATGATCCCAATGGCAGGGGATCACAAAAGGACAAGCACACAAAAAACAGAACAAGCTCTAGGGTGATGGAAACTGAGCTGACCGCGATCCTGAACCTAATTCACAACACTAGCAGTAGCCGGGGAACGTGCCTACAATGATTCTAGACGTCTCGCGCCAGCCGAAGGACTAGCTTCCCCTATTAGAAGAAACAAAGACCTCTCTTACCTCCAGAGAAACACCCCACAGAAATAGCAGCCCCCCACATGTAATGACGGTGAAATGAGAGGAAAGCACATACGTAGTAATGAAAACAGATTCAGCAAAATGAGGCCCGCTAAAACTAGATAGCAGAGGATACAAAAGTGAACTGCGCGGTCAGCGAAAAACCCTACAAAAAAACATCTTGAAATTACCTGAACTCATGTGCCAACTAATGGAACATGAGGAGTAATATCAGCCCACTAGAGCAACCAGCAACAAGGAATCACATAACTGCAAGCTGGACTAAAACAAAAATAAAGCAAAACGTGGAACAGGAAAATCAAAAACTTAGCTTGTCCTGAAGATTACTGAAGCGGAAAGCAGAGGTAACAAGACACACTGATTACATTGATCGCCGGCGAGGAAATGACAAGAAAGCCAGGTTAAATAGGAAACTCCCATATCCTGATAGAACAGGTGGACACCAGAGACCGCAGAGAACACAAGTCACCCAGTACCATCTGTAACCACCAGAGAGAGCCCAAAAACAGAATCCACAGCAAATAACATGTTCTGGCTGTAAAACATTTCTATGCAAAAATCATGTGTATTTTTTTTTTTTAAATTCGTTTATTAATTACAGGACAGATCATACACACATTTGCTTGTATACATCATTATCCATTAGTTAGTTATAGAAAATTACCATACATAGCCGTGTATAAAATATTATAAAGATAATAAACTGTGTATGTTAATCAGTAACATCTTATTTAAACCTTAACTACATTAACTTCTAATAAAGCCTCCAAAACTAACATAACATAGTGCCTCTTGCAGGAGAGTTCTAAATAGACTCCGCCCTGTGAGTAAATAGTGTCCGCATAATCGTACACCCTTTTTATACGTATACTGAGTTATTTTGATCTAAACAGTATGGCCGGATGAGTTCCATCTTCCCCATATCTTCTCAAATTTGGCTGGACAACCCCTGTTTTGATATAGCGTCCGCTCATATGGAATAATTGAGTTCACTAAGTCAATCCATGCCCTAAGAGATGGACAGGAACCTCCCATCCAACGCATTGCTAACACCTTTCGTGCCATAAATAGCGATTCTCTCAGAAAGATTCCCGTGTGGTGATCCCATGTCTCTGCCTCCCATACCCCAAACAGGCATACCAGTGGCTCAAGTGGAACAGGGATCGACACCAAGGATGTCAATAGTACCGTTACCTCTTTCCAAAATTGAAAAACAACAGGACATTTCCAGATCATATGAATGAAATCTGCGTCACTGGAATGACACCTCAAGCAGTCTGATGAATGAAGATGGCCCATTTTAAATAGACGAGTCGGGGTCAAATAGGATTGATATATAATATACAGTTGGGTCATCCTATTATTGATTGATGGGGAGACCCTAGTCGGGGATTCCAAGATTTCATCCCATTCTTCTCCTAGTGTATCTGGAAGTAGCCTCCCCCATTTTCCCTTAATTAAATCTAAGGTGGATTCTTCGCCTATGGATAACATATAGGTATATAAAGAAGAGATGAGTCCCTGAGGCCCTTGTGATTTGAGAATTCCTATTAATGGTAAAGTTGAAATAGTTCTACCTGCACCCGTATGCCGTACATATGATTGGAAAGCAGATCTTAATTGTAAATAACGGAAAAATTGAGATCTCGGTATATTGTGAGTATTTTGTAATTGTTCAAAAGAAACAAAAATTCCTTGGCTATGTATATCACTCACTGTGAGGACACCATACGATATCCAAAATTCAGTAGATGGATGGCCTAATAATCCCGGGAAATAGCTATTGTTCCACAATGGCATTTCGGCTGCTATATCAACAGATTTTGTAACTTTTTTAATTTGCCTCCATATCGAACGGGCCAATCGGAGCAAAG